>NC_138863.1:8807573-9468946 GCF_965194805.1 Balaenoptera borealis | reverse complement strand
CCCACCTCCAACAGGCAATCTTGGGCTACCTGTCACAAACTGGAGAAATAACCTCTGCTGCTCATTATCAAAACTACTGAGAATCTCAAACAAGAACTTCACAGCCCGACTACAACAGAAATAAATATACCAAAGTTACTTCATCGTATTAAAATACAGTTTTGACTCTCACAATTAGCTAGAGACTATCAAATGTAAATATGACTACATATGAATTCACATTGTAATGCACTCAAATATGTTTCTGTTGTTAAAGTTGGAATTCAAGTGGAACGATTACTGTTGTAATAAATAAGACCTGTCTGGGATTGTACAGATATTTCCACTTTATTATACATAAAAATGGGTAATGGGGACACAGTGGGATTCCCCACCTTTCCTCCTCCTGCCCATTTTCACAGAAATACTTGGGGCAAAAAACCCAAAAAACCCTTTCGGTCCTAAAGTTGCAGTCTTGAGAGAAATGAAGCCAAAATATTAGAAAGCCTCCTTTAATAAGTAAACAAATTTTAAAATGTATATACATGTGTGTGTTTCTGAAAACTGGCAGAACCCAGGACTCACCTGTCGTGAGTGTAACCGTGATCTGGCCTGCAGCATTCCATCAGTGTCTTTGCATCCCAAGTGTCTGCTTTACTGCCACACAGGAGCTGATCCAGCTGTGTGTTTAAACACGGGCAACAGATTACTAAGGACACAGCTGTGTAACTGACTGAAAATGCACACATGTTCTGTTCTGTGGCGTGCCGATATAAAGGTCTACAGAAGCCCCAAAACTTCAGCTTGGTACTCTTTATACAATGCGCTCTTCTAATATATTTACAGATTCAAGCTCTTCTTCAGCTGACATGAACAGGTGCCCTGCCCATTTGCATGAACTAGGTTCTAGGGAGCCTTTAATTTAAGACAAAACATACCTGAGACCAACCCTTAATTGAAGTTCTAATTCTTCTCGTTTCTTAGAGGCTGTAACTCGATAACCTACTTCGAACCAGGGAGATTTTATAAATCCTGGCTTTTAGAAACACAAGGGCACACCATAATGGAAGCCAAGAGAGAGAACAGTGAGCTGGAGAGAGAAGTGGGAGAGGAGAGCTGAACTGAGACACAGCAAATGGGTAGGTTTTCCCACTTTGCGAAGAAAGGCACTTCTGTGCCATGTGGTCATCTGGGACCAAGCTAGTCATTACAGAACAGATATTAGAAAGCAAAAAATGCCTGTGTGTCCTTGGAAAATCTAACATGAGTTTCCAATTAAACCATCTCTCACCTGGTAGACTGCCCATTTGCAGGATGACTCGTACACTCTGAGAAAATCCATTTGGAGCACGTGAAATTTGGTATCTACTATGTGTCACTCACTGTCAGGTACTTTATGTATCTTGTTCAGTAAGAGAGAGGTTATCTCAATCTTATGAATGAGCCAGTCAGCTCAGATTGGACAACCTGGGTAAGGTCACACAGCTAAGTACTGGGGACCAGGATCCAATTCCAAAAGGAACACTTGCTGTTTTCAATTCCAGGTGACACTTAGTGCCTAAAAATGCCAGGTACACCGCATGTTTTAATAAGTAGCAAATCAAAGTGGACATAAAAATAATAATTGAGATGAAAACGCTAAGTCATTTAAAGATTTCCAGATTCAGCCGGTAATAAAGGTGTAGTCTAAAGCTAGTACTCAAAAAAGAAACAAAAAGGTTTCCAACCTGGGGAAACCAAACACCTTCCAGACTCTTTCTGTGACATCTCACTATCAGTGAGTAGTTTTCTGAGATTCTTGTTGCACTTTAAGTAAAGATGGCTGGAAAAAAATTATGCACATACATTCATTAACTCCATTCTCACAAGTGTTCTCTGGATTTGGCAACTAGATAATTTGCAACATCTCCTTAAAACTTCAAGGACTAACCTCGCTCATGAAACAATCAACATCTCAGCGAATCCAGAAAGTTTAGTTTAAAAACAAGTAACCTCCCCAGTGTCACTTTCATTACTATGGACCCATGGCTCTCCCCGCCAGCCACAGGTGTACAGAAACCCAAGTCCCACTCTCCACCAAGCAGCATCGAGGGTCAGCTGACAAGAATGCTATGCTTGGGACTTCCCTGGTGGCGCAGTGGTTAAGAATCCGCCTGCCAATGCAGGGGACATGGGTTCGAGCCCTGGTCAGGGAAGATCCCACATGCCGCAGAGCAACTAAGCCCGTGCGCCACCACTACTGAGCCTGTGCTCTAGAGCCTGTGAGCCACAACTACTGAGCCTGCGTGCCACAACTACTGAAGCCCGCGCTCCGCAACAAGAGAAGCCACTGAAATGAGAAGCCCGCATCCCACAATGAAGAGTAGCCCCCGCTTGCTGCAACTAGAGAAAACCTGTGTGCAGCAATGAAGACCCAACACAGCCAAAAAAAAAAAACCGAAACAAAAAGAAAAACAGAATGCTATGCTTACTCAATCACACATGAATCCCACGCTCTATTATTTATACTGTATTTAATACTTACTTATATATGTTATACATTATACTTAATACATTATATTTAATATTCTTCCTCACTCAGGAAATGATCTTACCTTTCCCAAACATCCACCCCACCACCACACCCAACCACCTACCTTTTTGTTTGCAACAATGGGGTCTTTGACTAAATAGCACAGAGAGACCCCACTAAGATAATTACAGGTACAGAACTAGAGGTGACCATTTCTTTTACACACAAGCTACTCACTTCTTCCGGATAGAAGTACTGAAGGTGACTGAGTGGGAAGACTGACTCAAATCCATCTCTGAATGAATCAAACTGCCTGGAAACGCCTTCATTTAGTGCCCAGAATATAACCAGCTGCAAAAAGAAAACTCTTTTAAAACCTGCGATAAGATTTCAAATTTCTTTCCTATTTAATATTTGGCAAACTACAGTGAAACATCCTTCCTGATCACTTACAAAAAAAAAAATGAAGTCTTTCAAATATCTCCCAGTAAATTACGTAAGTAAAAGTCAGGTCAACTTCTAATTCAGGGTCTGGTCAATAAGAAAATGTAAAAAATGCCATGTGTGTTATAAGTTAATATATTTAATGTGTCTTTAAATTCATTTATCAGTACATAAAATCCCTGTGAGTTATACTTTACCTTACCAGATGAGAAGCAGATGAAACTTCCGAAGAGGATAAAAGGTTATTGAGAATTAAAGATAATGTTTCAAGAGTCACAATTACCAACTGTTAAGTGTTTTTAATTTTTAATGTGCAATTTTTAGTTCTAAATCCTGTTAAGTTCTTAGAGCCCAATCCTTCTGCAGTATGTGCCTCCACTTAGAAAAAGGTAAACTCTGGAGTGCAGTCACATGAAACTGAAGGGTCACAGAAAGCATCTGTTATTGGTCCAACATCTCCTAGTCATCAATGACTTTGGCTAACCCTTCGGGTTCAGAAATAGAGGACCTACTCAGATAAAAATGAAAACAATAGCGTTTTGTTGACAGAAAAACACAAGCATTATTACAAATATTTTCAGAGAACCTAGTTTGGAGTTAACTCATCATTTACTAGTAAGCTGAAAGATTAGTTTTCTCAAAGTAGGCAGTATGAGAACACAGCCCTACTGACTGTTAAAGGAATTACTTAGGAATCACAGAACTGTTAGGCATACTAAATAATAGAGGTCCTCTGCTATCTTCTTCTCTCAAACTGATGAAGAAACTAGAGCTGAAATTTTTCAGAGGTTCTATCTAAAATACACAGTAAGTTAGTGGAAAAGTCAGGTCTAGGAGGTATAGGTGGTATTTTGTCTGGAACCCAATGCTCTTTCCATTCAATGTCAGGAATAAACCAAAAGAAACTTTTCCAAAAGTAGTGATAATAAAGACTTACATAGGTTGTAATCTAAAACATAATTTGTATTCAGTACAAAATTGTTTTCCTTAACTTAACAAATATGGTCAAGGATCATGAAAGGCCTCACCAAACCCATAAATGTATGCGCGCGCACGCGTGGACAGCATCAAAGGCTAGTAGGTCAAGTTAGGTGGCTTGACAGAAAGGTAGAAATGCAGTTTAGTGACAACACAAGGGATGGCTGCTTTTCACTGATCTCTTCAAACTAAGGAAATGAGATGTTATTAGATAGTATTCAAGCTTGAAGAGAGAGAGTTCAAGGTTATAGAAGGTGCGAGATATCTGACATGTTCTCTCAAGAGCAAACAGAGCGAAGGTCAGGAGAAGTGGACTTCGTGCAGTGATCCCGGGCGTCAAAGGTCTCACACCAGGCTGTGCAGCAGCTACCGGACACGCACCTGTGCTTCACTGGACCCTCCCTTCCCTCCCCCTCAAAGCAGTCCGCCCGGGCCCAGCCCCGCATGGCCACAGCTGGCCATCGCCCCAGGGGGTGCTGCGAGTACATACTCTTAGATACTCCTCCAAATTGTGGATGGTGACCGGTATATCCTTTCCTCCTTTCTTCAGTTCGATGTTGGGAAACCCTGGCAGAGTGAAATCCAATCCTAGATCTTCAACTGAGCAGCCATTCATAGTCAGGGTTTCTAATGCATACTGTAGACTCTCTTTGGTCTAAAAAAAAGGGGGCAGGGGGTCAAGCCCAGTAATTCAGTCAGTTATGTTTGTGTTTATGAAATAAAAGATATGCTAATAAATTTTATGTGTTCCCTTAGCTCTTAGCTTATTTTTTTTTCTTTTTTTGTCATAATCTACACAAAAATAAGTCATTGAGATCACAAAGGAAATAATCTTAAACACTTCAAAATCCAATTATTTTTCTATGAGAAAACAAGATTGCCCGAGTGCTCCTCCACAATAAGATGTCCGCTACTCAATCTGACCATATTCAATCAGATTTCACAGAAAGGCCATAATAATTTGCACAGTGGTCAATTTAAGAGGGTAGGCACTATAGAGCCAGACAAACTTTTCATAAATTCTGGGCTAATCTTAATGAATCCAATACATGTATATAGCAAATACTGAGTAATACAGTGCAGTTAGGAAATTGTAAATACAAATAATGCACTATCTAGTATAAATAATTAACTTTTTTTCTCTGCAAGCTCAAGTCTAAAGAATACCCAGAGATTCTTCATTCGATTACTGTGGGCCCAGCATTAACAAATTTGTATTCATACAGCAACAGTGTGATGAAAAAAGGTTCTAGCAAATCCCTAAGAAAAGTCAACTCCTACTCTGAAGACAAATGTTAAAAAGTTTGTATTATTCACTTTTTAAAATGTTTAAGATCATGAAAGGCTTATATAAAATATAATTTCTGAATCAAAGACCAACATACAAAACTGCAAATTCTGTCTGAAAATGAAGGTATCCAGTACAGGAGAAAGAAGATAAATGACTTTCCAAATTAAAGATGCCTCCGAGTATGAAATTCCTAAAGGCTAAACAGTCAAAGTGCAGAAAATCATTTAAATAAAAAAAAGGCTACGAAGTTCTGGTTAACAGTCATTTTTTAAAGAGGAAAGTGAAAGCTGCGTAGGATTACAGATAATTCAAAACACAGAGGAGGGTTAGGGTTAAGGTAAAATACATTGTTGAGAATTTTTACTCCTCTGCAAAAATACATGTTTAGGTCTCTCTCAGTTTCGGGTACATCATTGGATGACACACAAAGAAAGACTTTTCACTTTACATTTGAAATATTCTTCAGCAAAAGGACTTAAACTCTCCATTTTAACGTTCTTTAACTAGAAAGCTCTCCAAAATGCTATCATTGATAGGAATCTAGAATATACAATATGTCCTTGAGATGTTTAAAAAGGAATTAGCTGTTTGTTTCTCTAGACCTTACACGTTAAATTGAAAGCTAAGTTTTAGCCCATTTTCCACGTGCCTTTCAAGAATTTAAACTGCCCAGTGGAAACTCAGCCAGGACAACCTGTTCCGTCTGAATGCTGTGTAAGTAACGAGGGGAGGTGCCTGAGAATACCACCAGTCCTCATGTTCCAGTTGCAAGTTTCTGGAGTGTGGTTTCTGTGCTATGGATTTTATATTTTTAAATTGGTAACATCAGGAATAATAAAGATTAGAAGAACAAATCTCAAAAGATTAGAGGAAGAGAACTGTGGCAGTATACTGCACTGGAGACAAGGGTAAGTAAGAGAGCTTGCAAAAGCTGCCAGAGTGTGGCCTCCAGAGCAGACAGCCTGGGCTTCAGCTCCAGCTCTCCGGTGTTCTAGGTATGTGACCGAGGGCAGGTTACTCAGCCATCTGCCTTGGGTTTCTCATGTGTAAAGTAGGGGTAACGGGAATATCTAAATCTCACAGCAGATTAAATGAATGAATACATGTAAGGCTTGTGGAAGAGCACCGTGAGCTGTACTGTATCTGGAGCGGGCGGGGCTGTTTGTGGTGGTGTTCGCATTATTTTCCTAAGAGATGATCTTAAATAAGATGATAGTAGTTTAAAATTTAAACCTTCAAGTTGGTAAGCATAAACCTTGCTAAAAATCCCAAGACAACAGATTTTATATGGAAAAGAGGGACCTGGCTTCTTTAAACACCAATTTCTCTTAATAAACATTTACCCAAAAATTACCATTAATAATTACCAATTAATATGGGAGATAAAATTTTCTTACAAATCACCTTCTTCTCCGACAAAAAGTATTCTAAAAACCCCATCTACTATAAGCTCCTCTCTATCTTATTAAGAGATGTGACACTTTTTCTAGCTATAGAATCTTAAATCTCTATTCTTATTTTACATAATTTATAAAATGGGAGTTGATTTAACACTGGTCCATGTTACCTGCCCCCATACAAGATGTCTGACTCTATGCCACTTTTTAAAAAATACAGCTTTGTCTTCTTCCAATGTCAGACACAGAACCACTGTTATTCTCAAATGATTTAATTTTGTTAATGTATAAAGAATATACATTAATAATTTAAAGATCAAGATTACCCATGAGATCTAACAGAGAAACCTTAACAGATGTTACCAAGAAACAGTGATACCTACCATGACCTTTAAAAATATCTTCCTGAGATCTCTCTAGAAACAGATGAACTGTTCCTAAATTAAGCCATCTTTCTGGAAAATCAATCTGTCCTGTGAATAGCCTTATTGATTCAAATGCTTACTAAAAGAACTCAGTATGATAGAGTATCTGCCCATATACATAATGTCCATCTAAAATGTAATAAACAAGAGCCCTATGGTTTTAGTTAGGGGTGTATTTTATTTGCCGGTCAAGCTGTCTATTCAACACCTGCTGTTATTAAAGGTCATCTTACCAACTGTAAAATCATATGCTTCAGTTATTATAATAAAAAATTAAACTCTTCCAATATAAAATAATAACTGGACCAAATACAAATCACTTAACAAAGAACTCATCTTTCTACAAGAAGAAACTGATCCACTTGACTGTCTCATTTTCTAGGCCTACCTGGGATTTATCTTGTTCAAGTCTTTTCTTCTGTCTGACAATGTCTTCTAGGTGATACACTGATCTGGCTACAACTGGGTCAATGTCAAACAAATCATGTGACGTCAGCGAAGTTTCCTGCCGTAGCATCCATTTATAAAAAGGTAAGCCCAGGGGAAGGTCCACCTGAAAGAGAAGGTGCAAATATCGCCAACAGTCACACCAAGCTTCTAGCACTGCCTTAATTCTTTAAGTGACACTTCAAGAGGTCATTTTAAAAGGTCAAGTAATCCCCAGGGGAAAAAAACATATTTAAAGAACTGTTTCTCTCAGTACATGAAACTGTCCCCATTTAAACTCAATTTGGGGCCGATATTGTTAAAAAAAAAAAAAAAAAAAAAAAAAAGAATACTGAAGATTCCTATTGAAACACTGGCCCTAAAAAAGAAGTTTTCAATGATGGACATACATTCTCCATAAGGACCTCAACACCAAGAGATGTTTAGAGGAGTCTTACTCAATTTTGGACCAAGTGAACTTAATTCCACTTCAGTCTGTATTATTGCATATTCGGAAGGAAGAATGTAAAAGACCAATTAGTTATAATTAAAAAGAAAAAATGGAACTTCAAAAATAACTGATTAACAGCACATTCTTTCAACAACAGTTAAACTGTAAGCTTGTGAATCTGACATCAGATGAAAACGTCTTACACATATTGACAAAGTGTCTCAGAAAATATGAGAAGAAAAAAAATGAAGAAAAGTCCAGAAATGTTCAAACCTCTCTGTGAATACTAATTTCTTGGGTTATTTTCACTCCTGAACGTTAATGGAAATTTACTGCAGTTTAGCCACATGCTCATGCTTTTCCTACTGAATTAAAAATCTAATTCAAACACTTAAATATATATATAATTAAAACCACCCTTAATGTTGCCTGATTCTCTGAACCTTTGCTACTAAAGGAATGGTCCACAGACTGGCACTTGGGTATCACCTGAATGCTGGTAAGACAATGTGGAAACCTGGGCCTGACCCATGAACTGCTGAATCAAAATTGGCTTTTTAAATAAATTCTCCAAGCAATTCATATGCACATTAAGGTTTGTGAAGCAGTGTTTTAAAATATAGCATTAAATGCAGGGGATTAAGGTACTGTCACAGAACACAGGTACAAAAAAATTGCAGAAAAAAAGGTAATTCTATACTTACCAATCTGAAATCCATGATAGCCTTGGCCATTAATTTTCCTAAGAAGCGAAACTTCATCTTAACTTTTGCGATGTGAGCTGGCTTAGCTGTCCTACCAAAGGGAAGCGCAAACAGGCCTTGGAGGTTTTGAATATACTTGGTCCCCTCTTGGCTTCCTATAAAATGAGGAAATCACCAAACTTTAGATGCTATTTCCCAGAACAAGACAGAACCGGTAATTAAGAACATTTAAGAAATTCAGTATTCTCAAAATCAGTTAGCAGATCACAGAATGAAGTCCTCTAGAGCTGGAAGGGTCTCCCTTATTTGATAAATGAGAAAACAAAGGTGAAAAGAAATTAGGTCAGAAAGCCAGGCCCTCTACTATAAGTTAAACAGATATAATGAATTGTAAGGACCCTTTACCTGAACTGAATGACAAATTGACTTAGTCACAGATAGTATTACCTTTTGGATTGCTAAGAGTTACTTCTTCCCCTCTCCAGAGACCCAAGTCAGCTCTCTGTAGTTCCTGAGATACAAGTGCATAAAACTCCAGTGTAGGCCCCAGACCTGTGCCAACCTACAGAGGAACAGAAGTAGGACAAGTTAAATTTTAGAATCTGTGCTGTCCTTTTTTTTTAACCTGCCAGCCTTTTGGCAATGGATACCAATAGCAACTGTTTACCAGAACGTATTAGAGATTATTTCCCAAACTGTCCTGATTGTCTTCCCTCAGTCCAGGTCACCTGGAATGAGAACTAGCAACCCTTTATTATTTCCTGCTTCCTGTGGCCCCAACATTTTAATTGCATGGTTCAAACTCATATACTAATAAGAGTACCCTTGCAGCTATATACCGTGCCCTCAGGGAACAGATGGCATTGTCTGGAATGGATTTCTTTCCCATTCTCTCTTTGGCGAACTGTCCCCCTGGAACCAGCTCAAATGTCCACTCCTTATCTGCCCAAGCAGTGACTTTGCTTCTTTTTCAGAACTTACACTTTGGCTACTTAAGTACTCACCACATTAGACTACCATGATTTCATTACATGCTTGCATACCTCACTTAGGCGTAACTTTAATTCACCTTGTATCCACTGTAGTGCCTGGGCAAACACCAGCCATTTAATAGAGGTTTGTTGAATAAAACACAAAAAAAGGAACGTCTGAACCCACGCCAGCACCCCCCAGTTATTCCTTCATGTTCTACCAAGGTCCTATCAGCTCACACCATAAATTAGATATGCAACTAAAGGTAAGTTAATTTCATAGTTTATAAGCTTAATCTAACCACAGTCCTGTCAGGAAGGTTATATTTCACTTACTGATTACTTGTAAATAATGGGTATTATTTCACCATTAACACAGTTACTTTCCCGACTAGCTTAAAGGATTTGATGTAGTCCACTAAACGGTTAACTGTAACTTTCCAAACAGTGACCTGCTTGGGTCTGGCAAAGCTTTCTAGACCCAGCTCCACGTCTCTGTCAGTACTCCACGGCTGTAACTGGCATCAGCATTCACCTCCTGCTGCAGCCAAAGCCTTGGAGCCACCCGTGATGCTTCCCTTTCTGGCGCCCCACGTAACAACCCATCATTAAACACTGTAAGTCCCACCTTCAAAATATGTTCCAAACTGGTCACCACAGCATCTCTCATCTGGCCCAGTGCTAGAGGCTCCTAAGTGGTCTCCGCACTGGCGCTCTCCACACCTCATGTCCTGCTCTCACAGCGTTAGAGTGACCCTCATACAGCCTAAGTTCACAGCATTCCTCCACACCCTCCAAAGGCTCCCCATCTCGTTCATGCAAAAGCTCAAATTCTTACCTCGGCCTGGGTGTCCTATGTGATCCCTTGACTCCTATTTCTAGCCACTGTCATCCTTCAACAGGCAGGGAGTTCTGCCTCAGGGCTTTTGCTTCACTTTTCTTTTGTTAAGAGATAGTTTTTCCCCTAGATAGTAATGACTACTGCTGAAATGTCACCTCATTCCACCTTATCCTCTCCCCAACATGCTCTATCTTCTTATTTTGCTTTAGTTCTTCAGCACACATCCTACATGTACATGTACATGAGCGAATAAGAGTGTGTGTGTGTGTGTGTGTGTGTGTGTGTGTGTGTATCGGCCTCCCCAAACTAAAAGCTCCATGACAGTAAGGACTTTGTGTATTTTGTTCTCCACTCACTCGTGAACCTAGGAGGAAGGTAGGGAAAGAAGAAAAGAAAAAAACTGCAGTAACACCTGGTATCCACCAGATGGTGCTTTAAAGCCAGTTAATCCTAGCTCCTTTTAGCATAATTATCCCAGGCTAAACAGAAATCATAGTTTAGATCAGCCTATTTTCTTCATCCAGATACTGTTATTGCTAACAGTAAAACAGACTTAACTTAAAGTATTAAGTGACATGGGCAAAACTGTATACACTTTCATCCCAGGAAGTCTCTGTGAGGGTGGAAGGACCAGGTCACCCCTGCTCTGGGCTGGCCAGCAACCCTGTAGATGGACCTGACCTTTCCAGGGATCTTCATCCTACCCAGCCACTCCCTTAAAAAAAAAGGTAGGTACTGTGGTTTTGCTTCATTTGTTTTTAAAGGAATGAGGAGATACAAAATTTGCCAGCCCAAAATGTCTCTTTGGCATGTGGATTATTTACAGCTGAAAACAATCAAGGCCCAAAAGACTCAGGAAGAAACTTTGACCTACTCTCTAACTGCCTAAAAGAATTTAGATGAAGGGCCAGTTCCCATAAAAGAGCTATCACCAGAGGTATCTGCAAGGAATATGGGCTGGGGATGTGGGAGGGAAACAGGGCCGAGGGATCAGAGTCCACTCTGTGTCCCACTGTCTCTGCCTGGCCTGGCAAATATTTGTTTACCAAACATTTGCTCCATGTGGACTGCCTTCCTCCCCCCTTTGAAGTCCCAAACCACTACCCCCAACATCCTCTTTTGTCTTTGGCTGAAGACAGTATTTAAGATGAGGGCTTTGGCCATTTTGGTGAGTTACTCAGACTTCCTGTGACCAGCCAGAAGAACCTAGAAGGGTAGAGGAAAATGTCTTCCAAAAGGAAGGAAAAGCATAAAGCTCTAGAAACAAACACAAAAAAACAAAAAGTTTGACAACTTGTGTTATTTGAAACTTTCAAAGTCTTTCTCTTTCAAAAGCTAATGCTTATATACTAGCATATACCATGTGACAGATAATGTTGTGTTTTACACATTTTAGCATTTAATCACTTAAACAACATAATGAGGTAGGCACAGTCATTATGCCCTTTGTTGGGTTATTACTGGGGAGTTTACATAACTAGCCCGACTTCACACAGCCAGTAAGTGGCAGCACCAGGCTCCCCAGTCCATGCTCCTAACCTTTCATCGTCCTGGAGGCATATACCATGTGACAGATAATGGGCTTAAGTGGTTTGCTGAGCCCAGAGACTGGCTTAGTTCCTCCCTGGCTTACCAATCATCTCTATTCAAGAATGGAGCCCATTCTGTTCTGACATTTTGGTCAGGATTCTTCTAGAGCTAGTTAGAAAGGCTTCCTAACAGCCACCAGCTGACTTGTACGGTTGAATCTGGTTTACAACCTGAGGCCCTAAGCATATATAAAGCCAGCACTCCAACCCTTCTTCCTCAATGAAGTCGGCTCACAGAATTTTTTCCAGACTCATCAGGAAAGACCCATCAATGAAAATCATAGAAATTTTGATTTCTGTATCAGCATTTCAATCCTGACCTGTGGAACAATCAGCGTGATGTTACTCTGAACTTAAGTTTAGGTTTCATGTAAGACGCAATCTGAACAGGGGCATGAAGGATGAGAGAGTAAAGACATTCATTCCTGACGAGAGAAAAATATGTTGGAGTAAAACAAAGTAGAAAAAGCGTGTTTAAATAACCAAGCAGAAAAAGCTGGCTACAGCAAAGGTCTTACAGTTTCATGAGTAAGAAATCTGGACATGTAAACATATAAGAGCTGTATCCTCTGAGCAACAGGCATGATCGGGGTAGATTCAAAAGATCCCAATTTCTTACCCCAGCCTCCATTCCATCCACCTCCCATCCCCTCCAGAGCTACTACTCCCTCCTGCCGTTCACCACCAAGCCGGATCCTCTGTTCAAGCCACACCCTTTGACCCCTTAACTGCCCCCCCCCTCCTTCCTGAGACAGGCTCCTCATGTGAAAGGCTCATTCACTTGGTACGGATGCCACTCACTTTCCACACCCATTCGTACTTGGTCCTGTGTCTCCCCAACTATGCTGTGATCCTGGGAATGCAGGAACTCTGCCGTAACCTGGATCCAGCACTCTGTATACTTAGTACGTAACTACTTACAGTTTTAAATTTGATGATTAAATACTGTTAACTATTCAGAAGTCTTAATGAGGAGGAGAAAATGCTTAAGAAAACGAGTGAAAAATCAAAGTTATGATTAAAATTACTTGGTTAAGTACAGACAGCTTTGTAGATTAAACCGCTACACATACACAGTGCTCACCACAAGCCAGGCACAGTTCTAACTCTTCACCCCATGAACTCAGTCACAACTCTGAGGCTGTACTACAACCCACACTTCACAGATAAGAAAACTGGGAGGCAGAGTTGTTGGCTTTTATAAATAAATAATCAGTAAGTGGAGTATTTGGAAATGTTATGTCCATAAGTTTCAGATGCCCAAAAACTTAAGTTTTGTCTTAAAAAAAAAAAAAAAAAATTAAGATACATCCCTGGTGGTCCAGTGCATTAAGACTCTGCGCTCCCAATGCAGGGGGCCCACGTTCGATGCCTGCTCGGGGAACTAGATCCTGTATGCATGCTGCAGTTAAGAGTTTGCATGCCGCAACTAAAGAAGCTCGCATGCTGCAACTAAGAATTCCTCATGCCGCAACTAAAAAAAGATCCCACGTGCCGCAACTAAGACCTGGCGCAGCCAAAATAAATAAATAAAATAAAAAATAAATAAATAAAATAAATATTTTTTAAAAATTAAGGGAAAGAGGAAGGAAAGTATCACCAGGAGACTCAATACTTCAGAGTCAATATATAGAAAATCATTATTTTGAGTCTTTTGGTGTACTGGCCTGGCTATTTAAAAACATCTCAAAAGAAACAAAAGACAAAGATTAGAAAGAAAGTAAAGCTGTCTTTTTTCATGGGTGACATGATTGTCTACAACATGGAACAGCAAACTACAGCTCAGGCCCTACTGCCTGTTTTTGTACAGTCTGTAGGCTAAGAATGGGTTCTACAATATTAAACGGTTGAAAAAAACTCTTGAATAATATCTCACAATGTGTGAAAATTATATGACTTCAAATTTCAGTGACTATCAATAAAGTTTTATTGGAACACAACCCTGCTCATTCATGTTTGTATTGTGTATGGCCACTTTCACGCTACAAAGCCAGAAATGAGGAGCTGTGATGAAGACCACATGGTCCACAAAGCCTGAAATATTTATTATCTCGCTCTTCACAGAGAAGTTGCCCAAGCCCTACAACAATCCTAAATGATCTATTTAAAATTTTTAGAACCAATAATTAAGTTATCAAGGTCACACAGAAAATAAGGTCAACAAAGAAAACTTATTTCTACAAACTAACAGCAACTGGAAATTGAAAAGAAAGAACAATATTATTTTCAAAACCATCAAAAAACATGAAACATTTGGGAGGAACTTAATAAAACATGTACACGAGAGACGTCTAGACTGCAATTATGAAGCACACTGAGAAAAGTTAAAGACCTAAATCAGCGATGGAGCACTGCCCATGTGGGGAGCTCAACCCCTGTCATGTTACAAGCTGGAGCAGAGGCTGAAGGCTGGGGGCAGAAGAAGCAGAGGTCCGGGAAGACCTGCAGTGAGGACGCGTCAGTTCTGGAGTTCTGCTGTACATGAGTGCCCGGCCTTAACAATACAGTACTGCTCACTTCAGAATGTGTTGAGAGTTTATTTCAGGTTAAGTGTTCTTACCACAAAGAAAAGGGACACACGGATACTTTGGGAGGTGTTGGATAAGTCTATTTTTTTGATGGTGGTGATGGTATCAAGGGTGTTGCATATGTCCAAATTCATCAAATTGTACACATTAAATATGTGAGGTTCCCTGTATATCAATTATACCCCAATAAAGTTGTTATTAAAAAAAAAAAAAAAAAAAAAAAAAAAGACCTAAATCAGCGAAAGGCTACACTGTGTTCATGCACTGGAAGATTCAATACCATAAACATCAACTCTCTCCCAAACTGATCATGATTCAACACAAACCTAATCAACATCCTGTGAGAGACTTCCCTGGTGGCGCAGTGGTTAAGAATCTGCCTGCCAATGCAGGGGACACAGGTTTGATCCCCGGTCCGGGAAGATCCCACATGCCATGGAGCAACTAACCCAGTGTGCCACAACTACTGAGCCTGCGTGCCACACCTACTGAAGCCTGCACGCCTTAGAGCCTGTGCTCGGCAACAAGAGACACTACCGCAATGAGAAGCCCGTGCACCGCAACGAAGAGTAGGCCCCGCTCGCCGCAACTGGAGAGAGCCCACGTGCAGCAACAAAGACCCAATGCAGCTAAAAAAAAAAAAAAAAAAAAAAAACCTCAAAACAGATCGTAGGCCTAAATATAAGAGGTAAAACTATACAACTCCTAAAAAAACACATAAGAAAAAATCTTTGAGACCATGGGTTAACGGAAATTTTCTTGGGATACAAAAAGCATAAACCAGAACGGAAAAAAATTGATAAACTGGATTTCATCAAAATTAACAACTTCTGCTCTTTCAAAGATATTTCATCAGGAAATGAAAAGATAAACAACAGGCTGAAAGAAAATATTTGCAAAACACTTATCTCATAAAGGACTTGTATGCAGAATGTATAAAGAACTCCTAAAAACTCTGATAAAACAAAACCCAATGAAAAAGTGGGCAGAATTCCTGGACACTTCCTCCAAAGAAGATAAGAAATGAAAAGATAGTATCATTAATCATCAGGGAAATGCAAATTAAAACTACAGTAAATCCACTAGAATAACTAAAATTAAAAAGATTGGCAATAACCAAGTTTTGGTAAGCATGTGAAGCAACTGAAATTCACATACTACATTACTGGTGGGAAGGAAAAATGGGGCAGTTACTCTGGAAAACGGTTTGGTGTTTCATATAAAGTCAAAACATACCTTACCAAAAGACTTAGCCATTCAACCCTGAAGTATTTTACCCAAGAGAAATGAAAACATATGTCTACACGAAGACTTGTACACAAATGTTCACAGCAGCATTACTCATAAGAGCTAAGAAAGTGGAAACACCTCAAATGTGCATCAACTGATGGTTAGGTAACATATGATGGTATGTCCACGTAGTGGACTATTACTATTACTCAGCAATAAAAGGAAACAAACTGATACATGCAACAACATGGATTAGCATTACACTAAGTGAAAGCAGAGTAACACAAATGGCTACGTACTATATGACTCCATTTATTATGATATTGTACAAAGACAAAACTGTAGGGACAGAATACAGATCAATGCTTGCCAGGGATTGGGGATGAAGGCTGGGGACTGACTGCAAAACGGTCTAAAAGGACTTTTTGTGGTGATGGGATTTTTTCTTTATCTTGATGTGGTGTGGTTATAGACTGTGTACATTTGTCAACACTTAGAAATGTGTATCTTAAAAGTGTGCATTTATGATATATGAGTTGTATCTCAGTAAACCTGATTTTTTTAAAAACGCAGTTCAAACATCTTGAAAGTTATGTTTAAAACCTTTCACTTTATCAACCTAAAGATTACACAAACACTTGCTCTTCTGCCAGGAAAAAAAAAACCCTGTCTTTTATTATGCAATTTAACCTCAAAAAATGGAGAACTTAGAACAAATCATTCAAGAGAAAACAGAGTACATCTCAAGTTTTAAGATAAATTTCCCAATCGTCTTTTAGAATTTCACAGGACCAAGAAACTCTAGTGACATCTTATCAAGAGCACAAGTCAACACAGCCTCATAAGCTCACCTCATTTTCATACTGAATTTCTAACATGGCCCGTGAGCTGCCAAGATCCTGCATCACAGACTCTGCTTGTTTCAGCAGCTCCTCTCTGTTCACAGTACGCTGCAAAGGAAAGTACAAATGTGAGGAAACTTTGATAAACAGGTGGCATTTCTCTCAGTGCAAAAAAAAAAAAGAAAAAAATCAATTCAATCATTAAAAATTATTTCTTAAAAAAAAAGCACACCTCAGAAAAGGTTTTAAGACATAGCTGCAGTGCTATAAACATCGACAGCATCCTGCTGTACATGAAGAAAAGCTAGATGTGAGTGTAGTTATTAGCTTGAGCCCATGGCAAATTCAGAAAATTCAAGTTGTTGAAGAAAGGATCTCTGTAACCTTCTCAAACATCAATGCAATTCATGGCTGTGGCTCCATGAAATCTCGCTGGGTACATTTATAGTTTGGTGATGGAGAAATAGGTGTGGAGGTGACAGGTGAGCTGGAAACCTACTGGCTCTGACCGGCAGAGATCCTAGAAGCACTACTGCAAACATCTATTAATGAGATGCACGGGGATGAGAAAGGTCTTGACAGATTTCCAAATTCTACCTACACCTTGTTTATGGAATCCTAACGATACAAATAAAGATAGGATTTAAGAACAATGTTTTTTTGTTTTGCTTCTCATTCCTCCCACTCCCCCTTTTTAAGCCATTACTAATGGCTTTTGTGAGACTTTTGGAGATAGAAGTTTGTAGGAAGACAGACTTGAATAAGAATCCTCAGCAAGAAAAAGGCAGATGAACAAAGAAGTCCTAAGTAAAAGGCAGTGCAGTGTGAGAAGTGCAGGACTAGCCTCAGATGTAAATGGCCCAGGGCTGTGTGGTTCAGAGTGATCACCATGGGGCTGGGATTAGAAGCGCACGAAGATGCAGTCAGCAACACAAGGCTGACTGGTACAGAGACATGAACTATATCAAGGATTTTGTTTGTCTCTTCTAATTGGAGTGATTTGCTAAGAGAATGATGTGGATTTGATTAATTCTACCTATTGCATAAAGGGATCAATTATAAAAGGGACATACGGTTAGAGTTCTTAATTTAGAAAAAAAAGGAAGGAGGTCTCAGTAAAAGAAGAGAAGATTCTTCCTTGGCACAAGAGTTATGGAGACTAAAAGAGAAAAACAACTGTAGAAATCAGTACAGAAACCGGGGTGGGAGGGAAGGACTCTTACTGGAGCATAAAGAAGAATCCCAAGAGATCCCAAGAGACTGATAGGAAAATATGGCTAACACATATGATAAGAAGATAAGCAGAGAGATAACTGTGACTAAGATAAGCCTCTAAACCAACAGGGATAGTCAGATGCATCACATTTCTAGTTTTCCCATTATCAGTATGACTTAGCTTTATATATTTTTGGGAGAAACTTACTTTTTTTCTATCCAATCTAGGTGCAACTCTGCTATCTTGAGAATCAGACTGGTTGATTTCTGGGTTGGTATCAAGTAATCTTTGCATTGCTCGGTCCCGATCAAATGCAGTTACATAAAAAAGCATTTGCCGGGTATCAAAAGGGAAGAAAAACGGGCTGTAAAGAGATGCGATATAAATTTATTAACTGAATTAGAATCAGAAACCATTAAAAAACCCTAACTTAGAAACAACTTTTGATATGATACAGATGAATAATTATAATGTAACCAATAAAAATGGTCTACTCAACTAATTTTGAAGAATTTTCATAATTCTTGCATGAAATTTCTAAGTGATCAAGTAATAATGCATTAAGTAGCCATTCACTATGAAATCTGAAATTCAATCATTCAAATCAAGTCCATCCAAGATCAGCTTTAATCTACCCAATGACCTTCAGTAAGCATAACATGACTAGTGAAGGCGAAATTTTAAAATATAATCACCACCTCACCAGGTTGCCAACCCATCCCATTCCACATACACACAAGTAATGGTTTCACTAAGTTCATGATTTTCCTCTTGGTTTTGGCATTTGTTAAGTCACTCAAAACTGCCAAAAGGCAGCTGCTTATTTTTAAAGAATGAGCTCTGCAGTACCAAGGCCCTGGTGCCTCTTGACGTATGATTTTGGCAGTTCTTGACACAGAACTGTCCAGAGCATTTCCTATGATTATCTAAGCATTCAGCATCTATTCTGTACAATATGGGTAGCCACGCGAGAATGTGGGTAGTGTGACTAAAAAACTCCATTTAACATTTTTCATTTTAATTCATCTAAATGTAAATACAGCTCTACATGTGGCTGGTGGCTCCCGTATCCATCAGTGCAGTCCTATAGTCTCCAAGAATGTAGGTCTGAACCCAAACAGGCTCAGAGAGAGAATCAACCAAACTCCACCTTTGGTGTCCAATTTTATGATGGAAGAGGGATGAATCTCCTCACTAAAAATCCTTGCGTACTTCCGTATTTCATATATAAAGATACTATCAAGTAGACCTAGTACCGGCCCCAGCTCATCTAGCCTGTTTGGATGCTGAAGCTACACTATTAAGCAAGCTATGATCAAAAACCACGTTAACTAAACACATTTAAATAGGTTTGCTAAAGACTATGTTTTTGTAACAAGATATATAAAGACCAACACAATGATAACACTCCCAAGCCCACCACTACAGAAGTGATTGTCTTACCAGGTTTTTCCTAGTTCAGTAAGCCATGTTGGGATGTTTCCTGTCATGATTACTAAAGGATCCTGAAGCTGCCTATTTGCTTTTGCTGTCAACTTACTGTTAATAAATTCACTAGTTGGGATAATCTCCTTGCACACTGCATTCTGTAAAATGTTAAAAAAAAAAAAAAGTCTATTATGTAGTAAAACATTAGGATTATATTCACTATCGTTTCCTTTATTCCCAAATACGTATGCAGAGTGCCGAGATTTCCCCTGCTGGTTTCCAACATACAGCTTCTCATTGGCATGTCCCAACCCGAATGACAGCTTTCACAACGCACAGCTGAGACAGCCCAACCCCACGTGCCACTGACATAGCAGCGAACGCTTCATGCAAGGCCAGCTCCTTCACTCTTCCCTCCACTAGAGAAGTATCAAAGACAAGCATTCAACTTTCACTTGAATTTAATACACATCTTAAATAAGTGAACTTTTAGCTAAAGGTACCTAAAGATTTTTTAACTAATAAATTAATGTTCAATTTTTATGTGGTAGCTTAATTTTATAAATTATAGCTAGAGAATATTTACAAGTCTGCCAAGAGAACTAATCCAAGAACACAGGCCAGGGGAAAAACCAGTGGGGGAGAAGTTCCCACTGCGGAGTATACTGCACTTCACTGGGCTAGGATCCCTGCTGTTCAGCTGAATCATTGTTTCTATTTCTAGCACAACAGGAAATTGATCAAGCACTAGACAGAAACTAAGAAAAAACATGTAATGGACAACACATCAGGGAAAAGTTCAAAAGTAGGCAACATTACTCACATCATACAAGTAATACCAGTATCGACTGATGGCATGTAAAACTCTTAAAAGAAGAATCACATCTAATGAAGGGTCTTCAAAAGTTATATTTTCAGGTGGTGTGGGTATGAGGTAAACTTCTAAAGGATTTGATACTGACGGGCACACTCCATCTAGAGGGCAAAAGATCAAAGTTTGATCAAAGTTAGAAAGGCAGAGTCAATGAAGCCAGCCAGCATCATCTCAACACGCCTAAAAACAGTAACCACGAGTGGGTAAGGTTTAACGCTCGGTATCTTATTAGTAGAGTACTGATAGCTTGAACATTTTTTTTCCCTTTTTATCTTACAGATAAATCATCCAGGCTTAGGAAAATTTCACTTTCTCTCCCATACTCATACATTATAAAGGAGAAAAACTGACTCCTTTGCATTTCTCCTTTATATCAGAAAAATAACTAACAATAAAATGGCCAGAGAGGAGTAAAGAAAAGGTGTTTAAATTTAAGTTCACTGTTACAGAAATTTCCTGGATTTTTTTATATCCGGCTTAAAATGGCCATATAAGACCAACAAATACTCCCAAGTTAAAAATCTGATAAAAATAAGATTTGGTTATTTAATCCAAGACTTAGGACATGATAGACTGTAATAGTTTCCAAGTAGGAACTGCAATTCCTTTGTTCTTAGATCTCATAAAGTAATAGCATTAAAAAAGAGAGAGAGAGATTGAAACTGTTGCCATTTACTTCTATCAAGCAAAGAAATTAAAAATCACAACACTATCTCTGCATAAGAGGGCAACTGTTTTAATACCAAAAACATAGAAAACAAATATCTCAAACACCCTTTTATATAGAAAAAACTGAGTTTTATGAAAAACAAAGTTGCTACAATGCCCTTATTTCTGTGGACCAGGGAAAATTTCATCAACAACACCAGTGTTTGGAAATCCCTGATAGGGGCTGGTCCCCAAGGAACGCAGCCTATCGGTAAGGCACTGTTACCATCTTATAAAAAAGAAAGGGAGGAAAGGAGCAAAGTTAGACTGGAAGGAAATACTACAAAGGAAGGTAAGTCAATTGGGAGGTTTTACTACTTTCTGTAAGTCATTTTATAACCTAGCAAAACTTTTTATTCCTTCTATAATTGGTGGATCACACTATTATAATGAATAACAATAAAAATTAATGGCCAACCTGCCAATGTCCAGCCTCTTCTTTAGTGCATAAGTTCTACTAATGAAATTTGTTTTTGCTTTCATAAAAACATGAATTCTTCATGGAAAGAATGGTAAGTTTTCCCCAAAATTCTTTCAAGATAACTTTTCACTTTCTAGACATTAAAGTCAAGGGTTCAATTAAAAGCAGCCAAGTGTTTGTAGTAATTCATATTTTTATAAATTATATTAAAAGATTTTACTACTAGATATAAATCACTCCATCAAAACCTTCAAGACAGGAAGACTACTGCCCCATGGCGATCTCCTTGCCCCTCTAAGACATCACTTACCGTTCCACAACTCATCGTGCTTTTTTGCATTTCTAGGGGAAGTTTTTGTTGGAGCTGTTTGGGCTCTTCCTCTTTTACCACCAACACAATCTTTATTGCTTTCTTCATCCTCTCTCACAGGTTTGTACCTAAAGTAGTAAGAGTATGTAAACCCAAAGTAGATTTTAAAATGGCAAATTATTCTGCAAGGCCAAAGTGCAAGCCACAGACACCGCACAGTTACCAGAACAACTCTCTGAGGGCTATCCTCTCTCTCCCTAGTTGTGGGTTTGGAGAACTGCCAATGGGACTGCTTCCTAGAAAAGATCACCTAGGAGGGGCCACCTGAGAAACTCCAGGGGGTGGCTCTGAGAAGAATCACCTTGTTTAAATAAGTAGTAGACATTCACCAACAATGCAGGAAGCTGCATCCAAATGCCTCTAACGGCTCAGAGATGCCAAACTTCGTACTACCTAAAGGAACATCATCTTATGGAGACATTTTTGCCTTATTTAAAGACTTGAAATGAAGCTACTAGAAAAGTAGATGCAAATTATGATTATTTATTGCCCAAACACATTTTCAAGTAGACTTAATGAGGAAGCTAAATACACACACATACACACACACACAAGATGGAACATCTGAAGTGGCTTTTAATAATAAAACATAGAATTTAGAGTCCCCTCTCTCCTTATGCAAGCCAGCCAGTAACAGGAATTCCAAAACACACGAACAGTATCAATGTTGATGAAAAACCAAACAAAATCATTTTCAGACTTGCCATATTGTATGAGTTTTCGTCCAAATACCAGCTCTTCCTAGAGGATTGCTCTCATCATCCGTGGATTCCCGTTCATCTTCAGCCTGTATACTGAACTGCCGTACTGCCTGATACACAGTCATGTTATACGGCAGCAAATGTTCTCCAATGTAAAACTGTAGCCTGTGTCGTACATTTCCTGAATTTAAGAATTGAGCAGCCTAAATAAAGCAAAACAAAATCCATTGAAGCTACAGGCCCTGAACTTCACACATTAAAACTTGGTGAGAACAGCACCTTACCAGAGACTCGTCTATTTCCTCATCAGAGCCATCATCGTCACTGTCTTCATCATCTTCTCTTACTCTTCCATACCCTAAGGACCCAAGAAGTCTGTTAAACTCCTAGCAATTTCATGTGGCAAAGAAAAGCCTATATATACTGGTTAAACTAACATATTCCTAGAAAAACATGTGTATTACATTTTGATCTACAAAGCAGAAAGATTAAGAAAACTGTCAGATACAAAATGTGATTTCCATTACATTCCACCAGGATAAAGTAACTCATCACCCAATCAACCAAGTAAGCAGTCAATCCCTACAAAATTTAACATTTCTACATACTACATATAAAATAAATGATGAGTACACAAGTTCCTGATGCTAGGTTTTGACAGAAGTAGCAATAGGGAAATAATTTATATATCCCTTAATATTAATTTCACCCCAAATGTACATATAAACACACAATATACATGTACAGAAAGTACCTCTAACTACAAGGTATCTCTCGATAGCTTGCACCAAAGCCAGAGGGTCAATCTTGACAGGTCCACCCTTCCACTGCTTCACATTTGCACAGTCTGGATGTCTTTGTAACTGGCATTTTAACTGATGTGTGTTGAAAAATTTTAAAGCCTGTGATCCTCTGTTGAGAGAAAAGCTCAAGATAATTTGTGAAAAAAAAAGTTATTCTATTATTTTCAAAACCAACACACACTAACTAAAATAAAAGCAAGATAATACAAACTCTGCATTTTTCTTGAGACACAAAGTAGCACTTACCAGTTATGTATATAGTAAAGCCAGCATATTCCAAGTTATTGGAAAAAACTTTTTATGATAAAATAAGAAATAAAAGAGGATGTGGGGCTTCCCTGGTGGTGCAGTGGTTAAGAATCCGCCTGCTACAGGGGACACGGGTTCAAGTGCTGGTCCGGGAAGATCCCACATGCCACAGAACAACTAAGTCTGTGCGCTACAACTACTGAGCCTGCGCTCTAGAGCTGGCACTCTGCAACAAGGGAGGCCACCGCAATGAGAAGCCAGTGCACCGCAGCAAAGAGTGGCCCCCACTCGCCTCAACTAGAGAAAAGCCAGGGTGCAGCAACAGAGGCCCAGTACAGCCAAAAATAAATAAAAAAACAAAACAAAACCAGAGCCTTTAAAAAAAAAAAAAAGAGGATGTGTACGCACGCATATGAAAACGTTAAATCAACTTTCCATCTCTGTCCCACCGTGAATCTATGTAAGCGGAAATACCTCACCATCGAGATTTAATTATTTCCCCACGATAAAAATTCCTGAACCATTTGGGCATGCTCACTTCTGCAATATTTTGCCATTGCCTACTAAATCCTATTTATTGAAAAACAAACAACAAACCCTCTCATTTTTGCTTTCAAAGATTTCAGCTACAAAATTACTTTAAAATCTAACCTTTAAATTTTACGTTGCTATAGTCTTTTGAGTGAAGCAGTTTAACAGCTATACCAGTCTAGACCTGGTAACGATATTCAACTGCTCATTTCTGAAAAGGTCTGGCAAGAGTAAGACGAGTTTAAAATGCAGTTATCTACAAGGTTCTGTAACGCATGCAAATAGGGGTATGGGAAAGAATATTCCATTATATTGATATATACATATGTAAACATACATATTTTACACAAATTTAGATAAAAATGAAAAACGCTATGGTTTTCTCAAATATATTTGAAAGTGTCCCTTTATTTCATAAAAATCTTCCAGGACAGTTCAATAATCAAAATTAAATACCACTCTCTACATTAAATTTCAAAGCAGAAAAAAACCTAGTGCACACTGATCACTTCATTATTCAATAATGCATACTGTTTTAATTCAGCCAAAATTTTAAATGTCTTTAAAATACACCAGACTGTGTTTTTAAAACCAAACTACTTTTTAAAATTTTCTAGGCTGCTAGTCATAATATTCCAGGAAGCATGTAACATTCTGTAAGAACACAACAATGAACTTAATGAATTCTTTCTGTAGCACTTCATGAGTCCTGTAAAACTACTACATTATGGAAAAAAATAAACTTATTTGTTAAAGCCCATCAAAATGCAAAGTTTTTGCAAAACCACTTAGATCCCATATGAAATCACATTACTGCACAGAAAGTAAACATTTTATTATCCATATCCACAAACTTCTTGGAGAAAAGCTTTATATATTAAAGTACATCAATTTAAGGAAAACTAAGCCTATTACAACTTGCCAGCACAAGTTGGTTTTATATTTTCAAAACATCATGTTTAAGGTACGGGGTACGACTTTAGGGATAAAAATTATTTGATTCACACTTTAGAATATTTAATTTCTGTGGTCCTTATAGATGAATGTTCCTTGAGCAGACCAAGATGTCACTAGACCTCTTGCCACCTTACCTCAACCAAATGAAGCATAAAGTCCAATGGCAAGGGCACACCTAGGCAATGATCCTTACCTGCCTCCTGTGCCATTTCCACTCGGAAAGTCATGCACTTTGACTGGAAACTGTTCCATCTGGCTGAGGCAGTTGTTCATCTTGTGAACTAATGCCAACAAAGGTGCATTACCCACTGGTTCTACTCTTCCAATGGGCTCTTCTCCAGGAAGCTAAAGTTATAAATAAACCAATAGGTTAATAAGCAAGGCCTCATGAAAATGGAATGCTCAACAAGAAAATTTAATAGGTAGTTTTACAAGAGATCTAATCTATTGTACCTTTTTTGATGGAGTTGGTTAGACCAGTGTTTCCAAAGAAATTATTTCAATAAAGACATTCTTTCTGTATAGGCCCACAATCCCATATTCACAATTCCTAAGTCCAAAAGGCTTGAAAACACAACTCATTTGGTGGCAAAACCTGACTCAGACAGACACAAGGCCATGTGGAGTCTTTATTCAACCTTTATTTAGTAGGAACAGTCATATGTTTTGCTGCAAAAATATTTAATGTGTACAAAGCACTGTTCAGAATCCACTGGGGATATATCAGGTAATACATGCTGTATATACTGTATGGTAGAACTCGTGAAACCCATCCAGCCCCAAGGAGTTTCAGATAAGAGATTACAGACCCGTACATAATTTTAAGCATGGTATAAAACTATATCCAATATTGCTACACATCTAATGATTCTCAAATAAACATCAATTCTGCTTTAGGTAGCCACACAAGTTAAAATAATACAAGCAATGCCTGCAAACACTGAAAAGACATGGTGACACAGTTTCACACAGGAGACTTGTCCTTAGCCCTACTACACAGCTGAACCAGAGACTCTTCCCTAGGGATGCCTTCTCTGAAGCCATTATGAACAAGCAGAGTGATGCTGAGTCAGCAGTGTCCAGGTTACTCTCTTGCTCTCACTCACTGGGGGTGAAGGAAGTGAAGCTGCTCTGTGGCTTCTGGTCTCATAATCCACATTATAAATGGTGATTAAGTACTCTTCAATGAAACTGTTAGTTCTGTGTTTTACATACAAAATAGAAATGTATCTGTCTACTCTATCTTATGTCTATAGCTACATTATGTCTATTGTATTTCCCTTAAAAAAAATATACTGCAAACTGCAATATGTTTAAAAACAGATGTTGAGAATAAAATACATTCACAAGTGAGAGACTACTATTAATGGCTTGTCTGACAGAAAAACAAAGATTCAAGATTCATCAACCACAGAACAGGCCCTTGCTTCAAGTCACCATTTCGTTGTTTTACTATTTACCTGATGTATAAAAGACCAAGGAATCCAACTGTGTATAATAAGCAAGCTAAAAACTTTACCTCAATATTTTGACCAAAAACTACTCGAAATTACTACTGGGATGAAAATATACACACTAGTGAACAGTGATGCTTAAAGTAAGACACACAGGCATTATTATTAGATAACTTACTGGAGAAGAAAAAAACACATGAAGGAATCTCTTTAATCTGATCTCTCTGCTCACAGCATCCTTTTCGCTTTTAGATGTCAAATAAAGCAATAGCTGCTTCACAAATCCACTATGTTGGATTTCAAATGATGAAACATCCGACTCTGAGACTATGCTACGGATTTCTACAAGGCACTCAGCTCCACCATCCACCTGAAAGAGTTGAAAACAATATTTACTGATTTAGACAGCCTTTACTAAATGCACAATTCACATTTCCCCAAAAGCAATTGGATACTTTCTTAACACCTTTAAAAAAGAAGGCAGGGGCAGGTGGTGCATTCTTGGTAGAGCTTTGAAAAATAACATCTTACCTACACACACATTCACAAAATGTTACTACTTCATAACAGAAAACCAGTATCCATACTAACATTAAAAAAAAACCTTCATATTCAACCAATGGAGTTGTGTTAAAAAAAAAAAAAAAAAAAAAGACAAAGGATGAGAATACGAATGGAGGCATAGAGCTACAATACAAAAATGAAAAGATATAACAAGAGTTCAAGGTATGGCTTTATATTAGTACATTTAAAGTCTGAATGAAACAGACAATTTCTTGGAAAACATATACTACTCATATTGCTTAAAGTATATCAAAAATGGAAACAGAGTCAGATGAAACACAACAGGCTTAGTTATTACATCTCTACCCTCTCTGAGTACTCTCAGGCCACAGGTAAAGAGGGGTTAAGGAAGGTCTTTTCAATGCTAACACCTGTAGCTGAAGAGGACTGAGAGAAGAGATGTGCTTGAGGGACATTTCTGAAGTCTCTTCATTTGTCAAGAAATAAGGCAGGTGAAGGAAAGAAAGTCAAAGACCAGATGTCTAGCCCATCTAATGATAAAATGATGCACGAAAAGTCAAGGGACAAGTTAAAGAAATGACAGCACCAAAGGTACATGTCTGGCTAAAAAGCTAGAGAGTCACCAAGGAAAGGAAGAGCAGGCCGGAAGAGACGCCGGAAGAGACAAAAGAGAAGCAGCCAGACGCACCAGGCACGGTACCTGGAGGTTGAGTTGTTCGGTTGCAGCACAAAGTCTCTGCAGGACGTTCAATGCAGGGTTGCTTCCATCCATGTTCTCAGAACTGAAATAACGCTCTACAAATCTATGCGCCTGCTCTTTAATCCAGCCTTTGATTTTTTCTCTGCCAGAAGGAAAAAGATATTAAAGTCTCAGTGTACACAGAAAGGATTTCAGTTATAACTTCTGGTCTAAGGCAAATAGTTGCTACATTTAAAATCCTTTTTGGCCTATGCTTATAGACTAGTAAATTCAGATTCCACATTAACCCAATTAAGTTTCAGTTTGAAAGTGGGCTAAGATTATACCTAGAGAAATGCACAGGTACTTAAAATACATTTCAGGTCATTACATGAAGACCAAAGAAACAGTTCTAACTTCTAGGGACTCTACAACCTAAGAGTTTCCTGAGTGTTCACCTGAAAGCAATTTTACATGACTGTTATCTAAGGTACAGACATATCTGCACTGTCCTTTACTTATGTTCCCTGGAGAGCTGAAGTAAAGAACTATAGACAAGAAACATGCACCTGTTAGGTGCACAATTAGCTATGGCAGCTGAGACCTCGCTGTTTAAATTACAAATTCTGATGGCTTCAGAAATATATTTGCTTAGTTATTTTTATTAACTGAAGTTCAGAACCACCAACCAACCAAAGCAATCAACCAAACAAAAAGAACTTCCTTGTTTTCCCAGTGGAATTTGATTTTTTAAAATTTCTTATTTGCAGAAGTACTCCTTGCTGGTATGTTACATCCAGGGCCAAAAGACAGAACAATCCTTAGGATTTTAAAGAAATAATTTTTTAAAGCGATAAACTGGTGTGAAATAGTTTCGCTGACAGAGTTCTAAGTTTCCAAAAAAGGGCTCTGCTCTAAGAGCCTTACCTTCCATTGTAAAGGGTAGAGGAGGGTTATCATAAAAGAGCGTGCATGTATGTGTACAGAAAATACGTCGGCTTTCCCTTTTCCAGAACAGAACTAAAGGACAGGTTCAATGGGAAACCTATTTGTTTGGCTCTGAACATACACAATTCCCAAGTAGACATGTTGAAAGGAATTTTAAAATGTGAGACTGGAACGCAGGACAAAGCCAGACACAGGGTTCAAGAACTGAGAATCGGCTCCATCCTTGAGCTATGCTACCGCTGAGCATAAATTAAAGGTCTGTGTCCATGTTTCATCTCCATACAATAAATATGCTGACCGAAAAATGGGAAGTTTTTCTGACCTGAGAACAGAGGTGACACAGAACCCCCCACCTTACCTGTTATTGGATATGGTGTCCTTTGAGGCGGCCCTGGCAAGACCACTAACTCCCGCAGCTCGGGCCGGTTCAATGTTGTTGCTGTGAGACTGTGCGCTTAACCTTCCCCACGTTTTTGGATTCAAGCTTGCCAGGAAAGAAGATTTAGGTGACTGAGTAGTGGTGGGGCTTTTAGCTATGAAAAGAGAATGATGATTAAATCATTTCAGTGCAATCGATGAAAACCAACTGAATTTTAAGATCCCCACTCTTAATAAATTAGCTAAAAGAACTAAGAACACTGGGAATTCAGGAAACTCAGGCATGCTTCAAAGCTATCAGCAATTTTAATGAAGTATGTATCCTTAACTGCTACCACCTTTCCCTTTACTGCCTCATAGTTTCATCACAAAAATTACCTTGATTGTCTACTTTGTCATCATCTCTTGGAGGTGAATACTTTGGCCTTCTTGATCCTCGTTTTGGCAGTCGTTTTCTCTTTAGAACATCACTTAATCGACTGCCACATGGGAAAACATGGGATAAGTTTAGCAATTACCATGGTTTAGTATCATCACTCATTTAAAAGCAAGCTAAAATGGCAGAATATTGTTGTAACAGGGTATTTTTCATTTAGTGATCATTTAATGCCAACTCTGCACCAGTGTTCTAGAAGTGTACAGACACAGAAAATGATTAGTTCAGAAAACAGCTAGCTATTTGACTATACTGAACTACTAAAAAGAAAACCAGGGACTTCCCTGGTGGTGTAGTGGTTAAGAATCCGCCTGCCAATGCAGGGGACACGGTCAATTGAGTCCTAGTCCGGGAAGATCCCACATGCCGTGAAGCAACTAAGCCCGTGAGCCACAACTACTGAAGCCCGCGCGCCTAGAGCCCGGGCTCTGCAACAAGAGAAGCCACTGCAACGAGAAGCTCACGTGCCACAGTGAAGAGTAGCCCCCGCTCGCTGCAACTAGAGAAAGCTGGCGCACAGCAATGAAGACCCAACGCAGCCAAATATAAATTAAAAATAAATAAATAAATTTAATAAAAAAATAAATTAAAAAAAAAGAAAACCAAATAGAATATCTCATTAATCGTGTGTTAAACTCCATTATTAAATGCAGTACATACATAAAGCATAGGAAACAAATATGCAATGCATAAACTAGAAAACGAATATGTTAAATCTGAGTACCTTATTTCTTCCCTAACCTAAATGACAATAAGTAAAATACACATAGCATTGAGTGTTAATATTATCAAAATACTTTCCAATACTACCCAAAGGAATTTCATGGTGTGTAATGGCAATAACATCCTAAATGAATGCATTTATAAGTACTTTTTTTAAAAATTCAAAACTATCTGTAAACAAATGTGGCAAGTGATAGTCTGAACAGCTTATTTTGAATTAGAATATATGAAACAGAACGTATGTAGCCTTTGTGTACTATTTTCACTATCATTAACAGAACTAGAAATAGTTTAAAATATCATTCGTCAAATAACAAAGCTACATAAAGTGGGGAAGATGAAAAAAAGTTCTGGTTCAGTTGGTCTATGACCCAAGTAAGAAAAAGTTTGAAAAAAATATTTAAAGTCTTCCAACATCTGACATGTCTATTGAAAACACTTAATAGTGTGATCAATATACCTGACGATCAGGACAAGTGAACTTTCAAGGAATAAACTTAAAATTAAACAATTCCACCTTTACAAATTTATATAAACTTTTCATTTAAAACCATATTAGAAGAGAAAGGAATCACTTAAAAGTCTGAAAGTATTTTAAGAAAAAGGTCCTTTCCTCTTTCTTTAAGAGTATCAACTGTCAGAACCTATAATCATATAGGTTCTTTGCACTGCATATTTGTTCCATATACTTTATGAATGTAGGTCAGAAATACGGCATTTGTCTGAGCCGCATCATTTTACCGAGTGCCTGTGCTATAGAGTATTGGGCTGGCCAAAAAGTTCGTTCGGATTTTTCTGTAACATCTGCAATGACTTAAGGTTACTGCAGCAGCTGGGGGAGGGAGCGGGGCTCGGGAGGAAGTAGAGAGGCAGGCAAGGCTGGGAGGGAAAATGGCAAGACAATCCAACTTGAAAACAGTGAAGGTGGAGGGTCTCTGGCATTCTCTAGGTCCAAACTCCTTGGGCTGTGCCCATTACAGGGCACCACTTAAACCCAGCAGCTTCTTAAAATTAACAGTCACTGTGCCAGAAGTCACAGAATTGCCAAAATTCATATTTAAACCAGGGTGGACAACTGCCACCAGGGGGCACCAAAAGCAGCTGGGATTCTGAGCGGGCCAGCTTCACAGGACAATGCTACCGTGCAGTTTATAAGATTAAATTTTTGGACCCCACTTATTAAGTATAATATGTTTTACCAAGATCTACTTTTTAGCTTACATCAAAGAAACAAAAACACTTTCAGAGTGTGATTTGTTTCAACACAACAAAATGAAAACCAACACGAGGGTTTGGTAATGTTCTCAGCAGCACAGTACAACAAAGGAATTAAAAAAGAGGTGGAAGCAGAGAACTTAGAACTCTCATTTGCCTTTATTAACAGCAAAAGTTCCCATATGCCAATTAAAGATAAATGGGAAATAGGGATCTTTTTCCTTTACAGTCTAAAAATTCTGATTTTTAATATTTTTCACTATATTAAGTATCTGGATTTCTTAAAGCTGGTATGTATGCTGCAATACAGTAAATATCGCAGGATTATGGAATCAGAAATGAGGGCTCAAATCCCGCATCGGTAAAATAAGTACATGACACTATACCAGTCACTTAGCTTCTCTGAGCCTTAGTTCCCTTGTATGGAAACACCATGTATCTCTTGTGGTCCCTAAACATGGCTTAATACAACAGGTTTCTTCCCATTCCCATTAAATACCTAACACAATATACATGGAAAAACAGAAAACGTACACTCTCCGTAATATTTCCCCATTTACTTCCCTGTGTGAGTCTCAGGTACCAGGGCAGAGTTAAAGGCAAAGAGCACAAAAATCACTGCAAAACTCTGACTTACCCTTGAGGGCTCAGATCTAAAGAATCATCTCTGCTGTGCTGCAAGCTGGGGGACCCCAAGTCAGCTGAGGCATTAGTGGCAGCCGTGGCTGTTCCACTGCTGACAGATGTCGTGGACCCCAAGGATCCTGACCCATTCGTACATGCCTTTGGTGGACTTGTCAACAATGATTCCGATTCTGCTAAGTGTTTTACTTGATGCATTACACCTTTACAGAGCAGAGATTAAAGAGAGTATGTGTTAATCAGGACCACCTCCCCACCATTATAAGATCCCTAAATGCTAACACGGATTCACAAGGAATGAATAAAAAGTACCCGGCAAATAGGAAAATAACTTTAGGTGCCAGAGTCTTCAACTTGACTCCAAAGAAAAGTAGTAGGCAAATTCAAAATTAAAGAAAAGATAATTATACTGACTGTCTGCCAATACTCAAAACCTGAATACAGGATACGTAATGGGGTCACATGTAAATTTCTACTGGAAATTTAAAATACCCTTTATAAAAACAATACGCAATTACAGAAATGCAGTGCACCTGTGGCTTGACAGCCAGAAGGAAGGAAAAGACCTACAGTCATTAACTTCAAATACTACAATGAGATAAGATCCCAGTAACACTACTGCCAAAAAAAGAGAACACCAGCTATTGAAGGATGGTGATTTTCACATCCTTGGAGGTGTATGAGGAGAAATGAACAGTAACTTATAAGGCAGGGTTTATATTTGGGGTTGGATTGTGGGAAGATGTACATGAGAGGAGGGGGGAATATAAAGGTGTGTGTCGGAATATCGGTCTGTAAACTATATGCAAATCTGTGTGTCTGAATGTATGTGAGTGCATGTTCACACAATCACATTTTTCTGGGGAGGAGTTCAGAGCTTTCCATCAGATTCTTTTTATTAAAAAAAAAAAAGTCTGAATGAATTCAAACTTCAGGCATTCGTTCCACAAGTATTATTTGCAGCAATCATATGCCAGACTGTGTGCTAGGCACTAAAGATATGGCCATGGCTAAGACAAATGGATTCAGGGCACTTATTAACTAATGAGAAAGATACACTTAATAAGAAACTACAAATAAAGAGTGAACTGCTTATGAAAAAGAAAATACAGTGCTGTTGGAGCATACAATCGGGAGATGTAACAATCTAGAAAGCAGGCTAGATCTTTAGGAGTAAGTGACATTTAAGTGGAACCTGAAAGAACAGCGAGACAAGCCAGATGCAAAGGGGTAGAACCAATCTACATTCCTCCATAAACTTCATAATGTATATGCTATATAAATATTTGGGGGCGGGAAATTCAACCTGACGGCATAGTTGATTCTACCAAAGTTTTTAAAAAAATCACTGAGAAAAAAGACCGATTCTGATATGCTTCCAAATCAGAAAGCAACTAAAAGCAAACATCAACAAAAACAGAATACCAAAACCAAAATACAGAATGCAAAATACAAGATAATCTAAGGCTAAAAATAAGAATACATACCAGGCATTTATGTGAGCACAGAAAACCTGATTTGTTAACCATAGTTATTATCTCTGGGAAATGGAGAGAGTTTGCCTTCTATTTCACATAAATGTGTAGTGCTGGACTGTTTTTGAAAACTCACTGTTATTTGAACAGAGCTAATAAGAAACAGTGAAAACTTCTTCTCATTTGATTCAATACTATTACACTAGCATGTCTGTTACATTCGGAAGATGTAAAGAGAAATGAATCCAGCATAAGAAAAGGTGATCAAAAGAATGGAAAACAGATCATATGCATAAAGAACCAGGATTGTTTCTAAGACTGAAGATAAAGTATTACGTGAGGGGAAAACACCATCATTTTCTGCATCCTCACAAGACCAAAGTAACCTAATAGACCAAAGAGACCCATAAAGAGATTTCTGTTGATGAGAAGGAACTTTTAATATCTTGGCAGGTTTAAAAAGAATAAAACACCCAAATGAGTGATACAGTTTCATCTTTGAGGTCTTCAAGAAAAGAATGGAAAAGTACCATGTCCCCTAGGCTGATTTCGACATTGATATTCCTCAACTTAGAGGACTATACCAATTGCATTCTGAAGATTATTCCAAGCCTTGAAATATTCCATTATCTACACAGTGAAGTAAAAAAATAATCCCTTTTACAGCTGTTCTGATCTACTAATAGTATTCCTTGGGAAAGTGACCTCTGACTTTTTCAAAGAATCTTTATGGGCAACTGTATGTTATCAGCATAAGAAGAAAAGTCAGTGATTGCTTCTGGGCCATAAACACTCAAATCGTTGAAACTTACTAAATGTTCATCAACAGACAGTGAATCTCACACAATCTATAATAAAAGATTTATAAAAGATGCTCTATATGTATTAAAGCTGTAAGCATGCAAATATCTTACATAAAAATAACAGTTTAATTTTTTTTCTATAGAATATAACTATACTTCTACTGAAATAATGTTTAGACTAAAAGATAAACCATGAATTAACTATCATGAACGGCATTACCTTCTCTTCTGAAATAAACACTAAAAATATCAGGTAACTTCTGCATTAAGATCTCTGCCATCTGAAGTGCTCCAACTACTATCTTCAGGTCTTGGCTTGATAGCATGGAAGCAATATGACTAAAAAAAGAAAGCATTTGTATATAAAACATTTGTCTGAATTTGATAATTACTGCTGGCCATCCTACTTTAAATTTGAGAGCAAAATATTTTAAGTGTCAAACCAGTCCGCCAGAACAAGAATTTTTCTTAAATGCTCAACTTTTGCATTTAATTTATTCTTTATCAAAGGTGTTTGTGAATACAGAAAGACAACGAAGGGCTCAAAATACTCCAAATAAACTGTTTTGTGCATATTTTTTCTATATTATTTCTTTAAAGATTTCTGAAGTTACTTGCAGAGACTTGGATTTCTAAAGCGTTTTCACCACTTTCATGAACACACCTTGAAACAGCATGATTTTTCAGGACATCCTTTAGAAGTTCGGCATCCGCGAAATAAATTATCCTAAGAATTGCTCTAAGGCACTTATGTCTGACCGCAGGTCCTGCTGAGGAACTATACACTTCATAAAGAACACCAAATAATGTCTTAATAAAAGACTTAGCCAGTTCCGGATCCTCTTTCATAAGCTGTGCTCGAGCATCATCCTTCTTTAACTCTGAATATCCACCTGTAATAAAAACATGTATAATCCTAAAGTTACAGACTTCAGAAACACAATAAAGTAAATAACATAAAGCATTCAAGCTGATATAATTGTCTGAAATTCTATAAGAACTTTTTGGTTATAAAGCAAATTAACTTATCTAATGCAATCAACCGGGGTCTATAAATGGCATGAAGACAAATTTTAGCCAGCTAAAAAACCACTGACCATTCTGGCCAGCTGAAAAGCACAAGGCACCACTACACTGTATCTCTTATTTTTACTAATATATGTTCCACAAAATATTGGAGATGTTTCAGTATTAGCCAGCTAAACCACTAGTAAGAAATAAACAGAGTTGAAAAACTGGACAGTGAGTATGTAGCAAGAAACTGGAAAAACAAGATGACCTGTCACTTATGATTAGAGGGAATAAGGTGCAGGGGAAAGGTAACGGATGAAAAGCGCTAGAACAGGGGTTGGCAAAGTATGGTCCAAAGGCCCAATCCACCCACCACCTATTTTTGTAAATAAATTTTGTTGGAACACAGCCACATATATTTGTTTATATATTGTATATGGCTGTTTGGGAGCTACAAGAGCAGTGCTGAATACAGAGACTGCATGGCCTGCGAAGGTTAAAATATTTACTATCTGGTCCTTTTCAGAAACAGTATGCTGACCCTTGCACTCTAGCCTAGACCTGCAAAATCAATGAACTAAATCCCTCAGGAAAGGAACAAATGACAGAAACCTGAAAAGAAAAAAAATCACGATCACCTATTCTTCATTAATTAAGAGAATTTTGGTGGGAAAGTATAAAATAAAAGGCTGGAAAGAGCTAATATGATGGGGTGTGAGTGGATCCAAAGGTGAAACAGGGATGAAAGGATCAGATTTTAGAAACTGCATGGGCTGCTGAGAACAAACTGGCGGTTGCCAAAGGGGAGGGGGTGAGGGGAGAAAAGAAATAAGTGAGGGAGATTAAGGGAAACAAACTTCCAGTTGCAGAATAAATGAGTCACGAGTAAGAAATGTACAGCATGGGGAATACAGTCATTTACTGTTGTATATAATACCTTTGGTGACAGATAGTAAGTAGACTTATCATGGCGATCTTTTTGAAATGTACAGAAGTACTGAATCACTATGTTGTGTAACAGGAGCTAACACAGCATTGTAAGTTCATTATACTTCAAAACCAAACTCAAAGAGATCCGATCTGTGGTTACTGGGTGGTGGGGGGACGGGGGGGCAGCAGGGGGTGGACTGGATGAAGGCAGTCATAAGGTATAAGCTTTCCCAGTTATAAGGTGAATTAGTACTAGGGATGTAACGTACATGACAAATATAGTGAACACTGCTGATGTTATATATGAACGCTAAGAGTTTCTTACCACACACAACATTTTTTTTTCTATTTCTTTAATTTCTATCTATGAGAAGCTGGATGTTCACTCAACTTATGGGATAATCATTTCATGACGTATGTAAGTCAAGCCATTATGTTGTACACCTTAAACTTATACAGTGCTGTGTGTCAATTATATCTCAATAAAACTGGAAGGCAGTGGTGGGAAAAGGGATGCACAGGACAATTCTGATGAAAGTCCAGGACACTGCAAATCACAAAAGCAGGAAAATCTTGGGGAAGATGCCAGTTAATACTGGCTCATTTGCCAATTAAAGCAACAACAAAAAATTAATTACTACTATGCAACTGTCTTAAGTTTAATAATAACACTCCATAAAACAATTATTTGTTATTGCAAATACTACTCACAGACAATACAGCACTACTTTCAACTCAAAAGATACTTACTACTGTTAGTATTGGCTAAGGGGTTAGGTTTTCTCTGAATGGCACGTGCTGTTCCCGTGTCCTCATTGATTTGCTGCATAGAATTAAAATCAATAGTATAAACTCGTCCCAGAGTGGACAAGCTTATCTCATCCTCACCGACCTGATGGGCTGCCTGAGAGCAAAGAGAGAGAAACCTTGAATATAAACATGGAGAAATTTATCAACTTAAGACACAGTGGGAACCCTCAATAAATGCTAACTTACATATTTGTTTCATCAGGTTTTAGATGGTGAAGTAACAATATAGAAGTTTTAATAGTGTGGATGTGACAAAACTCATTCACCCAACAAACCGTTCTTAATTAAACACAAATATACATTACAGGACCTATCAGGTCCCCTGAGACAAATACAGGTAAAATCCTGATGAAGGATCCAGTCATGTAGAATCACTGACATGAAGATGACACTATTTGTGTTAAAAAGGCCTTGAAGACATTGCTGACAGAAAAAAAATTGTTATCCATAAATCTTAGTATCTAATTCTTAGGTTAAGACGTTATTTACAGCATGGATTCCTAGCAGCCCATCAAAATCCTCCTTTAAACAAAATGATCCTATAAAATTATCCTTAGGAAACAAAAAAGACTTTACATTTAAATGATGCCCTAAGATTGAAAGGGACACAATTGGAACTAAAGAAAGTAATCCCCAGGGGTGGCAAGTATTACAAAGTATGTATCTCAAATGAGACAATATGATTAACACTGTTTGCTTGATTTTAGACAGCCTAAAGAAGTGATAAAATATTCATTCTTATGGAATTCCTTGGTTGAATGGAAGACAGGACTCTTAGGAAGTACAAGACAGTAAACTAACAGTGAATATACAATTATCGGGAAAATGCTAAAAAGAAGAATGCTTAGCGTTAGAGACCGCGACCTACTTATAAACTAAGGCTAACAATGCACAAAGACCAGTCACCTTTAACTTCCTCATAACATAACAGCTAGCTCTGAATTTAGACATTTTCATAAGATCTTCTGATCTTGTAACATGTTTTTCACAAACTCATTTTTAGAAACTAACTAGGGGAAAGGACCTTAAAGAAAAAAGTCTATTTAAGTGTCATGTCCCAAAAAATTCAAATTAACACAGGTTGAAATCAGAAAACATATTAATACTTAAAGTAACTTATATATGAAAACATTAGTAAATGATGCTTGGCATCTCAAATAATGCAGTGACCCAACACTTCCTAAACTAGGGCAAATATTTTCCTGAGAAATTTTTGAAATATTTCTGTGCAAACTTAATATGAAGAAGTATGGAAAAAAGGATAAAATCACGCATAAAAACCTTCACAGAAAAATCACTAAATATTTTAGTGTGTTTCTTTCCTTTGTTATTATTCCTCTTTTCTTTTGCCGAGTTCCCAAGAGTCAGTCACATAATTTTTTTGAACATTTTGTTTTCATTTATAGCATATCATATTTTAAGTCATTAAAATTTATCCCATTAAGGTCTGGACTATATAAAAACCTATGTATATTTCACAATTTACTTAATCATTCATCTAAAGCTAGATATTTAGATTGTTTCCATATTTTTGCTCTTTAAAAATACTGAGAAGCAGCTACTTGTACGTAATCTTTGCTTTTGAGAGACTTCTTCTGGAGAGGAGATAGAAGGGACTTTTAGAAACATGTAGCCTAACTCCTCCCGTGTTTCCTTGCAGAAAGGAGGAAGCTATGGAACAAAGGTCTTAAATTACTTGCTCCAAGTCAATCAGGTAGTGAGCAGCAGCAGCACTAGAACATCATGTTTTCTGCCCTGAACAGAAATGAGGACCTTGTTCTCAGGAGACAAAACGAGAAAATCTTGAGTTAATTCCACATTGAGCACATTTAAGTACACACGTCCACCTCCCCACTCCAGCCCTACACCCACTCTCCACCAAAGAAGACATATTTAAACGGTACGATGAAACTACTACCTCAATGATCCGGCTGTCAATCCTGTTATAGGGATGCCAAAGGCCCCGGTCATCACGCCACTGCCATATCGCACCATCTGTGTTCTGTGCGTTTCCCTTCTTCAGCATGGTATCAACTGCAAAAATGCCTTCTTTTGGTAAACATGGCATAAGTTCACTGAAAACGAAAGGTGCAATTATTTTAATAAGTAGCTTCCTGAGCTGTCAGTAAACACCAGGTTTCTCAAGTAAAATACCCTCCTATAAACCACAGTTATTATTGGCCCAATCTTTACCAGATCAGAGATGTCAGTTCATACAGTTCTTGAGGACTTCGTGGAACAAGATCAATCTGTTCCTGACAACTTCCATTGGAGGCACCACACAGGAGAAAGTGAAGTGTTTCTGCAATGTCTGTAAAACCAACAACAAAAAGCAAAACCCTATGAAGCTACTTATATTGCCATATTTAAAAGGTAATCATTGCCTAGGGGGGAAACAATCAGAAACATTTTCTTGTACAGCTATATACCACAGAAATTAAAGTGAAAAATCCAAGTGAGTTGTCATTAAAACCTTAAAAAAATCATAAAGATTTAAACAATTTCTTTCTGAGGACTTAAGTTTGAGTCCTAACCTTCCAGCAAGACACCTAATCACAAATCCACTGCAGAGACTTCAGGGATCTTGTATTACTTTCCTTGAGGAGCACAGTGCTTTGCAAAAAAGTGTACTAAACATATTTTATCCTCGACTCAAGTATATATGTATATTTGTCTTCAATTCAAATATACTGCAAACATGTGACCAACAGAATAAAACACAGCAGTTAAAAGCATCTGAAATTACCATACTGTGATCAGGAAAACCTTTACCTTAAATGACAGTAAGCATGCCAACTAAATTTAAAGATCATTAAAATATCCTCTACCATAAGCTTCCATCCCCAGAAGACATCAGTTTATGGAAGAATTTGCATGAAAACTAGTTTAGTGTACTGACACTGACAGTGAGTGGAGGAAGCCCCCAGGCTCCAAAGGTTTTGGTCATTCTAACAGCTACGACCCAAAGACAGGGCTGTGTCTCTGTTGGTATCTATAAAATACTACACATATGCAAAATATACATAAACATTTCATTGAAATGTTCTGCCAGTAATCAGTAAGTTCTGTTGTCAAGGAAAGTATTCACCATTAATTTGGGCAGAGGGGTGTGGATAAATCTCTGACTCACTGAAATTTCACAAACAGTGATTAAAATTTTTAAAAAGTTCTTGAAAAAGTCATTTTGCCACCTTTCTTAAGAAATATGAATAGATGGCAATGGTACATTATTAACTTTTTCTTTTTTAAAGAGATCAGAGGATGACAACAGAATGGAAAGAACCAGAGAGGTTCGTGTTACTGAAGTAGAATAATTATGTGGCAAACTTCCTAAAGTATGCAGAAGAGGTGAAAACATTCATCATACTAAAGAAAAAATTCCAAAACGTTAAAACAAACAAGTCAGACAGGAATTTCCCAAACCAGGATATAGGAAAATGCTGTGCCACACCACACGGTAACAAGAGATAATCCTGTGGGCAAACTTCAAGAAGTGGGGAAATTCAAGGGGGTCCTAGCGATTTTAATAAGCAAAGTACATTATGACTACGCAAAAAAAGAGTTAAACCTTCCCCAAGCTTATCTACGCAGAGAGGACTCTGTTCATGGCGTAAGCAAAACAGGGTTCCCTGGAATACTAAGTTCAGGAATGACTCAATGCTGTAAGAGGAATCTCTTCAATAAAGCACCTCAGCAACACTATTTTTCTACAAAATTCTGTGCCATGTGCTAAAATTCACAAGTAATGCGAAATATAAAACTGAGTCCCCCCCCACCCCCCCCAAAAAAGTCTCTTATACCCCTTAATATTCTGTTTGAAGTGGTGGGACAAAGACTGTTTTGTCAGTGAGTGTCACCACTGACTCCCAAGGTAACGCCCTCAAAGATTAGAATTATGGACATGAAATTAGCCACAATGATAGGTGCTTCATAAAAAAGTGATCAACGCTCTACCAGCAAAAATAACAACATATGGATGTCTTCTGACATTAACTTGTGAAATCTAAGGTTTAAGAGAGTAATGGGCAATTGCAATACCAGTGCGATAAAACTTGATACCCTGCACATGTAAGTTTGGGAAAGGCTTAGAAATATTAAAGTAGCAAAGATCAGAGACATTCATCTGTGTAAATAAGTTCCAACATTTTGAGGGAAGAAAGCATTCTGGAATCATAAACTGCTGGAAAATCTAATGTGGGAAAAAAGAACTACCTATAAGCAAAAGAGAAGCGGTTACTGGTAACATAAAACTCAGAATTCTCCTAATGAAGCATCATTACTTAATTGATATTGTACAGAAAGCAATGACTTTGGGTCTTTAGCCCTACACCAAGGGTAAAATTTTAATATATTATATACTTTAAAAATTGCATGTAGGCAGCATTACTATATTGTCACAACACAAATTTATTACATATTAACATTTTTCTTCCTTTACTATCCAGTGCCTGTGATATTAGCCATTTCTACTTGCTTATGTTGACTTTACTTATTAACAGATATTAAACTCACACACACACACACACAAACACAAGCTGTTTTTCCTGTATAAAACAGAATAATAAAATAGCACTTACTTTGCTTCATAAGTTGAACCGCTAAAGTTGGACAGTTGGAACACATCAAAGAAAACATGCGAACCACCATTATAAACATCCCAGAACTTAGAATTGGTGGAGTTACTACCAATAGTTGTTGAACATTTGTTAGCAGATCTTTGGAGGCAACCTGCTGGAGTAAATTCTTCACAAACACAAGAAAGAAAAAGCTGTTACTTCGTGAGGCAGCAATTTAACAACTTCATGAAAATACCAACAAAGACTAAATGCTTACCTCCTCATGTTGGAAGTTGTCCACGAGACGTGCAAAACAAAGGCAAGTGCTTTCTACTGACTTTTTGTCCTTTTTAATAAAGGAAAATAAAGTTTGTTAATATAAAACATTTTCACTGTTGTACGTAACTCCCTTATCTTCTTCCTAACCCCAAATTCTTCAAGACTTACTTAATTAGATATGAGCTTTGAAAATGCTGTGACCCTAATAAGCAAACAATCAGTAATGTCATGATTTCAAAGCAAAGGGAATCATACTGATAGAACCTCTCTCCTCCATTAAGAACCCAACATATAAAAAGCAAATACATAGAAAGGGAACAACTTTTGTACTTCTATAATTTCAATACCTAAACAAAAACTATAATAAAGAAAAAATAAACATCCTACCATTCTAAAAAGCCTTACAAGTAGAAATGCTTAAAACATGCATTCACTAAAAAGTTGTAAATAGTTAAGTATGTATGTGAACCAGAGGTTTACTGATAGTAAGAAAAACTTGATATAGCTTTGCTCTATCATTATGAAAACAATCTAAATACTATTAGACTGATCTTAATGAGAAAACATTTGGAATAACTCTCTTAAGAATAGAAAGAACAATTTAATGGCATATTTTGATAGACTTCGGTTTTTTTCTAATTGATAAATGGGCTTCAGATGTAAAAACTAGACTTAGTTGTGTAAAAATGAAAGTAATTCTGGTATTACAGAAGTCCTACACCTTCGCTGTCACGATTTAAGTCTAGAAAGAATGCTACAATAACAGGGCCCACTATTTAACTTCTCTGATTCTCGGGCCATACTTCCAAAATAAGGTGAACTCACACCTAACTAGAGAACATTTCTAGCCCCCATAAAGGAAAGGTTATCTCAGCCTGCTAAGTTTTTTAAAATAAATAAAAAATGAATGGCACTACTTGTGTCTTGATCATCTTAGAAGCAAAATCCTCCAGTGATTCAATAATCAATATTATTTTACCTATCTTATGTAAACACCTTATTTAATATAGGTATACCTCATTTTATTGTGCTTCACTTTAGTGCACTTCGCAGATACTGCATTTTTGACAAATTGAAGGTTTGTGGAAGCCCTGCACCCAGCAAGTCTGGTGGCGCTATTTGTCCAACAGCACTGCCTCACTTCCTGTCTCTGTATTACATTGTGGTAATTCTCCCAACATTTTAAACCCTCCCTCCCTCCACCAGCAAAAAGATTACGAGTCCCTGAAGAATCAAATGATGGTTAGCATTTTTTAACAATGAAGGATTTCTTAATTAAGTTATGTACATTGTTTTTTTTTTAGACACAATGCTATTGCACACTTAATAGACTACATCAGCGGTCCCCAACCTTTCTGGCACCAGGGACCAGTTTCATGGAAGACAATTTTTCCACAGATTTGGGGGGGGGGTGCATTTCGGGATGATTCAAGCGCATTACACTTACTGTGCACTTTATTTCTTTCTATTATTATTACACTGTAATATATAATGAAATAATTATACAACTCACCATAATGCAGAATCAGTGGGAGCCCTGAGCTTGTTTTCCTGCAACTACATGGTCCTATCTGGGGGTGATGGGACCGACTCAGCTCCACCTCAGGTCATCATAAGGCGTTGGATTCTCGTAAGGAGCGCATGATCGAGATCCCTTGCATGTGCAGTTCACAGTAGGGTTTGTGCTCCTATGAGAATCTAATGCCGCCGCTGATCTGACAGGAGGCAGAGCTCAGGTGGTAATGCGAGCGATGGGGAGCGGCTGTAAATACAGATGAAGCTTCGCTCGCTCGCCCGCTGCTCACCTCCTGCTGTGCGGCCCGGTTCCTAACAGGCCATGGACCGCTACCGGTCCGTCGCCTGGGGGTTGGGGCGACTACACTGTAGTGTAAAAAGAACTTTCATACGCACTGGGAAACCAAAAAATTCTTGTGACTCGCTTTATTGTGATATTTCGCTTTACTGCAGTGGTCAGAACTGAACCCACAGTATCTCCGAGGTATGCCTGTATATTTTATGTACCTAATTTTCCCCAAGAAGATTTTAAGCACACTTTGTAAAGGTGACTTAAAAGTCAGATCTCTAAAAAGCTCTTTAGCAATAACAACACTTTGAAACATTACAAGAAAATTCAATTTCTCTAAAATCTCGAAGCTTAACTCACGAACTGTCCTCCACCAGGGGCTCTATAAGCTCTGCTTCTCATACTGCAACACCAGGCCCACTGATTCCATCTCCTAATCGCTCCTGTTCTTCTCCAACCCCAGACAGTTGCAGTCTGCATTTCTTATTTCATTTCTATCTGGCACATACATAGTCTCATCTCTCTTCTGATCTTAACCCATACCCTCCTAGTCTTGCCTGCCTAACCCAATACCTTTCAGGAAACGGTGATCTTTCTAAAAGGAAATTCTGATCATATTACATAGGAAACACTCAGTGTTTGCTGAAATAATAAATTTACCCCTAAAGTCAAAATAGTTGAAGATATCATAAACGAAGAAGTACTGTTCATCTGGGTAAATCCACCGAAATTTCATAAAATAACCTAATATATAGTACATGACTAGGTAACAGGAAAAAACACAGATGAGAACATTTCCAAGTTACATATCCAGTTGGAAGATTTAAGACCCTAGTTGAAATTAGCATTTAAAAAAATGTAATAAAAATGTTTTATGATACATAAAATAGGTTTATGTTTTACCTGGTGGGTTAGCCTTTGGGTTAGCAATGGGAGGGAATCTGCCACAAAATGAAATTCATCTGGCGTGATACTCTGGCAGCAATTGGCTGCAATTGCTAGTGCATTCCTTTGGGCATTTATGCTGAAGAACTCTAGATACAGCAAGCAGTCTGCCAAACCACCCTAAAATATAGGAAACTGTTAAAGCCAAGAAATACCCTTTTATCAGCAATTAAAAAAAAAAGCCTCCTAAAAGTCTAGCACATCACTTGGAAACAGCATGTGTACCTTATAGAGACTGCAATCTAGGAACTAATACAAATGTGGATCTAAAATCCAACATTAAATGAAATATAGTCCTTCGGTAACAACACTTACCGCCTGTAGAATGGCTTTACTGTGTCTACGTGATAACATCTCCAAGGCCGTCAAGGCCTGCTCTGCCACATCAATACACTGAATAACTTGCAGCTGGGAACATATAAACAGGAAACTTAAGGTTATCATTCAAGTTTTTTACTCATTGCTCATCTTTGACATGAATAAACAACACTTTCTCTAATTTCCATCAATCTATACTGCCTCTAACCTGAAACCCACCATAGGAAACCAGCGATTTATGCGCTTAAGCCAAACATACTGGCAATATATTTTTTTGTCCTTCCAACTACTTTAAAGATATTGAAAAATATGTTTTACATAGAGAATAAACTAAATTCAATTATATAACTTTAAACCTTCATATTTAAAATAAATGGGTTGGTTTATACAATAAATTTTAAAAATCAAGTTTTAAACTTTATACCATATTCCAGTTATCAGATAATGCAAACTTTACTGTGCTATGACCTTGAGCAAGGCACTTTGTCTCAGCCTTCTCAGCTGTAAAATGAGGGTATAAATAGCTATCAACCTCACTGGGATGTTTTCTAGAAATAATGAGATTATTTTTAATCAAGTGCTTTAAGTTCTTCTCTGAAAGATTTTATACTAAGGCAGTAATTGTTATTATTAAAAAATTATAATACTGGGTTGATTTTACAAATGCTTTATTAGCATCAACTTTAAACTGCCGTTCTGCTAGACATAAAACATTTTTCTGGAACCTTGGCTAAAAAATATACTTTAGTTAGATAATGGATGCTAAAAAATGTCTTTTAATGTGGCCTCACAATTTGATGTACTACTTTAGAATTCAACAGTCAAGAGTTCTCAACTTGATTCCCCTATGCCTGCTTTCAAACAAGTTGGGCAAAAGTAGGATTACCTTTTCTAAAAAGACAGGAATTGCATCTACTACAACAGCGGATGATCGAGGAAGTGCTTCCATCATGTATGTTAAGGCTCGACAAGCGTGGTTCATCTAGAAAAGCAGCCATTTTTACTCAATAAAAACTCAAAGTTTAAATTTGGAGTGATTTTTAAAAATATAGTACATACTTACAATATCAAAATTATGCTCCATCTGCAGTAATGTTATCTGTTTAAAAAGATTATAACAAAGTATTAGAAGCTATATTCTTAGAAGTCCTAGAAGTATTTCTTCTACTTCAACTGAAATAGAACTGCATGATCCAAGAATTTTACCATACAAAAATAATATCAAGTTAAAACCTAGCATGCATACACAAGAAATGATTATTCTTAGGATGGCATGACACACACACTGAAGCACTGACTTGGGATAATCATCACCAATGATCCAGGTCAAAAGCAAAGCCTTCCTGCTGCTTACAATCAACCCTCCTGGTGCCTCTATTCCCCCATTCAGAAGCCCATTAACATGTCACTGAGGGCTTAACAGGTGTCAATAAGTATTATACATAAGTAAACAGACCAGCAATGCACTGACATTTGTTAAATTAACAACTATCAGTACAGATTCAATATCATAGCTTAAACTCTTGTAAATTAGCTTCTCTAAAAGTTGAGCGAAGCACCATTTAACTCAGCTGTAAAATACACAGTAGTATAGGATTTAAACATGATATTGATCACATCAAAAATGAATTATGCGCTAATTAAAACTCAAAGTAATATAATTATTTTACAAATGCATGAGTTAGTCTAAACATCTGATTTTATTTTAGTTTTTCTTGTGGGAAAGACCTTAAGCAGATTTTAACCATGTTTTTCAAAGGAGGGGATGCAAAACTACTACAGATATACACTCCATCTTCCTGAAGCAGCCAAAGCTACCAAAGAAATTTCCTACTTGGGGAAAGAGACAATCATTCACTGTCTTCTAGTTCAATGGAAATTTTAAATGCGTTGAATTTAAGCTGTAAAGTACCTTTCAATTAAATGTAAGTCAGATATCAGATATCCTAATGCAATATTCATTTAATATGAATGTCTTCTCAGCTCTGAATTATGCTTGGTAAAATATATCTATATACCAGAGATCCTGATAACTGCTTTTGTTAAACACACAACATAAACACACACATACATGCACAAGAGTGCACGCTCTGTCTCAAATCACCTACAAATCAGTCACTTATAAAACACCTACTCTAAGTTGAAGTGGTTGTTATGCTAACAGGAAAAGTAATAAGTTCTCCAATTCTTTAAGGTGGAATGAACCTTGTAATACCACATTTGGGAAGAACTGCTGTAAACAGATTCTTCACCAAAAAACACTGTTTATGGTCACACAGGTGTATGGTGATTGATGGATATATATTTATAATATTCAACTGTGATGAAAGATAAATCTGGACAATTCATTATTAACAGCATGAGCTGACTTGTGCAGGTCTGCCAAGTATGTAAATCTAATCAATACCACCAGCAAATTAAGAAAATTGGATTATGCTAATGTTTCTGCCTAGATTTAACAACTTCTTTATTTAACCAATAAAAACTGCTGTTTAACAGAGATAAGTACGTGGTAAACCTAGTTCTTTGTTACTATTTATTTTTCAATGAACAAAAACAAACAAGGAAGTTTAATTCAGGTCATAAAAGCCAGCTATTGAAGAAATCAATAATTTGAGCATGAATATAAACATAGGTAAATGTCAGAGTACAAAGGCTAATACTGCTTTCATGAAACATTAAAAAATTAATATGCAAACCTGTAGAGTGGAACTGGTAAGACTTGAGAGCTAGCTTTTGTTACCAGGAGGTCTGCATGGCAGAAGGTAAAGACACTGCTCTATCCTTTATCACTTCCTGCCAGAGCAGAGCCATCCAACAAATAAGAACAGGCCGAATAAAGACTATGTCATCTTGTATTTAACTTGTCTTCACTCAGCTCTCTCCATAATGTGATAATGTGATCAAATGAGACAATCTGATACTCCAATCACAGTTCCATTTTTGTCAACTTTACTAGATGTGTAAAGACTTGAATGATATTTAACTTCCAAGGTAAAATACACTATGAATGTATATTCATGCTTATGTTAGTCTTTTGTTACTATTTCATTCAGACTTAATTTTAATCTTAAATTATAGCCAATTTCCTTAATCTAGCATTGAGAAAATTACCAAGCCACTATTTGAAAGATGTATTATGCTCAAGGGCCTACATTTAGTAATGGCAATTTCTCTTCCCGTTGTTTTCACATTAAAAAGCTTAAGCGATTAAGATATTAATAAATTCTAAATACCAACTCACAACTGTGTTGAAAAATCCTTAAAAGATTTTAAAAATTGTTTTTCTACTGTTGAGTATTGTTTTGTTTCTTTTGTTTTTGCTTAACATAAAACCTTTTCTTTTAGCTGGAGGATCCACGTGGTGTTCCGGCTTAACTGCTCTGCCATGCACACTGCTATCAAGCATGAAACCTTGATGGCCCACAAAGAGAACCCACAAGTGAGCTGCTTGTTATTGTCCTGTGAATCACCAGTTTAAAAGAAAAAAGCATGTAAGTTTTGGCATAGTATGTCAAGGTATCACCTGATGGGGCTAACAACTTAAAATTTAAAACCACATGGTCATTGAAGTATCAAAGACAGCATAACTATTCATCAAGAAATGGTTTAGGGCTTCCCTGGTGGCACAGTGGTTAAGGATCCGCCTGCCAATGCAGGGGACACAGGTTCGAGCCCTGGTCCGGGAAGATCCCACATGCTGTGGAGCAACTGAGCCCGTGTGCCACAACTACTGAGCCTGCACGCCACAACTACTGAGCCTGCGTGCCACAACTACTGAAGCCTGCACGCCTAGAGCCCCTGCTCTGCAACAGAAGAAGCCACCGCAAGGAGAAGCCCGCGCACCGCAACGAAGAGCAGCCCCTGCTTGCCGCAACTAGAGAAAGCCTGCGCACAGCAACGAAGACCCAATGCAGCCAAAAATAAAATAAAAATAAAAAATAAATAAATTTATTAAAAAAAAGAAATGGTTTAGAAATTTTACTCATTCATCATTAACAGTCACGCACAATCTCTATAAAGCATGAAATAAAAGCACTAAGCCACACTCTACTATCTCTTAGTTCTATCCTGTTTTAAAATTCTTAACGACAATAATCATGTTTTTAGTAAAAAAAAAAAAAATATATATGGGCAGCATTCAGAGGATGACTGGGATAAAACGAGGGGAAAACTCTCTTACCAAAGCTGGAACAACACTCTTGACAGGAAACCCTCCTAGTGTCTCCTCATTTCCCATGACCAATAACTGACACATCTCAATAACTGCCTGGAGTTGCTGGCTTTCATCGCTTGCTTGTAGTCCTTGCAGAAGCTGCTGGGCCTTAGAACCTTCACACGGAAAAAAAAAATCATTATTTTTAAACACTTAAAATTATTACTAGGTGTTAAGTGTGACTTTACATGCTGGCTGCTTTTCTTCTTTGGATCCCAATTAAAGGCTAGGTCTATACCAGTGTTAAGACAGGCTGCTGATTATTCAAGATGTAATTAAATTAGCTGGATTTACTCTGCCATAAAGTAATGTCACAGTTATTTATATTTCTCTAAGTTTTATCTTCTTAAATGAGAGAAGTTGATTGGTATTTAACAGCTGAAACAAAAATTAATATCCATAAGACTAATATGAACTGCTACCTTTAACATACATGCTTTCAAAAATATGTATAACTAGTGAGCAGAAAGCCTTCTGCTATAATAAAAACCTGGCAAACAATGATGCCCAGGCATCAGAGGAAATGTTCTATGCCCCTAAATACCTCCATCAGGATAAATGGAGTCCAAGTAACAGTGAAAAGGGCAAGGAAATACAGACAAACAGAACAATGCATCTAACAAAAGGGAATGAAAAGAATGAAATATTTTCTAAAAACAGCAAAAGACTGGCCTTTTCACCTCCTCTCATTTCATGTGCAGATGCTGCTATCACAGTGCTTTAGAGTACTTCTACTTTTAAGGGTCAATTCCATCACCCAAACATTTGAAAAATGCTAAGGATCAACTACCACAATAAATAAGTTGTCAATAAACCGAGTAAGACACTCAAAAATAAAGTCTACAAATGTGTTTCAAATTTTCCTGGACACCCTCCTTCTTGTAACCATGATTAACTCCATTAATGCTTATAAACTTATACCTGAGGTTACTTTCAAGTCCTTTCCCTTCTGAGACCTTTTCAGTTTATTGTTTGTATACTGGATTTTTTACATTAAGTACTGAAATGCTTAGAAATGATATATGTTTGGAAACTGTCAATGAATGTGGAATTCATATGAACATCAAAAAAAGTTTTTCCCAATTAAGCATCAATGATCTTCTGGGAGGGCATAAACCTTTCAAAGGGATACATAATAATCCTGACAAGGTCTGTTTTCTCTATTATTTAAGGCTGTGGCTAATGAACTGCGTAACTATCACTGCCTAACTCCCTTTACCATAATTAAGAGTCTGTCCAAAAATACACTGCAAGACATTGAAGTTCAAAGGGACAGCATCTTTAAAGTTTTCAAACTAAATACTATCAGTTCCAGTTAGGGCAGGCTTAACATTTTTGTGTTGAAATAATGTGGAAGGAAGAACAAAATGAAGGGAAAGTAACTATGAAAACAAAAGAAATCTTCAGCTGCTTCTAGATTTGTTTTTAAAGAATGAAATAGTTCAAAAATAGGAAAAACTGACGCAAGTCGTTGGATGCTCTATCAACACCGAGGCTGGCAGGTCTAAGCACACGGATCATTTCAGCGTGCTCAAACAAATCATCACGAACACCACTGGACTTCTGGGCTGTTCCTAAAAGGACCTTATGCCAAATGACAACAAAAAGTCAATGCCATTATTTTCCTCTGACATGTGAAGAGAAACCACCTCATACAGATCAATTTTGGTTTTAAGGATAATTTTATACTCCTGAAAATTACTGAGACCCCATGTGTGTGGTTTATATCTACTGTTATTTATAAAACGTGTCTGGAACTAAAAGAGAAACATTTTGAAATACTTGGTTAATTCATTACATATTAATATAAACAAAAACTTGTGAAAAAGACCACAATTTTCCAAAACAACAGCAACAAAATACAGTGGCGAGTAGCACTGTTTTGCTGCTGTCCTTGCAAACGGCCTGAGCGCCAGGCTGAATGAGAAAGAGCTGTGCGCTCACCCCTGCTCCCTCTTCCAAGCCAAGAAACTAGCTTACGAGAGACGAAGCGTGTGGAAAAACGGGCCTACTTTGCCACAAAGACTATTTAAAAGACATGGACGCGTTAGTAAAGACAAAATTAATGACTTTGTTTTGGAAGCGCATCCTTATGTAAACATGGAGTTTTTTACTAGGACCATGTGACACTGAAAAATAAAATACCTGCCAGTAGTCTGGTGCCACTGCCTTGACTCTAATTAAGGCACCAGCAGTTTTACAACCACAACAGCTTTTGCACTTTTAATTCAAACATGAACAAAGTAGAAAAGGAAAGACCTTAGTAGTTATTACCAGTCTTGGCCTTATGAATTCAATGTAAGGATCTCAGGAACTAGCTTGGAATTTACAGGCCACACTCTGAAAACCACTATTATACATCAGGGGTTGGTAGGCAAACATCTTCTATAAAGAGCCAGAGAGTAAATATTTTGGGTTCTGCAGACCACAAGGTCACTGCTGCCACTACTCGACCCTGGCACTGTGGCACAAAAGCACACACAGCCAATACATAACCCGAGCATGGCTATATTCCAATCAAACTTCATTTTCAGACACTGAAATTTGAATTTCATTTAATTTTCAAGTCACAAAACAATAATTTTTAAACTTCTTCAGCCATTTAAAAAGTAAACATCACTTTTAGTTCACAGGCTATATCAAAACAAACAGGAGGCCGATTTGGCCCTTGGACAGTAGTTTGCCAACTGCTGATACAGAGAGGAGAACCCACAGCCTTTCAGGGAATCACAGGAGGCTGATGTGTTCAATTGAATTGACCCCACTGGACATCTGCTGAAGCTGTGAAGAGGGCTGGGGGTTGAGTCAGAAGTTTTGGTAAGACAGAATGAAAACTCCTGCAGTCTCAGGGTGCTCAGAGGACAAAGTCCCCACAGAGGGAGGAGGCCTGACTCATACACAGCCAGTGCCCTACCTTCAAGACATCTGCCACATTGTGAAACTGCATAAAGAATAGAAAGTCTAAGTAGACAGACTTGCAAGGTTCTCAATCAAAAAAACCCCTGGGAGACAGAGTTCCCTGGCAGTCCAGTGGTTAGGACTCTGAGCTTCCTCTGCTGAGGGCCTGCGTTCATTCCCTGGTTGGGGAACTGAGATCCCACAAGCCACAGAGTGCAGCCAAATTGAAAAAAACAAAACAAACAAAAACAAACACACAAAAAAACCCTGGTAGGGTCACAACAGAGAAACTGGGATGAGCCAGAGGTGAAATGAGTCATATAAAAATTATAACTCGGTCAAAACAAGGTAAAGCCCTGACTAGAGCAAAGTGATCAGCTTCTGACCCTTTAACACAGAAAAAGAGGAAACACTCACTGGTAGAACACATCACTTGGTGTCTCTTCAGTTCACATAATCAATTACCAGACATATGAAGAGGCAGAGGAATACGTGACAACAATCAAAAGGGGAAAAAAGACAACAGAAGCAGACTAACACCCCTAGAAATTATAAAGTAAGTATTCTATAACTATGATTAATAAATTGAAAATATAAGCATAGATGGACAAAATGGGTAAGAATGTAAAGAATTTCAACAGTGGGACTTCCCTGGCGGTGCAGTGGTTAAGAATCTACTTGCCAGTGCAGGGGACACAGGTTCAATCCCTGGTCCGGGAAGATCCCACATGCCACGGAGCAACTAAGCCCGTGCGCCACAACTGCTGAGCCTGTGTTCTAGGGAATGCAAGCCACAACTACTGAGCCCACGTGCCACAACTACTGAAGCCCATGCTCCGCAATAAGAGAAGCCACCTCAATGAGAAGCCCGTGCACCGCAACAAAGAGTAGCCCCTGCTCACGGCAACTAGAGAAAGCCTGTGTGCAGCAACAAAGACCCAACGCAGAAAGAAAGAAAGAAAAGAAAGAAAGAAAGGAAGAAAGGAAGAAAGAAAGAAAGAAAAAGAAATTTAAAGAAAAAAAAAGAATTTCAACAGAGAATTGGAATCTATTTTTAAAAATCAAAGAACTGTCTAGAACTGGAAAACATAATATCTGAAATTTAAAATTCATTGATGAGTTTAACCAAATACTGAAGAAGACAGCAGAAAAAACAATTAGTTAATTTGAAATACGGTCAACAGAAAGTTTTCAAACTGGGGGGAAAAGAAAAACCTGGGAAAAACAAAAACAAAAATAGAGCTAGAGAGACATGGTAGATCAAGTCCAAAGTCTGAACATACAATCTTGATACTCCCAGAAGAAAAGGAAGGAGAATATTTGAAGAGATAATGAGATAAGTGAAACAATATATGAAGACATAATGGCCAACAATCTTCCAAAACTGATGAAAGTTATCAACTCAGAGATTCAAAGGCTCGGTGAAACCCGAGCAAATTAAAAATGAAAGAAAATGTCACATAGGCCTAATATAGTCAAATTATTAAAAATTAATAATGGTTTGAAAAAGCAAATCTTAAAAGAAGCTGGGAGAAAAGAATTGCCTTGAAAGGGTAACAGTTAGACTTTTAAACAGAAACTATGGAAACCAGAAGAGCATTACAAAGTGCTAATATGAGATTTTACACCTGGGGAAATTACCTTTTAAAAATTAGGGCATGGGCTTCCCTGGTGGCGCAGTGGTTGAGAGTCTGCCTGCCAATGCAGGGGACGCAGGTTCACGCCCTGGTCTGGGAGGATCCCATATGCCGCGGAGCGACTGGGCCCGTGAGCCACAACTACTGAGCCTGTGCATCTGGAGCCTGTGCCCCGCAACAAGAGAGGCTGCGACGGTGAAAGGCCCGCGCACCGTGATGAAGAGTGACCCCGCTTGCCGCAACTAGAGAAAGCCCTCACGCAGAAACGAAGAACCAACACAGCCAAAAATAAATAAATAAATAAAATGCTGGCTTAGGAAAAAAAAGAAGCAGAGAAAAAATGGAAACATCAGAATGCATTCATTCAGTAAACATTTATTAAATATCTGCAAAATAAAATAAAATTAAAGCATAACACATATATATGGAACCTTAAAAAAAATGGTTCTGAAGAACCTAGGGGCAGAACAGGAACAAAGACGCAGACGTAGAGAATGGACTTGGGAGGAAGTGAGAGAGTAGCACGGACATATACACACCACCAAATGTAAAATAGCTAGCTAGTGGGAAGCAGCCGCATAGCACAGGGACATCAGCTCACAGGGACATCGGCTCGGTGCTTTGTGACCACCTAGAGGGGTGGGATAGGGAGGGTGGGAGGGAGGCACAAGAGGGAGGGGATATGGGGATATATGTATACATATAGCTGATTCACTCTGTTATACAGCAGAAACTAATGCAACACTGCAAAGCAATTACACTCCAATAAAGATGTTAAAATAAAATTAAGGCAAATCAAGGATTTCTCCAACAAAAGCAGAGAGAAATCATTACTAGCAGTCACTCACTATATAAAAAAAGTTCTAAAGGGAAACAATCCTGATAGAAAAAAGGGACTTCAGGAAAGAATTAAGAACACTGGAAATGGTATGTATGTGGGCAAAAATAAAAGAATATGGATGTTCTGAAACAACAATTGTCTTATTGTGTTTATAGCACATGTGTAAGTAAAACTAAACAACAGCATAAAGGATGGCAGGAGAAAAAGAGTTAAATTGCTGTAAGGTGGTTGCACTGTTTGGGATATGATAACGTATTACTATAAGGTAGGCTATATATAATAAGCCAAGGATATGCATTATAATCTCCAAAAGAGGCTGATTTACAACATCTGCCAAAATGTTGTACGCATTTATCCTTTACACAGCAATCTCCCTTCTAGAAATCTATCCTGAAGATAACACAGGTAAAAACAAGAAAGCTGTATTTCACTGCAACACAACCAAGACTGGAAATAACCCAAATGTCCAACAGGAGACTGGCAAAATAAACTGTACATCCACACACTGCAGTACTGTGGCAGCTTTACAAAAGGAATGGGGAATCTCTCTCTCTCTCTCTCTCTCTCTCTCTCTCTCTCTCTCTCTCTCTCTCTCTCTCTCTCTCTCTCTCTCTCTGCGCATGCGCGTGACACGCACGTGCGTGACGCGCACAGCAGCTATGAAAAGTGAACACCAAAACATACTGTTAAAAGCAAGGCAAAGTATGTAAAATTTATTACTCTTATCTAAGAAAGTCAGTGTGTGTGAAGTAGATAATACGGATTTGTTTTTGTTTTCTTAAGTAAATAACAAAAGGACAGGCCACAAAATTACAAAGGTTATTTGTGTGGGAGGAGGAAACAGGCTAAAGGGATAGCAAAAGATAAGACTTTTAAAAATTTGTAGATTTGACTTCAGGAACCATGTAAATATAACAAATTATAAAAGCAAGACTACATTTTAAAGTCAATCCCTAAAAATTAAAAGCAAAATAAAGCAAATGCGCCAAACCAACCTGGCGGCGTGAATGTAAAGAATTATTTAAAGTGACTCTAAAATACAAACAAATGACCACAAAGTGAGATACATCCCAAGAACAAAAAAAGAACTGTTACAAAATTAAAACTTTCTTAATAATACTACTTTTGGTGTTAGGTTGGAATTTTGTACTGTAGGATAAAGCAAATAAATGACTATGTTGTTATCACTGGGAACTGAAACTTTTGGCAGGAGGGAAAGATACAAGATAAATAAAACCCCTGCAGCCCTGAATGTGAATTGGCAGTATCAGTATGAACTCATGATTTTTAATCTTAAAAGATTAAATACAATTATTTCCTACTTTTGTCCATTAAAAGTGTCTAACAACAATGATCAACCCAGTAGCAAATACACCAACAGCCCAGACTGTGGAATCTAAATACCATTTCCTATAAAGAAAACCAGGGCTCTCTGAGGCAATGCCTGATTTCAGGTGGGGGGGTAGGGGGTGTTCAACTTGGCTCATCAGAAAGCAAAGAGGGCATCAAAAACTACTGAGATCACATCAGAAAGATCAGATGATGACTACACAATTTCATCATCAATGAAAATCAATGAAATGGCTAAAACACATCTCAACCCGATTGACAATGATACTTAAAAACAACAGCACTTTGAAGGATGCAAAACTGGTAAATAAAGGGTAGGAAATATTTTTCCTATACCAACTATTCTCCTGGGTAACCAAATAGAAGGGAGAAATATTCTTTATGTATTTCAACTAAATTACTTCTTTTACTTCTAATAAATGAAGACTGATCATTAGATATGAAATACTTTCATTTGTAATCCCTGTTGTCTAGACTTTGTGGGCTTCCTAATATTAGAAAACACTACCACTTTCGCATAGTCTTTCCTCACCAGAGGAGGAAAATAAAGAACCAAACTTGAACCTGAAAAAGCTTCTAGATCCAACTACCAGTTTAACAAGAAGTTTACTTTTTTTTTTTTTTACTTTCCCATTTGAGACAACGGAAATCTGACTGAATGGGTATCTATCAATAAGGAATTACTGGTTTCTTTTTCAGATATAATAATAGTAATGTGGATGTATGCATGCATGTGTATGTGTGTTTTAAGGGACATTATCTTGAGCTACATGATGAAATGTTTATAGATAAAATTATATAATGTCTGGGATTCATTTCAAATTAATACAAGAGGAGGGATGTTGGTGGGTGTAAAGACGGACTGGCCATGAAGCAGGCATTGCTGAAGCTGGGTCATGGGCATGGGGGTGTGTCACTGTTTTCTACTCTGGTTCTAGTCTATCATTTATATTAATTTCATGTGCAATAGTCAAGCCTTAATATGGATTTCCGATGTTTAATGCTAATACTCTTGGGTAGCTCTGCAACAATTTTTCTTCCCAGCCTTCTCCCCAAAAATAAATGAAGTGGAAAAATAAATGAAATCAAATTTCTCTTAAAAATTAAAAAAGCACACACGTTAAAAATATGATCTATACTTTGCCATCAGTTAAATTGAAGTTTTTAAAATGTATTTATGTGAGGACTGGAACATTTGAATTCTGGATACTTAGTAAGGATTTTCTTAATATAAACTTTTTTAGACAGTACTGTGGTTATGTCCTTATTTTTATAGATATAAATTCAAATATATGCAAATGGAAAAAGTTAAAAAAATAAACTTGGGAGTGGAGAGAACAACTGAGGATATAAATGAAACAATGGTCAGGTCATGTGGATCGATAATTGTTGATGGGCTCATGGATGTTATTATACTACTACTAATACTCTCAACTTCTGTGTATGTTTGATCTTTTTCATAATACAGATAAATCCTGATTACCCTTAGTTTAAATCCCACACTTGCTGCTGACCTGCAAAGGTCCAACATGACCTGGCAAGTACCTACACCTCTCAGATTTCATCTTCTACCACTCTCCTTTCACTTTCCACAGGCCCCTCCTGCTGTCTCATGAGCATGTCAAACTCATTTCCACCTGCGGCCTTGCACTTCCTCTTTCCCTCAGATCCCTGCAGAGCTGGTTTTCTCACTCCATTTTGTTCTCCACAAAATCACCTCAGAAAAGGTTCCTTTAAACCAGCCTATCATCACACCAACAAACGCCTTCCTAACTCTGCTTTGTTTTCCTTCACTGCATTGACATGACCTGAAATTTTACTATATAGTAATTGTCTTGTTTATTGCCAGGGTCACTCTCTAACAGGGAAGCTTCCACGTGGGAAACAACTCTGCTTATTATCCTATTCACGACTCTGTACAATCCCAGTGCCTAATAAACAACACTGAATAAAAATCCATACTCAAGGGTTCTCGAGAACTTTGCAGAAGGCTATGTTATTTGAGAGATGAGTATCAGGGCAGCAAAAGCAAAGCAAAACAAAACAAAAACAAAAATACCAGCTGCCTGAGAATGGAAGAAAATATTTGCAAATGAATCAACGGACAAAGGATTAATCTCCAAAACTATAAACAGCTCATGCAGCTCAATATTAAAAAAACAAACAACCCAATCCAAAAATGGGCAGAAGACCTAAATAGACATTTCTCCAAAGAAGACATACAGATGGCCAAGAAGCACATGAAAAGCTGCTCAACATCATTAATTATTAGAGAAATGCAAATCAAAACTACAATGAGGTATCACCTCACACCAGTTAGAATGGGCATCATCAGAAAATCTACAAACAACAAATGCTGGAGAGGGTGTGGAGAAAAGGGAACCCTCTTGCACTGTCGGTGGGAATGTAAATTGATACAGCCACTATGGAGAACAGTATGGAGGTTCCTTAAAAAACGAAAAATAGAATTACCATATGACCCAGCGATCCCACTACTGGGCATATACCCAGAGAAAACCATAATTCAAAGAAACACATGCACCCCAATGTTCATTGCAGCACTATTTACAATAGCCAGGTCATGGAAGCAACCTAAATGCCCATCGACAGACGAATGGATAAAGAAGATGTGGTACATATATACAGTGGAATATTACTCAGCCATAAAAAGGAACGAAATTGGGTCATTTGTAAAGACGTGAATGGATCTAGAGACTGTCATACAGAGTGAAGTAAGTCAGAAAGAGAAAAACAAATATCGTGTATTAATGCATATATGTGGAACCTAGAAAAATGGTACAGGTACAGATGAACCGGTTTGCAGGGCAGAAATAGAGACACAGATGTAGAGAACAAACGTATGGACACAAAGGGGGGGAAGTGGCGGGGGGGGGGGGTAGGGGGGGGATGGATTGGGAGATTGGGATTGAAGTGTATATACTAATATGTATAGAATAGAGATAACTAATAAGAACCTGCTGTATAAAAAAATAAATAAAATTCAAAAATTAAAAAGAAAATACCAGCTGCTTCTTAAAATCATCAAGTACAAGTACACATAATATGAGCACATGTACACACATAGCATTATTTTTTTTTAAAACTTAGAATATTTGATGGAAAATTATATAAGTACAAATTTATTTGTAAGGTCAGAGTTAACAACCTTCGGTAACACTTCAGAAATTTTGAAATTAATCAAGACTGAAGTCTGCAAATAGCCTACTGATTCTATGGAAATATTATCGATGAAATAAAAAAGAATGTGTGTGTGTGTGTGTGTGTGTGTGTGTGTATATATATAAAACTGAGTCACTTTGCTGTACAGCAGAAATGAACACAACATTGTAAATCAACTATACTTCAATTTTTAAAAATGCTTAAATGTAAATTTTATTGCTTAAGGAAGCTAAAGGTAATATTCTATACCAGACAGAATTTAACTGAATTTGTGATTATGCAAAATCATATTCTTAGTTACAAACTGAGACTTAAACAATCACTCTTATATCTACCATATATGATAAGATCTCTGGGTTATATTAATTTGATTAAATGAGTCTTGTTACTGGTAATTCTGCTGAGAAATCTTTCCTCTCAGGCTCATTTGATAATCAACTGCCTAATGGGTTAAATTTTATTATACCATAAAAAACTCAAGACACAAATCTGTGCAAAGCATGCAGTCAGATGCTATAATAATGTAATCACCTGAGATCCTGTACTCTTCTATAGTTTAAAAAAAACCAAAATGAAGGGTCAATCTTGTTGTAAACTTTGGATGGTTTTCTAATGGTTCCAATTCAGTAATCAAAAATAAAAGGAGAAAATCTTGAAGAGTTGCTATCATTTAAGGCAAGAATGTGCAGAAGCTCTGTTTTTTAAAACAGGTTAAAGTTCATGAAACTTCCTTATGTGAAAACTCTCTTACATGAAGAGGTAAACAGTAAAAACAGCACTCAACTAATTACTAAGAGTTTTGAGGGGAGGACAAATTTAAAAGTATTCACTTACTAGCTCCGCTTCCAATTGTTCTATGGAAAAGTTGTGACATCCGAGGACCAAGAGGACCAAACAGGTGAGGAGGAAGACCCCTGGCCTCTAACAGAGCTAAGGAAAAAAGAAGGGCAGGAGGAGTAGTCGAAGTGTTAATATAACTGATCTTATCTAGAAGTTTCGAACAACTGATTTATCACATAATTGATTTAAACAATTACTTTCCATTTTGAACTTTAAGTTACATTAAACTTTTCAAGACCACTTGTATATACTAATGTAATTAATATAAGTTACAACACCCATGTATCTACTCCAGGGCATCTTAAGGTTTTATGGAGATATTAAATATCCGTGCCAGCAGGGACTATGTAAATGGTCCAAGAAAAACCCAAAGTAAACATTTATTTCGAAGAAGTTATGTTAAGCACCTTAGCTATTTCACTCTATTATTTCCCATCAGATATTGATCATGAGATCCTCTAAAAACATAGGAAAAAAATCATTTTTATCAGTTCCCAAAAGTGAGAAAAACTGTTCGTAAGAGTTCTAGTCAAAAAGTGATTGCTGTAAGTTCCTTCAGGAACTTAAAAGCAATCTGAAACTGATTCATTAATGTTTCTTGTAAGCCTCACATTGGGGATCTATTCTATAAATCAGCTGTCTGAAGATAATAAAAAGACATATCCATGTACTTGTAAATAATGTATACATAATATAAAGCTTTTTAAAAGCACTTACAACATTATAATACCTCGAGTTTATGTATACAATCTACATTCATTTTCAAATAGTGGATCAAGAACACAAAAGAACACAGCAAGAAAGCATCCTACTAGATGCAATACGTTATTAGGTACCAGAGCACAATATATTAAGCTACCCCTTGTTCAATATCTTCCTTAACGTATTACTAGCTATATATGCAACCATAATGAAAAAAAATTTTTAGACATAAAAAATAAATATACTATATAAGATTTTTATCTAGTTAAACAGTAAAGATGAAGAGCCAAACGGATCATCTTCCAATTCCAAATCATCAAATCGCCACTACATAAAAAGCTTTTTTTGGAGGTATGGGCACTGCTACATTATACTTTTATGAGCTTATCCGAATTAACTTCAACAAAGAACAGTAGTTAACAGGCAGCCCATGACAAGAGTTTCTTGTAAGCTCAGTAACTCTCTTTACCTTGCAATCGTCCCATTTCGGAATCATCCGATTCACTCTCCCCAGAAGTGGTCATGCCCACAGCCCCTGCAACAGAACTAGAGGCTTTGAAGGGGGGGGGGGGGGGAAGGTGAGGGTTAGGAGAGGAACATTTAAATTCATTATGTCTGGTTTATCTTAAAAAAGAAAAAGCAGAGTTTTACAGACAACAATGAATAAAGGCAAACGTGTCTGCCCATTGCACAACAGCTGTTATTCTAGACTTCATCATGTAGCTTTTATGGAAAAAAGATGGCTCAACTACATTAGAAACAAGCATAATATACAAGCTTTGCATTTCACTCGTACATGGTTTTCACAGTTTCCTCCTGTCTTTGAAACTGTTCCTGAATTGAGTCTTATCCTGAACTCCTCTACCAAAAGTCCATAAAGATAACACTGCTAAAAAACCATTGTGATATTTAATAGATGGGCAATTAGTCACAAACAGAAAGCAAAACTGACATTTGGGGAAAATGTTCCATGTAGATGTGTGCCTTCTTCAGTCTGCTTTATTCCTGGACTATAGTCTGGATACGATCGTTTGCCGTGTTTTCTTTCATTTCAAGAGTGTGCAAAGATTACGCTCTCTTATTTCCAGGACAAAACATTGAAGATACACATTACAACTGACAGAAGACTGCAAAACACTGAAGTACAAAAGAGAGGGCAACTAACATGTCAAAACAAATGCAGAATGAAGAGTTCAGATTCAGAAGGATTCTACTAAACAAAATGCTAACCTGATCGATAATTCAGTCTAAGTAAATAGTGGTTGATTCTACAATATTATAAATCTGACCAGGAGATGAAAATGTATTCCTGTAAAACTAGCAGTTTTACTGTCCCCTCCTCTCAGTGTCTGTTGAGTCCTAAAGCATTTTTTGTACATAGACGATTCATCTGTGTATGACCACATCATCCACAGTACCTTAAGTCCTGTCCACTTGACAGATGGTGACAGAATGCAAGAAGAATATTTTTGTCATTATTAAAAGAGGCACATGGATCACATATGTGAATGTAAAGAGTTTTTCTGAAGAAAGAGATGTAAACACCCCAGCCACCAACTCTGTGTTTTCTTAATACTTTTCTTCACCCCTCATTTAAGTATTCTATAATTTCACCAGAATTTTTAAAAAACTTGTAGAAAAATGTATGGTTTAGAACAGGAATCAGCAAACTGTGGCCCACAGGCCAAATCCAGTCCAGCACACCACTTTGCAAATAAAATTTTGTTAAAACATATGCAAACTCATTCACTTACATACCTGTGGCTGCTTTTGTGCTACAATCACAGAGTTGTTCCAACAGAGCCTGCATAAAGCCTAAAACATCAATTATCTGGCCCTTCACAGAAAACGCTGGCAACCCCATGGTTTAGAGTTACAGGCTAAGGAGAAATGCTAATATTAAGGAGTAATGGAGTTTAGCAAAATCCACACTTCTGATGGGAAAAAAAAAGGAAATAATAACTGTACTCTATAAGGCTACTTGTAGGTAGCACTCACTAAATGCTGACTACATGGAGAACGTGTCTGTGTGTTTCCTCTCAACCATACAAAGAAGTATTACAAGCTCTATCATGCACATGAGGAAACCAAGGCTTTGTGTCTTTGCGTGTGCTTGCCCAAGGTCAGACAACTAACCACGGGCGTGAGATGTGAGCCCAGGCAGTCTGACTTCATAGGCTGCACTCTTACGAACTGCACGCTATCAGCATCTTGAATTTATCCTTCAGCACTAGTTTCTGATTTAAGTGTAGCTGCTTCTCCATGTTATACAGAAACCATGTCAACCAACTCTGCTATTGGGTCCCAATTAGAACTGAACTTTGTCAAGTGGCTCGTAAACTTACTTTGAAACTTTTACAAAATGTGGAAAGAAAATACAAAGTTTTGGCAAACAAAATTGTTGGTTTTTCTTTCTTTCCTGCTCCCCCCCCAAAGGCACACTCTGGAACCACACATTTTTTAAGGAAAAAAAATCACAAGTTCACTTAAGGTAATGCTGGGTTTTTTTTAAAGTTTATCAGAGGGTCTACTAGTTCTACTTTAAACCAGTCTACAAATCTACAACTTATGATTTTAAAGGTTTAACCTTAAGTTACTTCTTAAACATATTATTCTAAGAACTGACATAATGAATAATGAATACCTCAAATTGCCCTGCCACAAAGACATTAACCAAGACATAAAACTTGTAAAAGCACAGAATTAAAAGAGCTGTTAAGACTATTATAGTGAGGTCCCAACCTTAAGGGAACCACAGACCCACTACAAGAAGGAGCAGGGATATTCTGGTTTTTAATCAAGTTGAGGGCCTATTTTGACACAAATCAGTTACTGGACCCAAGGAAAAAGATCCTTTCCAGCTGCCATCCCTTTGATGGCAAGTATTAATAAGCATTTGATCACTGTAGCTCCCTTTTTTCTAAGTTTTACAAAATTAGATAAACCAAACTAGCTTAGCCTGTGAGTGGCTGTTTGTAAAGTCATGCAGGTAAGGAAATGTAACCCATTAATAGCAGTCAGCGAGAAAGTTACTTCAATCAAGGCATCAAACCTTGGGCAACACACACAAAATCCATCCCGACACAAATATAAAAGCAAGGCTATCAAACACAGAAAATCCAATGTCAGAATTTAAGAGGTGTCAATCTTTTTCTTTTTTTTGTTTAAACTGGTATCTCTCCCATCTAGTCTCAGCATATCTTTACAGCACCATGTAAGGCAGTTTCCAACACACAGTTAAAGCTGATAGAATTCACTTTTACTTGACAGGAACTGCTAAGGGTTTACCAAATACCTAAGTATAGGAGGCAATGGGAAGACATTTTTAGTGTCACAAAAACTTTTGAGCTAGGTCAGAAGAATGGTTGTTTGGAATATAATTACACCTTATATGGGCCTTGGCATCAGGTGATATGGTAGCAATCTAATTTTTAGTGGCACTAACCAAAAATAATTAGGGAGAGAAAAATTTACAAAACTGAGTTGCTTTCTTTTTACAATCTGACCCTGTTCATTTCTTGTGAAATTAAGATTCCCAATGCAAAATGTAGGTGTCAGAACATTTTTCCTTACTTTGATTGATTTCTGGGTATAAAGAAGACTTCTTGATTCCCCACCTTAGTATCGCTAAGATTTGCAGGACTTTGTCAGCACTATAAAGTGGTGCTCAGTTCTAATGAAGTCTAAAACTAAACCCTTCAGCTCTTGGGACAATGTGGGGAACACTTAACTTTCAACTTCAAGAGCTGACATTTCTTCTATGAAGAGCTAGAGGGGTTGCACTCCACATCACAGTAAACTTCAGAGTGACCCAAAGGGACACCGTTATCAACAAACTTTCCTAAATGTCAACAACACTGGCAAAGTCAGGGCGATATAAGTAAGTATTCCAAAGGTGGAGCAATGCTTTAATATCTACATGTGAAAAAAGAAATACACTTATATCAACGAGGCCACTGAAATAAGTCAAGAAGAAATGATCTTTAAAAATAAAGAAACACTGAAAAATGAATATATACATAAGACTGAAGAGATTAATCTCTTTAAATTAGTAAAAACATTATTTCAAAATAAATGTTTCAAATGAAGTGAGTCTTATACCAACTGTATAAGAACTGTCTGAGAATGGACACTTGCCATAAGATGCTCTAAGTTACCACCATCAGTTTGTACTGTACACGAAATTAGAGGGTTTTACTTTTCTTTAAATTCCAGTTTTACATACTGAGAAACGAAAGCACATTACACTGAAGAACTTAATATAAAGCTAGTAATAAGTAATCTGCCTCTTTCCCCAGAAGCACTTTAGTGAGCTGGCAGAGGAACCCCTGTAGTACGTACAAGGGATCCAGCCTCCAAAAGGTAATAAAGTTAATGCTGCTCTAATACCAGTGAACATGCACATGTATCTTTTACATAAACTCGGAAAGCACCTAGATCACAACGGGATTTCAAATACGGATGACAATGAAACACAGGCGAGCCTTTAGGAGGGCAATCTCAGGAACCTAATCCTTTGAAGCTTTTATCCTCTTTGGCAAATATACCAGGGAACAAAATTTTACACACCACCCCCTCATTCTGGCCTCCAATTACACCCCTATGAATTAAACAAACTTGAGCAACCATAGGGAAGCAGAACACCACAGCTGTTGTAACTGTGCACTTCTTTTCTCTAAGACCTGGATTTGAGAGTCACACATCCTAGTTTGTAACCCTGGCAGGCTTAACCATTATGCATCTCAGTTTTTCTCATTTATAAAATGAGGGTAACAGCAACTCACACCTCAGCAGGTTGTTCTGAATATTAAATGAGAATATACGTAAAGTGCTTAACAGTGTGTCTGCAATGGAGTGTGCACTCTGTAAATGTCAGCTATTGTAATTACTGTAATGAGTCCACTTTAACAACACGCTCAGCAGCTCCCTCGCAAAGTGTCATCCATGTGGGAATTGCTCCACTTCCATAGTCAGACTTGGAATAAACATTAAAACACTGGGAAGCATAGGCTGTGTGTCCTACAGAGCTTCAGTGAGTTGCATGTGCAATGCACTGTATGTTTCCAAAAATCTACCATTTAACCCTTCAGAAAAACTATTCTGGGAAAAAGGCACCACCAGGAGAGATGCCGTAAGTTCGCCATGTAATCTATCATACAAAACCAGGAAAGATAAGTTGGTAAAGATGTTAAGCTGGACAGAAAGCTGAGACAAAAGGCACAGAACATAGACAGCAGTGGGCAAACCAGAACCTTCCTGGTAAATGAGGATATACAATCAACCATAGGCATTAAAGAAAACTGGCACCTATTCTGATACTAACAGTAATACATTAAAGAACTCTGTTCAAAAGTAAGAACATACATGCCTACACCTAAAGCTACGCATATCATCCAGATTTAAGGGACTCAGACCCGTATGTTCATAATGATGACTTATAATATTTTTGTATCTGTTCTTAGTGTTAGTGAGAAATGCTTATAACAAGCTACTGTTTAAACCCGTTAGCCACAATCAAGCCCTGGAGTGTCAGCCGCCTTCTGGCACTGGAAATGGGTACATACTTGGGGTGGGGCGGGGGGCCTAATTTTTGCTGGGCTAAGACATCTAGGAGAATAAAAATGAGAAACCTGGAAGAATAGGAATACTAGTCTTAAAGCTGCTTAGATTCAAACTGAATACTTGTTATTTTTTAGGGACTACACATTCTAAATTAAAATTTAGACTTCTGTGAAGCAATTTAAGCCACATCCTTACATTTTTACTATGAAATTAAAGTTTTACAAACAATCAGTAGGCAACTATTATATGTACTGATCAATATTTAAGAAGCTTAAACAGAAAGGGACTTACTGCTTCTTAAAAGGCCTTTGAATGTAATTAGTACAAATTTGGATTTGGAAAAAGATTAAACAACAACAACAACAACAAATGAATACAACTAATCAAGACACCAAATCTATAAAGCGGAACAAAAGCGAACAAGTGTGATGGCTAACATCTTAAGATGTATCCGTCTCCTATCTTCCATTATATCTGGTGTACCTAAAAAGTAATTTATCTCCAAATAAATCTGGAAGATACATAAACGCTTTTTAGGCTTAAGAAGTGCCAATCTACCTGCCGCTCCTTGGGGAGTTTCGTCCGTCCGTGCGGCTGAAGAATTCACTGTCTCCTGGTTGCCCTCAGGGTCTGCCATCTTCTCCTGTCGACGCGCTTCAGCTGCTCCTCTTTTGCCCAGGCCAGAGCCTCGCCGACTACAACAGAAAAGTGCCATCATAGGCAGCACCCCCAGTGACCAGGAGCAATGTCCACACAGCACAAAGCTCCAATGCATGGAACACAGAGCTAGTTTCTTCTTTTTACATAAAAATTGTTGTAGAAAATCACTGTGGGTAACAACCAAGACTTTGTATATTTAAAACTCATCCAAGCTATATCACATTGACAATACAAGCTTTTGTGTTGTTATGAGCTGTTGTCATCCTTACAAACAGAAGTGATTTTTAAACACTTCAACTACATGGAAAAGTGATTCCTTCTGGAGAGACAATTCAATTCATTTAAAATAGATCCCTAATTCCTGGGTAAATAGTGGACCACTCTATGGACTTTCAGACTGATACTTGAAAATGGGGGCAGGGCAGGGGGAGAGAAGAAGATGGGAAAAATTCCCATCACCTAAGTCCCAGATTACTTAAATCATCAAAAAATTACTATCCTAATAATGGACAATAGCTCTAGCCTTTAAAATAAAAGAAATGAGTATTTAATATTTATAAATAAATACAGATGACATCTGGGAAGACACTTGTCTCTGATTGAGGCATAGTGTAAGATATGGAAAAAGGAATCATCAGTCATTTATCATGAAGCAGACTATATTTTATTGATGACTTTCTTTCTATTTTAATAGCGAAATCAGTAAGCAAATCAGGTAGAGACAGAAGACTTCCAAAATTACAACAACTTAGTATTGTTTAAAGGCAGCTCCCCAAATGACCTCAGAAAAGTGCAAAAACCTACTACTAAAGAAATGTTTTAGACTAAAGTAAACTACAGTGAAATTAGATGTTGCCTAGTAAAGAACAAGGAACCAGGCATAAGTGACATGTAAATGAAAGCTCTGAATCACCAATGAGTTCTAGAAGAGTTTATTCTCTCAATTATTAAAACCCTTCCCTAAGCAGGGATTTACTTTGCCAACCTTTCGTTCACAGGGGAAAAAAGCTCATTCCAAACCCCAATTACCAAGCTACAAGTTAGTGGGATTCAAATTAAGTCATTTATTTAACATTTAACTTGCATCAACCATGTGGCACACTCTGTGCTGAACATTTGGTTGCTGCCCTCAAGGTGTGTTAGTCTAAAGAGACCAAGTCGCAGTTGTGATCGACTATGAAAGCACTAAATTTAAGAGGAATCTCAACTAATTCAGAAAAGTTTGAGATGAAGAGCACTGCAGGCAGGTGGCTAGACAGCTTGTGTGTAGCATGTAAGAAACTTCTCGTTCATCAAGACAGTGGACCTGAGGAGAAGGAGAGAATGCTGCGGAGAAAGACAGGACGCTAGATTACCTGACACCACATACAGCTTAAAATTAATTTTCAACTACAGTGAATTTGGTTTATATCTAAGATTATAAACCTTGGGTAAAATGGATTCAAAGTTTGGCCCAAAACAGGACAAAAGCCCTGAAGAACTAAGAAATTTTCTCAGAGGTCCTCATAAAAGTACTGCCAACAAACTTCAAAGGCAAATAGATGTACTAACTCCAGATATTTTAAACAATCCTGACAGAACTAGGAAATAAGTGGAAAAGTAGAGATTAAAGTGGCAAGAGTCCATTTCTTATGACTCATTAGGTAACAAGTCATACTGTTTCCTTGTGTTACTACTGTACCCACGGCCAAGAGCATAAAATCGATTACCTCAGAGAAGAACAAAAAGAAGTGCTTAAAACCTTTCTACTGACCTGAGTTAGAGTAGGGAAAAGGTAAACTAAAATCAGTCACTTGCATCACTGGTTTCTGGCACATTTAGTAGAGAGAACAAAGTACATATAAGAGCAAACTACATATAAAGGAGGGAGAAGTCCCATATGGCTGTGATTACCAGCACAAGACCAAAACTGACCAAGCCTGAAAATCTGAGATGAAATTGCAACAAAAAGATTTTTAACTTTAACCTAAGATTCTGAATCAGTTAATAAAGTATATGAAATAATACACTGTATCATATATCAAAGGTAGATAATTTTCTGAAAATGGGCTCCAAAATAGCAACCGGGAGAAACGGGAATTGGAGATGTGAGAGAACACAAAACCGACATTTTTCTGTGAGGACAGGTATTGGAACACAAAATGAAAATTAAGTACATCTCTCCCCCTCACCCATTAAACTCAATAACTGGTGCCAACACTTTTAGAAACGAATTAGGCAATATTACAGCCATTACAACAGGCATCCCTTTTGATCCATTAATCACACTACTGGGAAATTTAGCTACCTTTAAAAATAACCCAAATCTGCATAAAGATGCTCATTAGAGATTTCTTTGGCAGACTAGAACTCTGAAAACAACCAGACGTCCAACTATTGGCAATAACTCTGTGCAAATAATGTAACAGCAGAGGAAAAGGTAGAAGACAAAGGTGTTGTCCAAAAAAGGCAAGATTAAAACTTAGCAAAAAAAAGGTAATAAATATTGGGGAAGAATTTGCAAAAATATACAACAATACTAGCTATATTAGAATAAATTTCTTTGCTCAACATTCAAGAGAAAATTTTAATAATTTTTAAAAACGTATAAAATTAAGGATTTTGCTGAAAGCTGAACACAGGTAATGAACTAATCATAAACTGGCAAAGCCCAGATTATTACCTGGCACTAGCACAGGAGCCCGTGGTCTTCTGGCGTGTGCTCCGCCTCAAACTGGGGAGCTCAGCAGGTGGGGATTCGCTGCGCTTCTTGGTAGATTTTCTTAAACCTATACATGTGAAATGCAAAAGTAAAATTTTTAAAAGAGCAGTTACCTTAAATTAAAAATGACATAATTCTTCAGGTCATCGTCCGGTCAAAAGTCCACGGACTCTTCCACGGCCTCTCTAGCGGTCTCCGGTTTACTTCCATAGTTTGCTTTTACTGTGCCTGCTCATATTGGGGAAGTTCATGTGGTGCTTGGCATTCTTGTTCAGGAGAAATCTTCTCACTCTGGCCTAACCTTGACGCAAGCTAACCAACACCATGAATGACAGTCCCTCTCCTCTCAAACCATCCTCTTGAAAAGTTCCTATCACAACTCTACTCTTCCACTACTCTTCTCCACTAACTAAAGCCAAGAGATTTTTTTTTTTGTATATACTATGTATTTCAGGACTTTACTGTATTTCATTTAGCACTTTACTGCATTCTCCTTGCACTGTCCCATTTCACCTAGTTTATATAAGGCTCATCAATAAGGCCATGAGAGAACAAACTGTTTTCTTTCACCAACTCATTGGCAAGAAATATATACATTTGAACTGAAGGTTATTCGAATGTCCAATTTACAGAATACTGTATAATTAAGGGGAGAAAGTCAATCAAGCACACTTTACATGTTATTCTGGAATCTAACTAATACCTTTATAGGGATAACGGATTCTGAAAAGGTACAGCAACTGAGAAAAGTTTATTGCTATTTTATGAACAATGGGGAAGCCATCAGAGCATCGTCTACTGCCCCCCCGCCCCCCACCCAAGCAACACTGTTACTCTACACCGTACATGACATGACAACATACTGGGTGGTGAGCTCTATCTAAACAAAGACCCCCAGCAGTGAAAGGTCTCCAAAGTCAACAGAGCATACTTCCATTGGAACTTTTGGCATCATCTTAAATAGATGTTAACTTTCTCCGAGACCAACTGTACAATAACAATTCTCCAGATCATTTGTTTCTTCTCAAATTTTAATTTTTTTCCACTTCACTGCTTTAAAAAGTGTAAAGATAAGAAATTCCTTACTCTTGATTTTGTAAAAAACACCACTGAAGGTTCTGGGAAAGAGGTGGTAAAAAGGATTCTAGACATCTTCTTGACCTTTTAGACTCTTCATTTAAAAACTTCAGTTCATCCAACTTGTACTTAAACTATACATGATGAAAGGTGCTAGGTGAAAAGCAAGCTATTAAAAACTCTTTAAACACAAAGCAGAAATTATAAGGACAAATATCTATGTTCAGACAGGCATCACCATTTAGAAATCTAAACCAGACCTTTTGGGCCCTTCTCCCCCCCACCTCCCACCCCAAATAACTTTTGTGAAAGATTATCTAGACTCTTCAAACCAGCATAAAAGGATCAAAGAGTGAAACTTAAAGTGACGAAAGAAGACTGGCCTAAGCGTTTCTTAAATTTCAATTTTATTTTAAGGTTGATTTTCTATATAGCTGTCACCAGAATTATTTGATGTGATCACAAAGCTATATCTGACATCCTATATACTATTTTATCTTTGCCTAGCTGGATACACACCCCAGACACCTGAAAAGATGGACATGGCATGTAGACAGATTATGGAGCTAGCTTAATATATTCAGCTAATAATGTCACTATTTTTTAATATTTAAAAAATTTAGAAATTTTCTAATATTTCAGAAAATATTAAATTACACTTATCTATCTGAATTATGTGACTAAGTTGGACTAAAAAATGTACAATTTAGAGGGAAAAAGCCATCAGTGCACATTACATTAAAACTGCAAAAAAACATAAGGTACTTTCACTTATAAGGCACTTTAAAAACCTTTGTATTATTGTCACTAATATTACTTAGTTCATGTAATACTAAAGTATCTATAAATACCATAATACAGTAATAGAGACACTAGTACAAATTTTCACATCTATTTAGTGACATTCAAAATAATATTCAACTATGTATTGTGAGCTACTGCTTTATTGCTAATCTGCGGTGACAGTACACTTTTTGACACTTTCACTACTCATGCCCTATTTTAGACTTTGGTGTTTAACTCTCCTTTAAACAACTTCATTCAAATGTAATTTCCGTAGGATAAAATTTACTCATTTTAAGTGCACGGGGTTCAGTGAGTTTGACAAACTTATTCACGCATATAACCAACACCACAATCAAGACATAGAACATTTCCATCACTTTAAAAAGTTCCTTTATGGCCCTTGCAATTAATCCCCTCCCTCACACTTCAGGTCCCTGGCAACCACTGGTCTTCTTTTCTGTTGCTATTGCCTACTTTGGAGTTTCACATAAATGGAATCATACAGTGTCGTGGGGATGAACTCATGGTGTTGCACGTATTGGTTCATTCCTTTTGATGGCAAAGTGGTATTCCTTTGTGTGGATGTGCCACAATCTCTCTATCCATTCTTGGTGTTAGACTTTAAAAGAACTGTACTAAGTTACAGAGAAGTAGGGCAGAGAAAAACCAAAACAAGAGTGAATAGAAAACTATTTATAACTGATATCACAATACCATAATGTAACATGACTGTCAGGCTAATTGACATATAACTCCATCCAGCCTGATAAAATAAGAGAACCCCCAACATTTTGTTCTCTAAACTTCCTTAGAGGAGAACTACATAAATTCTTCCAAAAGTCTAAAACATGTTTAGAAGATAGAAAGGTCATAAATTCTGGGAAAAAGGAAAGCTAAAGCACAAACTTCAGCTTGGTAGATAAAGTATTTCCTAGAAAAACGGGACAGCTTAACCTTCTTTTGGCCATTCAGCAAACTGACAATGCTAGCACATACTACCGTCACAATTTTATTTTATTTATTTATTCTTTAATATTTATTTATTTATTTGGCTGCTCTGGGTCTTAGCTGCGGCACGCGGGATCTTTTTTTAGTTGCGGCATGCGGGATCTAGTTCCCCAACCAGGGATCGAACCCAGGCCCCCTGCATCAACAGCACAGAGTCTTAACCACTGGATCACCAGGGAAGTCCCTATTTCACAATTTTAGATCGGCTATGGAGATTTTCAAAAGCACTTTCAGATATAAAGTTGTAATAATTCTCATTTTTCAGACACAAAAATATTAACTGACTTGCTTAAAAGTGCATAACCCCACCAACTACACAATTCTAAGCTTATTTTAAAGCAGAACAGACAGTAGTACATCTTCAATATACTTGTGGCAAGGTGTTAAAATTTTGCTTTACTGGTTCGTTGAGAAAACTTTAAACTCTCTGTATAAAAATAGAGTATTTTTGTAGAACTGAAATGTTTCCTATCATTCTACTGGTCAAATATGGAGTATTGTAATAAATGGTGGAAACATGGAAAAGTGTAAACCTACAACCTACTGAAAACCGATTAAAACACATATGTATGGGAACACACATACCACAAACACATCTCTGTCCCAGGCTCTGTAATGCAGCAAAACTGCATTTATCATTTATTTTTATGATGCCACTTGGAGAAGCAACCAGAATATCACTGATCAAATTAATATATTCTTATCCACAAAGCCTTTGTGTAATAAAGTTAGGTATAAATCTTGTATCAAAGCTCTTATTACAGTTGACCCTTCAACAATGCAGGGTCCACTTATACTCGGATATTTTTCAGTAAACCGTAAATACTACAGTACTACACGGTCTGTGGTTGGTTGAATCCAAGGATGTGGAGGAACCATGGATAAGGACAGCCAGCTCTTAGTTACATGCAGCCCTCACTGTTCAAGGATCAACTGTATTATCGGTATAAGAATATGTGCACTTGTTCCTACAAATATATTCCTATAATCTTTATTCCTTTGGATAAAGGTGAAACTAGCAGTTAGTATTCTCTTAAAATTCCTAATTGATTTGTCTTCTACAATATAGGTATGTCTTACTCTTTTTTTTCCTTTTTTTGAAAAAGTATTCCTAAGCAAAACTGATTTACACAAAGTCCAGGGCTTCACCCTTAAAAAAAAAAAAAAAAAAAGTCCTTTTTTTAAAGTGTGACATTTTTAAAGTGTGACATTTGAAATGTGAAATAATTAAACCTCTTATATATCCAACTGTAAGCTTGGATTTTTTAAAATATAACAACATTTTAAAAGAATCAACAAATGAAGGGCCTTAGACATTTTACTTTCTGGACCCTTACTAATGTAAAAATAGTTAAGATGTTCGTGGGTACCTTCTACTTATGATTGATTTTTCTTTTTGACTTGAAATATTAAAACTATTTCTCATTAAATTAACATCTCAGTACAAAAGTATTTCTCCTGGAAAAGGTATGGTTTTCACTCTAACTGTGTCAAATTACTTTAAAAGTAGCAATAGACAACTGGGCAATACATATTCACTATCAGCTTTCATTCTATTTTTAATTCTCACATGATCTGTTACAGGTATGCTAATCTTTGACATGATATACACATATAATCGAACCTACTACACAGTTCTATAATGAAAATATAGCACTCCTCCCAATAATAAAGTATTCTAGCAATGCAATAATTAAACTTTCCAATTTCCTGAAAGATTCCTTCTGCTGTACAAGAATAAACATGAATGTCAATGTATTTCATAAGGTTGTTTGAAAATCAAGCAGAGGAGGCGGGGGAGACTAACCTAACATCTTTATTCAGTGAATAATGACTCCATTCAAATAAATGAACACTTTTATTCTGCAACTTATAAAATCATTTTAAAGTGACAGTAAAAGATGATCAAACAGACATCTACTGTATATTATCTAGCAGCCCTTTTTCTGAGCACCTGCCTCTTTTTTCTTTTTATTTTTTTAAAATTCTTTGTGGAGCTATCTCCTAACCCTTCTCCATGTGGTACTGATGGAACTGTCATCCACAATACACTCCCACTATATGAGTGAGACGCAAACTGTCGTATTTTCATCATCTACAATTACAACTCCTCCACCACTATCCCCTCCCCTTCACCATACTAATTCATTTAAGGACAGGCATATGACCCGAGGATATAAGAGACTTTCGTATAGAAATATAAATGATTGGACAGTGTTTTGGGGAAAGAGGGGGAATGAGGGTGTCATAAGTCACAAACTTGGGACTGACAGGACCATCTTCATTTGAGCTCCTGGATCCAGCCAAGCCTGAAGCTAGACAATCTCTTAGCTTTACCAGTCATGTGAGCTGATTTCCATTTAATTTTAATTGAATATGCATCACATATAACCCCAAATCTTCTGATTATAAGTCATTACTGTATTATACTTTGTAGTCTAGAGTAGGTATGGACCAAATCCTGCTGGTAGCCTGTTTCTGTACAGCCCACTAGCTAAGAATGTTTTTTATATTTTTAGAGTTGTAATAAAAGAAGAATATGTGACAAAGACTGTATGTGGTGAGCAGACCCTAAAATATTTACTATATGGGTCTTTACAGAAAATGTTTACTGACCTGGACTTTGAGGAGAAAAAGGAAGAAAAGTATAAGGACTTGCCTGAAGTTTAGGGGAAAAAGACAGTCCCTCTCCAACCCCTCCCCTCCACAAAAAAACATCTCCAAAACAAAATCTCTTTGTTTGGAAAAAGAAAAAACAAAAACCAAAAACAAAACAAGACCCAAGCTAAACAATATTTTAGTAATAAAAAAAGTTTCAGTACTAATTTTTCTAGAATATTACGTATCTTGATTTTTTTTTTTACTTACAGTTTTTGGCATATTCCTGTAGAGAGTAAATACATTCCATTTTAAAATGGAGTAGACAAACTGTTATGAATAAGGAACACAAACCAATACCTTAAACAAGGGTAGATATCTAGAAAAATCACTACAATTCATTTACATTTATAGATATCAAAAGATGACTATACTGATCTTTTAAACACAAATCCCCTATTTGTTTAATATTAAAAAGAGCGGACTTTCTTGGCGGCGCAGTGGTTAAGAATCCGCCTGCCAATGAAGGGGACATGGGTTCGAGCCCTGGTCCAGAAAGATCCCACATGCTGCGGAGCAACTAAGCCCATGCGCCACAACTACTGACCCTGTGCTCTAAAGCTCGAGGGCCACAACTACTGAGCCCGCGGGCCACAACAACTGAAGCCCGCGTGCCTAGAGCCTGTGCTCCGCAACAAGAGAAGCCACCGCAATGAGAAGCCCATGCACCGCAACGAAGAGTAGCCCCCACTCGCCGCAACGAGAGAAAGCCTGTGCGCAGCAACGAAGACCTAATGCAGTCAAAAAGTAAATTAATTAATTTTTTAAAAAATGTTGAAAATAAAAAACAAAAAGAGCCTTCACGTAACTACTTTAAAGATCCATTTACATATCAAATCTGTTTCAATGGGTTTTCAGAACCACTCCTTTTTCTTTCATAAAAGAAAAAAAAGCACCAAATAACAGGACTATTACCACATTTGAGGAATTCAATTTAGAATCATGTAATAAGATCATTTTGCTACAGGAAAAATTGGACCCAATAAAGAGAATTAATTAATGATGGGTATATTTTCAGTGGCTAACTCAATGCCTTCAGCCACTGCAGAATCATGAGAACCTGGTATATCTTGATATTGTTGTGTATCTATGTTCAAGTACATACATCTCTAACAAAGGCTGCTTTTCTAAAATAAATTCACAAAATGAAAAGTAACCTATCATATAAAAACGGATCATAGATGTTTATTTTAAAATCAGCAACAATAAAAGATAAGTTGTGCAGATGACAGCGAGCTAAAATCCAAATGGAATTTCCTAAGCCAAATTTTTATTTCCTAGTGAATGCACAGCAATTTCGTTCACTGATTTGGCAATATGAATTAAAAACTTAGAAATGTGCAAATATATTCATCTAACCACTATAATAATGAGAAACTGGAAAAGAGCTAAATGTCCAATAATAAGGAATGGTTAAATAAACATCAGTATGGTAATAAAAACTGCAGGAACACAGTGTTAGTTAATGAGGATGTGAACAAGTAGGCATTTAAAAAAAAAAAAAATTTATTTATTTATTTTTGGCTGCATTGGGTCTTTGTTGCTGCGCGCGGGTTTTCTCTATCTGCAGCGAGCTGGGGCTACTCTTCATTCCGGTGCACGGGCTTTAGGCGTGCAGGCTTCAGTAGTTGTGGCTTGCGGGCTCTAGAGCGCAGGCTCAGTAGTTGTGGCGCACGGGCTTAGTTGCTCCGCGCCATGTGGGATCTTCCGGGACCAGGGCTCGAACCCATGTCCCCTGCATTGGCAGGTGGATTCTTAACCACTGTGCCACCAGGGAAGTCCCCAAAATGGCATGTTTACACTACTAGTGAGAATATAAATTCATATATTTCTAGGGGGAATTTAAAATATACATCAATATTTAAAAGAAACATAACCAGTGTTATGTTTCTTATCTTATATCTCACAAGAAAATAATGAATTACAAAGCTATAGTCAATTAAAAAATTTAGAAGAAGAATGTAAATGCCTCTTAGTTGGCAGTGGGCTAAGAGGTACATACATATACAGTTATTAAAAAGACATGATTGGACTTCCCTGGTGGCGCAGTGGTTAAGAACCCGTCTGCAAATGCTGAAGACACGAGTTTGATCCCTGGTCTGGGAAGATTCCACATGCCGCAGAGCAACTAAGCCCGTGCGCCACAACTACTGAGTCTGCACTCTAGAGCCCGCGAGCCACAACTACTGAGCCCGCGTGCCACAACTACTGAAGCCTGTGCGCCTGGAGCCTGTGCTCCACAACATGAGAAGCCACTGCAATGAGAGGTCCGTGCGCTGCAACGAAGAGTAGCCCCCGCTCCCTGCAACTAGAGAAAGCCCACGCACAGCAATGAAGACCCAACACAGCCATAAAAAAAAAATGACATGATTTATAGCTTATTTTTTGAAAGGAAAAATGTCAGTTAAAATCATTTAGGCAGATAAAGCACTTTGGTTTCTTCACACCTAAAACATGGATACTACCTCATTCTGTGATCATGATAATGAAATTTAATGTATGTCAACTGTCTAGTATGGAGCCTGGCTTATAATAGGCACTCAAAAAGCAATGCCTACTGTCATGCAGAATGAGCTCCTACTTTTGAAAAAAATATGTGCATATACATAGAAAAGTGTCTGCCTCTGGGTAAAGACAAAAGAATGACCCACATGCATTCACCCTGTCCTCTAGTGAAACTCCACTAAAATAGCATTAAAAGAATCTGAAGCATAAGTTCACAAGGATGGGAAGAATGGAAGAGACAACCATTACAACACAACACAACACAATTTTAGAAGATGAAAAAGAAGTAATTCCAGTGCTAAATACACTAGGAAGACCAGAAGACTGAAGGTAGAAAACTGAGATAAACTACCAATTAGACTGACACTCAGAATCCCACAAAGGTTTAGGAATTGATGACACCAGGTACTTCTGGGACGACCTCAGAGTTTAAACTGAGGATTGCCTCATAGGCTATTTATGAAGCAGTCAGATCCCCAGATTCCCTCCCCAACTTGCACAGCTGGGTAAATGTCCCTCTCCTGAGGCAGGCAAACATAAAACCTTTATTCCTTAGAAAGTACAAAATAAAGAAATTCTCCATTAAAGTACACAGCTGCAAATAGGTGCATCATACCAAGAATGAGAGGGGGAAGGGTCACATATATACAGACAAACTGGATGACATCTGGACTCTTTCCTAGGCCTCTCCTCCCACTTAGTCCCCACAACTCTGGCAGTTAGGCTTTCACCTCCAGGCCGGAGTCTGAAAGAATCTTCCCTGTGGAATTTTACCAGCCAAAGAAAAAAGATCTGAAAATGATCATAGCCCAATTTGTTCATTAGATAGTGAATCTCAGTCAAGTCTCATCCATGTGCTCAGAGCTTGCAAGTTAGATTTTTGGTTCCCCTACTCTTGAGTATGAGGAGACACCCAGGAATTACCTGAATTTGAGGAAAGTTCCTGGTATGAAAGTCAAAACCAGAGTAAACACACTCCCCAAAAAAATTACATAAGAGGACTCTGCAAGAAAAGAAAACTTGCTCTTAATGGGGGGGGCGGGGGGGAATAAGCGTCTATAATTAAAAACAATATTCATGGCAGGACTATTCACAATAGCCAAGACATGGAAGCAACCCAAGTGCCTGGTAATAAATGACTAGATTAAGAAGATGTGGTGTGTGTGTGTGTGTGTGTATAATTAATACACACACACACACACACACACACACACACACACAATGGAATATTACTTAGCCATAAAAAAGAATGAACTATTGCCATTTGCAGCAACATGGATGGACCTAGAGAATATTATGCTTAGTGACATAAGTCAGATAGAGAAAGACAAATACAATATATCATTTATATGTAGAACTAAAAAATAACACAAATGAATGTATATACAAAACAGAAACAGACTCACAGACATAAAAAACAAACTTGTGGTTACGGGGGGGGGCAAATTACAGATTACGTGTATGGGATTGACAGATATAGACTACTACATATAAAATACATAAGCAACAAGGATTTACTGCATAGCACAGGGAATTATATCCAATATCTTGTAATAACCCACAATGTAATATAACCTGCAAAAAAAAGTAATCACTATGCTGTACACCTGAAACTAACACAATATTGTAAATCAACTATACTTCAATTAAAGAAAGAAAAAGAGAAGGGGGGAGGAAACCTTTTTTTTAAAAAAAAGGAAATGAGAACAAAATAACCTCTTGAAAATAAAAACAAGATAGCAAACATGAAATAAAAAATCAATACAAAGGTTGGAAGAAGCTGCAGAAATCTACCAGAAAGTAGAACAGAAAAGGAAAGCAAGAACAAAAAGATAAGACCAGAACCTTCCAAAAGGACAATTACCCAAAATAATAGGTGATTCACAAAGAGAAAAGAAGCAAAGATCGGGTGACCAACTGTCCTGGTTTGCATGGGATTCTCGTAGTTTTAAGGCTAAACGTTGGTCTTGGGGAATGCCCCAGATCCAAGGGAAACCAGAACTTCAGATCACCCTAACAAGGAATGAAACAAATGCACAGCTATGCCTATATCACGACATTTCTAAATAACTGAGGCAAAGATCTGTAAGTTTCCAGAAAAACGGGTTATATATACAGATCAGGAATCAGAATGCTTGCAGTACTGAAATCTAAATAACATAATTCTTCAAAATTCTGATGGAGAATAATTTCCAACCCAGAACTGTATTTTCAATCAGTCTGTCAAATAAGTATCAAGGTTGTAGATTTTCACATTCAAAATCTGAAAAAAACAAAAAAAACTTTAAAAAATCTCATATGTGCTTTTTCTTAGAAAGCAAGTGGAAGACATGTTCACCAAAACAAAACAGTAAATCAAGAAAGAAGATGCAGGATCTGCAATCAGGAAACTAAACAGAAGACTAAAGAAATACCTGAAGCTAAAAGCAATGTAACCAGGCATAAAAGGGCAGCCATCCAGAGGCCTCATTTCTTCAGGAAAATGAAACAAATCCATGTAGACAGCTTGAGAAAAGATTTAGACAATGCATAATGAGTTTGGAGTTGAGTGACGGAGTCAAAGAAAAGGAAAACAACAAAATAATTATTAAACTCAGTAAAAAAAAAAAAAAAAGGTTATAAGAAAGGTTATAAAAAAAGGTTATAAGAAAAGAAAAGTTCCTACAGGCTCAGTGTTAACTGAGCAACGATCATGACTGGAAAAATGTGAAGCATGTACAGTATGCATTTGGTGGGTGAATAGGTGTGGTAAATCTCCCATATAGGGCACACAATAGTGGTCAAAGTGAAAAAATTCAACAAATAAGACATATGAGCACATATGTCTCACATTTATAGATAGAAGTAAAAACCAAAATGATTGGCTATGCGGAAAGGCAATGTGGCAGGAAGCCTGCTATTTTTTAATAATAAATCTTATATCACTTGACTTTACACATTAAGTATTGACTAATATGAAGGAAAATTTTTAGCAGGATACACACTGGAAGAAAGAGACAGCCCTTAGGGATGGGATTAAGTAATTATTTTTTCTTCTTTGTACGTTTTAATATTTTTGGGATTTTTCATTTTTGATAACAAACACTTTATAATCAGAAGCATCAAAATAGTATAGAATACAGAGGCATGAATAAGAAAAAGCAATTTTAATTTAACTGAAATATAAGTTTAGTAAAATGTAATTTGGCTGAATTAATTCTTACTCTGACCTGGTATACAAAAATACATACCATGGTTGTTTAAAATTCACAATATAAAACAAAGCAAAGCCTTAAAGAGGTCAATAACATTTGTTTCCATTTAATATTCCTTTTTTAAAAATCTGGCAACTCATTTTTGGTAAATTACTATTGGTAATATGTGGTTACATATCAGTACTAATAAAGTTTTAAGTACTAAATTATTTTAACAGCTGCTTTATAATACAGAAAGCTCTTAACACTCAATCCTTTTTCCTTTAAGCTCCTCACCCAATACATCACCAGGCTAAAAGATAATTCAATTTTTAAAAACTCAGCGGGTATGGCCCTCTAAGACCCAACTAGGTAAAACCAAGAGTTTACTTTTAAATTATTCTGTCCTGTTTGACTCATTCTTCTTTCCTCTCTCCGTGCTAGAGGCACAAAGTACCATGTCTCTTGGCAGAATTACCTTCCCAGAATTCGGCATCTGCCTGGTTCTTTTCTAGTTCTAATAATGGCTACAGGTTGCATGCAAGTCACAGAAGAGTAGAAGAGTATGAAACTCAAGCTGAAAATAAGCTGGTAACTACTGCTATGTTATTAATAATGTGCACATGATGTCTACTTTAAATAATGGAAAGGGAACTGGACCTACAAATAGACATAGCAAACTGGAAATATAGCACCTTTAAATTTTTCTATAAATACATTCCATAATTAATCGCAGATTCTGATCACAAACTGTTTCTTACATGTCAATGCCATCCGTCACCTTCTACCATTAAGACAGTACATACTTTGAAATAGTCAAATTACTTCAAAATTAGCCTAAAGAGAAGGTAGATAGATTAGCAGAATATTTTAAGAATATTTTGAAATATTACATCAAAACATCACTGAATATTTTAAAAAATCATTTGTATCATTACACTGCCCCACTGGTTTTACATTTATGCTACATAAATTGGCTAAGACTGTTTGCTCAGGTTAAACAACGCAACGCAAGAATAATTTCCTAATGCAGATTAAAAATTGTCATATAACACTATCCTTTCTGGGGTATTCTCAAAACCCAACTGGGCTTCCCTGGTGGCGCAGTGGTTAAGAATCCGCCTGCCAATGCAGGGGGACATGGGTTTGAGCCCTGGTCCAGGAAGATCCCACGTGTCGTGGAACAACTAAGTCCGTGCGCCACAGCTACTGAGCCTGCGCTCTAGAGCCCGCGAGCCACAACTACTGAGCCCACGTGCCGCAACTACTGAAGCCAGCGCACCTAGAGCCCCTGCTCTGCAACAAGAGAAGCCACCACAATGAGAAGCCCATGCACCGCAATGAAGAGTAGCCCCTGCTCACTGCAACTAGAGAAAGCCCACGTGCAGCAACGAAGACCCAATGCAGCAAAAAAATTTATAAACTTCTACCAATTGACACAAGGTGACCTTTGTCCCACAGCTATCTTGACCAGCGGCAGATGGCAAGCCATAGGCTTCAGGTAGCCCGTCACAAAGCAGCTAAAATATACTGCCAGCCCTAGTTCCTCACCAGAAACTTGTTCAAAAGATGCCAAAGCAGCACACCAGGAAAGTCTTCCTGCTTCAGTGACCCGATTAAATGTATCATTTCCCAAAGTGTGTTCCATGGACCACTGCTGTCTCCCTTGGTAATAGGTGGTCAAACAGATTTATAAAATAATGGGTTAAACAGAAGTGACCGTAAGAATTCTCATATTTTTCAATATACTAAAGCATATCCTGAATCTCCTTGAGTGGTATCTGACCATGGGGAAATGGGTTTTCACAAAGCATCATGTAAGTACTGTTACTGCTACAATTTGAAAAAAATTTCCTTTACCAGGAAGTTTTACTGACCAATCGTATCTTAGAATGAGACTATACCTGAGGAAACATATCACCTTCTAATTAACAGGTTCACTGAGTCCTAAAAGTTGAAGAAAACAACCTACCCAATTTGGAATGCTTTCTATCTCACAAAATGGCCACTCCATTTTTTAGTTAACTGACATATTTTTTTACCCGGAGTTGCTAATCCACTGAATGGATTGTAACCATTGAATCTAATTCTGCCCCCAGATTAACATTAAATTTAAAAAAATATCAAACTAATTCCTAATGCACACAAAAGCTCTTCAAATCTATCGCAACAATTCCCAATTCACATTTTATGTTTATACGGTATTTTAATTTTACAAAGTTGTTTTCACATACATTCTTTCATTTTTGCTTCACAAGAATGAATATCATCATTCTGCAAAGATCAGGGATTAGGTTGCTATCATAATTGTAGTTCAGTGATTTGTCCAACCCCACAAAACTATCAGAAGACAACAGAACTTTAAATCAGGGTCTTCCAAATCTAAAGATAGCTATACCGTAAACTGATCAATAGCTAGAATTTATATCAATCCTTCATTTTCAAAATGATGCTCCTGAATGCTTTGTCTTAAGATACTCAATTTCAGCTGTGCACCCTAAATTTAGTGATGCATCCTAAGTACTATTAGCACTATGCTAAGGCTCCTCACATATTTATTCATTCCTCAAATAGCTACTGTGCCCATTTTACAATGAAAAGGTTGCCAACTTTCTCGTAGTCACCAGCTGATAAAATGGCAGAACTAGGATTCAAATCTAGGATTTTTAGCTCTATATTAAGAGCTCTCTCTCCCCAAAATACCATTACTTGAAGCCCAGGGATTCCTCTAAGATACTTCATTTTGCCTCTGTATTCGTAAATAAAATTACCAAGTACTGCCAATCCTCTTGCAGTACTCCTTCTTACATAAACTCTTTCCTAAAGTGACCTATTTAATCATACCTAAAATTCACCCTGCCCTGTGTGACTCCAGGAAGCCTGCCTGGATTTAGCTCACCCAATCTACTCAATCCTCTGCACCCTATATATCTCACAACTAATTTCTGGAATCACATGGCCTGGGTTTGACTCTTGGCTCTATCACTTCTTAGTTCTGTGACCTTGGACAGGTGACATGACCTCATTGACCCTGAGTTTCTTTACCTGTAAGAAGCGAATAACAGTACCTGCCACACAGGGCTGATGAGGAGTAAATGAGATGATCCATGTCAACTATTTACAAGTTGTCAGGCACTTGTAAGCACTTTAAGTATTTGTTATTATTTTGTTTTGAAATGTTTTTCACTTATTTGTAAAGAAGCAAACACACAGTTAATGGTATAATATGAACCCCTGGGCTCACATAGTATTATTCATCCCTAAAGATGAATCAATACCAGTAAAGAAGGATCAAATAAAAGTTCATCTCCTCTGGGGTCTTAACATCTCTTAATGACCCAAATAGATTGCAACAGTAAAACACAAACAACTAACATGGATGAAAAATAAGTGACATAACAAAGAAAACAAAGGCTTCAAAGTCACACATACCCATCCCATCTTCAAATCCTAACTCTGTCACTTACGAGATATGTTACTCTGGCAAGTTATTTCACCTCCTTGGAATAAATTTCCTTAATAACTATCATCAAGCACCAATTTTTCGGAAAAGTAAATGTGACTGCATATGTAAAATACCTGGCACTTTTAGATGTGAAACAAATGCTGGTTCCCTTCTCTTGTTTCAACAGCTTAGGCTATAATTAGAGCTTAGAACTAGGGTAGTGGCAATGAAAATGGGAAAGTGATATTAGTGACCACAGAACACACAGATTTTGTGAAAGTAAGAAAAGCAACTATGAAGTGAGTTTTAAACTAAGTCAGTTTGTGACCATGTGCAGAGTGAGTATGGCAGCATACCTGGACTGGTTTTATTATGGCACAGGGGCAGCATCAAAACCCTCGGGGCTTCCTGTTTGAGAGCAACCTCACAACCAAGAAAACCCCGCTGATCAGCCACTGGTAGGGTCAGGTTTTCTTTTAAAGACTGCACTAACTGACTATGTACAAAAAGAAAGCTGGTCTCTGAGAAGAGTTAAGGACACAACACTCGAGAACAATCTGCTCAGGGCTTCCCTGGTGGCGCAGTGGTTAACAGTCTGCCTGCCAATGCAGGGGACACAGGTTCAAGCCCTGGTCCGGGAAGATCCCACATGCTGCGGAGCAACTAAGCCCGTGCACCACAACTACTGAGCCTGCGCTCTAGAGCCCGCAAGCCACAACTACTGAGCCCGTGTGCCACAACTACTGAAGCCCGTGCGCCTAGAGCCCGTGCTCCACAATAAGAGAGGCCACCGCGATGAGAAGCCCGCGCGCCACAATGAAGAGTAGCTCCCGCTCGCCGCAACTAGAGAAAGCCCGTGCACAGCAACAAAGACCCAACGCAGCCAAAAATAAGTAAATAAGATACATAAATTAAAAAAAAAAAAGAGCAATCTGCTCTCACCTGTGCCAGGACCCTCCTAGAAATAAGAATTGAAAGAGATGAGCTCTTCAAATGAGGTAGGCTGGAAGGGTTAGAGTGAATCCCACGGACTGTGCTGTAAACTCAACCTGGGCCACTGACTGTGGAGATCACACAGCTACTACACACAGTGGAGACACACAAGCACGCAAATACAGATGCACACATGCTTCTACTTCACTTAAAAGTAGACAGAGGAAGAGGTAAAAAGGCAGAGATAAATAACTCCAATTGTCAAGAAAACCTTGTCTGGACCAACAGACAAACGGCTGTCCCTTTTTACCCAACCTTTTATTTCCTTTTGACTTCAGGATACCAATCTTAATCTTCATCCGATATTTATATTCAAATTCAAAAGATTTTATACAGATATACCGCATATTTAAAATAACAAATAGAACAAATTCTATAATTTAAGAGTAAGAGATGCTACCTTCACAATAACCCTATGATACAGGTTAAACATAAAATTTTACCATAATGTCTACTAGTATTCTTGTCAAAATGTTGCTAATATTGAATCAACTGAGAATAGTTTATAGATTGTAGAATTAAACTAAACAGAGCTAACAGCTCTGATTCAACACTAGGTTAGGCTGGTTCAATATTAAACTTTCACAAGAATACTAGTAGACACTATATAAAATCTTCCAATGACCAAAAAACATTCTAGCCCTATCAAAATGTGGACCTGAAATTTTCTTTGAGGGCTCAAAAGGAGAAAAGATGGTCAAAAACAAGCTTCTTGGTTAAATATTACAAAAATTAAATGCTTTGGAAACCACAGGTAAGTGCTGTTTTGTTCTCTGTATTTGCGTCGTTTAGATTTCTCAAAATAGACCAAAAAAAAAAAAAAAAAAAAAAGCACTTCATCATTACAGCAATCATGTAATTGAAGAGGGTCGCCACGATTTCTAATCAGTTCTAATGAAGTTAACATTTGGCTTCCTGAAGAAGTTTTTTTGGAAAAAAGAAGGAGAAAAGTGCCTCAGGATGCCTTTCTCTTATCTATTGTTTGTTTCTTTGCTTGAATGTATTATTCTCAAACATTAGTTCTTTCTGCTCCACTATACGCTTCAAGAAGGCAATTTCTTTCCCATTTACCTAGGACCCAGAGCCCAGCGCAATGAACATAAGAGGTATTCATCCTTAGTCTAAGCTCCTTAAAGGCCATAAAATATTACATGTGAATAAAGTTTAATTAATACTAGGGTACATTTATTCTAATAACTTAGCTCAGGGTTTCCTCACATCAAGAATGTGTGGAACAGTGGTCCCACACACAGTGTTAGAATCCCTGGTGGCGCAGTGGTTAAGAATCCGCCTGCCGATGCAGGGGACATGGGTCTGAGCCCTGGTCTGGGAAGATCCCACATGCCATGGAGCAACTAAGCCCGTGTGCCACAATTACTGAGCCTGCGCTCTAGAGCCCGCGAGCCACAACTACTGAGCCCAAGTGCCACAACTACTGAAGCCCGCGCGCCTAGAGCTTGTGCTCCGCAACAAGAGAAGCCACCGCAATGAGAAACCCGCGCACCGCAACAAAGAGTAGCCCCCGTTCGCTGCAACTAGAGAAAGCCCATGTGCAGCAACACATGCAGCAACAAAGACCCAAAGCAGCCATAAATAAATAAATAAATAAATAATTAATTAATTAATTTTACAAAACAAAAAGAATGTATAATACCAAAAAAGAGCATTTGATCTCCAACTGTGGTCATGATCAACTCATAACTAGAACAGTTTTGTTTCTGGTTATAGGAGAAAAACCAACTTGCTGTCCTACTCTGACATCGGAAAATAAGTAGCAAATGCTGCAAAGATAAAGAAAGATACTAAAACATGACAATTTAGTAATAAGGCGGAAGCATTCCTTATCCATCTCCATAAAAGTAAACGTGGTTTATCAATTATTATACACTTTGGGTACAGATACAGGTACAGTAATAAATCTAAAACTGCCTCAGACTGACTACCTTGAAAACCTGATCCCTCTTGACAAATCCAGAGAAATTTTCTTTAATTTAAAAAAAAAAAGATCTTTCGAGTGAACTTACTTGCTAATTTGGCCTGTAATCCAGAAGGTCCAGGTTTTGATGTCTCTGACTTAGAAGACCCCGGAAGAGACAGTTTTGTTTTAGGAAGGCTAACTTTAGGGCTGAAACGAGCAGCCCAATCAAATTTTGAAGAGCCACCAGTTTTACTCTGTTCCTTCTCCCTGCTACTTCTTCTTGGACTGGGGCTGGATGCTGAACGGGAACGCCTGGCCTTGTTCTGGTCTTTTCCTTGTTTCACCCTGGCACCTGGTGGAACAGCAGAGGAGGCCGAGGCTACAGCAGAAGACGAGGAGGAAGTAGAGGCAGCAGAAGAAGAATCGGTGATGGTGCTACACCCAGCTTTGGCTGAGGCGGCTGATTTTGAAGCCAGCTTGGTAGGTTTTGCAGATCTCTCTTCGGCACCAGTTGCTTCCGACACAGAACCACTCTTTATACAAGAACTCTCTGTCCTCTTTCTTTTCTGACTCCGTGAACTAGCAGTGGCCCCACTCTTCCTGGTATGAGCCTTGCTTGTTGATGGAGACTGTGCAGATTTCAGTTGTTGCTCCTGGTCTAAATGTCTCTTCTTTGACTTACTGTGTGGCTTACTTGTTTCTGAGGGAGATTCAGTATGCTGAAGTGCTTTGGGTTTTTTTGCAGAGCTAGGAGAGTTGGTCCTGTCGTAGTCTGGACTAGCACTGCGTTTCACTCCTCGAGAATTGTCTTTCTTAGGCACCTGCCCCGTTTTCTGCCTTTCTGAAGTATTGGCTCTGTCTGGATCCTCTGGTTGTGGGACTATGACAGCAGATGATGAACTGCAGCTTCTAAGAGGTTAGATAAGACAAGAGTTAGTATCAGCCTGCCATCGTTAAACCTGTCATATAATACTTATTTATTAACTTCTCAAATCTGTGGAAATAAGATTTTTTTTAAAGTGCAAAAGTTTTCCTGGTAAGTCCAGTAACTAAATAAACATAGGCTCGCAAATGGTTCAAAACTGAGGGGAAAAAAAAGGGGTGGGGGTGGGGGGAGGGTGACACTTTGGATGGTAAAGTATTAGAAGATCAGGCTAATTCTTTAGCCCAAAGATTACTGACACTAACACCCCTAATCATAAAACAAGAATTAGGATTACAAGAAAAAGAATGCTTACTTAGTAGCTCAGAATGAGTTGAAACTAGAATATCAATACTCTATTTACAAACACAACTTCTTTGTCAAAGCTTAAAATAAATAAGCATTAACATATACACTTTCAAAATGAAGGTTAGAAAGTTTTATATTGTAGTATCAAATATTTACAGTCACATTCCTTTCCAAAGACTCCTATCAATTAGATCTTAAGACATCACTGATCTGTGGCTCTGACAATAAAAAACTAAGAAAAATTGGATTTAAAATGGCATTTCAGATGCCTATAATGGTTTGTTAGGCAAAAGGAGAAACTCGCAGCTCTCTAATCAAGGAGAATAAAGCACTATCTGGGGTATGTTGCACTGACATCACTGCAGAGGTGATACACTATTAATCCTAAAAGTTATACCCGGATAATAATGAAAACATGTATCGTAACATTTTGGCATAACCTGGTACGTTTTAATATTACGTAATGACTCAATTGCAAATAATTCTGCCTTGAAAAATGTATAAGCAATGTGAAGATTTACCTTTTAGAAAGGTGTCCCCTTGACAGTTCAGAAGTAGTATTAGACTGCACTTTGGGTGCCTTAGAATTAGATTTTCTACTCTCAGGAGGGCTATATCCCTTATGTTTTGCCTGCCCTAAATGTGACCTGTCAGCAGAAAACCAAAACAGAAATCTATCAGGAAAATGAGATGCAAATACAACACTGAAAGTGAAATCTTTTTTCATTAAAAAAAAAAAAAAAAGCTTCCCAATTCTTCATTATTGACTCTACCCTTTCCCCAAATATTTCTATAATTAAATGATTATTCTATCAAATAATCTGGCCAAAGAAATTACCTTTTAGAACCAACCCCCTCAATACCCAAGAGTTAAGATTTTTTTTATAACCAGCTGAAGTACACCAAAAAACCAAGTCCTAGATAAAAAGATAAAGAATTTACCACAAAATATTCCAAACACATTCAAAACAATTGCACCGTTGATACATGGTTGGGTTGTATTTATAATAAATCAAATCCTTATGCCAGCATTGTTTTAAGAGCAAGCTTGAGGGACATGAAGAAACTGTTTTCAGTTGTTAGATGTTTAACCTCTGGCAAAGGTCACATGAGATTTACACAAGCAAAGGAAGCATGCACGAATATATACCCAGAAAAGTTGGTGTTCCAGAGGTGAGATATTAATGGAACAGATGCAATTTATGTAATTTATGGCCAACATCCTTCATGTAAATAACATAAAAGAGCATATTCTAATGAGAATAATAAAGTTTCATTAATACCAAAGCTGTTTACTTTGTTAAAAAAAAAAAATTTTAAAGGCCTTCAATCCGAAAATGATCTCAAAGGAATTTAGAAATGAGTCACTGAACGCCTTACACAATAACTCTAACTGAACATATAAGGATGCCGTGCAGTTCTTCTTAACACATCATACGTGTTCCACCATCTCTTCAAAAAGATGATCTAAGGTTTCTGGTCTCAGTATCTTTACTGTTTTCTTTCATTATTGCAGAAGAACTCACTACTGGAATCTTGAAAGAAGATATGGCATCAGCTTCTCAGTGAAAGTAAATATTTCTTGGGTCCGTACTATCATTTTCATTTTTAAGGTTTTAATCCATAAAAGAATAGTACTTTCTAAAGATTTCACTAGATCAACTACTAAAAAACTATAGTAACCTATAGTCTTTTGTGTGTTGTAGTCTTTGCTTTAGTAATGATTTTCCCCCCCACGGTATATGTTATATTTTCTCTGGGTGTATCCAAGCTGAACCTTGTAAGAGTTTTATATACTGTGATTTAGTTTTTCTTTTTCCTAGATATTCTTACACTGGCAGACTGAAATTTTGCTTTATCCCATGAGTTTCTTGTTTGAGAGATTTAGTTTCTAGGAGTTGCTTTTTGTTTTTGTTACATTTCTAGTAAAAGATATGAGAGTTCTACTTTTTTTTTTTTTTAAAGGAATAAGACTGAGTAAATTTGCAAATCATTTCATAGTTATTTTTTAAAAAGGGAGGTAAAATGTTGTTTTCAGGTATACAATTTAATATCCACGGAATAATATTTATAAATTACATCATTCAGGTTCTCTACATTCTTATTTTTGTAAAGTTTGCCATAGATTAATCTTTTAATTGAATCACAATTTCTACTTCATTGTATAATAAAAATATTCCTTGCTGTAGTCCTTGAAAATTTAAAAATCATATTAAAAGAAAACCTTATCCATTCAAAGCTAGACAACTCTGTGATAATGTTCAAGTAGTTAAGTAGTTAAATGTCAATCCTTTAAAAGAAAAACAACAGAAAAACAAAAAAACCCACCATAACATATTCCTAAGCAAGTCTCTGTCGACAGAAATTGACCAACACTAACCTAAGGCTGATCCCACTGCAGAGGCAGCACTCCTCCTCTTCTCCACCCAAATAAATTGTCCTCTGGTTTTAAAATACATCTAACTTCATAGCCACCCAAACCCACTCCTGCATTTTTCATGTCCTTACTAACACTTTCAAGAGGAATAAAGAATTCAGCAGGTAAAGTCTCAACATGTATGAAAGGGGGAGGGGAGGGGAGGAAAAAGAACAGAAAGAAAACAGTATCCAATCATCTGAGAAAGTGAGGCTCACAAAACTGGCTTAAATCCCATACTGATCTGATTCTACCTTTCCTAAAATTATTTTTAAGTGTGATATTCTGAGGCCTCGTCAAAAAATTTTTAAAAATACTATAAAACACCATTTATGTCCTTCTATTGTTTAGCATGATCTTAATATTGATACATTTTCTGTAGAGGGCATTAAATACTTCCAGCTTTGTGGGCGGTACTATGTGTCACAAAAGCAGGTATAAACAACACATAAACAAATGGGCATGGCTATGTTCCAACCAAATTTTTATTTACAAAAGCAGGCAGTAGGCTGGATTTGACCCATGGGTTTTCCAACCCCTGACATACCACAAAAGGAGTAAGCAACCAGATGGATACCATAAGTAACAATCTGGGCCCTCCCAAAGTGGGACTCTATTTTATCATGCCCATTTATAAATTATTAATGCTCAGATACTGTAAGGAAATCTCCATAAAATAATAATGCCCAATTAGAACAGCCAATTAGAGTATAACAGCATTCAGCACTAAACGAGTCTTGATGCCTTTTAGCTCATTTTACCAACTCCCTCATTTATCAAACCTTATTAACATTAATTTTTATTAAAAAAAACATAATCTCTTTAAGACCCGTAAAAGTTATATCCAGTGTAAATCAAATTTGCAAGAACAAGACAATAAAATTCACGACAAACTCTTAAGTAGCACCAAGATGAGCCCATTTAGTGAATTATAGCCCAAGATAGTTGGGTGGGGGGATGGATGTGGATGGAGCGGGGGCACAAGTATATTCAGGAGCTTCTACATCATCCTATGGATGTTGCTGGAAAAAAAAAAAATCTCAGGCTCTGCAAAATCACCCACTAAAAATAACTGGACTAATGGTGAAAATAAGATTGGAAACAGAGCACTCAAACCTATGTTATTTTGCAGTGAGAGTCCTAACAAAAACGCCATCAATTTTAATAAAAGATTAAACCTTCACTAACATTTGCACCAATAATCCCAGTTGGTCCACTCATTAGAGTCTTTCTTATTTTTGTACTTTCTCCTTTAAGTGTAAATTTTTCAAGACATTTTCTTTCAGGACCAACTTCGACAAAATTAAAAATACAATTCTGGGGGAGACTTCCCTTTTTGTCATTTTCTTTCTTTATAAATACAAGAGTAAATGGTTTTGAGCTTCCTGGGAGTGTTACCAGTACAAAGTGTGGTGGTTCTGGAAGCCACGGAACTAGCTATTTCTTGCACTAAATGATTTCTTTAACTCATTTCTGCACTATTTCCAGGTCTTTCATAAGACTTCATAGATTACCAGTTCATATATTAACACTACAGGAAAAACTGCCTAAGACCTGACACTACTTCCACATCATACTGACATCATTTTCCTATTTACCAAGTACATGCGCGCCAACTCACGTTAAAGAAACCCAGGTTGCAACAGAGCATACTACAATCATCTCTGGGTTATGTGCTTTCAAGATTAACCTGAAAGCAAGTCTCAAATGCCTCTTGCCGACTTTTAGGCAAATTGTAGTGACTGTCCCTTCTAGATACTTAATTTGGTAGTCTTAAAGATTAGAAACCATCTCTAGTCCAGAGGACATCTAAAAGAGGCCAAAACCTTGTAGCAAAAAGTATTTTTATTGTAATCTTAGACAAATGAGGAACGCGGCTAGTTACAAGGAGCTAGTTAATTCCTTGTATTACAGTTCCTGGATTTTCTTTGAAATTAATATCTATGCCAGACATACAACTCAAATATATGTACATATTACCAAATATAAATGATTTGGTACTTAATTATATCTCCAAATTTGTGTGTGTATGTGTATACAGACGTACATTTTTATGCTCTTATATTTTATATACAGAATTATAACATTATAGCTTTGTGTTCCAAAAATTAAATGCTTTGTTTATAATGCTATAAAATGCATATTATAGGGGCTTCCCTGGTGGTGCAGTGGTTGAGAATCTGCCTGCCAATGCAGGGGGCACGGGTTCGAGCCCTGGTCTGGGAAGATCCCACATGCCGCGGAGCAACTGGGCCCGTGAGCCACAACTACTGAGCCCGCGCGTCTGGAGCCTGTGCTCCGCAACAAGAGAGGCCGCGATAGTGAGAGGCCCGCGCAACGCAATGAAGAGTGCCCCCGTTCGCCGCAACTGGAGAAAGCCCTCGCGCAGAAACGAAGACCCAACACAGTTAAATAAATAAATAAATAAATTTATTTTAAAAAAATGCATATTATAAATAAGCCCCTGATTTTCAATAATCAAAGTGGAAAGTTCACTTAAACCACTTTAAACAAAAACTCACTAATGTTCTCTGTAAAATGTACTAGTTTCTATTTCAGTCACAAAACAGAAGCTGAGTAGTCTGACCAATGTTCCTATGTTCAGTTATGGAGAAATGCTAGCACAAATAATTCTGTAATTTAGAACTCCTTATTTATCTTAAAAATCAGTGGTTTTAAAAAAAAAAAAAACAGTAGTGGTTCCTCCTCCGGGGAGTATTTTGAAACAGTATGTTGGGGAACAGTGGTGCTGCTGGCGTTTTCAGCAGGTAAGGACTAGAGGTAGAAGATGTCATGCAGTACACAGAACCATGAGACACAGTGAAAAACTGCCTCATCACCCATATATTTCAAATAGCCTTGATAATACAGGAAGACCTTATGAAAACACTTAAAATCTGGCCATGACATCGGGGAAAAACAGGTTTATAATTTCTCAGCTTAGATTTGTTTTGCATGGTTCTCTATATACTTAAATTTTGCAGGAATGCAAGGGAATCCACAAAAGATTATATCTGTTTTTTGCAGCTTGACCAAGAGTCATGCACCATTTTGGAAAAGTTTGTAATGAAAATGCTGCTTACAGCATTTAAGTCTGTTGTCGCAGCTGTCACATTCAATAAATTCAAATAGAGATGCAAGCATCTGAATACAGTGTCATCTTCTGTCAAGTACCCAAGCATTTACCTACTGAAATAATGTTATTTTGTTATCAACTGTTTTCCTTTTACTTGTTTATTTTCACCTTTGTGAAATGCTTGTATATTATATTCATGTTTCTAAACTGTGGAGGGAGGCTTTTTATATACTTCTTAATTCAAGACACTAAAGGGGCATCAAAATAAAGATGTTTACATTATATGATACACGTTATAGAGTGGGAGCACTGGATCGAACAGAGTTGAGAACTACTGTACCAAGCTACTCAATTCATACTTGCACACACTTGGTTTCCCAACTCAAGTATACGCAAGTCACGACAGGGCACATAAATACTGATAACACACTACACTGTGTCCCGTCCTCAAAGAGGTTAGAATCCATAAAGAGATCTACCAAGTGCTATAAAGTTCACAACAAAGGGAGAAATTACTCTTAGCGGGAAAATACAGGTTTTATAGACCACATGGCATTTAAACCACACCCTGAAGAATGAAAAGCTGAGGAAAAAGAGCGTTCCGCTTAAAAGCAGCATAGACAAGGGCAGAGAGGCAGCAAATTTTAAAACCCACATGGCACCTGGTAAATGATATGAATTTCCCTGAGCACAGAGACACATTAGAAAACAAGGTTGGAAGGACAGGCTAGGGCTTAAATGCCTTTTGGAAGGATTTTGTTCTTAATCGTAGCCTGGAGTAAGAGACTAACAACAGGGTTGGAAACATGCAAAAGCCAAAATTTTATATGTTCAACAATCTGGGTATACTGAGAATGGGTGAGTAAACTACAATAACTTTAAGTTATTGGGCAAAGAAAAAAAGGCAGAGGGACTGAAAATCAAAACCATATATATACACTAATGTGTATAAAATAGATAACTAATAAGAACATGCTGTATTATTTTTTTAACAAATAAAATAAAATTCATATTTAAACAAACAAACAAAAACCATGGGAAAAGATGCCCACCCCCCCCAAAGGGAATCTCACAGTTCAATTTACTTTTGCCCCCACCTTTCACAAATAAATTAGTTGGGTGAGGGGTATAAACACTGAGATAATAAAAGTAAATTAGTGATTAGTGATAGATTAGTGATACAATACCATCTCATGAACTACACTGGCTTTTATAAATACCTGGATAAAAATGTATTAAGATGACCACAGAGGACTTCCCTGGTGGCGCAGTGGTTAGGAATCCGCCTGCGAATTCAGGGGACACGGGTTCAATCCCTGATCCGGGAAGATCCCACAGGCCGTGTAGCAACTAAGCCCGTGCACCATAACTACTGAAGCCCGCGAGCCCTGGAGCCCACGTGCCGCAACTACTGAGCCCACGTGCCACAACTACTGAAACCCGCATGCTCTAGGGCCTGCATGCCACAACTACTGAGCCCATGTGCTGCAACCACTGAAGCCCGCGTGCCTAGAGCCCGTGCTCCGCAACAAGAGAAGCCACCGCAATGAGAAGCCCGCACACTGCAACAAAGAGTAGCCCTTGCTCGCCACAACTAGAGAAAGCCTGTGTGAAGCAACAAAGACCCGACGCAGCCAAAAAAAAAGAGTAAAAAATTAAAAAAAAAAAATCCAAAACAAAACCACAAACACAGAATAAATAATTTTAAACGTGTGATTATGTGATAAGCATTATACTGATTCTTTAAAGACATTATCTAGCTTAATCCTCAAATGACACCGGAGGCAGGTATATTTCCATTTTAAAGATGTAAGAACGGAGGCTTGCCCCAAATCACCCAGCCCTTGGGCAGGAAAGGTGAGATTGAGCCCAGGTATTCCAAATCCCTAAATCTGAAACCCCACAGTTACATCTAGGGGCTTAGTGGTGAAAGTAAAAGGTCAGCATCTAGTTATTAAATTTTTCCTACCCATGCTGGTATTTCTGTTCCTGATTGTATATGTCAAAATAAATGGCTTAAGGCTTTGGAGATGTTATGAGAAAAATAGAAGAAAATCACGTTTTCCCTCCTGCTTCAAAAGCAATAGCCTTCCATATATGATATTGAAACTTGCTGTTCAATTACTGAAGAAGCATTTACATATATTTATTTTTTTTAGTCATACTGATACTTTAGGAAAGCATTCTGAGACTGAGAAAGCATTTGTAAAAAGTGGTGTGGAACATTAGATTCCTTCAATACTGAGGGACAGGAGAATCAGAGCAAATTGTCAGTTAAGATATGAAATAATCTATGACAGCTGATGCCTTATAGGTTTCCAATATGTTTATGAAGTGATTTTTGGACAAAATTTCACACTTGATGATTAAAGCAAGAAATATATAATGCAGAGAAAATTACACAATATATAAAATATTACTTTGTTGGTCCAAGAAATAATTTAACATGGACACTATTAAGAATCCAATGCACATAACTTCTACCTAGAAAAAAGTAGCCTCTGTTCCTCTTTAGACCAAGACAACCATGCCACTGTTGAACACAACACTGTCAATCTTGCCTCCCAGCACAAGGCCTGATGGGACAGACCAGCCTTCTGAGCATTACCAAAGCAGCCCAAAAAGTGGAAAAGCGTGTGCACACGTGGTTCTTTGGGTGAAACTCAAAGTGCATAATTATGCAGTAAGATTCGCCATTACTGAAAGGAGCAAGTGACAAGTTACCGGGCCAACTCTAGTATAAATTGTTTTTTAAAGTGGTTTCAATTAAGTCCTAAGAAACAGTGAAGTCACTGTCACATCACACTGCCTCCCCTTAACATTCTCCTCCTCCCAAAGATGAGGAAGCTTGCGCTTCCATCTGACTGACCAAAGGTCAGGATGAAAAAAGAGACAGAAGGAACACCAAAAAAGGAATATTTAAAAAGGCAGGGCTTCCCTGGTGGCGCAGTGGTTAAGAATCTGCCTGCCAATGCAAGGGACACAGGTTCGATCCCTGGTCCGGGAAGATCCCACATGCCGCGGAGCAACTAAGCCCATGCGCCACAACTACTGAAGCCCGTGCACCTACAGCCCGTGCTCCACAACAAGAGAAGCCACCGCAATGAGAAACCCGTGCACCGCAACGAAGAGTAAGCAGCCCCCGCTCGCCACAACTAAAGAAAGCCCGTGCGCAGCAACAAAGACCCAACGCAGCCAAAAACAAATAAATAAATAAATTTTAAAAATAAAAATTAAAAGGCACCCATACTGGTTAATTAAGTAGGAGAATGAAGAGAACAACACACAATTGCGTGTCCATGCTGTCCTAAGTAGAATTTAGGGAAATAAACAGTTTGTTGCAGACATGGGAGCAAGAATAAAAATTTTAAAATGGTGTTAAACAGCCTGCGATAGCTACCAGGTGCTGTTTGCAAATATTCCATTTCTCTTCTTTCCAGACACACAGTAGCATGATACCTGAGAAACCACCTGGAAGTTACGTGCAGCCATGTAAGTTGCTCTGGTCAAGGAACGTGCGCGGAAATGGATCACTTCTGAGGGAAGCCTTGGACAGCCAGAGAGCAAGTCAGCATATTCTCTTGCCGCCACAGCAGTGATACTTGAATACCTGAATGTGCGGACATGGAGCAGAGCCTGCAAGTAACGCAGGATGGACAAGTTTCCTAGTGGTTAGATTGTTATACTAATATTTAGGAGCTGTTTGTTACTGTAGCACAATCCAGGCACCTTGTCGCATAGCTCATTTAAACCAGGCCCTATTTCAACTGGCCTTCACTCCAGTCAATGACCTTTTCATGACCATTTCAGTAAAAGAAAGTCACATATCTGTGCCTAAAAATGCCAAGGAAGTAAATCTCCTGATTTCAACACTAGTATTTGCTGAACACCTACTACTTGTGAGCAAAGTAACAAGAGACACAGAAAAATGAGAAATCAAATCCACTCTGAAAATAACTAATGACTCCATGTCTCAAGTAGAGACAAATATGGCTGACACGTACCATTTATTTTACAACTGCTTCTTCAGCCTTCAAAGCCCCATCAATGAGGTCATCACCAGAAATGTTTCTCACTTGACTTTAATAACCACTTACATGCCCATTTCCCCTACTGAACTGGAAACTGCTTGTGACAAAGGCTATTCTACTCTAATTTTTATAATTACCATCTAGCATGGTGCTTACTAGCATGGTGTTCTACAAATGGATGAATACAATCTTATACTGAGTTTGTACTGCAAGTACATCAAGGCAGGACTCTTTAGCTCTAAAGCCAAAAACAGAGGCTTTATTAAAATAAGGCACGCATACCTCCAGAATCCAATAGTTAAATAAGCAAGTCTAGAGAAAAGAGTCAACACAGCTCTGAAGAACTAAGGAACTGAAACTCGTCAGAACTTTAATCACACATAATCTCTAATATATTTGCTTTTCTCTGACTGTCCATCATCTTCCGTAAGGCAGGAGACATGCAGTTGGCAACTTCAGATTCACATCTTCCCTGTGCTACCAGAAAGGGAAAAGCTTTCAGTTTTTCCCGGCGTGGATCACATGACCACCCCAGTCCCATCACTGTGCTCAGAATAAATAAAGACTGCAGATTCTGCCAGCTTTGGCAAAAGGCAGTGGGGAGCCAGGAGCAGAGTAAGATCACAGTGGAAAAAATTAACTACCACTCAAAATACATGGGTGAAGAACTGAGGGAAATCATTACACAAGAAGAGGGGTTAATCTCAGCTGAACAAATTAAAAGTTCATTTCTCCTGTATCATGGTTCAAAGGAAGATTAACAACATATGAAAACTTATTAGTACATTTACATCAAGAAGTATTCTCACTCAGATCTCACTCCTTAAACCTATTTTTCTAATGTTTAACATCTCATTACTATAGAAACACCAATAAAATGAAATCAATGCAATTTTTCCATATCAAATTAGCAGGAAAATGCAAAATGGAGATAACACAAATAGAATGATGAGAAAAAGCACTCTTTTTCCTGATGGTGATAAGTAAATTGGAGAAAAAAATTTATGTGAAATAAGTTGACCATAAAAAACTCGCTTTGACCAAGCAATTTCACTTCTGGGAACATATCTCTTAAGAGATGCCAAAATTGCAAACATTTAAGCATAAGCGAAAACTTTTCCCACTGCAACCATCTAACTATCCAAAAAATGAAAATTAATAGTGGAAAATGTTGCGCACTGATTCAGCAAATCATGTGACCATCTGTAAACAATTACCAAAAAAATCATAATGATAAGAGAAAACGTTTGTTAGGATACTGAGTGAAAAAAGTAGGATCCAAAAGTATTTCCAGTATAATCAGCTACATGCTAAATTGTGTTTTAAAGACAGATAGGGACTTCCCTGCAGGGGGCACGGGTTCAATCACCGGTCAGGGAACTCAGATCCTCCCCCCTCCCAAAAAATAACAGATAAATAAAGACAGATAAAAATCAAAATATTAACACAGACAATCTCTGGATGATATTTATTTTCTTTTTGTGTTTTTCTGTATCCTATCCCTTTGAAATAGTTTTTTAAGCAAAATACAAATCTATTTCTTCCTGTATAATTAATGCTGGCTTAAAAAATCCCTGCTTTGACAATGTTAACAGAAAGCTATAACCTTTAGATCTCATAATCTATTACTCAGTAATAAATAATTATCAAAACTTTGCAGACAAATTTTGTACTGGGGGTGAGAAGGTGGGGTGGATTGGATTCAAGCATTTCCTCACACCATTAAAAAAACACTGACGGATTACAATAAAATGTAAAAATGGAACCATAACAGAACCGAGAAGAAAATTTTATTCTGGGTATGGAGAAGGCAAAGGAAGAAAAGAAACAAAGAGCTGATAGACTTGACTATCTAAATTTAAAATCTACTATAAATTAAAACAAACCAGAACAAGTAACAAAACTAGCAAAAAATACTTGCCCATGTCAGTAGGTTGATACCCTTCCCATAAAGGGTTCTAATAAAAGAGCAAGCATCTCCAAAATTAAAACAGACAAAGGACACTAACAGACAACTCATAACGTTAAGTAAGAATGGCCAATATGTGGGGAAGATCTTCAACTCTAAAGTAAACAGAGAAATGGTAACTTTAACCAAAGGAACCCTTTTTTCCACAAACTCTGATTAAAAATGGTGTGCTGTACTGACTAGGATTTGGCGAAATAGGCATTCTCACAAAGTATTAGTAGGAGTATAAATTGGTTTAATCAAAAAAGGAAAAAAAAAAGTGGTTCAGTCTTTCTGAAACACAATTTAGCATTCTGTTAAAAGTCTTCAAAATATTAATATCCTTAGGTCCTATGAACCCATTTCAGGAATTTGACTTGATAAAATTAGAATAATACTCAAATGTGATAGGCACAGCAGTAACATATTTTACAGAAAAAAACGGGTGGGGGGGAGAATGTGACTAGAGGCCCTAATTTATATCATGGGCTTTCATATCAAGGAAAATCATGGGGTAGAAATATAGAGTAGAAATACTAACCATCATTATCTCTGGGTGGATGGATTGAATTTATCTTAATTCTTTCATTTTCCTGAAGCATCCCAATTTTCTTTTCTCAACATGCTGCGTTTTTATAACAAAAACAATGTAGAAGAAACCTTCACTACAGCAATCTCAACCAAAGTTGCTATAAAATTGAATTCAATCCCACCGCTGACATTTGAGAAAAACAAGAAAAAGCACATGATATAATGAAAATGCTACTGCATGGCAAAGAGGGAGGGAGAGCCTACAAATACATGTGCTAGATGTGGGAAAGACTAGGTAGTATCCCTGAGAGCAAGCCCACAGACAAGCAGTGGAAGTGAGTGATTTCCTGAAGAAGAAAAAGAGAACAGAAAAGAGAGGAACAGAGCAATGATAGCCCAAAAACTTATGGAAGAAAGGAAAAGAGAAAAACAATAGAAGAGGAGGAAGATAATCTAGCTCAATTATGGACAGAGATGAAGGATGGGTGAAAAAGAACAGAGGGAATAATAAGGAGAAAATAAATATATCCCAAAGATCCAACTTTCTTTTATCTTAACGGTGAACTAAAACTTTTCTTCTTTTTTAAAAAAAAAAAGTAAGTTACCTTTGATTTAGGAAAAGGGCAGGAGTGGTCACAGGAAGGAAGCTACACATAGAAGACAACTTAATGCAAGTTTGGGAGGAAACAGAATGAATCAAAAATGAATGAGTTAAAAATTTCTAGGAGGGAAAAACTGCTCCTTAAATTCTAAACTGAATGAGTTAATACTCTTCAATTCTAAGTACTTCATACCCTCCTCTAAGTCCTTCTTCATCATTTGGATCAAGTGGTTTGTGCAGTAAAAACAGTTTGGCACAATGAAAGGAATCACCGACTTGCAAGTGAAGAGGTCAGGAATCAAGCCCTGACTCTACATACCAGCCATGTAAAGCTGAGCAAGTTACCACATTTAGAAAACAGGGGCTACATACTTAGCACACAGAGTTTGTGAGTCTCAAATTGAAAGAATATGTATAAAAAATTGCTTAACTAAAAATACTCCACCAGTGCTGTTGTAGTAGGTGCTTTATTACCATTACCTACTACTAACCATGTAGTAGATTATTTATTACCATTATTTGAATCACTGTATCACTATGAATACATTCACAAGACCAAAGCCACTATTTTTTGGAAACAAAAGCCACAATAACAGCATTTTACTTATAGGAAAGTTAAGCAACAAAGTTAGATTAAAAGAATAAAAATACAGTTGTAATTGCTCTCTCCCAATTAACCCCAATCCACTCACTCCCCAAAATGACTGGAGAGGTTTCTCAGAGGTTAGATAATTGTTAGCATAGCACACTCTACTGGGGCTTCAAAAATAAGTCTGGGGTTTGATGAAAAGGTCCCTTCCAGCTCTGAGACTGTATCACAAACAAAAGAATCAAGCTGTCTAAAATGGCAAAATGAAATTCAGATGTGCAAGTATCTTCTAATTTGCATTCTTAGCCAAACTGATAAGACTTTTTGGCTAAAGTTCTAAATTTCTATGCCCTGATCATAATTATACTTATCCACATAAAAATAGGGAAAATCTATATATTCAAAGTTATTACTAAATTATGGTATTAACCACACACAATTGAACATGAAGACTTTAAAAGCCCTGTTTTTAAACAATTTTTAAAGACAACAGGAAACAACACATATAATACTAGGTTTTAAAAAAGTGAATAGGCCCTCTTTTGTGTACTACTTTTGCGGGGAAATGTTTTTTAAAGACATGTAAAAGTTGAAATCATGAGAGCTGAAATGGGGCCACATTACTGAAAGGGAGGAGAGATTAAAGGTAAAAAAACCCTAATTATACCTTGCTTTATATTCTTTGGCGTGTTTCTCCATTCCAAACACGCTTTGAAATTTTATTATTTTCCTTCACAATTGAGCATATCATCGATAGTCTTAAAGCACATGAACTTCAGGGAAACATCTGCCATTCTACAAATCTGATTGAGTTCCATCCTGATTACAACTTTTAAGCCAATGCATTTTAATAACTAGTATTAACCATGTCCATTTGTTTACCACTCATATATTTAAATACATAATATAATAAAACATTTAAATAATTTTACAACATTATCACTGATGTGTAGAAAAGATAATGGTGCTGAAACGTCACTGGATTTAGAAGTAATATACTGTGTGACAGTGCAAAATGTTTGTCGATCATATGCAAGGGTCTAAATATAACCTGAGGATTAGTATGTACAAAACTGTAATTGTTCGAAAGGTGTGTGTAACTTAGGTGCACATGCGTGCACATGTATACACATACATGCCTTAAAAAAAAAAGAGCAACTACGGAGGAATAGGCCGATGTTAACAGTGACTACAAGTGGACTGTGAAACTGATGTTTTTCTTCATACTTTTCTGTATTTTCCAAATTCTGTAAAATATGTAACATTTTTATAATGGGGGAGTCATTTTTCTAATCAATAGCATAAATAAAGTTAAGTGTGGCTGCTCCCAAAGAACAGTCTAAACGTAAAAGAGCAAAAAAATCTAGAACAGAACTCTGTACTAAGCACTGTTCTCAGAGTTACATGTTACAATACTGAAGTTAACTAGTAACCCTATGAAACAGATACCCCCACTGTGTGGACTAAAAAATTGAGGTTTCCTGAAAGATAGAACAAAGGACACATAGCTATTTAAAGGCAGAGGCAGAAATTGCACACAAAGCTGTCCTAGTCCAAAGTCCAAATGTTTAACCAATTAAATCACCTGACATGAACAAGATGTATTTCAATTTCTTCTTTACATTTGACATTTACCATTTTTTTTTATAATTCAGTAGACAACATACATGGTAATATCTCAAAATGTTGCATCAGGTAATCTTATTAGAGTTTAGCCATAATCTATTATAATCTAACCATGATTAGTCCATGGACTGAAAATTAGGCTCAAGCAATTCTGAGTATTTTATGCATAAAATGACAGTTCTTAGCTAAATCAGACAGGAAATTTTGCATTCAAGAGAATGTATTGATTCTTCACACTACCTCCTATACAACAACTCCAACTAAAAAGATCAGCTCAACACCACACGCTGAGAGTCGATGCGCTAACACAGTCAGACGGCCTTGCCAGCCTGTCAGTGTCCCTGTGTTGTCAAAGAGTAAGACAGGGGAAAAAACTCAAAAAGCTAGCTATCAAAACTCAAGATCTTAAAACAAAGAAGCTTCCTTTCAATAAGGTAAATAAATCAAGTCACAACATACATAAAGGAAGGGATCACAAATGGTTGAAATTACCATTTAAATTACCATTTAATTACCATTAAATACATACCTTCCTCCTATTGAGTCGTCTTGTGGTTGGGCCCCAGCAGTGTTCCTCTGTGAACGTCGCAGTGACCCCCCTGGATTGTTATTAGGCCGGTTGGACATTGGCACCTCTCTCTTGAAGGGACATACCCTTTCTAGACACTACCATTCACTAAAAAGGGGAAAAAAAGGAGAAAAAATAAAATGTCAACTATACATAGTACAACACCAAAAACAAATGAGGGGCACCAAAGATGAAGGGGAAATGTTATGTAAACAATTTGATTGTACAGCCTTCACCAATGCTGCAGTGTCTTATTAGACTGTGAAGTCTGGCTGATTAATGTGTTATAAAGTGTCAGGAATATATCAAATTCAAGGCATGAGGTCCAGAATCCCACACATAGAATTAACTTACATTTCTCATGGAGCGCCCAAGAAATCCCCAATTCAAAAAAAACAGAGCACAAGTAGAAATCTCTGTTTCCACATCTAGTACTACATGGTAAACGGCATTGCACCTAAAGTCAGAACACCTTGGCTCAAGTCCTGTGACAGAACGGGTACTAAAAGAGTCTGCCTTTGTACAAACCATAATCTCTAGCCTCAGATTCCTCAGGCACAGAATAAAAGCAACATATACCATGCTTACTTCACAGCAGTGCTGTGAACAAATGAAATAATGAATACAAAGGAAATGGTAAAACTATAATATCTTAATGGAGAAACAAGGAAAAAGCAGCTCAAGTACAGTAAATTGAGAAATGGTCCTAGATCTCCTGGATTTCAACATCAGCTGCGCTGGCTGTGACTTTGGACAAGAAACTTGATCTCTAGATTTTGTTTACCTCTTCTGTAAAATCAGTATATTATCTACCTCATGGAGATGTTAGCAACAAGAAATTGTGAACACAGTTCATAAGCTTAACAATTTAGTTCAAAACACAGTTATTAATTAATTTGAACTTTTTATCTTTCTATAAGAAATCATTATACAGGAAAAAATGCTGACACTCAAAGAAAATGAGTTTAACTGACAAAAGAGGTCAATATTACTATCACAGAATTGCGATTTTTATAAATCAAATCTGACACAATTTTTCTTAAGCCTCCAGTCACATTCCAGGTAGAGTTCTTTAATTACTTCTATTGATTGGGGAGGGAACAGAAGGAACGATCATATGACATTACAGAAACTTGTGCCCAAAAGAATGTAAATTAACCATAACTAAATCTATTACTGGATTTTAAGAGATTCCATGCACTGTAACAGGAAACTGGGTTTTCTTTTGAGTTACATGTTGACCCAGTTCAGTATAAAAGGACGGTTTCTTTCTGTCACACACGCCCACATCACCAATTAATACACCAAATAAACTTCAGTCAGAAAGTTCAAATTACTAATATAATTACTCTCAATTTTAGAAAGAAAAAAGAGGAAATACTATGTAAACATTAAAAGAGAAAGAGGAAGGTTCAGTTTACATGTACTGATGGAAAGAAAGAAAGATCTCTCCAAGATATGCTTGGAGAAAAACAGTATAATTCCCATCTATGTGTACATATATATTTAAAAGGTTTGCATATGTATCTTTATATATTATTTGCTCATTAAAAATTGGTGGCAATAAATTCATACAACAGACTCTGTTAACACCCCGCCCCCCACGCGCCTTATCACCAGTTTCGCTTTCCATGGTTTCAGTTACCTACCTGATCAACCATGGTACAAAAATATTAAATTGAAAATTCCCAGAATAAATCATTTGTAAGTTTTAAATTGTACAACATTCCAAGTAGCTGGTGAAATCGCATGCCATCCCTCTCTGTCCCGCTCAGGATGTGAGTCAGCCCTCTGCCCAATGTATCCACTATATATGCTCCCCACCAATTAGTATAAGAAAAAACATAGTATATACAGGATTTGGTACTATCACGGTTTCAGGCATCACTGGGGAGCTTGAAACGTATCCTCTGCAGATGGTACTGACTAACTTTGAGAAAGAGGACTGGGGGTCTTAAGTCTGAAACTAAAGGAGTCATTTTTGTTACTTATCCTTTGAACGCAATAAGGTAGGTAGGTCACTGGATTACAAATGCTGGGCTCTGGAGTTAAATGGCCTCTCACTGAGTTCAAATCCTAACTCCAATACCAACAAAATGTATGACCTCGTACATAAAGTCCTCGGTGCTTCAGTCTATCGAATGGGGATAAAGAACTTATCCTACAGAGTAGCTGTGAGCATTAAATGAGAAGATCCATACAAACCACTTAACACAGTGCTTATCACATAGCAAGGGCTCAGTACACACCAACTATTATTATTACTATAAACATTTATTCAGAATAAAAAAATACTTGTGATAAAATTATATTGGCAGAAACTTTGCCATAAAAACCACGGTCAACATGAGTCTTAAACTTCTAGCAATATCGTTTCAAAAGTGAATTTTGCTACACAGAAAACACAGTGTTCTTAATTAAGGGTGAGCATCACAATCACCTGAGAAGGTTTGTCAAAAAATGAATGCCTGACCTGCCCTCAGATTCTGATTCTGTGGGTGCAGAAATTGGACATATATTTTGAAAGAGCTCTCCTGGTTGTACTGATCTAAAGAACAATTGTATCCCATTCAAGAACTAAATAAAAAGACCAATCTATTTCAGAATCCATCCAAGAAGTTTTACTATCTCAAACACCATCTCAATGCCATCTTGCTTGGAGGCTAAACAGTATGGACACAAGAGAATAGCATGATACTGTTCCTTTCACTTTAAAAAGCAAAGAATACTATTATTAAACAGGGTTAGGAGATCTGGGCTTCCCTAGTGGTGCAGTGGTTAAGAATCCTCCTGCCAGGGGACTTCCCTGGCGGTCCAGTGGTTAAGCCTTTGCCTTCCCATGCAGGGGGCGCAGGTTCGATCCCTGGTCAGGGAGCTAAGATCCCATATGTCTCGAGGCCAAAAAAAACCAAAACCAAAACAAAACAAACAAAAAAAGAATCCTCCTGCCAATGCAGGGGACACGGGTTTGAGCCCTGGTCCGGGAAGATCCCACATGCCGTGAAGCAACTAAGCCCGTGCATCACAACTACTGAGCCTGCGCCCTAGAGCCCGCGAGCCACAACTACTGAAGCCCACACGCCTAGAGCCCGTGCTCCACAAAAAGAGAAGCCATCACAATGAGAAGCCCGCCCACCCCAACGAAGAGTAGCCCCTGCTCACCGCAACTAGAGAAAGCCCACTCACAGCAACGGAAACCCAAAGCAGCCAAAAATAAATAAATAAAATAAATAAATTTATTAAAAAAACCAACAGCGTTAGGAGATCTCACCTGCCCACTTCCTGCTATTAAATGCCTACTGTATGTCATAGGGTGTTAAGGGATTCAAATGAATATAAGTCACACTGGTTAACTTGACCTATAGTTAGCAAAGTAACCTTAATAATGCTCCCAACACCTTCAGAGCTTGTCAACTAGCACCAGGTGGTTCATGGATAATTCTTGGAATTTAAAGAGAGGAAAAGTGGCAAGTAAGAAGACACTTATTTATCAAAGTGCTACCTGCTTTTAAAGCATAAATTGATCTTTAAGGAACATGGCCAGACTCTGTAAAACTCTGGAGTTTGAATTGCCCAAAAGTAAATATAAGAGTAACATATAATACACATAGGATCTCCCCACCCCATGCCCGGTATCAACAAATCCAGAGACAGAAGTGACCCTTGGGGGTGATCAAGTTCAAGCCCTTACATTACAGACAATTCCAAATGAAGAAAGTTCAAAGTCATCTGATGAGGAACTAGTCCTGTGAACCCTGATATGGAGAAGACCTATCACCTCCAGAGATCACCATTACCTCAAATTCACAAAATTTAATTCCTCTTTTGACTCCAGATAAGAGCCTAAAAATCACCATGCAGTGATTTCCTTCTTGTTATGTGAATATTCCATGCTGTCTTCACCAACTAGTACACCTACCATGTTTTATTAATTAAATTTTAAAACACACATACAAGTGAGTTATACTAAAACTGCATTGCTATAAATTGTTTTGATAAACTGAAATGAATATGAACTCAAAGATTCCATCTTAATAGGTATCTCACAATGTTGAAACTAGAAGGTTTAAGTCCAGTCTATTAATAACCCTGACTATCAAGTCCTGAAATATACTACTCTTCTAACCATGGATATATGCCTTCCTTTCAGTGGAAACAATCACCGACATTTTTCACATGAAACCGTTGACGTTAATTCCTAAGGCACTGAAATAAAAGAGATGGCATATATGACTTTGAATTCAATAGAAAAAGCATAGAAACACCGACATGTTCAAGATTGAAAGCAAACTCACAGAACAGACTGACAGTTACCAGAGGCAGGGGATAGGGTGTGGGTGAAATGGGTAAAGGGAGTCAAAAGGTACAAACTTCCAGTTGTAAAATAAATAAGTCTTATTACTATGGGGATGTAATGTACAACATGGAGATTAAAAGTTAATACTACTGTACTGCATGTTTGAAAGTTGCTACGAAAGCAGATCTTAAAAAAAAAAAAAATCTGCATGTATGGTGACAGATGTTAACCAGATTTAGTGTTACTGTTCATTTTGCAATATATACAAATATCAAATCATTATGTTGTGCACCTGAAACTAATATGATGGTGGATGTCAATTATACCTCAATTAAAAAAAACTACTTGCCCTGAAAACAAACTCATGATAACTTTGTTCACAGCGCTAAGCATCAACAAACTTACTCATTGATCAGGTTAAATGGCATATGAATTTTATGTGAAAATGTATTTACCTCTTCAGGCAAACAGAATTTCTTCAGGAAAAAAAGAAATGCATATTAATCTACATTTTAAAATTCATTTTCAAAGTTTTATAAGAAGGACATTCTTTCAAGGAAACTTCAACTGCAAACATTCTGGAAACTGATTTTTCCTTTAATTTCTCAACTCAGAATCAGAGAAGAGAGGTTAAGGCTAGGGAAAAAAATTAACTTTAGGATCTTCCCAGTCAAACAGCCAAAAGTATGAAATGAAAACAAAGGTTATCATTTGTGCAAAATTTTTTTCACATGAAGGAAGCCGGAGAGACTGGAGAACATATCTCCAATTTAGTGACCAAGAGCAGACCGACAGCCCCAAACCAAGCTAATACATTTCTATTATCTATTATTTGATAGGCAACTCTAAAAACTGAAGGATAGTTACATTATTTTCACAGTAAAGATAACATTTTTCTAAAAATCTAATATCCCAACGCAGTATCTGTAGCAAGTTTTCAGAATTGACATTTAAAGGGAATTTTATTTATCCATTGTGTCCCCCCCCGCCCCCCTCCCGCCAATTTCTTATGCCTTCTATTTAGATGTGGTCCTCCAAAGAGACTTGGTTTGGCTTCAGACTGTAAAACTGGAGTTTAATAGCAACAGTAATAAACACAATTTCCATAGCACTTTATTCATGTTTATTCTAATAAGCAAAATTTAAATGTGCCAATGGGCCTTTATTAACCATGTTGTTTACTAGTCCTACTTTACAAACAAGGAAACTGAAGTGCTACAAAATTAAGTTGCCTGCATGCAACAAGTAACAGCATCCAGACCTGCAGGCTGCAAGCAATAGCAGATGTAAACAACTGCATACACCAGATCAAGAAGGATATGACTACATCTTAGGAGAAAGGACAGGAAGTTAAACGTACCAGGGGCAGTATTAAACAACTCTACAATGAAATGGAATGGAAGTCACCCTTGCTTATAACAGAAGTCATTCTTGCTTAAGTAAAAATGGCAAGGCCTTCAAACACGACTGTCTTTAAAATGGGAATGAATATCCTTTAAGCTTCCCTAAGAGCAAGGGATTGAAATACAGAGGCAAATAAAACAATCCCTGCTCACAAGGAGCTTACTGCTCTATATCCCCACACTAGACTAAATCCTGCCTCTGCTACTTAATAAAAATGAGACATACAATACCTTACACCTTCATCTCTGTTTCTTTCTCAATTAAACTAGAGATAACACTATTAATTTAGGGTTTGGGTACTACAGACAACATATATAAGGCTCTTGGAACAGTGCCTGACACATAGAGCAGCCATTTAATGAGTGCCTATGAGCACAATTAAATGACTGGTGAATGTGGGGAAGAAGTGGGGGGTGGGGTGGTCATCAAGTCTACATCAAGTCCAACATCTTGAATAAGAAAGGAATTAGAGAGGAAAAAAATAACCCCCCAAATTCTATAAAACCATTTAGGACACTTTATATTTCACTTTGATTTAGGAAGGAGGTTAAAAAAACAAAAACAAAAAAACACTAGTTAGCATGTATAGTATAGTTACAAGTCAAATGTCAAACTCTTGGTAGTTGTATCTGTTATACAACAGTGCAAGCTGGTTCATGAACCTTTAATGAACAAAACATTAGTTTAGAAAGCTAAACATTAGTCTGCATTAGGGAAGCGGAGAGAAATGTACTGTCTTTCTTCCAGTTAATCAGAAAAGTTCTGAAGAGAAAAAATAAGAGTAAGAGCCACTGAGTACAGGGGAAAGAGCTAGGTTATCTGAGAATGGGGTCTCAAGCATTTAATTCAATTTAGGGGCATTGAAACTGTTCCAATGTCATGTTGGAATATTGTGCAACATGTAAAAATAGTTTTTCCAAATTATATTTTTTGTAACAATAGAAAAGAACATTTACTGGCAAAAATACAGGTTTTAAAGTGAATATTAAAATAAAAATGATTATGGGTAATGTTTATTTTGTGCTTACCATGTCCCTGGCAGAGTGCCTCTTCCATTTAATTTTCACAACCTTACAAAATTGGTAGGACAAGAAATAACCTTCCTTTAGAGAAACTGTGGCACACAGTAGGTTGTAATAACCCTAAGGCTGCAAAGCTAATATGTTACAAGGCCAGCACTCAAACACAGGTTTGACCTAAAGTCCACGCTCTTTATGACTATACTATATGACTGAACAAATGAAGAAAAAATAATTCTACGTTTCCCTTTTTTAAAAAGTCAAAACATTAAGAGAACATGGCATTGCAAGCTAGGAGGGATATCTCGAAGGTCCTAATCCTTTTATATTTCCTTGAGATAATCAGTTTAACTGAACAATCCTTAAATGAGTAATAATCACAAAACATGCTAAATGATATGAGAAGTAATATCAAAGGTAATACTGTAAATAAAAACAAAAAAAAAAGGGTAACTTAATTTCACCCTCAGCAGGTTGAAAAGGTCCAGTTTAAAAGGTTAGAGGATTTCCCTGGTGGCGCAGTGGTTAAGAATCCGCCTGCCAATGCAGGGGACACGAGTTCGAGCCCTGGTCCGGGAAGATCCCACATGCCATGGAGCAACTAAGCCACACGGAGCAACTAAGCCCGCATGCCAGAACTACTGAGCCTGTGCTCTAAAGCCCGCGAGCCACAACTACTGAGCCTGTGCTCCGCAACAAGAGAAGCCACCGCAGTGAGAAGCCCGCGTGCCTAGAGCCCGTGCTCCACAACAAGAGAAGCCACCACAATGAGAAGCCTGCGCACCGCAACTTAGAGTAGCCCCCGCGCGCCGCACCTAGAGAAAGCCCGCACCTGTGAAGACCCAATGTAGCCAAAAATAAATAAATAAATTTATTAAAAAAAAAAAAAATCTGGGAAGAACGTGGACCTAAGAAATAAGTCTGAACTGTATCATGAAGGGCCTAAAGCTAAACACTTGGGGTTTAAGACCTACAGATAAGCAGATCAACTATTAAGTTACCAAACAGACTTAAGGGTGGATGAGGGTCCGATAACAATGGAAAGTGAATGAAGAGATAGGAATCAGGAAACATTTAGACAATAAAATCTATACCATGAGGAAAAAAAAAAAGTCTAGGATTGTGTTTATCAAACTTCAGCATATATATGAATGGGGACATTAAAATGTCTCTCAAGTTTCTTACTCTGGTGACAAGGGTTAAGAAAAGTTATTTAAAACATATAAAGAAAGAAGATGACTGCACACCCTTTCAATGCCATATGAAACACTATTTAACAGGCTCAGCTAGGAACTATTTAATTTTTCTAGAAGACAGAAGCATTAATTTGCTATTTCCTATTAATTAGGGTTTCAGACAATGAATTTACATGTTATCTTGCAGATTTGTATGTAGAAGAAGTACAAACAACGATACCAGTAGACGTAATCCCAAAGACTGCAGTTTGCTGCCCAATAGGACATTACCATCTAAAGTTCTTTATTAAATTGCCTAAAAATATCCAGTTCCTCAAATGTTATAGCAACCAGCTTATCCTAACAGGTTCCCTTAATTAATTAGTGCGTTGAATAAATCTTTACTATGTGTTTACTCCATAGTTCTAAGTTATGCTTTTAACTTTAGAAAAATTTTAAAAAACAGATGGTAGTAACGTTACCAAATGGTACACATAGGGTAGAAAAATACAGTGTTAAACATGTCAAATGAGTTTGTAGGCTTTGTAGATAAAGAGTTCCGCTATGCAGATGCAAATAAAGATCTAGAGTTAAGTAGATAACTGAATATGCAGATGGGAGAAATTATCAGCAGGCAAGAGATAGATGAGACCAAGATAATCAATGAGATTTCATTTTCTCTAGGAAAAGCATGCAGCATAAAGAGAAGAACAAGCCCAGGGTGGAACTGTGGGAAAGACTAAAATCTAAGGAAAACAGAAAAGAAAGAATCTAGTTGAGGAGAATCAGGGACTCATCAGAAGTACGGGGAATAAACGATGAAGGTATACAACAAAAGTATGAGGGAAAAAATCAGGATGGTAGTACTGCAGACACGAATGAATAAAAGAATGGATAGGCAGAGTTCAAATGTCACAGAAAGGGCAGACACACGAAACTGAAACATATCCATCAGATTGAGAAATCTGTGAGCTGCTTCTAGAAATGGTGGGGGAGGAGAGAGTATGGTTAAGTTAGGTAGACAGTAAAGGCTAACTTTCGCGAGCAAAGGCTAGGCTACAAAGAAGACAGAGAAGAGAAAATAGCCAACGAGGAAAGGGGAAGCAGGACTGACAGAGCAAAAACTGTCACTTATGTTTATGGTTTCTACTCCTGTGTGTGCAGGAGTGTTCGTGATTTTCCTATTTTTCCTTTTTAAAAAAAATAAGTCTTGGGCATATTTATATATGTAAAGAAAATTGCTGAAAGAAAAAGGCTGGGAATAAGGTATAGTTTACTAACGAGATCTTACAGGAGAAAAAGAAAGAATTAAGAGCATAAGCCTTCGATCAGAGGAAAAAGCACATCACATCAATCTCAAAGGCACGAGATGACAAATGGCAGCAAGGATGTGCATGCCTAGCTTAACAGAACCTGTGATTTTAAGGTATGAGACCAGTAAAGGAGAAAGGAGATTTCAAAGAGTTACCTAATACAGAACAGGGAAAGGAGCTGACTATGGGCAAAGAGGACTACAAAGCGGCATGAAGAACCTACTGGGAGTAGAAACCATAAACGTAAGTGGCAGCCCACACCTGATGTAATTTTCTCATTTATGTAAGAGGAAATTCTCATCCAGAGTGAACTTCAGCGAAGCATACATCTATTTAGGGACACACCTAACAGCCGAATCCAGCTCTCCAGAATGCCAGTGAAAGGTATACTTTCCATTATGCCATTCTAAACATGAATTTAACCACTTTCTGTTTATTGATTTGTTGACAGCTAATCCATTTACAGAGATGGAAATAGAACACAATTGACCCTCCAGAGTCCAAACTCTGAATAATTTCTATACTATGCCTTCATTTACAAAGTGCAAATAACTAAAGTGCTTGCAGCAAACACTTGAAAAACTTGAAAGATCAAGTATCACCCAACACTGAACAACAAAATTCAACAATGGGCACACAAACTGATGCCAGCATCCACATTTTATGATTGTAATAGGCCTTGAGAATCTACCTTACTGTCATCTGGCAAGAGTCAACGAGATTAATTTTGGCATCATCTTCACAAAGAATACTATTTTTTGAGTATTAAGCCATACAATTCATGCTATAGCTCTCTTAGAAATGTCCATTTTCTTGTTCAGCAGAAATTAAGATTCACAACTGTCTCTGTTAATACATTAATTACACATAATAGAGACTCCAATACTCCTTGAGTCTAAGCACACTTGATTCAAAAGATTTTAAAATTTAACCCAGATATTATTGCAAGAATAGAAATAGGAGATAGCAGGGTATAATGGCTCTTTTTCTTGATTTCCTCCCTGAAATCAAGAAAAATGAATAAATGCTTTAAAAATTCAGAAGAAATCTCCACTTATAATGAAACTAGAGAAGAGTTGGCTACACCCTAACTCATAGGAGAAAATTTGCCAGATACAATAAAATCTGTACCAAAAACAGGGAAGAGGTAAAAACCAGAGTTTAAAAAATAAAAAAAAAATAAAAGGTAAGAAGATGATCTTAAAGGTTCCTATCAATGACCCTTCCTTTGAAAAAACTAAAACTGTGGAGCAAGGGCAACAAAAGATCAAAAGTACCCCCTCCTGGGGGCCAGCTTCCCAGGCCAGAACAGCAAGGGAGGTGAGGCACCTAAAAAAGGAGGCAGGCGCGCGTTTGTATTGAACAGCGCCCTGGTTAACCAAGACAAAGAACAGCCTTAACTGGAGGAGAGAAGCAGGGAAGAGAAAGAGCAACTCCAAAATTAAGATCAGCTGGGCAAACAATCACTAAGCCACCAAGCAAAAGGTACCGCAATGGTTCTCCACCAAAATGATCTGCTCTGATCAAAGGGAGAAAATAACCAAAATCAAAACTGAGAATTAACTACCAGGCAGAGGAAGCAATTCGAAATGGTGGAAAGATGTTCTGAAACAACTTGAAGGATACTAAAAGGGAGGCCATGGTTAATAAAAGAAACAGAAGAAAAAAATAATACTATTGCATAATTGTAAAAGTAAGTTATAAAACAGGAAGAAGACATCTTAAAGAGTTGTTTATCTCTGCCACAATTAGAAGGAAAATGCTGTATACACTAAAAATGGAACTACTGTCAAGGTTTTGTTAAGTAAAAAAGTAGGCACAGAATACTGGGCACAGAATATGATATGTCAACATATATATTACTATATTTGTAATAATCATTGGCATAAATATTATCAATAGAGAATACATTTAAAAAAAAACTATTTAAATCAGCTACCTTGTTAGAATAGGACCCTATAAGGCCTTTTACATTTTGAGTCATGTGCTATTTCCCTATACAATAAATTCTTTAAACAATTATGTATGTTGTAATTTTAACTCTATAGAAGATGATACTTAGTAGGTAAAAGTAACCAGAAAAAATAACTCAAAATATTAGCCATTTTTAGAACATTCTTTTCTCATTTTCATTTTTTAAAAGTATGTGATCTCATTACTAAAAACGGGAGAAACACTCAGATTATTTTCACAGGTTTCTATATCCCAGGCACATGTTCATCTTCAAAAAAAAAAAGTAATTTTGTAATACAAATCCTGTTTCCAAGAAAATGGAGTTCTTAACTGCCTAAAACACAGTCTATAGAGAATGACATACTGAATCAGCCAGAGATCTTATATCTATCCCTGGCACCAAAAGTTTCTTTTGTACAACACTGTAATATAATCATCAATCAATTTATCACAGATATAGCCCAGCCCAGCCACTTCTAAGATACAGAGCAACTCAAATCCCTAATATAAATCCTATCTTAACTCATACAGCTTATATAATCCTTCAGACTACTAATTACATTTAGAAGACTATTTTTTCTTCTTCTTAAAGTCTCCGGGATTATAAACTAGTCAGCAACTTTTAGTCCATATGCCCAAGATTGCTCACAGGTCTAGTTTTAACAGGTCCAAGTCTGTTGGCTACCATAATTTGCCAGTCAGTGGGGGCTGAAGGTCAGCTTACACTAGCATTTTTAGTACATCCTCTTAAAGATGTTCCTCTCTACCTAGCCAGGAATGAACAGACAAACGGGAAAGGTTACGGAACTGATAGTCTCTAAAATCTGGTTCAGCTCTATTTTTATAAGACCCTAACCTAACATTTATTTTCACTTTTCCTAAATGGAATACTTTTAAGTAAAGACCTAGGAACACCACTATCGGACACAGTGATTATCAAAAGGGAAGAACTATTGAGGGATGGAGGAGAGAATGATTTGTAAAGGCCTCTCTCCACCAAGGAACAGAGAGATGCCTGCTGGGTAAGAATCACTGTTATTGAAAATAAAATACAAGGTATCCTGCAGATTACACCAAGGTGCTCCCTATGGACAAAAGCAATTTATGTTTGGTAAATGACCTTTAGAGCACAGGGACACACATAAGGCAATACTTTCAGAATATTTTCTTCAATACATGTTCTTGTCACTGCTGTGTACTCCACCATAATAATGAAATCACAGAGGTTAATCTCTTTAACATAGCTTGTATTAGAAAGAATGCCTGCCTTGCAACAAAAATTATTTCAACATTGTGATCATCACAGATTGGTACAAACTCTTGGAAACAACAGGTATGTAGCTTGTCATTAACAGTGTTAGAATCTGGAGAATTTTCAGCCACAAATATGACTAAGTTTGTGGTAAGGCTCAAGAGAAAGAAAGCAATGAAATGTAACTCAAAGTTGGGGAGAAAAGATACAGACCATTACTTTAATGCAAGTTGAACAATGTACAGTGCCAAATTTTTGTTTAAGATCATGTATGTCATAGGGATTGTGTCTAAATTCAGAAAGTCTCAAAATATTTTTCAAAAGTTAAAAAAAAAAAAAAAACCCATTTAGAATGTCATACTCTAATGACCAGTTCCTCACATTTCTATAAATAGTAGCATTTTTACCAAAAATAAGTAGGTGCTAATGACTGCCTCTATACTGAGCCAAAACATGTACAAACCTATAGCCAGGAAAAATATAAAAGTTGTTATTCCCAAAATTAAGTTTTTAATACAGATTTCAGGACCCTATCAGGACGCGGGTAAGGAAAAATCAAACTATTATTCAAAAGCCCCTTACACTATTCTAATTATCAGCTAGGTTTAAGAGCTGACACAGTTACACTTTTTCTATCATTACATATCACCTAATCCTATGCAAACTTTACATGACTCCCCATATCCCATAATTAAAAACTGCCACTAATGTCCTTAGAATCCACAATTCCACTTCCAGGAAGCTAACCTAAAGAAATACTTGCACAAGTCTGCAAGAATATATGTAATCAAGATGCTTGCTGCAGTACGTCATAGAGGAAAAAAACTGAAGATCCAAATGTTCTTAGTTGGGAAATGGTTAAATTAAGCACACTGTAGCAATTCTATGGCATGCTTAGAGGTCCTTAAAAACAGAGGTAGATTTGTAAATACTACACTGATAGGAAAGGCAGAACACTGTTAATTTCTTCAATAAATATTTAGGAGCCTATCTGACAGGCATCAACAGGCATAATCTTTGCCTTGATGAAGCTTATGCTCAACTGGGAAGACACAAAATAATCAAGCTTTTTGCACATTGTGGTAAGTGCTATGAAAGATGGAATAGGAGAAAAACAGGAAGTATAGAGAATAAGGAAGGGGGAAGAAAAAAGCTACTTGAGGTTGACTCACCAGGTAATACCTCTCTGAAGAGATATCTTAAGCTGAGACCTGAAGGATAATAAAGAAGAAGGGGGGAAAATTGTTATTTGTTTGTATATGCATAGGAAAAAATGTTCTGAAAAAATATACCTAAATGTCTACAGTAAAGAGAAGTGGTAAAGAGTACCTAGGTCTTGAGTCAGTTCAAAATCTGGCTCCACCAGAAACCATGTTAACTTAGAGAAATGTCTTAATCTATCAAAGCCTTAGTTTCCTCAACTATAAAAGGAAGATAAGTATATTTCATTAAGTTATGAAAATTAACTGAAACACTTAGAAAATATAGTAAGCAAGTTACAGGTGGAAAAAAGGAAGACAGAACCTACATATTCAGTTTTAAGAGATATCAAAGAAACAAAAGTATGGAAAATATGAACACTGACTCGACAGTTACAAATGTTAAGGAACTGTCTATTTTTTATTATACGATCATGATACTAGCTTATGTCTTTAAAAAGAGTTCTCAAGTTTTAGAGAAGCAGTCTGAAATATTTACAGATCATATAACAACTAAAATTGGCTTCCAAATAACTGGGGTAGGGGTGAAGGTATGGGTGAAAAAGAGTGGCCGTGAGTTGATGGTGTCATAGCTGGGTCTTGGGTATCTTGAGGTTCTTTATACTATTCTATTTTTGTGTATGTTTGAAATATCCCATAATAAAAGTCCTTTATAAAAAGAATAAGCACTCAATTATACGCTGTAATTATCTTTGGAAAGAAGAAACTGTTGCTTTTGTTTGCTTTCAAAGAATCATCACCCCTGGCTTTTAAAAAAAAATATGCCCATAGAGATTTCACCTTTATTAGAAACAAGAAAAATTAAGCTTCTGGATATAGAGCAAATCATCCTTGACCTAAATGTGTCAACCTACATTTCATTAATTCATCCTTTAAATTCCTTGTCTCCCAACTCTAACACAGTGTGAGATTATCAACGAAAACATTATGCCTTTCAGAGGTGAAGATACAAAAGAAAAACCCTACCCCCCACCCACTTGAGAAGTGGCCACAATGACCCTATACATCTTCCACTGGTTCTGTTTTCAGAGCTCCTGAGTGTAGAAGAAGAATTCCTTCCTCATACATTACGAGAAGTCAGGCAGTCTTCCAATAATACGGGATACAACCACTTAACAGTGAACTTCAGAGGATGCATAATCAATTCAACACTTCACCTAACTCTTTGCCATGGTGCTAAACAGCTATTATACCACTCCATTCTGGCAAGACAAAACATCTCCACTTAAAGCTTCAGGCCTTCTGCTAAATCTTAAGTATTGACTAAGTGTGCCTTAAACATTTCACCCAGTATTGCTAAGACATAATGTAAACATGGACTACGTTGAAAACAAAGTCAAATACCCAGGTGGACCCATAAATTAAGGTATATTAACAAAAGTTTTTCTCCCACACTGAGCCCTGGATCTTTCACTTATGTGTATGTATAAGTGGATACAGAGAGCAATAAAGATGAGCTACAAAGGGTCTCTGGCATACTAAGAGATAAGGACCAGTGTTTCTCAAATTTTCTAGCCTAAAACAAAATGTTTTCAGCTAGATAATGTGATTAATTAAAAAATAAATAAGTAAAAAATCACAATCAAATCAATAAGACCACAGTTACCATTCTTAAAATGGGCACAAATTTGAACAAAATTTTTAAAACAGGCTAATTGTACAAATTCAGTCCCCTCCTGAACCTTCCATCTTAATTCCTTTACTTCTTACCACCTTCCTAAGTTTATGATGAAAAATTTCAAAACAGAAAAAAACTTGAGAGCTGTTCGATAAATACCCATATTCCATCACCTAGCTTTTACCAGTAACAGTGTGTTACATTTCCTTCATCACATATGTATATATGCATCCATATCTACTCATCTATACATCCCTCTGTCTGCCTGGCCAAAGAGCCAACATATTTTCTGATGCGTTTCAAAGTAAGCTTACAGACATCATTACACTTTGTGTGCATTGTTAACTAGTGTTCAAATTTTGTTTCATGTTTTCAGTTAAGTTTACATACAGTGAAATGGACAAATCTTAAGTATAAAATTCAATGAGTTTTGACAAATGCATACACCTGTGTAACCTAAATCCTTATCAAGATATAGAACAGCACCCAAGAAAAATTTCCTTGTGCTCCTCCCAGTCAATCCCTGTACTTCTCCTCCCAACTCTAAAACCACTGTTCTGATTTTTCTCAGAGATTAGTTTTACTTGTTCTACAATTTCTTATAAATGGAACCATAGTACATGTACTCTTTCATATAAAACTTGTTTGACTCAGCAATGATATGTGAGTCATTCATGTGGTTCGGTGTGTACATTCTTATTGCTGAGTAGTATTCCACTGTATGATTGCATCACATTGCTTATCCATTCTTCTACTGATGGACACTGGATGGTTTCTAGGTTTTGGCCATTATGAATAAAGCTGGTACAAGCATCCGTCTACAAGCCTTTCCATGGACATGTGCTTTTATTTGTCTTGAGTAAATACCAAGAGAAGAATCACATCATCAGGAAGATTACGATTAAGTTTTAAAGAAATCACCAGACCTTTTTCCAAATCAGCTACACTATTTTACAATCCTAACAGTAAGTATAAAAGTTCCAGTTGCTCCATAACCGTGCCAAAACATGGTGTTCTCAGTTTTTCACATTTTAGCCCTTCTGATGGGTATGTAGTGGTATTTCATTGTCGTTCTGACTTATATTTCCCTAATGACAAATGATGTTGATCACTTTTGCTTGAAGCTCTTCCCACTCCACTCTCCAAACCCAAAATACTCAAGAACTTAATTTTACTCCAAACTTTTTTTTAGTCTTTATCAATTCATGAAGTTAAAATCTAAAAATCTGTACATGTCTGGCCAAGATCTGTAATCATATTTTGAATAATCTGGATGACCTAAGAAACTTCAAGCCAGGGTATCTCAAATCTTATGACTCTCAGTGCAGTGCTGCTCAATATTTAGTATGCCTAAGAATCACCTATGCACCTTGTTTAAAAATACAGATTCTTATTAAAATACAGATATGAGACCTGAGGTACTGCATTTCTAACAAGCTCCCTTGCCAGTCAGAAGACTACACCTTGGGTAGCAAGGTCTGAATGCTTCAATGATTAAATACTTGACGGAAGTAAAATACATCTTCTCTGGATAAAGGCACCTTTATTCCAGGCCTCAGGAAAACTCTACAAATAAACTAAAGACAGTGAACAGCACAAAAGTAAACAAGGCACCATGAATAAGAACTTGGAAAAAAAAGAGAAACCGTCACACAGATTTCAGATCTTAGAACTGTCCGACAGATAAATGTTCCCTATGTTTAAAGATAAAAAGGACAAACTTGAAAAAGCTGAAGGAAACAATATTAAAGTGACAGATTTGAAAAGGAACCAAACAGAACTTCTAATATGAAAAATAAAATAAAGCTTAATAAACAGGTCTGGCAGCATATTAGACAAAGAAGAAAGTTAGCAAAGCATAAGACAGAGTAGAAGAAATTATGCAGACTGCAGCACAGAAAGGCTGAAAGATTAAAAATGAAGAAGATATACAGAGGACAAAGTGAGAAGATCAGACATATGTTTAATCAGAATTTCAGAAGTACAAGAGTGAAAACAAGGCAGAGGCAGACTTAAACATTTAATGGCTGGGAATTTTCTAGAACTAGTGAAAGAGACCAACCCATAAATTCAAGGGGCCCAAATGATCCTAAACAAGATTAAAAAAAAGACGTTTACATCTAGTCATGTCTTAGTGAAACCACAAAGTAGCAAAAATAGAGAAAATCTTAAAGCCTAAGAGGCGGGAGAGGTGTTTATGTTTTGACAGACTGTCAGTGGACCTCTTGACAGCAACAATAGAAGCCAGAAAACAGTGGAATTAGAGTTTCTTCAGCACACTAAACACAGGTGTCAATCGAGAATTCTACACCAAATGAAATTATCTTTTAAGAATGAAGTTTGTGTCGGATAAAAACTGGTAAGAGTTTTCCCACCAGCGATCAAATAAAAGCGATCCCAAACACAGTACTGAGATATAAGAAGAAGTAAAGGTGACAAACACAGATAAATGTAAATGAATATCAACTCTATAAAATTATACCATTCAGTTAGGTTTTAAAAACTGATTAAAGTAAAATAGTTATTTTTAAAGTCAAGAGACGCTTGGTAAACTGAGTTACTATTCTAAATCTTTGCCTTTTCCATAAGAAGTAAAGGTACCAGCTAATTACAGACCTTGTTAGATATACTGTTTTAGTTTCTAAAATAACCAAAAACTAGAATCATACCTCTATTAAAAATAATTAATTCAAATGGAAGCAACAAATTAAAAAATAAAATGGTAAAAATGGTAAAAACTCACTCTCTAGTTAAGATTATCAAACTGGATTTTTAAAGCATTTCAACTACAAGAGACAGATCTAAACACAAGGATACAGAAAGGAAGAAGACGGAAAAGTATCATGCAAACATTAGACAAAAGAAAGCTGGTGTAGCTATATTAGTATCAAAAAATTTGACTTTATAAATTTTTAAAAAGACATCATTTGGAGGTAAAAAGGGTACCTTCATAATGATAAAAGGTTCAATTCAGGAAGATAGCAATTCTTAATCAGTTTTTAAAACCTTAAAACAAAAGTTTTAAAATACATTAATCCAGACTGAATTTTAAAACACCTCTCTCTCTGATATCAACAAGACAACCAAAAAATAAGGATACAGATAACTTGAATAACACTGTTATCCACAGAATTAATGGACAACTGCAAATACATATTCTTTTCAAGCACACAGAATATTGACAAAAACTATTCATATTCTGGGCCTCATAAAGTAAATCAACAAATTCAACTGAACTGAAATCATACTGAGCACATTCTCTGACCACAATGAATAGAAATCAACTATATTTCAATAAAAATTTTTAAAAAGAATGATGCACAAAGGCAGACTATAAAGAATCAATGGAGAATTAGAATAAATAGAATATAAAAAAATGAATATAAATATTCAAATGTATTTTATAAATAAAAAATCAAATCAAAATAAAGGGGTTGTCAGGTCAAGGGAAAAAAAAAGGAATCAATAACAAAAAAGATAACTAAAAAAAAAATCCCACTGTTGGAAAGTAAGCACACTTCTAGAGCAACTATGTAAATACTTTTAACATCCAAATGGCAATTAACCCAGAGTTCCCTACCCATCAGCACTGTTGTGACTGATTTTCCCCTAATTCATTACCTTGCACTTGCCCCCACGAAGTTCACCTGAAATCTTGCCTATTCACATTTTACAAAATCTTCTTGCCTTAAATTTCTCAAAGTTTCTGCACATAACAACTCCAAAGAGCTCCATGGCACTCTGCAAAATTAAGACATTTCATTGGATGTTGGAAGTACAATTAAGTGTTTGTAGTCTTGTTTTCTCTAAGAAATTCCCTATGGATGTCACAACTGTTATACTGAACAAATATTTATAATTATGCACTTGCATAACACTGAAATAAAAACTTAGCATGAAAAGAAAACTACTTGTATTAGACAACCGTTTGTAATATGCTATATATAACCATCTGCCTCTTCTATCCACTGTATATCATAGAGCCTATGGAAGCCGTCACTAGGTGACAAGTTCCCATATCCTACAACACCGACCACAGGTTAACTAGGGTTTATACTCTGCAAATGACCTATGACGGATCAACCAGAGTCATTCCCCAAGACTCTTTGGGTACCCTGGTTGTTAAGTGTAAAGCTTGGCACTATAATGGCTATCCTTAACACAGTCACATTAGGAAACAGTCTTGAGAGAGAGAGAGAAATAAAGCAGACATACCACAGTAAAGGTAACAGGTATCTGAATTGTTGGTTTCAGTTCTTTGTTCCTAAGGCCCAGCTGCCTGTTTTCATCCTTAAAGATTTCATTAGACACATGTGGGTAATCGATCTCAAACGTGTCCAATCAAAGTCTGCATTTTTTCACATCCTACTTTATTTTTTATGCTCCAAATTTGTGGCACTGCTGCTCTTTAAAACCTGACTCGTGTGTGGAGATTCAATATTTCCTCCAATAACAAAGACAAAACTATTAAGTCTTTGTACATTGTTGTTCTATACAAATACTTTGTATTCTTCTGACATGGGCCTCTCTCTTAAATCCTAACAACCCCAGAATTATAGAAAGAAAAAATTTACTCATATTTAACAGAAGAGAGGCTCAAAGGAAATTCATCTAGGCTCAAGTATCTAAGCTTAAAATCAGATTAGCAGTCTCCTGACTCTTGGACCAATTTTCTATTACACTGTCCTTTAAAAGGATAAATTCATACCCATCAAACCCAGTTTATAACTTTCCATTTGTAGTATGTTATATAAATGTTTAAAAATCAACATTTTTAAGTGATAACACATTCAGTATCACTAAAATAAGGTTCCACTCTGAAAAACCAAATAGCACTACTGAGTACATTAAAATCAGTATCAAGAAATCTTAAACTTTGGTAACTCTTTTCCCACCCTTTATTAAACTTTAAAAAGAAGAAAAATATGAAGATGAAACTTGTATTAGACAAGAGAAAGAACTGAACAAAACCAGAGCCACCAAATTTCTATGCTCAATCATTTCTCACTCACAAATAGAAAAATAACCAAAATAAACTAGAGGGAGAGGTAGAAAGAGAAAGTACTGCCACACCTCTAGGATGTAAAACAGGACAGTTAAGTTTCTTCTGGGGGGGAAAAAAAATTCACAAAAACCAAAAAGAATAAACCAGAAGTGCCAAAGGGGTTCCGGAAGATTCCATCATGTGCTGTGCTGAGACATCAGCTAGTCCTGGCCTTCTTTTAAAGACAACTCAGAGGTGAGCAGGTTGGGGACTTTGGTAGGATGCATGCAAGATTTAAAGGGACTCTGAGAGGCTCAGAACAATGGAAGACCAAACTGTTAACAACTAGAGTAAAAGATGATAGATTACTACCTTAAGTACTGTTACACAAGAGCAACCCAAGCCCTCAGGGAGCCAAAAACCTCCCAGGGGTGGAAATATGAAAACTGTTATGGATAAAAAGTTATGTGCCCAGGACAGAAGGGAGCTATTAGGAATGGAATGCAAAAGGGGTGTTTCCACACAGAGAAACTGCTTCAGAGAAGCCTAGGAGCATGAATGAATGAATGAACAAATGAACAACAAATGAACAGCAAATAGCTGGAGATGGGTCTGAGAGGAAAGCCTGACAACACCCTAACAATTAAAATGACAAAAGACACCCCAAACACACAACTCACACCTAAACGCTTCCAACCAAACTGCATACCAAATATAAGAATGCAGAATGTGCTAACAGGTCTTTTAAAACAAAACATTCCATATAAACTTCTAAATAATAAAAAAAAATGGATAGACATTTGTAAGAGCCAATCACAAATTTTATTTCTACCTGTTAGGTGGACTTCTATAACTGTGCAATATCAAAAAGAACTGGTAAATTGCTCCCTGACAAGTAGAAACACCACTCTGAGTTTGGTTCTGAAGTGAACTTGGCATCTTCCAAGAACAATTTCCTATCCAGCCTTCTTCAAGTGACACTGTCATCACAGTTAACAAATAAGCATTACCTTCCAGTTAACAGAATGTTTAAATTCAAATAACAACAATTTTAAGTAGAAACAGTAAGTCAAAACTGCCAAAAGGGATGAGCCCTCCTAGGAGGAGAAAGCCAAGTAACAGGTAGTTTCCATCTACACAACAGGGCAAGATGGCTGGGGGCAGGGGACTGGTTAAGATTTTAACCAACAGGAAGACACTACCTCACAATGGAATTGTCAATTCTAAAACTTAACCTAAAAGTGTGTAGAATCCAGGGTTTCTTTTTGGAGTGATGAAAATGTTCTGTAGTTAGACAGTGGTGATACTTGCACAACTCTGAGAATATTAAACACATTATGCACTTTAAATGGGTGAACTGCCTGGCATATGAATTATATCTCAATAAAGCCACTTAAAAAAGAAAAAAACTACTTTGCTGTGAAAATATTTCCTGTCTTCCAAAGTATTGTATAAAAAGGAAAACCTTGAATGTGTTGCTTTTAAACCTTCAAATATGCCAACAAAGTGTGATACGCCAGACTCTTCCCCCAACAGGTATTGGGAGGTACTGTAAACCAACTGACATTTTAAAGATAAATGATCATCATCTGTTAAGAATGAAAAGACTCCTAAATACAGCAGAGTGCATTTTCTAAGGCAGTTACTAAACCTCACTGATAATCTGATTTCCTTACTACTTACACCACATCTTCCTAGTCTCTATTCTAAACAAATGACAGCTTCTCACTTCACAGTCCATAAAATATAAAAATAAAATGAAAACCAGAAGTGTCTGCATAGGAACTAACAAACATTTTACTGTTAAATTCCACAATACCGAATGTTGAATGAATTTAAGCACTATGACTTTTTCTAAAGCAAACAACAATAAATCCAACAGGGATAATATCACGTATCTGTCCCCAAAGAAGTTCTTCTAGGGTTCACAAAGCCCTGCGATCCAAAAGAAATTACTAGATTACCTTTTAACTAAACTTTTTAACTAAGCCTGAAGATTGAGGAGTAGATATTCAAGACAGTTATGAGGACCAGAAAAAATGTATTCTATCAACAGATGTTTATGTTCTAACCGTGCAAAGGCACTGATATGTCTTATAAGTCAGGAATATTGTTTTAAGAAAACTTTAAAATAAAGTGTGGTTAACCACCAACTTAAAACAAAAAATTAATGATAGCAACCAATTCTTTCAGCACTTTCATTAATCAGGTTTGCTGCATTTTAAGTCAACCCACTTTAAAAAGTGGAAAAAAAACCGCCTGCTGAAGAGAAAGCAGATTGCTTTAAGGTTAAAGGGGTGGGGGGGAAATGTTAACTCCAGGGAGATTTAGATTAATGTCCTTAGACTACAATTCTTTACAGAGAATAATTTTCTTTTTATTTCTCCTATACTAATTTTTAAAAATATCTCTGCTCCTGGTTTATAAACCATCTGAGATATACCCACACTTTTAAAAATGCAAGGTGGGGAACCACATGAACACAAGTCATTTTACAATCTTCCATTAAGGAAAAAAAACCATCTCATTTGCGTAGCACTTCATAGCAGTGACTTTACATAAATGATCTCACTTTTAAGCCTTTACATCAGTTGCACCTGTTTTGGGGGACGGAGGGGAGAATTAGAGGACATCCAGGCCCAGTCTTGTTAGCTGATATATGGGAGTGCTGGGTCTTATTCAGCTACTCATTTACTTAACGAATATTTATTGATTACCCTACTTCACAGGTTTTAGGCCCTGGGAGAAAGGGGTAAATAAGACAGTCTCTCCCCTCTCGGAACTGATATTCTACTAGGGAAGGCAGGCAAAGAGCAAATAAGATAGTACTGTGAGAAAATCAAGCACTCAGGAGAATAAAGGAGGAGGAGGAGGAGGAGACTACAGTCAGGAGGAGGAAGAAGACAGCGCTCCCTACCCAAACCCCGTCCGACCCACCTCTCCTCCCTGCTCAAAGAACCCTGCCTTACATGGGGTACAAACCCCGTCCTCTCCAAGGAAGTAAGCTACTCCCCTGGCCCTAGAGGATGAGCCATGATTTGTATTTTCCTCAAACTGCAAGATGAGCGCCTTGGAAGCAATTTAGACCAGGGGTTCACAATCAGGAGTTCACAAACGTGGATTGAAAAAAATAATTTCACCAACCTCTAACTGAAAAACTTTTTCTTCTATCATGAGCAGGCAACAAACCACAATATTACTGGCAGTACCTTTGACTTTGCACTAAGAGAAGTCACACATATTATCATATCACATTACAATTGTTACAGATACCTCAAAATATCATTTACACTCATCACTGCTTTGAACAGCTGCTAGATCATGTTATTGAAAGGGCTAATAAAGAAACATATTACTACACTACAACAAACTAGTTTAACAGTTTGAGAGCTAGATTTTAACATTCTGACGTATTTGGGTTTTGTCTTCAGCATTCACTTTATGAGTTTAAAAATATTACTTTGGGGAGTCCACAGCTTCAGATTGCTAAAGGGTCCTCATCACAAAAAAGGTTAAGAACCCTCCATCTTAAAAGGTCATAACCAGAAATTTTAAGCAAAGTAGAGAATAGAAAATAGCAGCATGTGTAATGGTTAAGTATCATTTGTGAAATTTATTTCAGTTACATACATGTATCTACATATACACTGGTGATGCAAAGTAAGGCATTTCTTATCATGGACTGCAGATCAAAAGAATTCAAAAGGCAGTGGTCTAAACCTACCTTTGTACAAAAATATCATTACCTTTTTATATTTGCCAGAGGTGTGGCCTAGTTCTCCCCAGCAAGAGGTATGGTGAGGTACGCTAAGCATCCTCCAGGAATACTTTTGCTTTCTGTATAAAAAAAAAAAAACACCTCACCTCATCTTCTCCTTCCTGCCTCCAATATGAGATGGACACAATGACTTCAAGCCATGACAGTTATCTGGTGTCCAAGAGAACCACTTGCTAAGGCAGGCAGAGCAGAAAAACACACAGAGCCTGGTCCTTGCTGGAACCACTGTACAGCTGAACCATGCTGTATGAGGAAAAATGAACCCCAGTCTGTTTAAGACGCTGTTAGTCATGTTTTCTAGTACTTGCAAGTGAAATGTTCCTATCCGATAAATGAATTACTATAGATAGGGTGACCAAGTAAGGTCTCTTTGAGGGGTAACATCTGAGCCAAGACCTCATGCATGAGGCAACAAACAGCCAGGTAAGATCTAGAAGAGCACTACAGGCCAACAAGAAAAGCCAGTAAAAGGTGAAAGAAGTAGGAGATGATGTCAAAGAGGTGGGCAAGAGCCAGCCCACGCAGGACCCTGAAAGTCATGAGGAGCCTTCCAACTCTTCCCACGGACTGCCACAGCACACACACGTCTCACATACATACGAGAACATTTCCCAAGTTAATACAAAACACAAGGGAGGAAGACACCCCATTTAAAACATGGCTTTAGGTACAAAACTATTCCTTGTAACAGTTTTTAAAAAATCTAACAAAGGACTAGAAGATTGGATAAATTATGGTTAAGTCAAATAAATACAAAGCAAACTAATGAAGAACTCATAATGAAATAGGAAAATGTTCATCATAATAGCACGGGGAAACATATAATATGGACCCATTTTTATTAAAACAAAAGCTAGAAGAAAATACAAAAATGTTTATATAAGATGGTAAGATTATGTATGGTACTTAATTTTCTTGTATTTTTCTTTATTCAGATTTTAACTATCACTTTGTACTTTATAATGAGAAACACATGCCTCAAAAATTCTGAGTTTTTAAAAGTTGCTCACTAAATGTAACGTAATGTGGCACCCTGGATGGGATTCTGGAACAGAAAGACATTAGGTAAAAACTAAGCAAGTCCAAGGCTTCCCTGGTGGTGCAGTGGTTAAGAATCTGCCTGCCAATGCAGGGGACACGGGTTTGAGCCCTGGTCCGGGAAGATCCCACATGCCGCGGAGCAACTAAGCCCGTGAGCCACAACTACTGAAGCCCGTGTGCCACAACTACTGAACCCGCGCGCCTAGAGCCCGTGCTCCCAACAAGAGAAGCCACCTCAATGAGAAGCCTGCGCACCGCAACAAAGAGTAGCCCCCGCTCTCAGCAACTAGAGAGAACCAGCAGCGAAGACCCAACGCAGCCAAAAATTAAATAAATGAATAAATAAATTTATAAAAAAAGAAAACTAACGAAGTCCAAATAAAGTGTAAGTAGTAATAATGTATCAGTATTGGCTCATTAGTTGAGTCAAATATATCACAGTAATGGAAGATCTTAAAAAAACTGGGTGAGGAGTGTAGGGTAACCATCTTTGCAACTTTTCTGTAAATCTGAAACTATTGTAAACTTATTAGTTTATTTTTTAAAATATTTAAGTCCTCTTACCTAAGACTCTTCAAGCAGGCAAGTACAGATAGTAGGAGCCATTACTAAGGAATGGTACGCAAAGGGAAAGACATTTAGGAATTCAGGAAATTTAGGATTAAAATTAGTAATTTTAGGCATTTAGGAAGAGAAGATATGTCGAGAAAGTTAAGGGCAAAAGGTTTTGCATATGTCTGCCTGGTATACAACAGGCCCTTACCTACTTCAGATAAAGGTACTTTTTTTTTTTTTTTTTACTATTATCAGAAGCCAGAGGTTTAAAGTATCTGTTTTAAAAAGGCCTTACTGATCCCCTCAACTGAAAAGAAAAGTACTGAAATACCTTTGCGCTACAAGAATTATCACTCTTAAAACCACATGACACAAGCCCTCACTCTCAACTTACCCACTTAATACACAATTCTAGCAAGTAGTTTTGCAACTCAACACTATAAAGCTAGAGAGAGTAGGGTCTAAACATATCCAAGCCCACCGACTAGTAAGGACGGGGAAGCGGGGCGGCACTCATTGAACAAAGCAAAGCAAGTAAGTCCCTTAAAAAGCAGGATATTTAGGAATGTCCAACTGCCAATGTGGACCTTAAGACTCCATATAATAATGTTCACCAATGATGGCCAAGAGTCAGGACCAAGACGTTCCAGCGCATTCACAGCGCTATGAAAAGTGAATAACCACTGGTAAAGAGCCACATGAAAAAAAAAAAGCGTTCACCACATTGACCTTTTTTCAGTAGATTTTACCACATCTACTTCTTTAAAAAAAAAAAAAGTTTTTGATTAAAAAGTTTGAAAACAAATTTATCTTCTAACAACAACAACAATAAAACCTTCAACTTGAGAGTGGATAAAAGGAATTTGGGATACTCCTTACACTACTTTTATAACATTTTTATAAACCTGTGCACCTAGATCAAAAGAAGAAACTGCCCCCCGAAAAGCTTTTCAAAACACTTACTGTAATACCAGCTCAGGGATATTTTTCCTTCAATCTTTAAAGTTTCATCTTAACTATTAAATGTACTCAACACCAAAATTATAACATCTTAAAAATAATAAATTTACACTGTCAACTGTAACTTTATACATTAATACAACTGTGAAAAAAAGTCATCATTTAAAAGAAATATTAGAATAAAAGCTACTATTAAATTCCTCCTAAGAGCCAATATCCTAATCAAAAAAATGTAATATAACTACTTAGCTGTGAACTAGGCAGTGTGCTTAATACTTCACTTTCATTAAAAACTCAAAGGAGGGACTTCCCTGGTGGTCCAGTGGTTAAGAATCCACCTTCCAATGCAGGGGACGTGGGTTCAACCCCTGGTGGGGGAACTAAGGTCCCACATGCCGCGAGGCAACTAAGCCCACGTGCCACAACTAAAGAGCCCGCATGCCACAACTACTGAGCCTGTGCACTGCAACTAGAGAGAAGCCTGTGCGCCGCAACGAAAAGATCCCGCATGCCACAACGAAGACGTGATGCAGCCAAAAATAAATAAATATGAAAAAAAACCTCAAAGGAATCCTGTAAATTATGTATTTTCTATAATTTACACATTAAGCAACTTGCCCAAGGTCAAACAACTAGGAAACCAGAACCCAAGTCCATCTTGTTGCAGAGTCTACCAACACTCTCAACTGATCTCCTCCTTCAAAGCCTAAAACTCTGTCACTCAAGTAATTCCAAGATGATTCAGAGAAATTCATCTTTTCTTCTCAAACCTGTTGTTTTAGATAGGTTATCAATAAAGGAAAGGAAAATAAAAATGCTTCCGCTCAAAAAGAATGGTTACTAACAACAGGTAACACACTGAGCACTTATCCTGTACCAGGCACTGTTCTAAAAGTTTTACGTATTAACTAATTTAATCCTCACAACAAACCTAGTATTATTATTCCCATTTTACAGGTGGGGAAACTGAAGACAAAATGAAGTGACTTACCGCAGGTCACACTGCTAATAGCATTAGAGCCAAAATTTAAGTTGAATCCTAATCTTTTAAAAAAAAAAAAAAATTTTATTTATTATTTTTGGCTACATTGGGTCTTGGTTGCTGTGCGCAGGCTTTCTCTAGTTGCGGTGAGCAGGGGCTACTCTTCGTTGCAGTGCGCAGGCTTCTCATTGCGGTGGCTTCTCTTGTTGCAGAGCACGGGCTCTAGGCACGCGGGCTTCAGGAGCTGTGGAACGCTGGCTCAACAGTTGTGGCTCGCGGGCTCTAGAGCGCAGGCTCAGTAGTTGTGGAGCACGGGCTTAGTAGCTCTGAGGCATGTGGAATCTTTCCGGACCAGGGCTCGAACCCGTGTCCCCTGCATTGGCAGGCGGATTCTTAACCACTGCACCACGAGGGAAGTCCTGAATCCCAATCTTTGCTCTCAACCACTTACCCTAAACTCCTTTATCACTTAGACATTATCATGTTATCTTTGAAACATATAGATAGCATTTTAAATTCCTATGAACAAAGTAAACAGCGGCAAGTAATATTCTGGAGCAGAGGTTGGCAAATTACAGCCCACAGGCCAAATCTGGCCAACCACTTCACTTTGTAAAGTTTCAGGAGGACAGGGTCAATGGCTGCTCTCACCCTACAAGAGCTGACCTGCAAGGCCAAAAACAGTCACCATCTGGCGCCTTGCAAAAAATGTTTGCTGACCCCTGTTCTGAAAGGTGATATTGTGTAAACCCTCCCCTAAATAGTCAAATTAACATACATTTTTTTCTTTATCACTATAAATAAAAATAGCAGCAGCTACTATTTATCAAGTATATACTATTTATGTAAGATCCTAACAGCAACCCATTTTATACCCAAGTAAACTAAGCCTCAGAGAGTTTAAATGACTTGCCCAAGATCACACAGCTGGCATATGGGGACCTTGTTTAAACAGTGTCTAGCCTCAAAGCCCATATTCTTTCTAAATGACACTTCCTTCACAATATATAAATGTGCGTAGCCATGGAAAAGCAAAATTTTCTATGAAAACTGATTAAAATTACATGATAAAAATGCCAACTTTAAGGAGAAACATTCACGTAAATGTATACACAGATATTGAGTCACACTTCCATCTTATTTTCTACTATATTTATATTTTTGCTGTTATTCCAATTGGGGTTATAACCCAGGGATACTCAAAGCATAGGAAGAATATGGCTATCTTCCTTATATAAAGATATGGGACAAAGAAGTCATTAAAATAAACAGAATGCAGAATATATTTACTTAGCACAGTTAAGTCTCCTCTGCCACTTCTGAAAATTTATATCCTCTTCTGATACAGACTCATTTGCCCTCATTACACTTTGTCTAGAATGTCCGACTCTTCATTTCACCCATTCACCTATCCATCTCCACCCCACCCCACCCCACCCCCAGAGACTCTGTTAACCCATGTAAAATACCATTGTACCAAGGAAAGAATTCAATAGAGGTTAGTTGCTGTAGCTTTTATTCATGAAGGCTTTCCTTACTATTAGTATGCCATTAATCTCCCATACCACTGGACTGATTTACATCACTACTGACTATATTAAACACACTTACAGCGAAAGTCACATCACAAGGGTAACAAAACAAGGAACTGAATTCAGAATTCTATGTGGGCAAGTATACATGGATGCAGATAACATGACTATTCTGAGAAATATCTTGGTAATATTTTTACCATATTCTCTATTCCAAACAGCTAGTCACCTGATGAGGCATCTGAGTTATGTCTCAGAATTCAGCTTAAGAGTTTTTATGGTTAATTTTGTCCCCAAGTTTACCACCCTCCCTAATGAGACTATAAACTCAAAGTCAAGGACCACATCTGTATATCTTCATCATCCCATACCTTAACCTAGGACTTGAAATAATAAGTGTTCAAAACTACTTATAATAATGCATACCACTTGCTTATTATTCATATATATTAATTCTATCTCCACTGCTAACTTCAGACTAACTTCACTGAGAACAGAGATGTCATAAATGGTTGTTTTTCTAGATTTGAGAGTATTGCTAATTCAAGTCAAGAAACATCTTTAAAAATCAATGCAGCAGTTGCTGAAACCAAGATAATTTCTTCCCTTGTACCATGATGCTAATACCAGCCCTTAAAACAGAAATCCTGGGCTTCCCTGGTGGCGCAGTGGTTGAGAATCCGCCTGCCAATGCAGGGGACACGGGTTCGAGCCCTGGTCTGGGAAGATCCCACATGCCGCGGAGCAACTGGGCCCGTGAGCCACAATTACTGAGCCTGCGCGTCTGGAGCCTGTGCCCCGCAACAAGAGAGGCCGCGATAATGAGAGGCCCGCGCACCGCGATGAAGAGTGGTCCCCGCTTGCCGCAACTAGAGAAAGCCCTCGCACAGAAACGAAGACCCAACACAGCCATAAATAAATAAGTAAAATTAAAAAAAAAAAAAAAAATTTAAAAAAAGAATCAGAGCCTCTGTCCAAAGTGGCCCTGAATGATTAAAAAAAAAAAAAAAAAAAAAACAGAAATCCTTGCAGAATTTTTTAGAATTATAGTTTTACTAAATCCTCGGCTTCACATTCCTTAAAAGAACTATGAATTAAGCCATTCCTAATTTTAAAACTCTCTTAAGTAATATGGAAACTTCCCAAATCCTTTACTATAGCATTATATGTTCAAGTAAACTCAGCAAGTATCCTGAAAAAGTTCTAACTTTCTCTAAATATAGTAAACTCAAGTTAACTGCACAATTATGAATCCTCTTAATTTTAGTAACAAAAACCAAAGCATTAATATGCTGAATATAAGTAAACACATGAGTGAAGCAGAAGGCCCAGCCCACAGAAGAGATAGAAAAGCTGCTAATTCCAGCAAACATTAAGTTTACCAAAACCTCAGCTGATGCAAAAAAAATAAATTGAATATCACCTAAAACAGGTGCTACAACAAAGATCCCAAATGATGGTTTGTTATCTCTTCAGTGATTCCTCTCAGTAGTTTGTGTAATGAGAAAGATACCTGGGGAAAAAATGGCATGGCCTAATATCCAGGCAGCTGAAAAGTAATACTAGCTGGTTAGAAGAGGCAGAAGCAGATTATCTTACAGTGCCACACCAAAGGCTGAAATTCCCCAAGTCTTACTTCATAGCAGTAACTGGAAGGGCAAAACTTGTCAAAAGGCAGGGTGAAGAGGAGATGAACTCTGCAATTAAAAGTCTAGTTTTCTGACAAAAGTATTTTGAGGCCAAAATGTGAAAATCAATACTAAAATTCCTAATGACAGTTGAGAAATAATTAGCAAACAGGTCTGATCCCGAAGTTAAGAACTACTGAATCTTCTCAAAAATGAGCCTAATTGTTGCCATCTACTGGGAGAAGGGCCCAAATACTTTTTGATCTGAGATGGAAGGGCAGAGATTAGGTCTAATTTCTCTGGAGACTAACCCACCCGCTTTCCCTAGGTGGGCAGAAGAAATGGAAATACATGCTTGATAAAGGAAGAAACTAGGAAGCTGCATGACTGTCTTGCAGAAAAATAAGCACTACTGCCTGTTGCAGCAGTAAAATAGAGACTTCACAAATGTTTTTATTCTGAAGTCCACAAAACCCCACAAATTTTGTACTATACAGCCTTAACATATTATTTTATGTCATAAACTTGCACTAACAGCTAGCATCTCTGCTATCCCCACATAAGGAAAAATCAAGTTAATTCAAACTACAGACAGCAAAGTCTACAAGAACATACTAGAAATAAAAGCTGCTAAAGAAAGCTAAATATTATGGCTACCAGACCCCCAAATAAATATTCTCTTTTGCTTTATTTTCCCTTCAGCCACATGTAACCTGATTTCCCATGTTTGAAATCCTGTTGTACGTACTTTTGTAAAAGTAAAAGGGGTAACAAATAGTCTACTGTGACATCAACCAGAGTGCGAGGCAAATATTTTATTAAAATATTTAACTTGATTAATATTAATTTGCACCTTTTAAAAAATATGTAAAAACTTAAACCACAATTTGCTTTTGTTTTAAACATTTTTTTAGTGCATTAGATCAGATACTAAGCAAAAGGTTTTCCTATAAATAAGACTTGACAAATAACTGAGTAACTCACAAAAAACATGTATTAATTCTTAAACAGTACTGACTTTTTTTAAATCTCTGAATAAACAATAGTTGAATGAGTTAAGGGAAAGCGACTGCCAGCTTCCACTAAAGGAAGAATTCTGTGACTGAACAGAGGGGCAGTGGGAGTCATTTAGACACTTAACCGGCTCCTGCCTACAGAACAGAACTTTTTAAACTATTAAGCAGGGAAACTGAACAAGAAGTTTGACCTCCACTGCTTTTATTGCCCCAAAACTTACCACAAAGACCCTTATATGCAGTCCTAAAAAGGGAAGCAATTTCATAAAAAGAAAAATAAGATCTAAAAGCACGTTTAGTTTTCTTTTCAGTTCATTTACAAATTAAATATCTTTTCACGTTGTCACTGCCTATTCATGTATCTACCATAACTTCAACATGTCTATTTAAATCGAATTTCTTAATCTCCCATTTAAGAACCTCAATAATTTCAGCCCAAATTTCCTGTTATTTCATAAATGTGGACCCTCTACTCCAGAGGGCCATTAGACCCTCGCCACAACTACTCCTTTAAGTTCCCAGTCCTTTCTACACCTATCCGAACAATCAGCGCCAGCTCAAGCCCCTCCTCTCTCCATAAAGTCTTCCTCAATAACTTCAGTCTCTCTCTAAACTTGAGTACTCACTGTATAAAACTCAACTTTGTACTTAATAACAAATGTGCACAATGTTATATTCTTTTGACATAATTTGAGTTTATCTGCAATATTAGTACATTTTGAAATAAGACATCTCATTTTATGTCTCTTAATTTCTCCTCAGCACTCTCCAAGAGGGTAAACCTTATATGGAACCAGAAATGCACATGCATTCGTTACTGATGAAATATGTGTATAATGAAGGCACTTCCAACAATTTATTCAGTACAGCCAAAAAAGCATGCCCTAATTCATCTGTTTCTTAAATTAGACTCTCATAGCAGGTTTTCTAAATGCAGAAAACTTGCATTTAGAATATTTACAGAATACTTCCCTATGCTAATTATACATAGTTATCAAGTCAGTTTAAGAATAAAAGTGATTATCAACTAAATGAAACATAACGAAACTCAAAGGACAAAAACTAAGTCCTTTTTGTATTCGTCCCAGCACAGTCCTGTGGTGCACAGTAAGCACTCGATAAAAACCTGTAATGATAAACAAATTTCATCTACTAATGAACATAATCCCCAAATGCTAAACCTGGGGTAACCAAGTCACTAAAACAGTCTAGTGCCTTAACAATCCCTTAAGTACCTGATTTTAATGAGCCTAATTCTGAAAATTTTATATTCTAGGATCCTACACTCAGCTACCAAGCCCTGAAAAACTAAAATAAGCAAGTTGAGGGAATTCCCCAGCGGTCCAGTGGTTAGGACTCTGCACTTTCACTGCTGAGGGCCGGGGGTTCAATCCTTGGTCGGGGAACTAAGATCCTGCAAGCTGCCAAAAAATAAAATAAAATAAGCAAGTTCACAGTAAACTGTGTCAATACTTTACTATTACTTCACAATATAGTTTCTCAATGTGTCACCAAAATGAACTCTACCACTGCCACCTACCATGTACAACACATTATGTTGGAGCCTTGTGCCAGCCTCTGTAAGGAGAGAAGAATGGGACCTCTACCCCCAAGAAGCCAAAGATGATATCATAAAAAAGATGTAAACAACTAATAAGACAGACTGTGAAAGCCATAACTGAAACAAATAAAATGTTGTAGAAGGGAGAAGGGGAGAAGAGAGTGAAGACTGAAAATCTTACAGGAGCTACTGAAAGAAAGTTAAGGGTGTTTGGGATTGACATATATACACTAATATGTATAAAATGGATAACTAATAAGAACCTGCTGTATAAATAAATAAAATAAAATTCAAAAAAAAAAGTTAAGGGTGTACATGTAGCTACAAAAGGTACAAGATGGGGGAGGGGTGACAACCCAGGTAGACAGACAATCAAAGCCAAGGCAAGAATGAAGTTCCTGGGTGTGTACAGAGAGGAACAAACAGCTCAATCTGACTGCATGCAGCCAAGAGTGCAAAACAGGATTACAAAATACTGGGGCCAGAGAAGTTATAGAATTTTCACATATTTGCTGTTTACAAGGCAACTACAAGCACGTGGGTTTCACAAATTTTTTTTAAAAAGGGGGCTGGGGGAGGCCCTCCATATGATCTCCATGAACCTGCTCTCTAAGGACACAAAGCAGCTTAAATTACAACTCAACAGTGAATTTCAAATAGGCTATCTGTACAAACTCACTTTGGGTTTCCAGGGCATCACACATGTTTACCAGTACGAGGACTTCAAAATGAGTTAATGTGACCTTAAGACGACGGCACAAGGTACATCTATTTATTCAGAATGCTGCCCATGGGTGGAATGAGTAGGAGTTGTGAAGTCAGGGTGGAACTCACTGGTTATGACAGCCAACAAGTTGATTAAGATACACATTGAAATGCTGTAACTTGAAGTCTTGAAGGCTTGTTGATAGACACTTCAGCTTATAAATAGCATTCAAGAATCCATGTAGGGGTAATAACATTATATTTATAGAAATAAATACACCCTTTCTAAAAAGAAACAGAGTAAGCTAAAATGATGTATAAAACTCAATTTTATAATTAACAAACACGCACACTGTCTCAAAACATACTTAGGGCCTCAATGAAGCATTTAAGTGGTCAACTAGTACATGCAAATAATGGACAATTAAAGAATATGAAATGGCTTGCCCTAATTTTTTTTAATATGTATGATTCAAAGTAACTTGCAGTCTCTAAAATATATACCAACAGATTAAGAAGAAAACTCCCAAAATCTTGTTAGCATTAATAGTGACCAAAAATGTTTATCGAAACAAATCAAATAGGACATTACATTAAACCATTACAAAATATTTTCACTTTCAGAATCATCTTATTCACACAAGACTTATTCCTTTAATAAACATTTAAAGAATCTTTATTAAGGGCCAGGCACTGTGCTAGATTCTAGGAATAGAGGAATGACTAACTTCAAGAAATTCATAATCAACTAAGGAATACTATTCTATGCTCAAAATAGTTTCAAGTAGAATACCTACATACATAATATTGATAAAAATATGTTCTAGGTAGAACAGTGTTAACAAATGAGGGAATGGTCAATGCAGCAATGAACCAGTGCAGGAAGGGCTCTGTGTTCCAATCCATCTCTGTAGCCTAATCTCCTGAAGAGCGTCGAGCATTCAAGCATTTATATGACAATTAACTCTAGGGTCAGTGGCCATAACCACATGTTTCAGGTTAGGCACCTGAAGCTCACAAAGGTTAAATTACTTGCCCAAGGTCACAAACATAGAAAAGGCATTGCCAGAACTGGAACCCAAGTCTTTTACCTTCACATCAGATATTCACTTGAACAGTGCTGTTCATTAATGAAAGAACAGAGTAACAGGCAGCTTTTTTACTCTAGGCCCCTAGAATGACTTTTTAAATCAAGCATAACTGCAAAACTGACTATTAACAGCTCCTGCACACTCAAGACAAAACCGGTAAGTCTGAAAAATCGCCAAGAAGCTTTTTCTTCTGGCCAATCCAGTTTAATGAAACTACTGAAGAATCAAAACCAAAATCTCAAAGTCCTCAGAGAAAAACTATCGAGCAGACTTATTTCAGTCTAGGAAACAACTTCTTTTGCCCATACCCTGAAACTATCAATAAATTGGGATAAAGAACTGCATTTTTAAAAATCCAGGACATTAGTCAAGTTAAGTTTTACTTAAATAAAAATCAAAAGACTGGTTCGGCATCAGTATGCTTATCTATTTACCATAAATAACAGCAAGCACACACTGTGTACAAAGTAACCTAGCAGACCAGGTCGAGACTGTAAAGAACAATTTGCTAGAGGTTTATGCCTTTAAGAAATCTGTAGCATAGCTGTCTGAACTATATCCAGGCACTAAAAGAAAATACACAAATGTAAAGCTAACACTACATGTTAAGAACTACAAGCACCAAGATTATATAACAACCTACAAATTATATGTCTTATATAATATCCACCAAATTCCTACTCTTCCACCCTATCCAGGCACTCTGATGGCACAGTAGTGAGGAAGATGTGAGAGACTGTGAGCACTCCACCAAACAGCATCCTGAGAAATCTGCGGGGGCCAAGAACCTTTCCAAGCAGGAAGACTGGCTGCATTGCCAGCAAGGCCAGGCTAACATTATTGGTTTGGAGTGGGTAGGAAAATGGGTGTTATTTTCAATCAGGTTTATGAGTTTACCTTCAGGCAAAACACAATGACATTTAGATAATCCTTGCCCTCAGGAAGCATATAAATCAGTCAGGGAAACAAAGGCAATGCATGTCCACAAACCTAGCACTATAATCACAAAATGAAGCATGTATAGATAACAAAGAAATAAAAGGAAAAGATCATGGGGTAGAAACTTTTGAGGAAGTGCTTGTGAGTTGCAGTGAACCTAAGACGATTCAAATGTGGGAAAAGTGCATGTCAGGCGGGCAGTAGCAAGAACCTGAATGAAGACGAAAAGCAACAAGCAGGTTGCTTTTTCAATTTGAGTCCATCAAATTACCTCAGCAAACAGGCAAAAATAAAGCAGCAATTGGTATCACATTTGCTCAAAAAGAACCCCACCCATCCACTTAAAAGAATTAAAAACAAAAAACTCCCCAGATTCTGTAAAGAAAACAGATCAAGATTCAGAAATGTTTTTCCTTAATTGTAGTCTCTGATATTAGACAGTCAATTTCATAAAAGCCACAAACCAGAATAGGTATAAATTTTGTCCATAATAAAAACACAAAGAAATCTGTCTGAAGTTTCTCTCAACAGAATTAACAATGTTTGGTGAACAAGCATACTGATGCAAAAAAAAAAAAAAAAAAATTACTGTAACATAAAAATTGGGCCCAAGTTCCACTACCAATCTAGCAGCAACTTCAAATTATAAAGTGCTATAAACTTCATATCTCCAACCTACCTTACATAGACACCGCCTACCACCACCACTGAGGAAAGTTAATCTTTTTGTAATTACCTCAAAATAGATAATGTAATTTTCTAAAGCTAATGACAATTGTCTTAAACTTACTTAGCAGTTCGTAGTTTTTCACAGCCATTATATCCACTGGATCTCACAACCAGCCGGTAGGTAAGATAGGGACTACCCACCCCCATTTTACAGATTAAAATAAATGGAGGCCAGATAGGGTCAGAGAACAGCTCAAGGTCACACAGCTACTAACTGGCAGTGTTATGAATTCCCAGGCCAGCATGTGTCTTCTTTGCTAGGATGATATCCTTAAAATAGGATCATACAACCTTAACCAGATAACAAATGCAGTAAGCTTGAAAGTTACAATGGAAAAGTAAACATTACTTCAAATTTACTTTGCTAGGTGAAAGCACTGATTTTACCCTGGCCTAGCATCCCATTCATCTTAAAGATATTTGTTTAGCACCTTCAGGAACTCTAGTTGCCAAAAGTGTTCTAAAACGTTTAGAAACTAAATGAAAAATAAAACAAAAAGCCTGTTCATGGACACAAATTAAATAGGAAACGTCAGCTGAACAGACTTAAAAACCACTCAAACTCCTGAAAAAACTGGGAAGCGAATGGAAACAATGATAATCTTCATTACAGTTCTTCCATTCTTATGGATATTGGCACATTCACAGAAAGGCAGATGTGGACAAAGCCCACAACCCCCAGCCATGTTAATGTGATCTCTTTAAGCTTAAAATAAATGAAATAAAAGCTCCCCAATTTCACAAAGATGACATAAAAGCTGGAGCTGAATGTGGAGTAGGGAGTTTCTAAAACAATTGGAAACTGTGCCTCCTCTAAAATTCACACTTAATACTGATCTCTTTGCATGCTCTAAATATGAAAATAAGCCTCAATAAAACCCTCTGCCATTTATCGTCTCTAAACCTCCGATAATACCACTCCTCAGCTCTAACTGCTCCCCCCCCCCCCGCCCCGGGTAAATGCGACACACACAGGCCTCATACATAGGCCTCTTGCCTTTTTCTCTAACAACTAGGACCTTTGTTCCGAACGTTGGTTTTTTACCCCACTCAATAGCTCTTTCAACTTTCTACCCCGTATTTTTTTGTTTTGTTTTGCTTTTGGAGAGGAGATTCTGAGCCTCAACTTTCCGGGTCTTTAACAAACGAACTGCCAAAAATAGCTGAAGAGACTGGAGAGGAACAGAAAGTTCAACACACCACGGAAGGGCCTACAAACCAGAGGAAAGCCCGGGGATCGGGTGAGCCGGCAGTCCAGGCAAGATCGGGGAAGGCCGACGAGAAAGGGAGGCAGCAGGGGAGCAGTCAGACGTCCACTCGGAACAGATCCACGGCGCTATTAAACGTCCTCCCGCCCCACACAGCCCCACGTTCCCACACTGACACTCTCTCTCCCCCAGTGACCTAACGAAGCAACTGAACCATACCCACCGCCAGGCACGGAGCTTAAGCTACACCTCCTCCAAAGTAAAACGGCGTTATCAAAAACAAACCAATCTGTCTTAAGGGTTTAGGAGCAGCCCCTTCCGTTCCCTCCTCGCCACACGGGGTAACCAGTTCCCTCCCGTCCCCCAGCAGGAGTTCAAATGTCTAAGATACCCCCCAGCCCCCCGCGCCCCACGATGTGCATGTGTTTTTAAATCTTTATTTTTTTTTCCTCCAGCAAATGAAAGATTTCTCTTATTCTGAGGAAAGGAGCAACACGAAGAAAGGACAGGATTGGGGATTTTACCACCTTCGTTATTTGAACTCCCCTCTAACTTGTTTCCGAACTAGAAACCCACTCACTATGCAGGAGGATGGAGGAGAGAGGGAGGGTGAACCGAATGGACAAACGTTATAATAGGTTTTATGTAATCCACATATAAATAAATTAATCGCCTGACTCGCTCTGAATGCTAATACGACTGGCGCGACAATTGGTCCACCTCCCTCCCACAGGTCCTGACCCCCTCCCCCCAATTTCCACGCTGATCTATTTAGAAGGATACTCTGCTCCTCTCGGCCAAGTTTCTCGGTCTCTTTCACGCCCCCCTGCATCCTCTCTCGGCGTCATCCTCCCTCAGCCTCAACTTCCCACGGCTGAAGTAACTGCTCGGCGCAGACCCCGTCTCCGGCCTCGCCCGCCCTCAACCGTCCCCTCAGCAGGAAACCCCTTACTGCGGTCTAAAGTCACTCCGGCCTCTCCCTCCTCTGACCCTCGCTTCCCACAACTGTTGTCACACGAGCTGCTCCCTAGTTTCCATTTCCGGGCCGTCCCTGGCCCAGGAGCCTCCCCTCTCCCGGTTTCCGGGCCCCCCATCCCATTTCCGGGGAACCCTTGCCGTCTTCACACCCCCCACCTGCACTTCCGGCCCCCCACTTTCTCTCTTCCTAGACGCCCTCCCAGCTCCAAAGCCCACTTCCGGCCCCCCCGACCCCCGCCGGGCTCCCCCAGACCCGCACGCCTTACCCCGGTTCCGTGAAGGGCCCTCCTCATTGCGCGAGGCCGGAGGGAGCACCCAGCGACCCCCCGCTCCCGCCCGGCCCCGGTCCCTCCAGCCGCGGTCTCCCTCGAGCGCCTAGCCCGTAAACCCCCAGCCCGGTCCTTCCGCGGCCCCGCCGCCGCTGCCGCCGGGAACAGGCCGAGCAGGGGCCGAATCGCGGCGATGACACAACCGAGCTTCCTGGGACTTTCTGTTCCAGCTCCTCCCCCCCCCCGCTACCCCCCCCCAACCCCTCAGCACAGCCCCCTCCCCCAGGCCTGGCCCCGCCGCTCGGAACTGCGCCCCAATTACCTAGTTGGGCCCCAAAGTCTCCGGTCCGGACTCGGTGGCGCGGCAGTAACTTCCACTCGCTCCCCCCACCCCCCCCCGGCGGCAGCGTCGGCGGCGGCTCCTCGGGTCCCTTCAATTATCAGCTGAGCCGCAGCACCGCTCCCGGCGTGAGCCTCCGTCCGCACCGCCTCCCTCCCCGCCCGTTCCAACACCCTCCGGGAACTACTTTTCCCTTCGAATCAGCCGGACGGGCTCGTCCGCGGGACAGGCCCCGCTGCCTACTCGCAGCCCATCACATCGCCCCTCCCTCCCCCATCGTCCGGCTCGACTTCCCCAGCGGCCTGCGATCTCCTCCCGATCCCTTCGAGGGACCAGGAAGGGGAATGTGGTGCTTCGCTTGGTATCCCTCCGCCGGGGTCACCCCCTCCCCTCGGTGGTAGCAGGAACTAATTCCCCTTCGGGTCACCCGGGACCTCAAGGTGGAAATTTCACGGCTCAGAGTTCCCTCTAACCCTTGGAAGAGGGGACAATCACCCCAAGTTAGAAACACCCCGCCAGGTCAATAGTAGGGTTCGATTTAAACCAGGGCTTTTGCCCCATGACCCCAATCAGGCCCCGCCCCTTCCTGGTTGTCTTAGCGACGGTGGTGGCGTCCCAAGATGGCGTCGTGGCTGCCGGAGACTCTGTTCGAAATTGTAGGACAAGGCCCGGCGCCGAGCAAAGACTATTACCAGTTATTGGTCACCCGGTCCCAGGCAAGTGCGAACCGCGGTTAGCCTCTTTACTAACTCTCTGCCCGCCCCGGTGGAGCCCGGAACGCGAGCCGCGCTAGGCCGAGAGCGGCTGTGGCCAGCCGGAAGCGCCGGGTCCCTGCTTCGAGCCGGGAGATTTCCCTCGTCACCTCGGCCTCCTCTGCGGGCCCGGCGGCCCGCGTGTCCCTTCCCAACCCCAGCCCGGCTCGTACCCGGCGAGCCTTCTTGGCCTCCTCACAACGCCGCCCGCTCCCTTCTGTCACCCCGGGTTCCTACCCGCAGAGTTCGCTCCGCGCGAAAAGAAAAACAGGCGTCCCTGGCTTGCGTGCAGCCTCACCTCAGCGTGGGAAGGAGGGAAAGAAAGACTCAGCCAAGTGTCCCAAGGAGGAGCCGGCAGGGGAGGAGAGAAAAGGAAGATCTCTTTTCCAGGGGAGGGTTTAATTATGGGGGATTTTTCACATCTTATTGTGGTCTTTACGAGTACCAAGGCCACATCAAAACTTCCTTATTTCTAGTAGGAATTGAGCGTTGAGAGCTTTCTCCTTACCTTTTCGGAGTCCCTTCTATCCCACTGAAAGTGTGCGGGGGGTGGTACAAAAATGTTTCAGCTGCTCTGCGCGTCAGCCCCACCCATAATGACATCTGCTTCACAACAATAAGACCGAGGATTATGTTATCGCTCAAGTAACCATCGGCCTATTTTTATGACTACTTTAGCTGTTTAAGGTGGGCTTTGTGGATGATTTATTATGCCCATGAAATGATCAAGTTAAATGGGTCCTCCACTCGGAACTCGTTTCTGATTCCTCGCTGAGCTTACACCTGTCACCGAGATATTCGTGCACCTTGCACTTTCAAAATTGGTATTCCTAAAAAATGAAATTTAGAACTTGGTATATATTTGTTTTGGTGTACGTATTGAATATTTCATCAGTTTTTTCCATGAGCCCTTCAATAAAATAGACAATGATTTTTAGAGCTTCAAAAGCATCTTTTAAAATAGAAATAATGTATATTTATTTTTAGATCTAAGATTTATAAATATTACAAGCGTAATATCAATTGATAGCCTATCGAACTTAAATTTTTAATTGAACATTTTTTAAGAAAATTTTTACATATTTAATTGGAATTTCTTTAATTTCTTAAAGACAGAAATTTAGTCTTCTTGTACATTTATTTTAGGATTGACTGTTTTCCATTTGCTATAAGATATATGATCCTAACAATTCTTCACATCTAGCGTGAGTGATTGAAAGCAATATTTTATGTATTCTGACTTCATTTTCTATTTTATCTACCTCAAGTTAGAATGTTCTAATTTTTACTCTACAGCCTTTTCCATAACTTGTTTTTAAAAATTGTTTGAGTGTTTCTTATTCTTGAGAGTCTGGTATTATAAGTGTATTATACTGTAATGTTGTAAGCCTCAACAAGCTAAATTACTTGTTTACCTTTCTGTTTTAGAAAATTAACCATAGCAGTCCTCCTGGTATTAGTTTTCCCCAAGAATGGTTCTGTTGTTGATGTTCTTCAGACTTTGCTCCCTAGTCTAACTTGGGCGCATGCCTTCCTTCAATTACTGTTTCACGACATTTTTCTTGCCCCTCCCCCAAAAGTATTCTTAGTTTTTTTTCTTTTTCTTTCTTCTTTTTTTTTTAAACACGTCAGGAACTCTCATCTATTTCAGGCCCTATTTTTTTTCTGTCCCGTTGCTTATATGTAAAATCCTTTTCAAGTTCTGATCTTTTTTCTTTTTTAAAGCAGACCGAGTATATTCACTTCAGTTCTACCAGTGAGAGTTAATCTCAAATCTGATTAATTCACTCTCTTTTTCAAGTAAAATTTGTTGTAAAAAAAAAAAAAGTAAATCCAAAACATAGTCTTTTCAGTCAACCATCTTGAGAATATGCTAGTTTCTAACCACAAGATAAGTTTTCTAAGTCTCAGCACAGGAAACCAAACATCCAGTGAGAGACAATCTGACATAAATAAGTACTAAAAGACTAGAATTACAATGTGTTTTATGAGATGGACTTTTTTCTGGAGTGACTTTCTAAAATTGATTCTTGTACATTTTTTCTCTTTCTTTCTGCCTTTATTCCCCAAAATGTTGTGTATTATCCAAAATATGCTCCAGATTTAGATGGATGCTTCTTTCACTGTGATTCCCTTTTTTATTCGTTTTCATTGCTTTTATTTTTATTGGCTTTAAATCCAAATAACTGCACCTTTGACATTGATTTAAAGGCATATATATCTCTCATTAGCATCATACCACCATTGCCATAGTTCAAAATATATAAACATTGTACATTAGTATTTCCTTTGCCTTCTTGCTTATACAGTGACATTAAAATCATACTTTTATGCTTATAGAGGCATTTCCAGTTAACAACTTGATGCCATGATTTTTTTTTTTCTTTCAGAAAAGGGACTTAGAGAATATAACTTGAGGTCAATATAGCTTAATTCTCAAATCTGATCTTTACAATGATGATCCAGAGACTTAGAAAAATCAGTGCCCTGCTTTCTAAATCAAAGATTTACCCAATTATTCTTTACTCCAGTTCTATATATATAATATATATTATATTGGTTTCTAATTCTTTGAAAACTAGTATATTCATAGTGAGTTAGGACTAGAAAGAATCTTGAATATTACTTAGGCCAGGGATATTTCACACTTAGCTTCTAAGAAAGTCTTAAGTTGTGTTTCTGAATGAGGATCGTTTCCTTAATTTTATTTTATTAATTTTTTTAAATATAAATTTATTTATTTATTTATTTTTGGCTGCGTTGGGTCTTTGTTGCTGCTCACAGGCTTTCTCTAGTTGTGGAGAGCGGGGGCTACTCTTCATTGCGGTGCACAGGCCTCTCATTGCGGTGGCTTCTCTTGTTGCAGAGCATGGGCTCGAGGACATGCGGGTTTCAGCAGTTGTGGCACACGGGCTCAGTAGTTGTGGCTTGCGGGCTCTAGAAGGCAGGTTCAGTAATTGTGGTGCACAGGCTTAGTTGCTCCGCGGCATGTGGGATCCTCCCGGACTAGGGTTTGAACCCGTGTCTCCTGCATTGGCAGGCGGATTCTTAACCACTGCACCACCAGGGAAGCCCCCCTTTCCTTAATTTTAATCAGCAACTTGTCATTTACTGTGGGGATGCAAAATATAAGAAGATTCCTGCCTTCGAAGAATTTATCATTCCTTCAACAAATATTGAGCATCTTTTATATGCCAGGTACTATTCTAGATTCAGGGAATCATCAGTGAACCAAACAAAGTCCCTCCTCTCATGAAGCCTGTAGTCTAGTGAGAAGAATATAGCTAGTGACTTGATTTATATAAACACTCTAATGGTTTAACTTTTGTTTTAAGTCCAAAGGAAGTTCTTGAGCAATTGCCAAGTTAATGAATAGCGCAAACATTTTAAAATCTATGAGTCCAGAGGAAGCAAAAATCACTTTAGACCATGAGGTCCAGGAGGGTACTGTTACAAGTATTTACTCTTGGAATTCTGTCTTATTTGTCCTCTTGAAATAGAAGTGTTGCTTAAGGTGGTCAGAACTGGTGACTTAGGTTTAATGTGACAAATATTGGGAAACTGCTCGAAACAGTAACTATATGCTAAGTAGATGAGAGTTGGCAGATACGGCCTTTTGCTCCTAATAACACAGGTGGTTGCCCCAAGAGCACCAACATGTTATAGTCACTCCAGCAGATGAAAGAAGGATGAAGAATTACGAGATAGATTAGTCTTATTTTATCTATTTCATTAAATCTTACTCAAAACTCCAAAAAGATACCTGAAGCTAATGTCATCTGAAAAAAAAAAAAAAAATCCGAAAGCTCACTCCCCAAAAGTGGCAAATATTTTTGACATGCTTTAGAGCCGTAGCACTGACAAACTGAGAACACCTGAGGTCCCATGCCACCCTGTGACAAGAAGCTGTCATTTCAGTGATTTCACAACAAAGAATTGTGCTGGTGCCACTTCAATCCACAGAAAGATTTAAAGATTTAAATTAAAAGATTGAAAGATTTAAGAGATTAAAGATTTAAATCTTTCCATTTGAAAGATTTAAAATTTAGTACAGTCTAATAAAAATGTCAATCCATGCACCCTTCGGCCCAGCAAATCCATATCTACGATTTTATATCCAAAAATGCTTTCACATGTGAGCAAGAATGTACACCAAAGTAAAATAATTGTAAATCTTTCCATAAAATATGACTCAATCTTTTGAAAAAGATGTGATCTTTTATTTGTTCAGTAGACCAAATAAAATCTTAAGCAAGGAAAGCAAGTTGCTGAGTTAAATAAACATAGTATGATCCCATTTAAAAAAGAACATTAACAACAGTTTTATTTTGTTTTAAATAAATATTGGAAAAGCTAGAGTGATTCACTCTTATGGATGGAGTTACGGATTGCTTTCACTTTCTGCATTACCTATTTCTGAAAGATCTGAATTTTTCTACAGTAATATTTTTATAATCAGAGAAAAGCAATAAAGGTTTAAAATGAAAACATAAATGGATAACTTACTCTGAGAAGTTGCCCTGCTCTGTGTATCGTCTTCTTCCTGTTTCACCAGCACCACCTTTGAGCCACCTCCCACACTAAATGATGGGCAGCATCAATAACGGTGTCATCAAAGATCCTGCTGTGTTTTTCTTTGCGGGGCTGAGCCTAATTCCACAAATTTAGAGGAGGTGCAAGTTGGGTTAATGGTTGCTTGTAAAATTTTAAGGAGATTTTACTGTCTAGAAACTCCCTGGCCTTACTTTTTTTTTTTGCTTTCGTTTTTGTTTTCAGTGTAGGTAGTAATTACTTTTGAGAAACTAGGGGACTGCCCTCCCTTGCCTTGTTGGGTGTGTGATTGTACTAATGAGCTAAAAAAGAGAGACGTGGAGGGCATTCCCTGACGGTCCATGGTTAGGACTGGCTTTCACTGCTGTGGCCTGGGTTCCATCCCTGGTCGGGGAACTAAGATCCTGCAAGCCGTGAGGCCAAAAAAAAAAAAGAGAGAGAAAGAGAGTTGTGGAGAATAAAATAAGGCAAAGATGGTCTACTGAATAGATTTATTTGCCCTCCAGTAAAGCTTAAAGAACAGAAATTCTCAAATAAATTGAAATCATGTCAAATAGACGCCAGATTGCACATTTTGGGAGCTGGATGGGGTGCAGCCAATTTGATATTTCGGTGGTATTTTCCCAGGGGACCCAGGAACCCCTAAATCATGCTCTGCCCTAGCCCTGCCCCCCCCCCACGTAAGGTCCCCAAGAGTCATATGAGTGGAGAAGATAAAGCAGAGGAGAGTAAACAGGTTTGCCTCTGCTTACCCTTTCCTTGTCCTTAATGGAACTTTCCCACTGATGGCACTTCACAGCCACGATGCCCGTTCTGCCCGGTGGCCACCAGCCACAACCAAAACGTTTCTACACAGAAAGAACTACTGCTGCTCTTTTTAAAGTACAAAGGTCAGTGGAATGCTTGCATTCGCTTACTTTCCTCTTCCCCATTGCTTAAGGCCAGACTTACCCTTCTGTTCTTCAGCTGTCTCTCAGAGGCCCTCATGATCCTCTGCCCCTAAAGGTAAGCTTTTCCCTTCTTCGCTGCACTTTAGAACTTTCAGTCCAGCCCTGCAAGGCCCTCCTTTGGGAGTGCTTGGGTTTTTCCTCCTGCTCCTTCTGACAGCAGCACCTGCAGTGAACATACCCTTCCCTGCACTTCAGGATCAGCCAGGTGTTCGTGCCTCCTCCCACATTATTCCTCTCCTGTTCCTCATATCTGAGACTCCAGAAAAATGATTTGCAGCCTGTGACACTCCAGGATGTGCCCCGTTAGAGTTGTGAAATCATGTTTACTCAGAAATTTAAATTCCTTTTAAGTTTTTAAAGTGGCCTGTGACACTTTTCAGGGGAGAGGGAGAAAATAATACCAACAAGGTGATTCAAGTTTTAAAAATAACAATATTCAGTCCTTTATCGTAACCTGGTGATCAAATGGCTCCTAAATCCTCATTTCAAAATTACATAAGAGGACTTCCCTGGTGGCGCAGTGGTTAAGAGTCTGCCTGCCAATGTAGGGCACACGGGTTCGATCCCTGGTCCGGGAAGATCCCACATGCCGCGGAGCAACTAAGCCTGTGCGCCACAACTACTGAGCCCACGTGCCACAACTACTGAAGCCTGCGTGCCTAGAGCCCGTGTTCTGCAACAAGAGAAGCCACCGCAATGAGAAGACTGTGCACTGCAACGAAGAGTAGTCCCCGCTCGCCGCAACTAGAGAAAGCCCGCACGCAGCAATGAAGACCCAACGCAGCCAAAAATAAATAAATAAATAAACGTATTAAAAAAAAAAAAATTACATGAGGACTTGATAGAGCTCCAGGATCATCTTCTCCCAGGTAAATCGTTCATTCAGCATCTCTGAGTGCCTACTCAATCTGGGCAGTTAATTTGGTCTCACCCTCCATTGACACGCCTCCTAATTATATGGGGCAGTAGAGCACTTAATTGGGAGTCACTGAGTCATGGATCCTTTTATTCCTACTGCTAGTCTGCAAGCTCTTGACCTGAGGCAAAACACTTAATTTGTCTGGGCCGCAGTTGCCTCATCAGCATAATAAGGTTACTAGTCTAAGAGATCACTAAGGTTTATTCCATCTCTGAAATGCTATTTCATATGAAAGTTGTGTTTGACCCTAGAAAAAACACTGAATTTTTTTTTTTTTTTTTTTTTTTGAAAAATTGAGGGTGCATCGCAGATCCTGTATTAGTAGCTATATGACCTGGTGTAAGTTTCACCTGCCTGAGGTTCCATTTCTTCATCTGTAAAATGGACAGTTCAACCCTTGGCTACTTCACAGATAATGGTGAGAACCAAAAAATATAAAAAGCACACCAGGCCAGTGTTTCTCAAAGAGAGGTCATGATCAAATAAGATTGGAAAGTCCTGGGTTCAACACAATTCTATTTGCTTTTCTTCTCCGAAATTTCTCAGAGGCTTTAAAATCCTGCTGTGCAACAGGAATCTCCGAGAGGAAACAGCAGCGTGAGCTTTTCGTACGGGCGTGTGACTACCAAACCCCTTTTCCTCTGAGCATCTCAGGATCTGAGGTTCTGTGGATGCCCTTTGGAAAACACCCAGCAGTGTGCCTGGTACAAAGCAGCAAATACTGAAGAAATGTTTGTTAAGTATTTATATTGCCTTGTCTTCTTCCAATACCAAATCAGTCAAACTTCACTTTTCCATGAAAATCATTTTTTTAACTCGTTAGTCATCTCACGACTTGTGTTATTTTATGTATTATTACCATCAGCTTATGTTTCCACAGAAATACCTATTGATGTCTTGATTGGGATTGTAATGAATGTATAGGTCCATTTGTGGTGAATCGACATCTTTACAATGCCAAGTTTTCAATCCACAAATATAGTATATCCTTCCTTTTAGAATTTTTTAGATATGCTTTAATTTTGCTCAAAGATTTCTTATAGTGTAGAAATCTTACATATATCTTGTTAGAATTCTAGGTGTTTGACTTTTTTGTTCTATTGTAACTAAAACTCCTTTTTACAATTGTATTTTCCATTTGTAGCTACTAAGAAAAACACAATTGATTTTTGCTTCTAGTAAATTTCCTTTCATCTAGTGATCTTGCTAAGTCACTTACTGATGCTTTTTTTTTTGAATTTTTAAATTTTATTTATTTTTTTTAGACAGCAGGTTCTTATTAGTTATCTATTTTATACATATTAGTGTATATATGTCAATCCCAATCTCGCAATTCATCCCACCACCACCACCCCGCCACTTTCCCCCCTTGGTGTCCATACGTTTGTTCTCTACATCTGTGTCTCTATTTCTGCCCGGCAAACCGGTTCATCTATACCATTTTTCTAGGTTCCACATATATGCGTTAATATGCGATATTTGTTTTTCTCTTTCTGACTTACTTCACTCTGTATGACAGTCTCTGGATCCATCCACGTCTCTACAAATGACCCAGTTTCGTTCCTTTTTATGGCTGAGTAATATTCCATTGTATATATGTGCTACATCTTCTCTATCCATTCATCTGTTGATGGGCATTTAGGTTGCTTCCATGACCTGGCTATTGTAAATAGTGCTGCAATGAACATTGGGGTGCATGTTTCTTTTTGAATTATGGTTTTCTCTGGGTATATGCCCAGTAGTGGGATTGCTGGGTCATACGGTAGTTCTATATTTTGTTTTTTAAGGAACCTCCGTACTGTTCTCCATAGTGGATGTATCAATTTACATACCCACCAACAGTACAAGAGGGTTCCCTTTTCTCCACACCCTCTCCAGCATTTGTTGTTCATAGATTTTCTGATGATGCCCATTCTGACTGGTGTGAGGTGATACCTCATTATAGTTTTGATTTGCATTTCTCTAATAATTAGTGATGTTGAGCAGCCTTTTCATGTGCTTCTTGGCCATCTGTATGTCTTCTTTGGAGAAATGTCTATTTAGGTCTTCTGCCCATTTTTGGATTGGGTTGTTTGTTTTTTTAATATTGAGCTACATGAGCTGTTTATGTATTTTGGAGATTAATCCTTTGCCCTTTGATTCTTTTGCAAATATTTTCTCCCATTCTGAGGGTTGTCTTTTCATCTTGTTTGTAGTTTCCTTTGCTGTGCAAAAGCTTTAAGTTTCATTAGGTCCCATTTTTTTATTTTTGTGTTTATTTCCATTACTCTAGGAGGTGGATCAAAAAAGATCTTGCTGTGCTTTATGTCGAAGAGTGTTCTTCCTATGTTTTCCTCTAAGAGTCTTATAGTGTCTGATCTTACATTTCGGTCTCTAATCCATTTTGAGTTTATTTTTGTGTATGGTGTTAGGCTGTGTTCTAATTTCATTCTTTTACATATAGCTGTCCAGTTTTCCCAGCACAACTTATTGAAGAGACTCTCTTTTCTCCATTGTATATACTTGCCTCCTTTGTCATAGATTAGTTGATCATAGGTGCATGGGTTTATCTCTGGGCTTTCTAGCCTGTTCCGTTGATCTGTATTTCTGTTTTTCTGCCAGTACCATATTGTCTTGATTACTGTAGCTTTGTAGTATAGTCTGCAGTCAGGGAGTCTGATTCCTCCAGCTCTGTTTTTTTCCCTCAAGACTGCTTTGGCTATTCAGGGTCTTTTGTGTCTCCATACAAATTTTAAGATTTTTTTGTTCTAGTTCTGTAAAAAATGCCATCGGTAATTTGATAGGGATTGCATTGAATCTGTAGATTACTTTGGGTAGTATAGTCATTTTCACAGTATTGATTCTTCCAATCCAAGAACATGATATATCTCTCCATCTATTTGTATCATCTTTAATTTCTTTCATCAGTGTCTTATAGTTTTCTGCATACAGGTCTTTTGTCTCCCTAGGTAGGTTTATTCCTAGGTATTTTATTCTTTTTGTTGCAATGGTAAATGGGAGTGTTTCCTTAATTTCTCTTTCAGATTTTTCATCATTAGTGTATAGGAATGCAAGAGATTTCTGTGCATTAATTTTGTATCCTGCATCTTTACCAAATTCATTGATTAGCTCTAGTAGTTTTCTGGTGGCATCTTAAAGATTCTCTATATATAGTATCACGTCATCTGCAAACAGTGACTGTTTTACGTCTTCTTTTCCAATTTGTATTTCCTTTTCTTCTCTGATTGCCATGGCTAGAGCTTCCAAAGCTATGTTGAATAATAATGGACATCCTTGTCTTCTTCCCGATCTTAGAGGAAATGCTTTCATTTATTCACCATTGAGAATGATGTTTGCTGTGGGTTTGTCATATATGGCCTTTATTATGTTGAGGTGGGTTCCCTCTATGCCCACTTTCTGGAGAGTTTTTATCATAAATGGGTGTTGAATTTTGTCAAAAGCTTTTTCTGCATCTATTGAGATGATCATATGGTTTTTATTCTTCAATTTGTTCATATGGTGTATCACATTGATTGATTTGTGTATATTGAAGAATCCTTGCATCCCTGGGATAAATCCCACTTGATCATGGTGTATGATCCTTTTAATGTGTTGTTGGATTCTGTTTGCTAGTATTTTATTGGGGATTTTTGCATCTGTATTCATGAGTGATATTGGTCTGTCATTTTCTTTTTCTGTAGTATCTTTGTCTGGTTTAGGAATCAGGGTGATGGTGTCCTCATAGAATGAGTTTGGGAGTGTTCCTTCCTCTGCAATTTTTGGAAGAGTTTGAGAAGGATGGGTGTTAGCTCCTCTCTAAATGTTTGATAGAATTCACCTGTGAAACTATCTGGCCCTGGACTTCTGTTTGCTGGAAGATTTTTAGTCACAGTTTCAATTTCATTACTTGTGATTGGTCTGTTCATATTTTCTGTTTCTTCCTGGTTCAGTCTTGGAAGGTTATACCTTTCTAAGAATTTGTCCATTTCTTCCAGGTTGTCCATTTTATTGGCATAGAGTTGCTTATAGTAGTCTCTTAGGATGCTTTGTATTGCTGCGGTCTGTTGTAACTTTTCCTTTTTCATTTCTAATTTTATTGACTTGAGTCCTCTCCCTATTTTTCTTGATGAGTCTAGCTAATGGTTTATCAATTTTGTTTATCTTCTCAAAGAACCAACTTTTAGTTTTATTGATCTTTGCTATTGTTTCTCTTTTATTTATTTCTGCTCTGATCTTTATGATTTCTTTCCTTCTACTAACTTTGGGTTTTGTTTGTTCTTCTTTCTCTAGTTCCTTTAAGTGTAAGGTTAGATTGTTTATTTAAGATTTTTCTTGTTTCTTGAGGTAGGCTTGTATTGCTATAAACTTCCCTCTTAGAACTGCTTTTGCTGCATCCCATAGGTTTTGGATCATTGTGTTTTCGTTGTGATTTGTCTCTAGGTATTTTTTGATTTCCTCTTTGATTTCTTCAGTGATCTCTTGGTTATTTAGTAACGTATTGTTTAGCCTCCATGTGTTTGTGCTTCTTACATTTTTTTCCCTGTAATTGATTTCTAATCTCATAGCGTTGTGGTCAGAAAAGATGCTTGATATGATTTCAATTTTCTTAAATTTACTGAGGCTTGATTTGTGACCCAAGATGTGATCTATCCTGGAGAATGTTCTGTGTGCACTTGAGAAGAAAGTGTAATCTGCTCTTTTTGGATGGAATGCCCTATAAATATCAATTAAATCTATCTGGTCTATTGTGTCATTTAAAGCTTGTGTTTCCTTATTAATTTTCTGTCCGGATGATCTGTCCATTGGTGTAAGTGAGGTGTTAAAATCCCCCACTATTATTGTGTTACTGTCAATTCCCTCTTTTATAGCTGTCAGCAGTTGCCTTATGTATTGAGATGCTCCTATGTTGGGTGCATATATATTTATAATTGTTATATCTTCTTCTTGGATTGATTCCTTGATCATTATGTAGTGTCCTTCCTTGTCTCTTGTAACATTCTTTATTTTAAAGTCCATTTTATCTGATGTGAGTATTGCTACTCCAGCTTTCTTTTGATTTCCATTTGCATGGAATATCTTTTTCCATCCCCTCACTCTCAGTCTGTATGTGTCCCTAGGTCTGAAGTGGGTCTCTTGTAGACAGCATATAGATGGGTCTTGTTTTTGTATCCATTCAGCAAGCCTGTGTCTTTTGGTTGGAGCATTTAATCCATTCACATTTAAGGTAATTATCGAGATGTATGTTCCTATGACCATTTTCTTAATTGTTATGGGTTTGTTTTTGTAGGTCCTTTTCTTCTTTTGTGTTTCCCACTTAGAGAAGTTCCTTTAGCATTTGTTGTAAAGCTGGTTTGGTGGTGGTGAATTCTGTTAGCTTTTGCTTGTCTGTAAACCTTTTGATTTCTCCATTGAATCTGAAGGAGACCCTTGCCGGGTAGAGTAATCTTGGTTGTACGTTCTTCCCTTTCATCACTTTAAATATATCATGCCACTCCCTTCTGGCTTGTAGAGTTTCTGCTGAGAAATCAGCTGTTAACCTTATGGGAGTTCCCTTGTATGTTCTTTGTCATTTTTCCCCTGTTGCTTTCAATAATTTTTCTTTGTCTTTAATTTTTGTCAGTTTGATTACTATGTATCTTGGTGTGTTTCTCCTTGGGTTTATCCTGCCTGGGACTCTCTGCGCTCCCTGGACTTGGGTGGCTATTTCCTTTCCCATGTCAGGGAAGTTTTCGACTATAATCTCTTCAAATATTTTCTCGGGTCCTTTCTCTCTCTCTTCTCCTTCTGGGACCCCTCTAATGCGAATGTTGTTGTGTTTAATGTTGTCCCAGAAGTCTCTTAGGCTGTCTTCATTTCTTTTCATTCTTTTTTTTTTTTTATTCTGTTCTGTGGCAGTGAATTCCACCGTTCTGTCTTCCAGGTCACTTATCCGTTCTTCTGCCTCAGTTATTCTGCTATTGATCCCTTCTAGTGTATTTTTCATTTCAGTTATTGTATTGTTCATCTCTGTTTGTTTGTTCTTTAATTCTTCTAGGGGATTTTTCTTTAATTCTTCTGGTCTTTGTTAAACATTTCTTGCATCTTCTCGATCTTTGCCTCCATTCTGTTTCCGAGGTCCTGGATCATCTTCACTATCATTATTCTGAATTCTTTTTCTGGAAGGTTTCCTATCTCCACTTCATTTAGTTGTTTTTCTGGGGTTTTATCTTGTTCCTTCACCTGGTACATAGCCCTCTGCCTTTTCATCTTGTCTGTCTTTCTGTGAATGTGGTTTTTGTTCCACAGGCTGCGGGATTATAGTTCTTCTTGCTTCTGCTGTCTGCCCTCTCAGTCACTTACTAATTCTGATAATTTGTAATTCTGTTATTTTTTTCTTCGTGCTTTACTGAGGTATATTTGACATACAACACTGTATAAATTTAAGGTGTACAACATAATGATTTGACTGACATACATTAGGAAATGATTACCACAGTAAGTTAGGTGACTATGCATCTCACATCAATACAAAATAAAAGAAAAAGAAAAAATATTTCTTAGTGACTAGAACTCTTAGGGTTTACTCTTTTAACAACTTTCATATATAACACACAGCAGTGTTAATAGATTAATCATGTTGTACATTATATCCCTAGTACGTATTTACCTCATCGCTGGAGGTTTGTTCTTTTTCACCGTCTTAATCCAATTCCCCCTTCCCTCCATCCCCACCTCTGGTAACTACAAATCTGATCTCTTTTTCTATAAGTTTGCTTGTTGTTGAAGTATAATTGACCTACAATACTGTGTTAGTTCCTGGTGCACAAAATAGTGATTCCATATTCCTATACATTACAAAATGATCACCCTGTTAAGTCTAGTTACCGTCTCTCACCATACCAAGGTAGTACATTATTATTGACTGTATTCCCCGCTCTGTACATTTCATACCTGTGACTCATTTATTTGGTAACTGCAAGTTTGTACCTCTCAATTTCTCTCACCTATTCCATTCATACCCCCACCCCCTTCCTCTCTGCCAACTAACTGCTTTTTCTCTATATCTGTGAATCTATTTTGTTATACTTGTTCATTTGTTTTTCAGATTCCACATATAAGTGAAATCATACGGTATTTGTCTTTCTCTGACTTTTTTCACTTAGCATAATACTCTCTAGGTCTATTCATGTTGTCATGAATGGCAAATTTCATTATTTTATGGCTGAGTAATATTCCATTATACATATAGACCACATCTTCTTTATCCATTCATCTGATGATGGACACTGTGGTTGCTTCCACATCTTGGCTATTGTGAATAACGCTGCAATGAACATAGGGGTGCATATATCTTTTCAAATTAGTGTTATTGTTTTCTTTGGAAAAATACCCAGAAGTGGAATTGCTGGATCATATGGTAGTTCTATTTTTAATTTTTTGAGGAACCTCCATCTGTTTTCCATAGTGGCTTCAACAATTTACATTCCCACCAACAGTGCACGAGGGGTCCCTTTTCTCCACATCCTTACCAACACTTGTTATTTGTTGTCTTTTTGATAATAGCCATTATGACAAATGTGAAGTGATATCCCATTGTGGTTTTGATTTTCATTTCCCTGACGATCAGTGATGTTGAGCATCTTTTCATGTGTCTGTTGACCATCTGCATGTCTTTGGGAAAATGTCTATTCAGATCCTCTACCCATCTTTTAATCAGGTTATTTGTTTTTATGGTTGTTGTGTTGTATGAGTTCTTTGTACATTTTGGATATTAACCTCTTGTCAGATATGGTTTGTAAATACCTTCTCCCATTCAGTAGGCAGCCTTTTAGTTTTGTTGATAGATTCCTGTGTAAATGTGTTTTAGTTTGATGTAATCCTGTTTGTTTATTTTATTTTATTTTTTTTAAATAAATTTATTTATTTATTTATTTTTCGCTGTGTTGGGTCTTCGTTTCTGTGCGAGGGCTTTCTCCAGTTGTGGCAAGTGGGGGCCACTCTTCATCGCGGTGCGCGGGCCTCTCACTGTCGCGGCCTCTCCCGTTGCGGAGCACAGGCTCCAGACGCGCAGGCTCAGTAGTTGTGGCTCACGGGCCTAGCCGCTGCGCGGCATGTGGGATCTTCCCGGCCCGGGGCACGAACCCGTGTCACCTGCATTGGCAGGCGGATTCCTAACCACTGCGCCACCACGGAAGCCCTGTTTGTTTATTTTTGTTTTTGTTTCCCTTGCCATTACAAAGAATGTACAAAGAATTTATAATTCTTTTCCATTTTCTGACACATTCATGTCATCTGTGAATAATGACATACATTTCTTCCTTTCTAACCTTCATGTCTTCTTTATCCTTGCCTTATTGCATTGGCTAAGACTTCCACTAAAACGTTGAAGAGAAGTAATACCAGGCATTCCTGTCTTCTTCCTGGACTTTGGAGGAAGGCTTTCAGTATTTCACCATAAAGTTTGATGTTTGCCGTAAGTTTTTTAAACTCAGATTAACTATGTTTCCTTTTATTTCAAGTTTGCTAAAAGTTTTGATTTTGAATGGATAGTGAATTTTATTTTAAAAAAAAATCTTTTAGCTATATACTAAATTTGCTCTTTTTTTCCAAATCTTTCTTCAGATAATTATAAACTGTGTGCTTCCTGGCTCTAGGACCACTGTGCTCACCGTTCCTAAATAACACCCATCACTTTTCCATGCCACTGCTACACACTTGGCCCCAGTCACCTGGGTGACTTCCCGTCAGTCTCCCCACATCCATATCCAATCCCCTTCTTTGAGTCTCATCTAAAATGCCCACTTGACATTTCAGATCGGTAGGGAAATGGAGAACCATTCCATAATTATTGTGACAACTGGCTATCAAATTTGTCACAAAACAGAAAAAATTAACCAAATCCCTATCTCAACTGTGCATTTAAAAATGTGTACTCTCATACTATACATTTAAATTTTTTATATGTATTTAAGAGCTAAGTGCTATACACACAAATGTATACTATGAAAGTACCATACAAAAATAAGAAAGGATATTATTTTAATTTGGAGGTAGTGTCTACACCATATGCTGAGTCTGAAAGCCATAATGGAAAAGAATAGCAGATCAACTACATTTAACATAAAATTTTTTCATGAATGATACTTAAAATTAATAAATTACCTGTGAGAAAATGTTGGCCACATATTTACCAGGCAAAGGGTTAATATACTGTGTATCCAAAGATAATCAATCCTACAAATTAGTAAGAAAAATAACCTCATGGAAAAACAGGCAAAGGCTATGGACAGTCACCTGAAGAAATACACGTAACTAATAAACATATGAAAAGATGCTTACTTATAACCTTACTAAGTGATCAAGGAAATATAATTTAAAACCACAAGATACAAATTTTTCCACTGGCAAAAATTGAAACCAGGTTGTCAAGGCTGTGAGAGAGAGGGCACCAGTAAGTGTCTGCTGTATACCAGCTCCTGGACCATGCCAGCGGTGCCAAGATGGAGTGCCTTCCCTCCAGAAGCTTGCAGTCTATGGGGAGATAGACAAACAGATTACAGAATGTGATCTATACAGCGGAGATAGGAGCTTTCTGGTGAGAGCACTGGAGGAAATCCTGAATAGTTGGCAGAGGACTAGACGTGAGCTGAGACCGAGACAAAGAAGAGGTGGGGACAGTCCTGTGCACCCAGGCTGTGAGAGCACAGAGCTTGTTCCCGAGATGGGTGATAGTAATGCGCTCTTGTAGGATATTAAGCTGGCTGGGACCACCGAGAAGCAGCCAGGGAGCAGATCAGGAAGTGCCTGGTAAATCTAGAAATAAGACTTGATGCAGCCAGTCAGTGGTTTTCAAAGTACCCTTTGGTTTTGCAAATAAATGCAGTTCTGAGGTTCCACAAGCATTTTATTCAAATCTCCTCTTTGGGAATATTTTTCACTAATTTAAAACTTGTAATACAAAAGAAATACCTACACCCTCAAAAGTTTTATATACCAAATTTTATCACCTTAACCTGTACTTCCAAAGTCTAGATGAACATGTTTTGGTGCAGGCCACAGAGGAAAGCATCTGTCATCACTGTAAATACAGTAGAATGTCTTACAAATGTGTCATTGTTTGGGAAGACAGAGCTCTGACCAACCCTTGTGATTTGTGCCTGTACAAGGCAGGTATATTTAGAGCAGAGTAAGCCTGAAGATCAGGAGAAGCTCAGATGCACCAGCTTTGCACAGAATCTTCAAATGCTGAGAGTTCATAAAAACACATGAACCACCTTGTGGTAGAGTCTTAACATATACTAAGTAATTTTCAGTGCTTTTTGTCTGAATTTGGCATTTGTGATAAGGAGACAAGAATTTGGTAGATAATTGTTAATCATTAGACTCCAAAACAAGTGTTAACTGTTCTCACATTTTTGGATTTTCTGGATCCTTTGAATCGAAGAGCACATACTCTAAAATCAGCCATGTGAATTTAAAAAAAAAATCAGCCATGTGAATTTTTTTAAAAAATGAAATTTCAATTCATTCATTCAACAAATATTTGAGTGCCTTCTGTCTGCCAGGTGCTCCTGGGCACTGTGCCAAGCACTAAGGATACAACAGGGAGCAGAAGTTCATGTTCTCTGTCCTCGTGGAGCTAGACGCTAATCAGATAAACCCACAAGCCAAGTTAACAGGTCAGCCAAACAAGATGTCAACCGTGGTAAGTGTCACTGTCAAGGAGAGAAACCCAAGTGCTTGAGGCTATGGCCTGGTCAGGGAGGTCAGGGAAGGTTCTCCAGAGGAAGTGAGGCTTGATCTGCAATCTGGAAGACTGGGTGAATGGAAAGAAGGCCAGTGCAGGGAGAGGGCAGAGAGCAGGCTGTTGGGCCATGCCGGCTTCAAGCTTTGTCCTGATACTGAGAGATCAAGAAGCCCTTGGTTTTTAAGAGGATGAAGTGGCTGGCATACCCTATCCCAATGATTGTGAGACACGCTTTTTTTGCATCTTAATATCTCCAAAATCAAAATTTCATTAGTATTTTTTTCTTTCTGAGCTATACATAAAATAACGATACAACTTATAGTCGATGGCATTTTAGAGTTGATGAAGTATGATAATCGGGTTTGCATTTTTAAAAGATCGCTCTGGATGTAGCGTCGAGAACAGACATGATTATCTGCATAAATCAGGGTTTTCTTTATAGTATAATAAAATGCAGAAACTGACTACTGCTGCTGAGTAACAGTAATATTCACTTTCACCTATATCTCACGGCCTAATTTCAAAGTTCTCTTTTTATCAGAATAGTTTCTTTATTCTCGTTAACTTGATAATAAGTAAATATTATTAATCTGAACTTATAAAAAGATCTACAAAAAATACCACTTTTATTCAGTGTGTAAGTTTACATTGATACACATAAGTAGATATAGATAAAATCTATACAGAATGCCCCTTACTAAAAGGGTTCTGCTTTGGAAAACTATGAAAACTACTGTTCTAGGCAATAGGGATCCACTGAGGATTTTTGCAGAGGAGAATGACATGACTGAAGCTGCCAGACAGAACTCTAACCGCAGCAAAATGGAAGACATGAGGGAGAGGGAGGAAGCTTCTGTGGGAATGGAAGGAGGGAGGTGGGTGATCAAACTCTTGGTCTCATTTGCTAATCAAAAAAAAAAAAAAAAAAAAAATGGAGATAATAGTTTCTATCTTATAACAATCTTTTAAGGATCTTATGAAGTAAGATATACAAATTATTGACACAGTTTCCTTCCCTACCTTACATTATCCTAGTAAGTTCCTTTAGTTCCAAGATAAGTCTTTCTTCTCTGTAAAACCATTATACTGTCTCTTTGGTATTTTTTTTAAGGGAGAGATTAGCACTCAAATGGAAAAAGTTGTTTACACATTCAGACCCTTTCATGCCGCCCTCTGTCTCAGTGGCTGCCCCCAGCTCCTCCATGACTCTGCTGTTACCCAGGGCTGCTCTTCCTTGAAGACAGAGGCCATCTTGGCCCTTTCTAAGGCTCCACATAAGACACTCTAAAGAACCTAAGAGGCAGTTGGGCACATTTTTAGTGCTTTTGCATTTTGCCTACCATTTCAGATTTATTTTCCCCATTAGTAGACCTTATTTAAGCAGTGACTAAAGAATCGTAAAATAAATGAAATAAAAATTATTCCTCAATAGTACCTTTGAATGCTGGGGTTTTTTTTGGTTTTTTGTTTGTTTTTTACCTTTTCTTTTTTTTTGGAGGGAGGTTAGTAACACCAAGCCTACTCTATTAATAGCATAACTGAGAACGTTCAGTGAATACGTAAAGACACAGCGGACACATCCCCATCATAGTTTCCACTGCACTGTCATATGCCTTTCACATAAGGATTGTGCATTTGGGAGTAATTCTGCCGAAATAGTTAGGTGTGTGTCTGATTTGTGGAGAAACTGGCCATACATACAAATTGTATGGTATACAAATACCATACAAATGTAGGTATTTGTTATGGGTTGAATTGTGTTTTCCCCAAAAGAGATATGTTGAGGTCTTAGCCCCATTACCTCAAACAATGACCTTATTTAGAAATAGGGTCGTTGCACATGTTACTAGTTAAGTAGGGTGGACCAGTGTCTTTATAAGAAGACAGCCGTGTGAAGGCAGGCAGAAGGCGATGTCATGACCAGGGCAGAACTGGAATGATGCAGCGAGGAATGCCAGATTGCCTACAGACCGCAGAAGCTAAGAGACGCGGGAGGATTCCTCTACGAGCTGCAGAGGAAGCACAGACCTGCCAGCGCTGTGGTTTCGGGCTTCTAAACTCCAGAACTGTGAGACAATAATAAATTTCTGTTATCTTAAGCCACCCAGTTTGTGGTAAATTGTCACAACAGTCCTAGGAAAATAATAGAGTATATGAGGATATCCGTGGCCACCTACTTGACTCACCTGAATAGGTCAGTGGGAAAATATAGTTGTCTGGGTCCGTCAGTGGTTGCATACCTCATCTAAGCCCCATCTGAGATAAGTCACCATCTGTAGCTTGCAGTCCCCAGTCCCTCCCTTTGCCATAGTTAATTGGACCAATATGGACACCTGTCTCTAGGCCAGTGGCTCTGTTGGCTAACCAGCAACCATGTGACTTCTGTGGCCTGGTGTGAAAAAGACTGGAACTAAGAGACTCAAAGGGATATGATCAGGGGCTTCCCTGGTGGCGCAGTAGTTGGGAATCTGCCTGCCAAAGCAGGGGACATGGGTTTGAGCCCTGGTCCGGGAAGATCCCACATGCCGCAGAGCAACTAAGCCCGTGCGCCACAACTACTGAGCCTGCGCTGTAGAGCCCACAAGCCACAACTACTGAAGCCCACGCACCTAGAGCCCGTGCTCCGCAACAAGAGAAGCCACTGCAATGAGAAGCCAGTGCACAACAACAAAAACGCAACGCAGCCAAAAAAAAAAAAGGATATGATCAGTTAGCTGCAGGGAACTGAAATAGAAAAGTAAAAAGGAAGCTCAAAGAGGCCATTCTTAACTCTAAGCTACTGGCCAAGGGAAGAGCAGAAGAAAGATACCCGGAGAAGAAGGGAGATGACCACGGGTGGGTGTGTGGCACAGAGGAGGGGGCATGGAGCTCGGCTTTTAGGGTGTGGCTGAGTTGGCAAGTTGCCTCTCTACAGTCATTCTCACCTTTTTTTTAACATCTTTATTGGAGTATAATTGCTTTACAATGGTGTGTTAGTTTCTGCTTTATAACAAAGTGAATCAGTTATACATATACATATGTTCCCATATCTCTTCCCTCTTGCGTCTCCTCCCTCCCACCCTCCCTATCCCACCCCTCTAGGTGGTCACAAACCACCGAGCTGATCTCCCTGTGCTATGCGGCTGCTTCCCGCTAGCTATTTTACGTTTGGTAGTGTATATATGTCCATGCCACTCTCTCACTTTGTCACAGCTTACCCTTCCCCCTCCCCATATCCTCAAGTCCATTCTCTAGTAGGTCTGTGTCTTTATTCCTGTCTTGTCCCTAGGCTCTTCATGACCTTTTTTTTTTTTCTTCTTTTTTTAGATTCCATATGGGTATGGGTCAGCATACGGTATTTGTTTTTCTCTTTCTGACTTACTTCACTCTGTATGACAGACTCTGAGTCCATCCACCTCACTACAAATAACTCAATTTCATTTCTTTTTATGGCTGAGTAATATTCCGTTGTATATATGTACCACATCTTCTTTATCCATTCATCTGTTGATGGACACTTAGGTTGCTTCCATGTCCTGGCTATTGTAAATAGAGCTGCAATGAACATTTTGGTACATGACTCTTTTTGAATGATGGTTTTCTCAGGGTATATGGCCAGTAGTGGGATTGCTGGGTCATATGGTAGCTCTATTTTTAGTTTTTTAAGGAACCTCCATACTGTTCTCCATAGTGGCATATCAATTTACATTCCCTCCCTGGTGGCTTAGTGGTTAGGATTCCGGGCTTTCACTCCTGTGGCCGTAGTTCAATCCCTGGTCAGGGAACTGAGGTCCCGCAAGCCCTGTGGCCAAAAAAAAAAAAACCTCTCAGTTGGGCTTACAGCTGCCCAGCCAATAAACTAAATGACCCACCTTTCTGGAAGCTCGATATGACCTTGAAACTAAGAATTCAGGACTTAGAGGTGGAGCTGGGGCAGGGAGGGGCCGTGGCCTCTCCAGCTGGCTGCTGAGAATTAAAGTCAGGGCCCGGGGATGGACGGATAAGGGGAGTCAACTCAGCCCCTGCCTCACCCTAGTACAGCAGCCCGGCTTCCCAGAGCACAGGAAATAGCGCTGTCTGCCACTCCACTGTCACCACGTTCTGTCCCTTTATTTCTTTTCCTTCTTGTTTGTCTTTACCTTCCCCTCAGAAAAGTGTGGGTCAGGGTCCTTTGGGTTCCTCATCTTACTGAATGCCATAAGTCATCATGAGGAAGCTTCTGGAGATAATGACAGGCAGCTTGGCCAAGCTCAGCTTCAGAGACTTGAGGACCAGCAGGTCCCAGGGGCCCCAGGACAGGCCAGGAGGGGACAGACTCCAGCTCTAGGCTGGCTTCCCTCCACGGCAGGAGTTTGTTGGGTCTCACCTGCTCCTCTCCCGGAGGACTTGATGGCTCCACCTCCTTCCCTGTCCCTGGGTCACTGTGTCCTTCTGCTTACGCTGCCCCTACCAGCCGCTCAGTTCTGGGCCTCAAGTTCATTTCCTCCAGAGAGAGGGTCTCATGTTTTTATTCAGCCACTTGTCCCTGTTGGGGAGCTTTTTCCCACCGGACCGCCTCACTGGCCGGTCAAGCCTGCATATTGCCTGTCCTTGGGTCATGTCTTAAGAGCTGATATTTTTGCCACCAGCATCTGTCTCCCTTGTAGTAACAGTGCCCAGATTTTCCTCAGAAAAATCATGCCTCCCTCCCCCTCATTGCACGTGATTTGAATAGCTGGACCCAACATTGCAAATGACCAGTGTGATTTGGAGAACCCAAGCCAAGCCAATTAGATGCTGAGATTGTTGAGAAAGGAGCATTTCCTTTACCTCTGCTTGGAGCTGTAGTGATGTGAGCCCGGAACTGCAAGCAGCCATTGCGTCACCGCCAGGGCCACCTGCTGTGGGTGCAGCCAACACAGAGGAAAAAGGAGCCAGGAGGTAAAAGAGAGAGCAGGTCTTTGTGGCGTCGTCTGCAGCTTCTGGAGCCGGCGGGGCCCACAGCTGTGTAAGCCGGTGAGGTTCTTTTTCATTCAAACCAGGTTGAGAAGGTTTTCCATCACCTAAAACTGAAAACGTCCTAAATGGTCCAGGTCGGATGGCCCCCTTGGCCCAGTCAGCAGTGGCTGAGGTGACAAGCCGGGTGTCACCCGTAGAGCAAAGTGTGCTAGAGGAAGGCCATTTTGAAGCTCAGCGTCTCTAGCATGAATACGGGCATGCAAGGCAAGGTGGCTATGGTTTTAAGATGAAAATTAAGTTAAAAAAATAAAAGAGTTGCCGTGAAAAGCACGTGAGCAGATACTTGAAGCATTCAGGAGCCCTGGCCCATTGGCAACTTCGCTGGCACACTGTGGCTGTGTACTTGAACCTAGACAAGCCATCCAGTGGGCGGGTCCCAAGGTCTGGTCATGAAAACTGCATGAGGTTATAACTATTGAGTAAAGGGCCCTGATGCAAAGTAGTGTGTATTTGCTGAATTAAGTTCCTCCCACCCTTCTTTCTCAAAAACTCCCTCTCCCAGATGCTCCCCACTAGAGACCAGCTATGTTTGAGGAATCAAAGCTCAATCGAAAATAAAGCCAGTAAACAAAGGAGGTATTTGTGTAGATGTTCTAGGCAAGTTTACATTTCACATTAAAACACTTGCATTTATTTAACAGTTCCATTTATGACTTTCCAGCTGTTTTATACATATTATTACAGTATTCCAACTAGAAAAGTAGTATCACTCCTTTAAACACGAGAATATCTAATGAGTTGCTTAAAGCAAAAAGAATTCTTTTATTAGTACCTAAAAGTCCTAGATTATGTCACTATTTTATTTATTTAGTTTTTTAAAAATATTTTACTCTGAAGCTTTTTTGAAAATTAATTAATTTATTTGTTTATATTTGACTGTGTTGGGTCTTCGTTGCTCTGTGTGGATTTTCTCTAGTTGTGGTGAGCCGGGGCTACTCTTTGTTGCGGTGCGCAGGCTTCTCATTGTAGTGGCTTCTCTTGTTGCAGAGCACGGGCCCTAGACACGCGGGCTTCAGTAGTTGTGGCACGTGGGCTCAGTAGTTGTGGCTCGCGGGCTCTAGAGCTCAGGCTCACTAGCTGTGGCTCACAGGCTTAGTTGCTCTGCGGCATGTGGGGTCTTCCCGAGCCAGGGCTCGAACACATGTCCCCTGCATTGGCAGGCGGATTCTTATCCACTATGCCATCAGGGAAGCCCTGTTACTATTTTAAATATAAAAGAAAAACTAAACTTCTGATAGAGGCTAGCAAAACTCACACTTTTTAAGTGTAAGAAAATGGAGAGTTTAGTTAGATTTATTCAGAAAAGAAACTTTAAAGATTTAGGGATTTATGAACAATAGTTTGAAATAGGTTTAGACAGCTAAAGATCATTTTTTTATTAGAAGCAATTTTGGTAAAGCCATAAATGGAGTGGAGGGGGACTGGTGGGAATTGTTAGGATGGGGCAGAGGAGAGGCAGGAAGACAGCAATGTGGTCAAGGAGAGTTTGTGAATAGTGACCAGTACTATTAGCTTGATGTGGTAGTTAAATGCATGGATTCTATAAGCTGACTCCACCATTTTCCAGTGGTTGGACTGTGGGCAAGTTACTACCCTTTGCCTCGGTTTGTTCAACTGAAAAATGGGTCTATTAATGATACCTCAGAGGCTGTGAGAAACAAGCTTATCAATATAAAGAACCCAGGACAAGGCCTGGCACATTGTAAGTGCTATATGTATTTAGTAGTAGTAGTAGTAGTAATGAGGTTTTGATTGGACATGGAGAGATTTAGTAGTAGAACAGTACTTCTTACTTTTTAAGTAAGTTAAATGTATACTTGTTAAAAAAATCTCAGTGAAGAGCACATAGCATCTGACAGGACTAAAGTCTGCTTTCAGAATTCATCCCCTTGCCCCTCAAAATCAGATTCCCTTCCAGACTGGGTTTTCCATTTTTCTAGGCTCAAGCTGCTGGCTCCTCCCTCCTTGAATTTTCCCTCTTCCTTCCTTAATGTCCAGTTGGACACTTGCAAGTCAAGTCCTGTCCTCCCTCCCTTTGGACTCTGGTGTTCATCCCTCATCCCTGCTCCCCACCCCCCCATCACTCCTTCAGGCCCTCCCACCGCTGCTGCTGCTTCTCTCTTGAGTCTTCCAAATACTGAGGGGAAAATACTGTCGCTCCTCATCATTCACAGATTCCACATCTGTGAACGTGTCTGCTCACTAAAATGTACTGGAAACCCCCCAAATCAGTATATTCCAGATGCTTCCCAGTCGTCCCTGGGCATATGCAGAGCAGAGCAGAAACTGAGTCCCCCCACTGGCAGGTTCCCAGCTGATGCCAATCAAGGTGACGCTCTGCCTCCTTGTTTCAGCTCATACTGTAAACAAGGGTCCTTTCCATGGCCTGTTTAGTGCCACGTTTTCCTCATTTCTGTGCTTTTTGTTGGTGATTTTGCTGTTTAAAATGGCCAAGTATAGTGCTGAAGTGCTGTCTAGTTTTCCTAAGCACAAGAAGGCTGTGATGTGCCTGACGGAGAAAATACATGTTAGATAAGCTTCATTCAGGCCTGAGAGATAGTGCTGTTGGCTGTAAGCCCAGGGTTAATGAATCAACAGTATATATTAAATAAAGTATCTTTAAACAAAAACACACGCAAAACACAGTTATGTACTGATCGGGTGAAAATGTGACCAGAGGCTCGCAGGAACCTTCCCCTGTCTTTCCTCTATGGCAGTGATTCGGGATTTGCTAACTCAGTGTTGGTGGCGACTTTATGGAACCTAAGAACTGTGAACAGCAAGAATCAACCGTACACACACACACACAGACACACACACACACACACACACACACACACACACACGGACTTTTCGGAATATTTGGCATTCCATTTCGCTTACAGGGTATTGATCTACACCATCTTGCCCCATTTCTTAATTTGTCTCCTAATACTCTGTGCCACTAAGTCCCTGTTCCAACCAAAATGACAATTTTTTGTCTGCTCAGAATTCGTTTCAGCCACTGCCCCTCCCCACTCCTTCCACCTCCACCCCTTTGAGGGGATCCACTGGGGTTCAGTCACAAGGACGCACACGTGACCTAGGCCTGGCCCATCATTAACTGGCCTGCCTCCAGGAGAGGTGTGGGTAGTGACACAGACCGGACCAATGCAATCGTTCCCTGGGATTTTTCACCCTCAATTAAAGAGAGTTGGTTTCTCATTTCTTTGGGGATCCTCAAACTGGATGATGTAGGCTTGGAGTTTCTAGCTGCCAGGCTCCCCGCTGCATGAGGGACACACATTTGCAGTAGAAAATAATGAGGCCAACAAGAGAGAGGAGCAGAAACAGAAGGAAAGAGAAAGAGCTGCTAATCTGATGCTGTCATTTTGCACCCCTAGGTCGTGTCCTGCCTGAGGCCAGCCACACCACTGTCTTTCCAAGTTACCTAACCCAACACGATTGCATTCTTACTTAAACTACTCAGGACTGAGTTTCTGTCTCTTGAGACCAGCAGTCATGAATAATACACCCGGACCTTTTTGATCTATCTGGAATGCAGTGTTACACTCTGCTGTCAGTCACACGTTTCTCCCTAACTTGGATTGCTTTTTGTGCAAAAGTTAGTGTACCTGGATTTCCTTCTGTGTACCTTCTCTAGCCTTAATATTTTTCAGTTCAAGACTATTGTTGTTTGAACGTGTGGACACCAAGGGGGGAGAGTGTCGGGGGGCGGGGTGGTGGTGGTGGTATGAACTGGGAGATTGGGATTGACATTTATACACCAATATGCATAAAATAGATAACTAACAAGAACCTGCTTTATAAAAAAATAAAATAAAATTCAAAAATTCAAAAAAAAAATAAAATAGATAGCCAACAAGGACCTACTGTATAGCACAGGTACTCTGTATAGCACAGGTATCTCTGCTCAATACTCTGTAATAACCTAAATGGAAAAAGAATTTGAAGAAGAATAGATACATGTATACGTATAACTGAATCACTTTGCTGTACACCTGAAACTAACACAACATTGTTAATCAACTATACTCCAATATAAAATAAAAATTTTTAAAAAAAGGACTATTGTTGTTTGGGATAGACAGTAAAAGAGGAAAGTGGGAATTGAGAAGATGAAAAGGAAGTAAAACAGGAGTAAAAATTCTGCAGCGCAGCCCTAGGGGGGAAGTAGAGAGGCAGAGGTAGGTAACCAAGGCCTTAGAACTGATCCAGGTGGGTGCAGCCAGGTGTCAGTGCTCTGCTGTATCTAAGCTGTCTATGAGCTAAGCCTCTGCAATCTTATTTATGGGGCTCGTATCCTCAGGTAAACGTTCAGCTCACCCAATGTCTCCTCTCTCCTTCAGTCTTTGCTTATGCTACCCCTCCACCTGGAACACCTTTTCCCCCATCTTTGATTAGTTATCCATCCTGTTCTCAGGTCCGCCTTCATCTCTGCCAGGAATCCCCTTAACCTGGCCTTTTTCAGGGGTAAGTTTGAGGAAAGAGCCTGAGAAATAATAGGTCAAATATAGGTTACCCCCAAATTTTCCGTTTTAAACATGCACGTGACTCTGGAAAGTGGCAGCCAGCAGTGTGGAGTCATCAAGGCAAAAATAAATGAACATGTGAATAAGCAACAAGACACTGAAGAAAATGTCTCTTGACACGATCATCAACAAGGCAATATCAGTTTCTTAGCATCTCATTGGGATTGATGGGGGAAGGAAAATTTCTTTTCTAGCAAACAAGAGATGATGAGTGGAAATTAGCCCTTAGGAACATAAGCTGCAAGAGACTAAGTCTACATTCAGTTCACACGTGGCCGTGAATCCAGCTCTGAGCACAATGCTGAGCACACAGTGGGGATTCAGTAAATATTTGTTGGATTAAGAAATATTAATCCTGGGCTTCCCTGGTGGCGCAGTAGTTAAGAATCCACCTGCCAATGCAGGGGATACAGGTTCGAGCCCTGGTCCAGGAAGATACCACATGCCACGGAGCAACTAAGCCTGTGCGCCACAACTACTGAGCCTGCGTGCCTAGATCCCTTGCTCCACAACGAGAAGCCACCGCAATGAGAAGCCCGCACACCACAACGAAGAGTAGACCCTGCTCTCCACAACTAGAGAAAGCCCGCACACAACAACGAAGACCCAACACAGCCAAAAATTAAAAAAAATAATAATAAATAAAATAAATAAATTTATTTAAAAAAGAAACATTAATCCTATTTGCTAGAATATTTTAGAAGCAAGCGCAGAGAACAAAAATGGCACAAAGAAAGGAAGTGGCCCACAGGTAGGGAGTCACGTCATAGGAAGGGTTTTCTTCAAGATGTGACTCTGGGATTTAAATCTTTTAAAAAGGGAATATATCTTTTCTAGGGAAAGAATTCTAGGCAGGAGGGATGCATTTTAGCAAAGTCCCTGAATTGTGATACCATAATTGTGAAGCTGCAAGTGATGTGTTGAAATGTGGGGTATAGTCAGGGGTTTAGCATGAGATAGATAATGCTAAAGGTCACTGTCTGGAGGGCCTTGTATGCCACACCAAGGATTTTGGCCATGGAGAACTCTTAAAGGAGTTTACATGAAAATTTAAAAATCACATTCATATTATCGTTTTAGTAAGTGGCCTTTGGCTGCCATGTTGGATATAGCCTGGTTCAAGTGCAGAGCTAGAGAGCCCTCTTAAGAGACTTTGTCTTGATCCTCAAGAGCACAGTGGAGATGAAGGGAATGTCAAGAGTTGTTAAGGAAGTGAAATTAATAGAATTTGGTCACGGAGTCAATGTTCTGTGATGACACAGAGGTAAGAGTCTAGAATGACTCAACCAGTGCCACCAAAATAAGGAATGTGGGAAGAGGAATAGGTAGGTTTGTAAGAGAAGATGGTGAGATCCAATTTGTTTATAGTTGATTGTAAGATGCTGTTGGATTACCCAGTAATCAACTGGCTAATTTAGCAGGGCTTTGGAGATTGAGGGTACCAATACAGATTTTGACTCAGCAATATTTAAAGCTGTGGTTGAGCTTATCAGGAGGGAGGGATAAGTCAGCTAAGTACAGAGCTTTAACCCTGAAGCCCAAGTCAAGGCAGAGGAATACTTGTGTTCCAACGTTTGCATCTTCCTCTTACTCTGGGGAGAAAAAAGTATACATCACTGATACTAGTGGCATTAAACTACACAGGTTATTTGAGGATGGGTTAAACATTTTCCTTTGAAGTAATGAAATGCATTTGCTGTGGAAATGGACTAATAGAACAGGTAAAGGCCTGGGAAATGCCTGGGAAATGGCTTCTCGTGCGATGTTAACAGGAATGTAAATTAGTACATCCTTCCTATGGCAGAAACCATTCGTTGTCCCTAGTATCTATTTTCCCCTGTTCTTAGTAAAAGATTACCTGACTTTTAGCTGAACATGTGAACACAGGAAAAAAAAAAAAAAAAAGACTACATTTCTCAGTTTCCTCTGCAGCTAGATGTAGCCACATGATCAAATTCTGGCCGGTAGGATGTTGGCAGAAGTGCTGAGTGTGACTTCACAAAACAGTCCTTGGAAGTTGGACCCTTTTTTGTCCCTTTGTCCTTCCTGCTGCCTGGAATGCAGATTCGATGGCTAGGCTTTGAGCAGCCATCCTGCACCATGTAGAAAAACCAAGTTCTAAAGACAATGGAGTACCAAAAATGGAAGATTCCTGGTCCCCGGGGTCATGGACTGCCTCCTCTTTTACATAAACTGTCTTGTGTAACCCACATTTGGGTGTTCTGTCACAGTCAGCTAAACCTAATCCTGACTGATATGCTTCCCCAAAGCAGTTGAGCAATATTTAGTCAGGTATTGTATACCCGTCCTTTGCCCTGGCATCCCACCTCAGGGAATCTATTCTCGGGAGATAATTACACAAATTTGAAATGACACATAAACTGGAAATTCATCACAGTGTTGTTTATAATAACCAAAAAGGTGGGAGGTGGCGGCGAAAACCAGAAGTCTTTCAATAGAAAGTTGGTTAAGTACATTATGCCTACTTCTGTGTAAGGGAACACTGCGAAGCTACTAGAAACGGTGATGTTAGATTTAAACATCACATGAATAGATGTCCATGAGATGACAGAAAAGATTATAAATGAACATGTTAATTATTATCTAATCATGTAAAACTAATATATACATACACATGTGCTCTCACACACAACACACTCACACACGCACACACACACAATCAATCTATAAAGGTATATAGAGTCGGAGAAATCTCTGAAGAATGTCTACAAGAATACTCTTCAATGCCTGGAAATGAGATTTTAGATTTTTTTTTTTTTTTTACTTTCTCACCATGCTTTTTAATATTATTTGAATCGTTTGCTGTCAGCTTTATCATGGTTACAAAAACTATAAAGCCTTTTTAATGTTCTCTTTAAAAAATTAATATCATTAAGGAAGTAAGGCGAGGAGTTTTGCCAGCTAACTGTTCAGGAAGAGGTGTGGCCATTGTTGCTAAAAGTCAAACAAGTGAGAACACACTCCGGGAAACCCGACTCAGCTTTTTGAGGTAGTCTATGGTAGGTGGGGACATCCTAATTGGCAGGTTTTAAAACTTTCTACCGAAAAAATAATTGGAACTTAGATGATCTCCTTAACAGAGAATATATTTCAGTTCTTTCATTTTACTTTTCTAGATCTGGAGAGTTGGGGTGGGGAAAGGAAATATATTTATGATGTCAGAGTAAAGTTAATCATCACAGTGTAAGAACTCATTCTTGTCACTGAAGCTTTGAGTTTTTAAAAATGGCCTCACATCTCCCCTAGAGTAAATCTGTACAGCTTTTCTCCCCATTCCAATCTCAGACCATTTATTACTTTTTATGTTTTATTTCATTTTATTTTATTTCTTGTATTACAAAAAGCTTACTTTATTTACAAAGAAATGAGGTGCACTAATACAATTGATAGCAGGTAAATGGAAGTAAAATTGTAGAGCACCTTTGAAGAAGTAAGGCTACTTGTATTTCAGTAGCTACTGAATCAGTAAGGCGACTTATTTCCTGGTAGACCTGTTTACCACAGAGGACTTCCCAGTTTTAAAATTCTATAGCAATAAGTCACCTTCCTTTTTTTTTTTTTTTTTTTAATTTTTGTTAGGTACATTTAATTAATTAATTAATTTTATTTTATTTATGGCTGTGTTGGGTCTTCGTTTCTGTGCTAGGGCTTTCTCTAGTTGCGGCAAGCGGGGGCCACTCCTCATCACGGTGCGCGGGCCTCTCACTGCCGCGGCCTCTCTTGTTGCGGAGCACAGGCTCCAGACGCGCAGGCTCAGCAATTGTGGCTCACGGGCCCAGTGTCTCCGTGGCATGTGGGATCTTCCCAGACCAGGGCCCGAACCCGTGTCCCCTGCATTGGCAGGCAGATTCTCAACCACTGCGCCACCAGGGAAGCCCCTTCCTTTTTTTAATTTGAGGGATTGCCTGCCAGTTTGACTGGAAAGAGTCCGAAGCCCAACCGACAAAATGTTTAGCCCTTTTGTGGAGTTTAATATCTTTTTCTCTTTTGTGGTCATTTAAATATCACTGCCTGAGAATTCCTTCTTCACTTTTATCACGGTGATTTCCCCAGCACCTGCCCTCACTTAGCATTTCAAAAAAGAAGAAAAGCAGCAGACAGCGATGATTTAGCCCCCTTTTTAAGCCCTGTTGTAAAATCAGATGTGGCTGAATTATAGTCTTAATTTTTAAATGTACTCGATATGATTAAAATACGAAATTTCGGGCTTCCCTGCTGGTGCAGTGGTTAAGAATCCGCCTGCCAATGCAGGGGACACGGGTTCGAGCCCTGGTCCGGGAAGATCCCACATGCCGCGGAGCAACTAAGCTCGCGAGCCACAACTACTGAGCCCACGTGCCACAACTACTGAAGCCCACACACCTAGAGCCCGTAGTCCGCAACAAGAGAAGCCACTGCAATGAGAAGCCCGTGCACCGCAACGAAGAGTAGCCCCTGTTCGCCGCAACTAAAGAAAAGCCTGTATGCAGCAACAAAGACCCAATGCGGCCAAAAATTTAAAAAAACAAAACAAAACAAAAAACTAAACTTCACTTAACAGAAAATAGCCTGCTCATTCACAGAAAAGTACTTCTGTGGCAATTTCATAATAAAAAGGCTTTCTCAGCTGTTTAATTACTTGGTATCTTTACTTCATTCTTTTTGATATTTAAATTAAAAGAAATAAATACATAAATGCATAATGAGTATACATATAAAGATATGTTTAAATAATGTAAAGTAAATCTAAAATGTTTACTAATACAACTCTATAAATATAAATTAAAATATCAATATTACTTACATAAATAAAATTTTGTATCTTCCAAAATATAGTTTGATGTATTCATATCCCACATTTGATGTGTTCTAGTACCTAGAAAACCTAGTGTCATTTTTCAACAATATAGGCTACTGGAAAAATCTCTCACCTTTCTTGATTTAATTTCTGCCGTTTGCTGGCTGGGTGCCAGTTGGATAAGTTAATGTTTTAATTTATTCAATAATTTATTCAATAAGCACTTACCAATTTCAACTCTGTGCCTTTCACCATGGGCACTTGGCAGGTTAAAAAAAAAAAGTCACTAAGACTTGGAGATGGCTTTATAGACTAGTGGTAGTAACAAAAGATAAACAAATAGTTATACTTCAGTGGGTTACATGTCCACTGAATGAAACTCTCTAGTAGATACTGGGGATGCTTGCGTGGAATTTGGGCCATAGAAGGCCCTACTGGGATGTGAAGGAGAGATTTTAGACCATCCTCTGCAAATGCAGGGAGACATTACAAGGCAAGGAATCCTAGAGAGCTTAGCCTTGGAAATCTGGGACTATTTATTCTGGGAAGAGGAGGAAACTAGGGAAGTAGTCAAATGCCGCAGAGTACAGGTATCCCCCGCTTTTCAAAAGTTCGCTTTATTCCACTTAACTTTTAGGGAAGACCGACATTAGTACCTGCTTTCACTAACTGAAAGAAATCCGAAGTTTTTCGCTTTTATGGAAAAAAAGGTGAAAAGCAAAAATAGCTTTGAGCATTGTTTTGCAGTGGCCCCTTATAGTGGCTGCTCACACCCCAAGGAGCAAGAGTGGTGCCGTCAAGCTCCTTCCCCGGGAACCACACAGGCATCTCAGCCTCAAGTCGCCATAGCTTTGAACTGTGTCTGTGAGCATCTGTGCTTGATCTCGATTGATTTTGTGCATCCTTTAGCAAGATGTGTCCCAAGGTCATCGCTTCTTTGCTTTATGCCATTCCGGTTTAGGAAAGGTTTCATAGGAATGCTGTACTTCCGGATGGGGGTGGAGGGGTAGCTGTATGGTAAAATAAAGATAGGTGTACCCTTAGATATGGAGGTTGGCAGGATCCTGATATTTGCAAGATGGATTCTGTAACATGATGTGTGTGAATGAAAAATGAGGAAATAAAGACAAGGAAAATGGCTGGGTTTTCCAAGCAATTTATTTATAAAGGTAGGGAAAGCATGATCAAAGGATTGTTGTAGTTATTGGAAAGGAAAGGTTTGAGCATGATGAAGGTTAAAAGGAAGGAGCCAATGGAAAGGGAGAAGATGGCAAAATGGTATAATTGAAGTAACATGAACTTTGGTGTCAGACAGACCTGAATTAGAATCTTGTTAAAAAAAAAAAAGAATCTTGTTAGCGGTGCAACCTTGCCCAATGAAACTCACCCCCTGAATCTCACTTTCCTCAACTATAACATGAAAACCCAGTATGTAAATGAAGTTTCTTCATTTACATAATTATTATTATTATTATTATTTTTTGGCTGCATTGCGTCTTTGTTGCTGCACGCAGGCTTTCTCTAGTTGTGGTGAGCGGGGTCTACTCTTCGTTGCGGTGTGCGGGCTTCTTGTTGCAGTGGCTTCTCTTGTTGCGGAGCACGGGATGTAGGTGCACAGGCTCAGTAGTTGCGGTGCATGGGCTTAGTTGCTCCGCGGCATGTGGGATCTTCCCGGCCCAGGGCTTGAACCCGTGTCGCCTGCATTGGCAGGCGGATTCTTAACCACTGCGCCACCGGGGAAGCCCCACGTAATTATCTTTAACAGCAGATGCTGAACACGCAGAAAAGAAAAAATACTTGTCCTTGCTTTCTAGGATCTTACGGACTGGAAGATGTAGTTGTAAAGAATATAAATCAACAAATTTGAGAGATGTTTAGGAGGATAAAAAATATTTGAGGACCTGGTTACTGTTTGGATTTGGAGTAAGAGAGAAAGTTGTACAGTAGACAGTGGCATGGGCATGGGTCCTAACTGGCTCAGAAACATGGGCAGGGACTCCTCATATTCCATGGTTGAGAGAGAGAATAAAGTGAAATGTGTAGCACACCCAGTGTCTCAACAGGGTAAACTCAATTGTTGCTAATTATTATTATTAATTGATTAATACTATTATTGATTCCCAGGTTCTTTGGCAAACAGTGATGCCTGTAGGTTGGCGAACTTTTTCTGTAAAGTGCCATACAGGAAATATTTTATTTTATTTTATTTTTTATTTTTTTAATAAATTTATTTATTTATTTTTGGCTGCGTTGGGTCTTCGTTGCTGTGCACGGGCTTTCTCTAGCTGCGGCGAGCGAGGGCTACTCTTCGTCGCGGTGCGCAGGCTTCTCATTGCGGTGGCTTCTCTTGTTGTGGAGCACAGGCTCTAGGCACACGGGCTTCAGTAGTTGTGGTATGTGGGCTCAGTAGTTGTGGCTCATGGGCTCTAGAGTGCAGGCTCAGTAGTTGTGGCGCACGGGCTTAGTTGCTCTGCGATGTGTGGGATCTTCCCGGGCCAGGGCTCGAATCCGTGTGTCCTGCTTTGGCAGGAGGATTCTAAACCACTGCGCCACCAGGGAAGCCCAGGAAATGTTTTAGGCTTTGTGGGCCATATATGGTCTCCACTGTATATTCTACTTTGTGTTTTTGTTTTTTTTGTTCTTTCCTTTTTAAAAATGTAGAAACCATTCTTAGCTCAAGCTGTGGTCATATTTGGCCTGCTGGCTGGAGTGTGCTGAGCCCTGGTAATGCCATTCCCCACACAAGAACCCAGGAAGAGGTGGCTAGAGGAGAAGACATTGAGGTGGCATATCCAGGTAGAGATGTTCCTTAGGCCAGAAGATCGGGGCTGGAGGTATAAGTGGTGAATCATCAATACACTGATGGTGGGAAGCCAAGGAAAGAGTCTTAGGGATGGGTGAGATCGCCCAGGAAGACTGTGTAGCGTCTACCCAGTAAGATGAGGGAAGGGCCAAAGACAGGACTACAGAAAGCCCTGTTCTTCTCCAGGATCAGAGTGAAGGTCGCAGTCCCAAGCAGGCTAACCGGACACTCCACGAGAGGTAAAGCAGTTTCGGTGCAGTGGCTTACATGCTGTGACAGATTTATGCACAGGGTCCTGTGAGGGAACACGGACGAGGCATGTAACCAGCCTGGCCTTGAAAAGGGAGCTCAAAATAGCACACCTTAACAGTCTTGTGAGATGCCTGAGAGTTAGCCAAGTATTCCAGGCAGAAGAAACAGCCAACACAAAGGCACGGAGGAGAGGGAGACAAGTACAGGTACTGGTTTGTAGACAGATTAAAACGTAAGGTAAGGCATAGGCTGGGACAGATCAACAGGGCCAGATCAAGGAGCGCTTTATCTGTAGTGCCAATGCCTTGAAAGGGATGGGGAACCCTGGAAGAGTTTTAAGCAGAGGGTTGACACGATCCCATTGATGTTTCAGAAGGAGCACCCTGGCAGCAGATGTATGAAGGAGGGGCTGGTAGAGAATAGAAAACCTTTGGACCTGTCCAAGAGGAAAATACTTAGGGTTCCTTAATCAGCAGTGGGCTGGTAAATGGTTTGCAACTGGTTCTCCAAGGGAAAAATCCCTGATGCGTAGCAATTGCCAGTTTCTGTGGTGTAAATATTTCCGTCATGGCCAAACTAAGGCAAGTAGTGGGAATACAGAGAAGGGGTGGATTAGAGAGAGATTTAGGAGTTGAACTGATACTTAGCAACTGGTTAAATTGGGGTGAAGAAGTATAGGCTTTTCCAGGCTTTTGGGGGTTGAGATTGGGATATCACTGAAATAGGGACAACAATAAATAAGTAAATCTACATGGTCCCTCTCCCGCTACTAGAATGTAAACTCCATGGATATAGGGACTTTTAATTATTTCCTACACTACTGTGTCCCTAGCACCTAGAACAGTAAGTGCATGGTACGTGGTTGACACACAGTAAATTTTTTTGTTTTTGTTGTTGTTGTTGTTTGTTTGTTTTAATTTTCTTTTTTGGCTGTGCCACGCGGCTTGCGCGATCTTAAGTTCCCTGACCAGGGACTGAACCAGGCCCGCAGCAGTGAAAGGGCAGAGGGAGTCCTAACCACTGGACCGGCAGGGAATTCCCTCAATAAATTTTTTTGAATGAATGAGTAAATGTTTCCCAATTAAGGCACTACAGAGATCACTGCTGACTTAAGAAGTAGCAGTGCCCATGAAGCACTGTGGAGCTGTTACCTGAAAAACCGGGTTTGTCTCTTGGTGGGTGTTGAGCCAAAAGACACAACCAAGCCAGAGATCAGGAGAAGGAAGGATTAATAATTGCTTGCAATGAGTAAGGAGAACACAGGGGATCTTTTCCAAAGCAGTATCTCCTAAGCAGCAAAGCTGGTTAAGTTTTAAGCTAAAGGTACATGCATCTTCATGAAGAGGCTTGGGCTGTCGGTGGACAGAGTCCAAGCTGTAGCTGACTGAAGTTACGAGGGACAGAAAAGGTCAATGTCATCATCCCTTAGGTTCCAGTTGATCTGGTGGTTGAGTGCTTCAGGCTAATCTTTACTGCTGAAACGGAACTGGGAGTCTTTACAACTGATATATTACCTTTGCTGTTGTTACTTCTCTTGCCTGATAACACTTTGTTCCTGCATTCTTTTGTTCCCTGAAGATCATTAATTACTAATACCTGTTCAGGGGCAAGCACTGTGGCCAGGCTTAGATTACCAAATGGCTTAGGCCCCAAATGGCTTTTCTTCTGTCGAGAAAGCCGTGCCTGGTTCTCTTTCTCAGGGGACCCCCTACCCTATCTTCTTACAGAGCTAGGGTGTAGTAGGTTGAAAAGAGATGGGATGAGGAATTTGAGACAATGCACAGACAACAGTTTGAAAATCTCATCTCTGAAAAATAGGCAACGCGATGGATGGCAGCCAACTGGAGGAAATTTTACGTTACTTTGTCTCAGGAGAAATGAACCTTGGGACTTCCCTGGTGGCACGGTGGTGAAGACTCCGCACTCCCAATGCAGGGGGCCCGGGTTTGAACCCTGGTCAGGGAACTAGATTCCACATGCATGCTGCAACTAAGAATTCACATGCCATAACTAAGGAGCCCTCCTGCCGCAACTAAGACCAGCACAACCAAATAAATAAATAAATAAATAAATATTTAAAAAATAAAATAAATAAGTGAGGCTGAATGCCCTCATAAATCTATTAAAAAAAAATGAATCTTAGCATATAGCTTCCGGGAGCCACCCTGAGCCCTAGGACTGGGGAGCTGACAAGACATATGGCACCAAGACCTTGTGTTAAAATAACAGCCCAAATAAAAAATCAAGAGCTGAGTCTGCAAGAGAATGAAGGACAGACAGGAGGTGTGGAGATAAGGTGAGTTCCACTGGCGGTCAGAAGTCAGAGGCTAGAAGCCAGGAAAGATCTAGATTGTATGGCTTGTCAGATGATTTTGCTCGATTCCAGTTTAGCTTAAACAGAAAGAGCCTGGGATGCTTTGGCCAGCTGTTAAACTTGAACCCTAGAATGGAACTTCATAAATATTGGCATGAAAACTCTCACAAGCTTGCATTTGTGGTCATGGGTATAACTTGGGAAAAGAACTCTTTGAATAAAATATGTTTCCTTTAACCTTTTTTTCAAGAAAATGCTTTTTCTCCCCAAGAGAACATTTTATAAATTATTTTAATTTCTGTACCTGATATAAATATTTTTAGGCATTGCTTTATTTTAAATTGTATATTTGGAAATTTACGCTATCATACCAGACCGCAGGCCAGACAAAACTTAAGGTTTAATTGAGGACTTTTCCTTGAATTATTTTATCTTCTTTTCTCTCTAATAAGTGCTTTCCTGCTTTAAATCAGTTTCATTCCTGGCTTAGGGGAGTTCCCCAAGACCAGGCTTTGAAATGCAAGGGCATAAGATTTTACATTTCAAAAGCCCAAACTTTGGGTGGGGGGGAGACAAGTTTTTGGCACAGACAATAGATTGGTTAGGATGTGCAGAGAGCCTGCCCCTCTATTCTACAACCCAGCAAACCTCCCAGACTGTAGGTGGGAGAAGACATGCAGAGAAGAGGGAAGAATTTAGATGCCGCTGGTCCACGTGAAGGGTCCTTGGCCATTTCCTTCCAAGCTGCTTTGGGGGGTGAAGGTCAAAAACCCGGCAGACTCCCCAGGTAGATTGAGGCTCCGAGCTGAGCAGACCTCCTCCCTCCCCCTCCCCACCAGGTGCGGAGTGGGAGAGTCTGTTCGGAGGTCCAGGTGCCGCCCACCGGCGGCTTGTTGCAAGAGAAGGCAATGACTGGACAGACCTCACAGCGCCCCCAGCCGTGTGGTCTGGGACTCCGGCAGGACTCAGGCAGTCAGAAGATGCCTCCTCCTACATCCACTAGCGGTGGTGGTGGGGGGGGAACGTGTTGCCAAGAGGGCACTGGGAGGAGACTGGTGCTGCCCTTACCAGTTACCATGATAACCCAAGAACAGATGGGACGGAGGGTATCTCACCTCTCGCTGGCTTGTAAATAATGGCATGGAGGACTCACCTCTCCTCTGAAACTTGAACTCAGCCTCAGACAGAGAAGAGGAAGGTGCCAAAGTTAACCTAGCAAGTCATGTGAGTGGCGGACAAATAAGATCTTTTACTGACTGTTAGGACACAATAACGTGACTCACACTACATCTTGAAGAATGAGTTTTTCTAGAGGACAAGGCAGCAGGGGATCCTCTAGGCATTGGACATGCATGTGCAAGTGCATGGCAGTATAATCAAAACATGGTACTTCCAGACAACCTGCTGGAGTGACGATAAGAAAGGATCCTGGCCGGGAGCAGGATGCTGGCCACCCAGAGGCCGATTCCTCATTGTGTTGCGAGCACCTTCTCCACGGAAGATGCACCGCGCTGTAGCGTGGTCCGAACGCGGGTTGCAAAAGAATTTCCAGACACAAGGCACAATGTAAAGAAGATAGAATTTATGAGAGAGAGGGTCACTGCCAGAACAGCAGGCCAACTTCCTAGTAGTCTGGGAGAGTCGAGCCCGAACATGTGCTATTGATCAGTTTTTATAGCCAGAAAACAGTGGAATGGTCCGAGGTGAAAATTTCATTTACTGGTTGGTCGAGGCACATACACCTTCCTTCTATAGGGTGGGAGTGGGGCAGGGCAGATGCCTTTCCTTATTTGGGACAGGTCCCGTTGCCCAGGTGGGCGTCCGTCGCCCAGGTGGGCTCAGGAATTTAGTATCTATCACAACATGGTAGGGAGGGCAATTAAGAGTCCGGTAGGGGGTGTAACGCTGACACTTTTTCAGGCAGGGCCGTCCTTTGTCCTTGAAGTACCACTGTCCTTGGAGCACCACAGGCTGTGCGGCCAGGATGATCCAGACAAGAGCTTTCAAGGAGCTGGCTACAGAAAGCATGCAGACGTGAAAGCAGATGCAGGAGTGAACGTCAAAGCATCTGAATAAAGTGCTCATGATGGCTGTTTTGCTCTTATTCTCCCTTATAACCTGCAGTTTAGCAGGAAAGGCTATTAGGTGTAATCCCGTGGTTATAATATAAAATACATGTACCACTTGTCTCCAGTGAGCACCTCGGCTTTAGGCTAGGATGCTGAGGGAACTTTGCTTACGCCTGCACGCTTGGGAGGGCCACACGGAGCATGCTGGGTGAGCAGCAAAGCATTTTACTAGCTCCACTTTCTCACCATCGGCTTCTCCAGGCCTCAAATAGCACCTGCCCTGACCACCCTATTTAAAATGGAACCCCCATCTGCCACCCAACACTCCCTATTTTCTCTTCCTTGTTTACTTTTCTTCACAGCATTTATCACGTTCTAATACACTATGAAATATATTTACTTGTTTTGTTTATCTGCATCTCCCTTCCCCCCCACCCCCGCCCCGGTAGAAAGTAATCTCCATGGGGGCAGGGGTTTGTCTGTTTTGCCTAGAACAATGCAATGCCCCTAGTCCTTGTGAAATGTGGAATGAATGAAACGCCATGACTTCTCAGCACATCAATCACACCCCCATCAAATATAAGCTAAAAACCCGTCCAATGGCAAATATTAATTTATGGGTCAGCACCATTAGGATTATAAGTACGACTGCTTCCCTCCGGGGTTATGGACATTGAAGAGCTGAGGCTTGTGGTCATTCCAATCACGTAACAGGTTGAACAGATTTAGAGGCTTTGGGGTCAGATAGACCTGGATTCAGATTCTACTAAGCAGTGAATGAGTTAGGGCAAGCTTTTCTAAACTTCCTTGAGTCTTAGTTTATTCATCTGTAAAATGTACAGTGATACTAACCTCCTAGGGTTGTTGTAAAGACCGGATGGGATAAAACATACAGCACCCTACATGTGGTGCAGGGTACGTACTCGATGAGATCTGTTATTATTTTCTCATTATCATTTTGGGAGCTGTATTAGTCTGCTGGGGCTGTCATAATAAAATACCACAAATTGGGTGGCTTTAACAACAGAAATTTATTTTCACATAGTTTTGGAAACTGGGAAGTCCAAGATCAAGGTGTTGGCAAGTTTGGTTTCTCCTGAGGCCTCTCTCCTTGGCTTGCAGATGGCCACCCGCCACTGTGTCCTCACATGGCCCTTCCTATGTACATGTGCATCCCTGGTGTTTCTTCCTCTTCTTAGGAGGACATCAGTCCTGATGGATTAGGGCCTCACCCTTATGACATCATTTAACCCTAATTACCTGTTGAAAGGCCCCATCCGCAAATATAGTCACAGTGGGGGTTAGGAGTTCAACGTAGGAATTTGGGGCAGAACACAGTGCAATCCATAACAGATGCTGAGGAATTTTCAACAAAGTATATCCAATTTTGATATATTTAATAATTAGGAAATATTTAAATCCCAGAAATAAAAATGTTTTATTGGGTTTCTTTTTGTTTTTTGACTAGCAGATAGGCACTGAAAAGGGCATAGATGCAAGTATTTGGTGGCTGGTGTTCATTTTACAAACAAGAAGAAAGAAAACCAAGGGAAGAGGGAAACATGTGGAGAGAAACAGAAAGAAGACACAGAAATAAAACTATGAAATGACCCCTTACCAAATGGTAGGGCTGTACCTGAGGATGCATTTGAAGAGAACAGTACCAGGGAACAAGAGGAAACATAACTAGCTCCCACTGGAGAGAAAGGAGAGACAGAGAGAGAAACTGTATTTCTTTTCGTTTTTTTTTTTTGGCTGTGTGGCATGCAGGACATTGGTTCCCTGACCAGGGATTGAACCCGTGCCCCTGCAGCGGAAGTGCGGAGTCTTTCTGATGGCAAATGTTTATCTAGTCAAGAGAGAAACTGTCAGCTTCTTGGTCAGTTGGGTCTGATGTCCCCTCCTTCCCTGCCAGGGAATTTGGCACGTGTAGAGCAGAGCTACTTCTAACTAGACCCTGAGAAACTTGGGGGTGATATTTTAAAAGAAATGTTTTATTTATTTATTTACTTGGTTGTGCCGGGTCTTAGTTGCAGCAAGCAGGCTCCTTAGCTGTGGCTTGCCAGCTCCTTAGTTGTGGCATGCATGTGGGATCTAGTTCCCTGACCAGAGGTGGAACCCAGGCCCCTTGAATTGGGAGTGCGGAATGTTAAACCCTACGCCACCAGGAAAGTTCCTGGGGGAGATTTTTAAAATAAGTTTTTTACCAGTAGATTACTATTTTGTACCAAAAGCAAAACCGTAGACACCTTCCAATTGTAAATAGTAATTTTATAAAGAAGCAGCTTACAGGCTTAAGGGCAGGTATATCTCTAAATTCACCCTGTGAAGTGGAGCCATAGACACCGGGGCCTTCCTACCTGCTTAGTCACTTTTCCTGCCCATATCCAGGAAGGTTTTGGCGAGAGGGTTCTAGATTGTATTATTTTTTCCAGGCATTGTTCCAGAATGCCTGGAAAAAATAATATTGTACTAATGCAAAAAAAAAAAAAAAGAAAGAAAGAAAAAGGAAAAAAGAAAGAAAAGGCTCCACTTGCATCTGTGTTCAGAGCTTTTTTTTTCTTGGTTTGATCTTATTGTTTGCAGAGTACTCTGAATTTCTTTGAGATTTCTAGCACGCCCATCTGGCAGACACACTTAGTATTTTGGGGTCAGGCCTCTGCAAAGTGTGTGTTAGAAGTGACTGGCGTGGCCTTGACTCACACTGTCTTCCTGCACTTGGGAATGGTCCCACCATCTCCAGACTTAGAAAATTGTGGGTTTCATCAAGTTTTTTAACTGGAGCTGCAAGAGTGGATCTGTGCATCTTCTAAACCTAGGGAACTACATCTGTATTCTTGGCCTGTCATGTAAACAAATTCTAGTAATAATTCGATAGGTAAGAAAAATTAAAATGTATCTGGTACCCTGCTAAGCACATGTACACATATCAGTTCATGTTAATCCTCCCAGAAGATATGAACAAGAGCAGGCAAACAGAGATTATGAGCCCCGCCAAGGCTACCCGCTAGTAAGCCCTCACCTGGAATGTTCCTCTGGGTCCAAAGCACCTGCTCTGATGCGCTTGAAGCCCCATTTGTGCCTTCACCTGTAGGAACTCAGTGACATCCATCCACTTTGGTATGATGTCCGTGTTTTTTGCTCTCATTACTTATATGACTCTTTTCCCCCCTGAATCAAAAGTACTCATGTTGGATATGTATTGGAAAAAATATTTATGTTCAGTATGTATAGTTTTCTTATTTATTCTCTTTCCGTTATGCAAAATATTGTACAAGATTTGCTTTCAGAAAATCTGCCTAGTAAGAGATTGTGTCTGAGGTGTAAACAGCCAAGTCATGATGCATGGTAAGGAGAAAATGAGAGTAATCGTGAATTCTGTAGGACCTCCAATATGATTTATTGTAACAGAATGTTTTTAAATAAAGAACACTGCTTAAAGTTACATTTCTGGATCTCATGACCTAGGAGAGGAAGCAAATCTAATAGATACCGCCTCTGTAGTGAATTTTCAAGTCAAAATAATAGCTTCTGATCAGTCACCTCTAGAATTTTGATTCCAAGATTTCAGCCAGAGAATAAGGATGGTACTAAAGCATGCATAATAAGTCTTCGTGTGGTGCTATCCCTCATTCCTGTGCCACTTTATAAAATAAAAATGGTATTATTATTATTTATTGTTTTTAAAGTAATACTTTTCCCATAAAATCTTGTAGTATTACTTTTTGCATTTATCATAATAGTCCATCTAGATTTTATTTTTGAATGTAGTTGGAGGTAGAAGTTTAAATTTATTTCTTTTAAGTAGATGCCTTATCATATCAACACTATTTATTAATAATTCATCCTTTTCTTCTCAAGTTGAAATAATACCTTTACCATACATTAGTTTCCCATTTACATCTGACGCTACTTCTGAACTTTATTCTATTCTACCAATATATTTGTTTATTATATACAAATACCATACTATTTATTTATAATTGCCTTGTATTACATTCTAATATATTGCAAGATATTATTCTTTCTTCCCAAGATTTTCTCGGCAATTTTCACATATTTATTTTATCATATGAATTTTACAAAATTTTGTCCTCTTACCAAAATAGGAAAGTGAATTCTGATTGGTGTTGCATTAGGTTTATATATTAATTTGGGAAAGGGTGAGTTTCTCTTTTTAGAAATTGAAATTTCCAATCTTAGAATATGAAATGTCACTCAATTTGTTCAGGTATTGGCATTAGGACCATCAGTAAAATTGAATAGCACTTTTTTATTAGGTTCTGTAACCTTTATGTTTGTTATTTTTAGGTATTTTAGTGTTTTAAATTATTGTGTGTGGGGTACATTTTTCCCATATCCATTTCTAACTGCTTATATTATAAATATTATATATAAATTATTTATTTTAAATAAAGCTATTTTATGTATAATTTCATATATCCAATCTCCCTATTAAATTTTCATGAATTCTATTCAATAGTAGATTTTTAGCTGTCATATCTATTAAAACACCTTCTCTTCCTTCCAGTTATTTTCTTATTTTATTGTATTAGCTAGAAAACCAAAAGTACTGTTGAATAAAAGTGGCCTTGTTCCTGATTTATATGTCAAGGCTTCAGTATTTTACCATTCAATATGGCGTTTACCAGGTGTATGGGTTTGTATATATGTGAGTGTGTGTGTGTAAATATATTTTATATTCAAGTAGTTTCGTTCTATCACTATTTTACTTAGGATTTTTTTTTTTAACTTAGGATTTATATTAGGAATGGCTACTGAATTTTGTCAGCATTTTGAGACTTTGATTAATCTAATCCTAGGATATTTTCTCTTTGATTTATTGATGCAGTGAATTATATTGATATTAAATATTAGGAATGTAGTTTAGGAAAATATATGAGTAACCTTCAAGTGTGGGAGGCCTTCTTAACATAGGAAGCACAAAAGTCATAAGGGAAAAGATTTCAAGATTTAAGTTTAGAAAAAAATGTTGGGAACTTCCCTGGTGGTCCAGTGGTTAAGACTCCGTGCTTCCATTGCAGGGGGCACGGGTTCAATCCCTGGTTGGGGAACTAAGATCCCGCTTGCCGCATGGTGCAGCCAAAAAAGAAAAAGAAAAAAACGTTACATTTCTGAAATGGTGCATATAGCATAAACAATGTCAGTTGATACCCTTATCAAACAAAGAATTATAACCACTACTTAGGATAAAAAGACCTTTTATGAATTGATAAGAAAAAGATAAGCCATAAGGGAAAATAAAAACAACATGATACGATCAGGCAATTCATTAATTCAACAATTATTATTATTTTTTAGCTCCTACTATATTACTGACACTCTTCTAGATCCTGGGATAATAGCAATGAGCAAAACGATCAAAGACTCCCAGCCTCCTGGACCTAATGTTCTAGCGGGGGGATTCACCTCACAATATGTTCTGGAGGTCCCTCCCCGGCAGCACATGGAGATCTTCCTCATTCTTTTTTAGGACAGAGAATGACAAGTACATACTCCTTTGTATGGTTGTGTGAAAAGTTTATTCAACCAGTCTCCTGCTGCCACACTCAGGTTGCTTCTAATCTTTTTAGCTTTTGCAAATAATACCTCAATGGAGAACCTCATTTATTATTAGATCATGCTAAATTTCCCTCCCTAGCTGTTGTACCATAATCATCAGATTTCCTGTTTCTCCACAGCCTTGCTAACAGTGTGTTTTCAGTCTTTAGGATTTTGTCAGTCTGGGTAGATGAGAAACAGAAAACACGTACGTTGGTGTGATTTTAATACGCTTTTTATTATTCTGAGTGAAATTGAGCATCTTTTCATGTTTATGGACCATGTGAATATTTTCCCTGTGAACGTGGTTTTCCTGTCTTTTGCTCACTTTTAAAATTAATTTGTTGGTTGTTTCTCTATTTCTACAAACTCTTTAGGGAGATTAACCCTTTGTTGTGATATTAACTGTGAATGTTTTTCCCAGTTTGTCATTTTTCTTTTGTCTTTGCTGTATTTTTTTTTAAAAATCAGGCTTCTTGCTATGCTTTTAGTACAGTGAAAATTACCCTTTTTAGGTTCCATAAATTTAATAAATGTATAACCACCACCATAATAAAGATATAAAATATTTTCACCAACCCCAAAAGTTTTCTCATGTCCGTTTGCAGTGAGTCCCCTTTCCCACCTCCATCCCCTGGTACCACTGACCTGATTTCTGTTTTGCCTTTTTCAACATGCCCTAAATGGAATCATACAGTGTATCTGGTTCTTTTTTATATCTGGCTTCTTTCACTTAGCATAATGCTTTTGAGATTCAACCATGTTTTTGCATGTATGAGCAGTTCTACTTATTGCTGTGTAATATTTTTTCATTTGGATGTATTTATCTATTTACCAGTTGATGGATATTTTGGTTGTTTCCAATTTGGAGGTACAGTGTATTATGAACAATGCTGCTTTAAACATTTCCATACAGGTCTTTGGAGACTTTGCCGTACAGAAGTTTTTTATATTTATATAATCAAATGTATAAATCTTCTCTTTTCTGGCTTTTGGATTTTGAGACATAGTTAGAAAGATAATAAGAGGATTCACTATTTTTTTTTCCTTCTAGTACTTGTATGGTCTCATTTTTTTTACATGCAGATCTTTGATCTATTTGTAATTTATCCTGAAGTGAGGCATAAATCAATTTTCTTTTTCTAACTGGCCACCCAATAGTCCCCAAATTCCTATATCAATCTTTTAAATCTGATTTAAGAAAATCTATTTTACAATTATTTGTAATTACTTATAGTTTATTAGAAACATTTTAAGTTTATTACAATTATTTGTGTTTATCACAAATATTCAATTAAAGTTAGAAGTTAAAAACCTATTTTTCTTTAAATCTCAAATACAACTTACAAATCTAGGAAATTCAATTGTAAATCAAGTAATTTTGTATTAAAATTAAAAACACTCATTTTCATTGTTCTTTGATTAATGTTTAATTAGCTTATAAATTTAACAAATTGTAATCCCTTAAACATTTAAGCACAGTTTATGAACTTAATCAAATTACCTTAAAAATTATAAATTAAAGCCACAAAACTCTTAAATATAATAAATTAAATTCTCTTAAATTTAAATAACACTGACAAACATGATTAAATCCTCTTAAGCATTTCAATCTATCTCATGAATTTAATATATTTGGTTTTCTCAAGTACTTCTGAAATCTAAAGAGACATAATTACAAATCTAACAAAATCAAACCACATGTTTATAAAACTGTAGAGAAACAAACTTTAAAATGTAGATGATCAAACTCTTTTAAACGTTTAAACATCTTAAAATCATTATAAATTTAATAGATATTCCTAAGTTTAAACGTTGACTACCAACTTAATCATTTGCATTAGCCTATGTATTTAAATTAAAATGGCAAATATAGTATGTCAGATTCTTGACAGCATTTTAAACATCTTAAGGATACACAAAGTGCAGCTTCTAGTTCTAGTACTATTGTATATCTTCCCTCCCTCTGGCAATGCCGCTAAAACAATAATTATAGGGTTTTTCTAAAGCATAAACCCACAAAGACAAAGAGAATGGGAAAGGCGACAAAGGCAACAATTTTGCATGCTGAAAAGCAGATGACTTACTGGTAGCTGATTTAACAGCCCTGAAAAAGCTGAATTCTAAGCTAGTGGTAGGGAAGTCAGGAAGTAATCAGATTTGCGCCCCAGAACCTCAGAGCAGGGCGGCTCAGGAATGGGCGGAAATAGGTTCTTTTTGAATGCTAGAGTAGAAAAGGACCTTCGAACAAGAAGGATGTTTGACATCCTGTTTGTGTGTGTGTGTGTGTGTGTGTGTGTGTGTGTGTGTGTGATCCTATTTCCCTGACCAGGGATCAAACCTGGGCCCCAGCAATGATAGTGCCAAATCCTAACCACTGGACCACCAGGGAATTCCCAACAGCCTGTTTAAAATGTGGTTAGAACCACCTTCATCTTCATCCCCTACTCTCCTTTGCACAACTAGCAAGAGCTTTGCCTCACCACCCAGGAGAAGACCAGAAGTTTGGTCTCTGGAGGGGTAAACTAGGGATACAGTGGACTCAGGACCCCAGGCCACTGGGGACAGAGGAACTCAGGGCTGAATATGGCAAGGGATTAAGGGAAAATCCACATACTGAACTGGGAGACTCACTCTGACTTGCCAGTGGCTCACAGAAAGCTGTGGGCAGCCAGGTTTATACCCTCCAGGAAGAAAGCTGGAAGATTCTTCACCAGGCTGAAACGAGATCTCAAGATGTTGATAGTCAGCAGCCTCCAACCAGAGAGCTTCAGCAGGTCACCCTACGGTGAGGTCCTCCTCTGGACAAGCCCTGCTCAAATGCCCAGATCTTCCAGTCAGCTTCCTAGCACCCTACTCCTGAATACACGTGAACGGTGATGAGTTATCAGGCTTTTGAGGAAAGCCAAAACAAATGAACAATAACAACAACATACAGGAAATGTAACTTTGGAAAAAACAAAGGCAATGAACAAAGGCAGAACAAAATACTCATCAGTAATATCCTCAGAAGGATAAGAAAGTTATTGTATCTATGAAACAAGGACAGTACACAATAAAAAAGAAACACTCAGAAAACTAAAAAGAGCTTTTAGAAAATAAAAATATATAGGAAAAAATGAAAAACTGCATAGAAGGGTTGGAGGATAAAATTGAGAATATCTCCTAGAAAAAAAGAATCAAAAGTAAATGATGGGCAATAGGGAAAAAAACATAATAAAAGAATTAGACCAGGATGTCCAATACCTGGAAAAAAGAAATTCCAGAAAAAAGTACACAAGAAAATGTCCTAGACGTGAAGTATTCCCAGATTAAAAGCTCTCACCAAGTACCCTGCAAAATAAATGAAAAAATGAGATACCATGCCAGGTATCTCAAGCAAAGTCCATTGAGGAGAGAAAAACCATACTTATTTTACCAGAGACAATTTATTATTAAGGATTGTTAACTAATAGAAGATGGTTAACAACTTAAAGGGTAAAAGAGGGCAAAAACTTGTACACAAATGTTTATAGAACCTTTATTCATAGTAGCCAGAAACTGGAGCTAAGCATGAAAGCAGTAGTTTGGAAGAAAATCCAAAAGTTGTGGGAGAGTACAGTTTGAATCCAGGATGAAAATGGGAGGGAGTAGGGGTGAATCTGAGATGTTTACAGCTTTCCCAAAGTGGAAATCAAAAGGAAGCTAGCTCTAAGTCACTGCAGAGCCAGCTTAAGAGCCCAGCACTTTACTGCTGTTATCACCATGCTCTCGACGCCACAGAGATAATATTCTGAGTAAAACATTAAAGACTCAGACGTTGAATATGGGGAAGTTTTAGGAATACCTTCATCTATTTATTCTACTTATATTTTCCATTTTTAGGTATATACAAGGCTAATGTAAATTTATTATATTAAAATTAATGTAATACATATATTATGTTAATATAATTTATAAAGCTAATGAAGTACAGTTGACCCTTGAACAACAAGGCGGGGGCAGCCACTGACCCTCCATGCAGTTATAAATCCTTGTATAACTTCATCGTCTACCCTCCTATTGAAAGTTTTGCATGTTGCAGGAAGGGGGACCCCTTCCAGCGGCTGAGAGTGGGCTCTTGTCTAATACTCGCAAATGAATTGTCCGAGGAAACACATGTGCTGACAAAACAAGAGACTTTATTGGAAAGGGGCACCCGGGCGAAGAGCAGCAGGGTAAGGGAACCCAGGAGAACCGCTCTGCCATGTGGCTTGCAGTCGCAGGTTTTATGGTGATGGGGTTAGTTTCTGGGTTGTCTCTGGTCAATCATTCTGACTCAGGGTCCTTCCTGGTGGCTCATGCATCGCTCAGCCAAGATGTATTCCATTGAGAAGGATTCTGGGAGGTTGATAGGATATATGGACTGGCGTCTCCTCTCTCCTTTTGGCCTTTCCCAAAGTCTTCCAGTTGGTGGTAGCTTGTTAGTTCCATGTTCCTTACCAGGATCTCCTGTTGTAAGATAACTCATGCCAGTGGTTACTATCGTGCCTGTCCAGGGCGGGCAGTTTTGGTCAGTGGTTCCCCTAATACATCCGTGGATTCAACCAAACGCAGGTCATGTAGTCCTGTAGTATGTATTTAGTGAAAAAAAACTGCGTAGGGCTTCCCTGGTGGTGCAGTGGTTAAGAAAGAATCCGCCTGCCAATGCAGGGGACACGGGTTCAAGGACTGGTCCAGGAAGATCCCACATGCCGTGGAGCAACTAAGCCCGTGTGCCACAACTACCGAAGCGCATGCACCTAGAGCCTGTGCTCCGCAACAAGAGAAGCCACTGCAGTGAGAAGCCCATGCACCACAACAAAGAGCAACCCCTGCTCACCACAACTAGAAGAAAGCCTGAGTGCAGCAATGAAGACCCAATGCAGCCAAAAATAAATAAATAAATAAATAAAATAAATAAGACTCTACCTCCAAATACAGTCATTAAAAAAAAAAAAAACAATAAAAACAAAAACCTGCCTATATGTGGGCCTGTGTAGTGCAAACCTGTGTTAACCAAGGGTCCACTGTAATATAATTGCTAAAAATAACATAATAAAATACATGTCTAGTGAAGAATAAAAGAGCTCTTTCAATAACTATAAAACAAGTGATAGAAAACCATTGTGTTTCAGTTTCCTTAACAGTGTTATTTCTTTCTATATAATAAATAATGCTATGACATTCAATGGATGGTGTATTAAATCTGATGGAACATGGCATTATTTCACATAAAAACAAGTTTAAAGAAAAAGAGGTTCCAAACACAGGGACAGTGCTCTGGCTCCTTCTCTCCACAATCTATTGGTTCTGTCTCCTCCAGGAAACATTCTTGTCACCTCATGCTGGCTCCCCTCATAGTCACAAAATGGCTGCTGCTTCTCCAGTGATCACATCAAAACACAACAGCCAGTGCCCAAAAAGGGGCTGTGTTTCTCCTGTGAATGAAAAATGTTGCCTGCCATATCAGTAAACAAAGGATGTTGCAGCCATCAAGCCACTACAGCCATCCTGGATGGTGAGCCCTGAGGAAGCTCAGGATGGAGACCAATGGGCTGCCCACTGCCAAGCCCTCAGCCCCTGCAGCCACCCCCAGCGGTGCACCCTGAGGGGACTCAGGATGGGAAAGAAACAGGATACTGGCCCTAGATAGCTAAAGGAAAGATTTCAATGAGCCCAGATTCTTGCATCTTCCCAGATAGAAAAGTGCTAAATTCATTAACTTGACATATCTGGTTTTCTTTAATTAACAGTAATCTTTTGATGTTCTGACTACCTGCTTTGTCACAAAACTCCTATATATCCTGTCTGAGAAGCTGCCTCCCGGGCAGCTTGAAGTCCTCAGAAAGTCTGCCAAATAAAACATAATTCTCAACTTTTAGGTTGTGCATTTTTTTTTCAGTCAACACTCCTTATAAGTGATAAAATCTTTCCCAGAAGCTCCTGCAGATTTCTCCTGCTGTCTCATTGGCCAAAATTTTGTCACATGCCCATGCCCATACCAATCATTGGCAGGGGGAACAAACCTACAAGGAATGGCTTAGACCCATCATGTCCCACCCCCTGGGGCTAGAGGTGAGGCCCATGCACTGAGCACAAGCAATGCAGAGGAGAGAGGCTATGGGAAAAATCAGGGTTCATGTGGGAAGAGCAGGTGGGCAAATGAATGCCGGGGAGCAACCAACAATGTCTGCCACCGATTCCTAATCACACCCACTGTGTTAGAGGTGCATTAATTCGACTCTCCGAGGACAGCTTCATTTCTGAGTTCTTAAAGGAAGAAACATTTCAGTGTAGTCAGTTTTCCCTTATTAAAAACTTCCATTTATTCCATTTTCATTTCAGCCTCAGACTCATCTTTCCCATATTTAATAATGATGCTTTTATTACTAATGTATAAAAATTGCTACTATTCCAGAGGAAAATTTTCAATAGCTGAAAATCTAAGTTTTGCTGTGTTTAGACCAATTGAGCCAAACATAGACACATAGGGGAACACATATTTGAAGTTGTAAATTTGGACCCAAAGCATATCATAATTGTTTATAGTTTAAATATGCAGTGAACTAAAATAATCTTCATAATTCATTTAAAATACATCTTTCTACATTTTAGAATGCCAGTGCTTTGTGAGCTTTTGAGTAATATCAAAAGGTAAAATTACTCACAGTTTGCCCTTGCAATTCTTGCTTCTCCATTTCTCAGTAGAATGTTCAGATAACAAAATCCTTCTTCATCAAATAAAATATCTAATTTCATAAACTCTCTCTGACACAATCTCAACCCCACTCTGTAAAATCCCCAAATTATATATGATTTCCAAAACGGAGAAATTTGATCTGATAGAATAACAACAGTCTGCAGGAGAAAGCAGAAACAGTCGTGTGCTAAATTACAATCGTATTTCCTGGACAGATGCTTAGAAAGAGTCAGAATGTCCCATTTAGTATGCGGTATCTGGCAAGTCACCCTAATCCTTCATGAGCAACTTTGTTTATTGACTGGATAGATGGATGACTATTTAATTATGCTGTTGAGAAAATACTTACTGCAAAGAATGTGCAATTCTTAATGATTATTGATGATTAGAAAAGTCAAATACCAAGTCAGAGTGAAAAGCTGAAATAAAGATCCTTGAAGAATACAACTAAGAAAGCAGAACTTGATGAAGTATGTTTTTGTTTTTGTTTTCTTTTTGACCGTGTGGCATCTTAGTTCCCTGACCAGGGATGGAACCCGTGCCCCCTGCAGTGGAAGCGCGGAGTCTTAACCACTGGACCGCCACAGAAGTCCCAATGAAGTATGGTTGAATATTGTTAGATAGTTGATTAGAAAAAGACAAGGTTCTGATCTGTAGGTATTTGGGGGCTGAGTGTGTTATAAGTATGAAGGGGTGACCAGCAAGGGAACAAGAGGGAAAGAGGGAAGGAAAGAGGCAAGGACCGTCCTCTACGGAGCTCACGGGCTGGCATCATGTGCCTGGCATCGTGCTGGGCACTTTGGATTTATCCCAGGTCATCCCTCCAAATTCAATGAAGTGGGCATCGTGGTTGTTTCCATTTTGGAGATGAAGAAACTGAGGTCACAAGAGATTAAGACATTTGCCCAAAAGAGACGTTCCTGGTGGTCCAGTGGTAAAGAATCCGCCTTCCAATGCAGGGGACGTAGGTTCGATCCCTGGTGGGGGATCTAAGATCCCACATACCACATGGCAACTAAGCCCACGCACCACAACTAGAGAGCCCGTGCTGCAAACTACAGAGCCCATGCGCTCTGGAGCCCGTGCACCACAACTAGAGAGAGAAAAACCCGCATGCCACAACTAGAGAGAAGCCCGCGTGCCGCAACAAAGAGCCCATGCCACAGCGAAAGATCCCACATGCCTCAACAAAGACCTGATGCAGCCAAAAATAATAAATAAATAAATATTTTTTAAAAAGACATTTGCCCCAGGTAAATGACAGAGACCAGGGTTTAAACCCAGACCCTTCTAACACCAGAGTCTCTGCTTGTGTCCCAGCAGCAGGATTTTTCAAGTGTAGTGATGGGAGTAGCACAATCTCTGAACCTGGGGAACCGGGGTTGGGTATATATTGTCCAAATATACTCAAATCCTGAGATGCCCACTGGGCCCACCTTTTCCCAGTGCCTCCTGAGTTCCTCTCCTGGTGGGAAAAGGACTTAAGCTTTAGGGACCTTCACTGGGTGAATGACAAACACCTCGTCGTCTTGCCATAATAATTCGTGCAGAAGAGACGTCGGGATCAATGAGGAATCTCAGACCTCTCTTTTAAAAGTAGCTCAATTTTCATTTGGAAGGTGAAGAAACTTTTGAAGCTTCAATGTTGGTACAGGAGAGAATTTGTGATGATGAACTGATCTTGATTAAAAGCGCTAAGGCTCATACCTTTGCGTCATTCATCTTACGTGGGGCAAATGATTTCATGTGTGGCGAGATGGAGCGCTCTTTACCTGATGCTCTTTGTGTGGCGAGAGTTTTGGAGTCAAAATCTGTGGTTCCGGGTAGGGGTGTTGTAGAAGCAGCCCTTTCCATATACCTTGAAAACTACGCAACCAGCATGGGCTCCCGGGAACAGCTTGCTATTGCCGAGTTTGCAAGATCTCTTCTTGTTATTCCTAATACTCTGGCAGTTAATGCTGCCCAAGACTCCACAGATCTGGTTGCAAAATTAAGAGCTTTTCATAATGAGGCTCAGAACGCAAAAATCTAAAATGGATTGGTCTTGACTTGGTCAATGGTAAACCCTGAGACAACAAACAAGCAGGGGTGTATGAACCAACCATAGACAAAGTTAAGAGTTTGAAATTTGCAACTGAAGCTGCAATTACCATTCTTCGAATTGATCTTATTAAACTACACCCAGAAGGCAAAGATGATAAGCATGGAGATTATGAAGCTGCTGTTCACTCTGGAGCCCTTGATGATTGATCTGATTTCTTTTATTTATAACAATGTTAGATGCAATTTTCTTGTACCTCGAGTATTACACGTTAAAGTGCAACAAGCTGTCAAAAAATAAATAAATAAAAGTAGCTCAATTTTCAAATTTATTAAAACGATTCACTGGAAATATCTGAGAAAACATGCTAAATTTAAATTAAAATTTTAAAGAATTCTCACGGGTCACATGATTTCTATTAAGATACCAAATGATGGTGTGTGTCCTATAATGAGACTGGCCGCCTGCCCTTCCTGGAGAGGGTATGAGGCAATGAAAGAGAACTAGACTCTTTCTAGGTCGGCCTCTGCCTGGGAGAGGAGCTGGGACAAGTTATTTCACTGTCTGCCGTCGACTTCTTCATCCATGAAAAGACAGTCAGTCACGCGCTGCTCACAGGTGATTGGGAGCCTGATGAAACCCATGTTCCAGCCAAATCTAAACAGTCGCAAAACCCCTGGGAAGCTCCTCTGTGGCTTTTCTTGCAGGCAGGGTTGTTCATTAACAAAACATTCGCAGCTGATAAGATGTTCAAAACAGTATTTACAGATTTTAAGGTTTTCAAAATAGAGATAAATATATAACAATAAATGCCTATGCACTTTGACTTAAAATAAGCTAATACCATGAGAGTTAGTACCCAACTCACAAATATTTGGGGGCTACACTTTAGCTTCCTTCAAGCTGTATCTGTGATGTGAAATAATTGCATTTATTTATTGCCAAGCTAATATGCTCCTTCCCTCTGCACATATAAATATTTTCCTTTAAATATTTGGAGCAGGGGTGTATACACTTCTGAGCCTTTTAACAAATGATCATTAACATTGATCTATGTTATTAATCATTTCTTCACAAATTGTTTTATTGGCCACAGAGTATTCCATCATCTAAATGGGCCATGATTATTTAACTAGTCCTAACTATTGGACCCTTAGGTCAGCACTGATTTTTCATTATTATAATTAACCTATGACAAACATTCTTATATAAAAAATGTTGTACATGTCTCTGATAAATTCCTTAGGAGTAGAATATCTGGGTCAAAGGGCATGGATGACTTTAAGGTTTTTGGTAGATATTGCCAAGCCAATTTACACTCTTCTCCATGAGTATTAAGGGGCTCCCTTTTTTTTTTTTTTTTTTTTTTTTAATTGTCCTCACCAATATTGGGTTTTGTCACTTAAAAAAAAATCTTTAAAATTTGAGAGACAGTAAGTGTTAGAAAATATCTAATATCTTTTTCTGTTTTAATAAGTACAGTATATAGAACATAATAGAGTCTTGACTAGGCTCAGTTGTGGTTCTGAGGAGCAGATTTCTGTGTACTGTCTGTAGAGGTGGTCTGATGAGTTGTAGTATGCAGGTTGTACGTAAAGAAAGCTTCGTGACTCAGAACAAACACTGTGTTTGAGAGTTAGAAGTGAGAAGGCTTGGATTCTGGTTTTAGCCAGCCGTGTTTCCTTAGGCAAGTGTTATATCCTTAGGTATTTACCTTAAATACCTCAGAGGAGCCAGTAGTATGCTTGTCTGTGTGTGCAAGGTAATTTGAGTCTGTGCCCTGAGGAGTCTCCCTCTAGAGGCCATTACAGCAAGCACTTCGAATTTTGCCTTCTAAATCAGTACCAGAGGGCTAATTAATTAGCAGAAGAAATGTCAGAAATTATTTTTAATTGGTGAAATGGATGATGTGCAAGGTATGAAGCTGACAAGTAAGATTGTACAAGTGTCTCTCTGCCTTTTTTTTGAACAATGTAAGAAGTAAGCTCCATAACCAAATGTTTCTGGGTTACGCCCTGTCTAGAACTCCATGCATTCCAAAATCTTCCACTTAACCCACGATTTAGTTGCTTGATCTAGCTAGAGGGGTAGCTGATTAGGTCATTATAATTTAGGTGCACTTGTCCCAGAGAGAAACTTTCCTGAGAAGGTTCCTGTAGGGTGCCAGAGTGGATGGGAGGGGGCACCCCACTGAGCTTCCAGAAACATGTTTTGGACTCCCGTGGTGTCTGTCTTTCTTATGGCAGAATTTAATTGTAACATAACATCTGGTAGTGTGGTTGTAGGGAGGGACACCTATCACTTCTGACTTAACCTGTTTGAAATATTTTCCTCACATGAGTCACAGGAAATGGACTAAATTATTTCTGACTTCCCAACTAGTTCTAAAAGTTCTAGATTATGTGTATAAAGAATGTAACATTAGATTCAGATGACCTGTCATCTTCATCGAATAGCAAGGGAATATTATTTATAATATTTAATGTTAATTAATTAATTAATTAATTTTTGGCTGCGTTGGGTCTTCATTGCTGTAAGCAGGCTTTCTCTAGTTGCGGTGAGCACGGGCTACTCTTCGTTGCAGTGCATGGGCTTCTCACTGCAGTGGCTTCTCTTGTTGCAGAGCATGGGGTCTAGGTGAGCGGGCTTCAGTAGCTGTGGCATGCAGGCTCAGTAGTTGTGGCTCATGGGCTCTAGAGTGCAGGCTCAGTAGTTGTGGTGCATGGGCTTAGTTGCTCCATGGCATGTGGGATCTTCCCAGACCAGAGCTTGAACCTGTGTCCCCTGCATTGGCAGGCGGATTCTTAACCATTGCACCCCCAGGGAAGCCCTTAATATTAATTTTAATAATACTTAATAGAAAGAAATGAAAAGGAAAATTGAAGTGCAGAGAGATTAAATAAATGAGCCAAGTTTGTCTTTGCTCCAAAATTCATGCTCTTTCTCCTGTAATACCTGATACCCTTTGGTTATAGATCGAATTGTGTTCCCCCCTTAAAGTCTTATGTTGAAACCCTAACCCTTAACGTAACTGTATTTGTACATAGGGCCTTTCAAGAACTAATTAAGGTTAAATGGGGTCATAAGGGTGGGGCCCTAATCCAATATGACCAGTGTCCTTATAAGAAGAAGAAGAGACACCAGGGATGCACATACACAGAGGAAAGACCACATGAGGACACAGTGAGAAGGTGGCATCTGCCACCAAGGAGAGAGGCCTCAGGAGACACCAAACTTGCCAACACCTTGATCTTGGACTTGCAGCCTCCAGAACTGTGAGGGAATAAATTTCTGTTGTTCAAGCCACCCAGTCTGTGATATTTTTTTATGGCAGCCCTAGTAGACTGATATACCCTTAACTCTATGGAGATGGGGCAGAAAGATACTAAAGAGGATGATTTTAGTGAGCCTCATGCTGAGAAAAAACAAAAGTGGCAGGCTAAGGGATTTTCTGAAAGGAATCAGCGACCACGATATTCTGAGATTATGGAGTTTTGTAACCTACGTGTGTATATATTTTCCCTCAGCTCCCAAGGAGGCTCCCAAGGCAGTAGCCCAAGGAGGTGCACCCAGGACCTGTGAGGACCACGGGGAGTGTTGGGTGGCTGGGGATGGGGGAGAGGAAACTAAATAAAGGGAGGCCTCTTAGCAATTTTCACCTACTTAACAATTTTGCCTTGGGCAGAGCTGAACTAATTTTAACCTTACATGGTAATGCCAGTGAGGGAAGAAACCAGAACTAGGAAGCCAACCAGTTTCTCAGCACTGTCTGTCTCCTTACCCATCTTTTCCCTGGGAGCCCTACTGCAGGAAGAGTTTGGTTGACACTGCTATGAAATCAACATAGAAACTAAGTGCAGTCCATAACCATGGAAATGAGGTTTGCTTCTGATAAACCAAAATGCTCATAAAAGTCAAATGCACTATCAGCAGATCCATTACCAAGAAGTGTCCTGGGTAATGACACTCTGATGCATCAATCAAGGCATGATGGTGCTTTTCCTGGCTCTATCCAAGTACCTGTCTCTCTCCACGAGAAAAGTATCCACTCTTCGTGTCTGCTCTGTAGACAGGGAAGGGAGGAGGAGAGCTAAGGAATTACTTTGGAAATGGCTCCCAAAGGTAAAGAATCTCTATTCTCAGGAACAGCCAGCCATTTGGCTCTGGGTGATTTACCACCAATTGACTTTATAGATTTTTAAGATTCCTTCCAGCACTTTGGTTTTGTGCCCCTAATCTCTAAGGAAAATGTTCACTGATGCACAGACCTCACTTCTAATTTGATGTGATGCCAGTTTGTGAAGTTACACCTGCTGTTGTTACACAGCCTTATGCGCCTTCCATGATGGTGATTTTTTTAAAAATCCCAGACCTAAACGCAGCTGTTGGTATTGAAATCAGTTTTAATTCATCTCACTTTCTATCTGTTCAATTACAGGTAATCTTTAGATGGTGGAAGATCTCTCTGAGGAGTGAGTATAGATCAACAAAACCTGGAGAAACAAAAGAAACTCATGAAGACTTCCTAGAGAACTCACAACTTCAGGGTAAGGAAGGGAACATATTATGTATACTTGCTGCTGTTAAGTTCTCTTTAGTTAGTGACAGATTTTGTTAGTGAAGTATCCAGTATCTCATCATTTGAAATGATATGTAATTATGTACTTAATTGGATAGAACAGATATGATAGAACATTGGGATCTTAAAAGGCAGAAAATCGTTAACATATCCTGAAATTTCTTTTGGGAAAAAATCTTTAAGCATTTAAGTTTCCAGGTTAACGTGTAGATTTCATTAATAATCTTAAATCATGTAGTAAATATAATTTTTAACCTAATATTTAATTAAAACGGGTCTCCTTTAGTGAAAAATAAGTTAAAAGATTATTCAATGATGGCTGTAAAGCAATTACACTCCAATAAAGATGTTAAAAAAAAAGATTATTCAAAAACATAATCAAATTATGAGACTTCCCTGGTGGTGCAGTGGTTAAGAATCCACCTGCCAAAGCCCGGGACATGGGTTTGAGCCCTGATCTGGGAAGATCCCACATGCCGTGGAGCAACTAAGCCCGTGCACCACAACTACTGAGCCTGCACTCTAGATCCCGTGAGCCACAACTACTGAGCTGGCGTGCCACAACTACTGAAGCCCGTGCTCCGCAACAAGAGAAGCCACCACGGGGAGAAGCCCGCACACCACAACGAAGAGTAGTCCCCACTCACCGCAACTAGAGAAAGCCCGGGCGCATGGCAACGAAGACCCAATGCAGCCAAATAAATAAATTAATAAATTTAAAAAATATTCAAATTATCAATTGCTTGAATTCTTATGCATTTTGGCATTCATTTAAAATCTCTACCATTTCTTTTAATATCAAGGTTTGCATGAGAAGCAGTCTTAATCAAGTAGCATTTGGACTTAATAATAGAAATTGCCCTTCAATTTCCCCTTTGTTTTTTTCTTACTCAATGTGAAGGTTTCAAACATAAAATGTAGACAGAATGTTTTTTAAAAAAACTCCCATGTATCCATAACCCGGTTCAGTAATACTCAAAATGTGGCCCAAAATGTACACAAACCTACTGTTCTCACTGGATTATTTTGAAGTGAATCTCAGTTGTTGCATCACTTCATCCTAAACTATTGCAGTATGTGTCTCTGAAAGGACTCTCTTTAAACTCTTCAATAATTATTCCTTAATAATAAACTTTTAAAGCCAGAAGGCACTTTAGAGATTCTTATTTTACTAGGAGTAGTTAACAATGTTATTAATATTAATATCAAGCACTTTCATATACATGTTCTCATTTTATTATTATAATATTCTTGTGTAATAAATAGTATTATTCCTTTTTCTCAAATGAGATTCAGAATGGATGTGACTTTCCCAGGTCCCACAGCTAACTACTGACATTGCCAGGCCTAAGCATTGAGAATAGAAAAAAGAACTTATTTTAATTTCATTTTATTTTATTTATTAATTTTTTGTTTGTTTTTAAAAAATATTTATTTATTTACTTTTGGCTGTGTTGGGTCTTAGTTGCGGCACACAGGATCTTTCGCTGCAGTGCGCGGGCTTTCTCTAGTTGCGGCGAGCGGGGGCTACTCTTTGTTGTGGCACACAGGCTTCTCATTGCGGTGGCTTCTCTTGTTGCAGAGCACAGGCTCTAGGCACGTGGGCTTCAGTAGTTGTGGCACGCGGGCTGAATAGTTGTGGCTCACGGACTCTAGAGTGCAGGCTCAGTAGTTGTGGCGCATGGGCTTAGTTGCTCTGCAGCATGTGGGATCTTCCTGGACCAGGGCTCAAACCCGTGTCCCCTGAATTGGCAGGTGGATTCTCAACCACTGCGCCACCAGGGAAGTCCAAAATCTTATTTTTAAAAGGCACGTTCTGGGTGGATCTTTGATAATCAGCGTTGTTAAAGACTTTCTCTTATTTAACACTATAGCATGTAGTAGTTGTTTTTTAAGAGAGAGAGTAGGTTTGGTTTGGTTTTGCTTCCTTAAATAGTTAAACATCTGGATTGATTGCACTCAGGTTTTGATACTCTACACATATTATTTTGTTAACTCCTTTATAGGAAGTATTTATAAAATTCATTATTGGCTTGAAAAGAACCATGTTGAAGAAAGACTGTCCACTTTTCATTGAATAAAAATCAGTCTAGGCAGGCCTTACTTATTTAATTGTGGGATAGGCAGGTTTCTGCCCAGATAGCTATAAAGTAAACTTCTGTAAAACACATTTCGTTCTCAAGTTAGGTTCCGTTTTATGTAATAAGCACAACAGTACCTAATCCAGAGCTATATGTCTAGGGAGTGCTGAATATTTGTTGACAGACCATGGGATTTTTCTGATTGACTTCGACAAAAACCTGGAGATGTGGGTTTGGGCCAGAGAGATGGGAGGTGATCGTCTTTTGAGTAGAGGCTTAAGGGCCAAACACCTGTCTCTTGCGTCTCCGACACCCTTGCCCCCTAGTTAAACACTGGCGGTGAGGGTGGGGCCACATCAGCTTCAGGATGACCACTCGTGGGTTTCCTGATCCCGGAAGAATAAACAAGAAAGCGGGAGTGTATGAGTCTGACAGAGACCTGGCTTCCTGCTGGCTCCCCACCCGCATGGAGAGAGGAGAGTTGAGGAATTCAGTGGAGGAATACACCCAAATAGGCTTTTAAAATTGCAGTTTTGAGAGCTGCAGTCTCGCGCCAGGAACAGCACAGAGATACCAAATTAAATTGGCCTGGCAAGTTCAAAGGCATCTGTGTCTCACTTTGTAGCCTTCCTACAGCACGGGAGTCTTGGCAGAGGGAAAAACTCCAACCAGCACTGTTGTTCTTCCTTCTCTTCCCCCTCAGTTCTTAGGGAATCCCTCAGAAAGCCCAGAAGAGGGGTGTGCTGTGGCACAGAGCGGGGCTCGGGGGTCGGCGGCCAGGTTAGAATCTCTGCTGCCTCTGCTGGCTTCTGGAACCCCCTCCGTGAGCCCCTTTCCTCCTCATGTCTGAGGGTCAAATGCTTACTCGATGTGGTCGCTTTGAGCTTTCAGTGACCTGACACGTGAAAGGTATTTAGAAAGGCGCACAGTACAGAATCAGCTCTTCATCGTTGTTTGCTGTTATGAAGTTTAGGATGTTTGGATTTATTTTGCCCCACTCCCTCCTTATCATATTCCCAAGATCCCCCCCAAAGCTTTTTCATCCGAAGTCTTCTCTTGCTAACATCCTAAACACCAGCGGCACGTTTCTAGGAATCTGGGTCAGCCTTGGTGTCAGTCCCGACACAGGACCAGAACCGTGCTCTCTTGCTTCCTTGGCCTCTCAGCAGCACTAGTTCAGGGGTGACACTTTCTTCCCTGGCTTCCGGGAGCACCTTGGTCTTGGTCCTCCTCCTGCCTCACTGGCGTCTTCTTGGTCTCCTTGCTGGGTCCTCCTCATCTCTCCAGATCTAAATGTTGGGGCCCAAGGTTCAGCTCTAGTGCCTCTTCTCTTGTCAGTCTGTACTTACCCCCTGGGGGATCGGATCCAGTCTCTGGCTTTAAACGCTGCCCATAAGGGGATGAGTCCCAAATTGGTATCTCCAGCCTGCGCCTCTCCCCGGAACTCCACACTCAGATATTTATCTAGCTGCCCCCTTGATATCTCCACTAGTGTATCTAATAGGCTCTCAAAGGTCACGTGTCCAAAAATAGCTCCTGATCCTCCCTCTGCCAAAATAAGGCCCCAAATCCTAGAGTTATCCTTGGTTCCTTTCTTTCTCTTACATGTTCGATCTAATCCTTCAACAAAACCAGCATCTGAACTGTGTTCCTCTGTGTGCATGCCCCTCCCTGGGGTCTCTCTGTGTGTCCGAATTTCCTCTTCTCATAAGAATACTAGTCATGGGACTTCCCTGGTGGTCCAGCAGCTAAGACTCTATGCTCCCGATGCAGGGGCCCTGGGTTCCATCCCTGGTAAGGGAACTAGATCCCACATGCCACAACTGAGAGTTTGCATGCCACAACTAAGACCAAGTGCAGCCAAATAAATAAATATATATTTTTTAAAGAATACTAGTCAGATTGGATTAGAGCCCACCTATATGACCTAATTTAACCTAATTACCTCTTTATTTTTTTTATTTTATTTTTTTTTTAGTGTTTCCATTAGTCTTTCAAACACCCTTCCTAATTACCTCTTTAAAGGCCCATCTCCCAGTAGAGTCACAGGCAAAGGTACTGGGGTTTAGGACTTAAATATATGAATCTGGGGGAGGTGAGGAGGGCACAATTCAGCCGATAAAAAAATTTGTACTTTCCAGGTAGCAAAAGTCCTATAATCTGTAAGCAGAGTGTATCTTTATTAAGTTAATAATTAATGATTATATTGGTTTCCTATTGCTGGTGTAACAAATTACCACAAATTTAGTGGCTTAAATGATAAAAATGTATTATCTTACATTTTTGGAGTGCCGAAGTGTGACTGGGCTAAGATCAAAGTGTTGGTAGGACTATGTTCCCTCTGGGGGCTCTAGGGGAGGGTCCATTTCCTTGCCTTTTCCAGGTTCTAAAGGCTGCCTATTTCTTGGCTCATGGTCTCTGCCATCATCTTCAAAGCCAGCAATGGGCAGTCCAGTCTTTCTCATCCTGACACTGCTTCCGGGTTCACATCTCCTTCTCTGACTCTGACCCTTCTGCCGCCCTTTTCTCCTTTTAAGAACCCTTATGATTACATTGGGCCCACCCAGTTCATCCAGGGTTATCTTGCTATCTCAAGATCTTTAATCACATCTGCAAAGTCCCTTTTGCCATGTAAGGTCACAGGTTCTGGAGATTAGGATGTAGGACATCTGAAGGGGTGGGGAGGAGTGGCAGCATTATTCTGCCTACCACGATGATATATGTCACAACAACCTAAATTATAAAATCAAAAACATTGCTGATCTTTTTTCTAGATTTGTTTTTTTGTTGTTGTTGTTTTGTTTTTTGGCCACGCAGCATGGCATGTGGGATCTTAGTTCCTCGACCAGGGATCAAACCTGTGCCCTCTGCATTGGAAGCGTGGAGTCTTAACCACTGGACCACCAGGGAGGTCCCAGATTTGTATTTTTAAAAGGCAAAAATCATATATTTATTATTTTAAAAGTCATCCCTACACTACAAAGTATAGAGAACTGTTAGCATGGCAATTAAGGGTGTTGCTTAATACAGACTACCTCTGTTCAAACTCTGGCTCCAAATCCACTAGGTATGTAACATAGGGCAAATTATTTATTTCTTTCTTTATTTTCTTGGCTGTGTCGGGTCTTAGTTGCGGCACGCAGGGTCTTCGTCGAGGCATGCGGAATCTTTCATTGCAGTGAGGGCTCTTCGCTGCGGTGCACGGGCTTCTCTCTATTTGTGGCGTGCAGGTTTGTTTCTCTCTCTAGTTGTGGTGCGCAGGCTCCAGGGTGCATGGGCTCTGTAGTTTGCAGCACGCACGCGGCTCTCTCATTGAGGTGTGCAAGCTCAGTAGTTGTGGTGCATGGGTTTAGTTGCCCCATGCATGTGGGATCTTAGTTCCCTGACCAGGGATTGAACCCGAGTCCCCTGCATTGGAAGGCGGATTCTTTACCACTGGACCACCAGGGAAGTCCCTGGGCAAATTATTTAATCTGTTTGGATCTCAGTTTCCTCAACGGTTGATAATGGAAATAATAATAGCATCTACCTCATAGGGTCCTTATGAAGATTAATTGAATGAAGTGCTTAGAATTTGCCTAGCATATGATAAGAACTCAGTAAATTCTAGCTACTACAAGTTTTTAAAATTTTTTAATTTTTAAATTTTTTTAATTTTTTGGGCTGCGTTTGGTCTTCGTTGCTGCACAGGCTTTCTCTAGTTGCAGCAAGCGGGGGCTACTCTTCATTGTGGTGTGCAGTCTTCTCATTGTGATGGCTTCTCTTGTTGCGGAGCATGGGCTCTAGGCCCCCAGGCTTCAGTAGTTGCAGCACGCAGGCTCAGTAGTTGTGGCTCACGGGCTTAGTTGTTTCACGGCATGTGGGATCTTCCCAGACCAGGGCTTGAACCCACGTCCCCTGCATTGGCAGGAGGATTCTTAAACGCTGCGCCACCAGGGAAGTCCCTAATGGGCATTTTCAAAAGCCTTTAGGTACATTCTGGGACATGTTTATCTTTGCACAATTATGTGAGAATGTCAATAGCATAGATTCTTAGTTGTAGAATTGCTAGGTCCAAAGATATTTACATTATAAATTTTGATAGGTACGGAGTATATTATTTGAGGGGTGAATTCTTGAAAACCTTGTGTAAGTCAAGGTTAACTTGACAAAGATGGTATTTCTGTTAACCAGCTTGAGTAGCACTGTCAAGGATGTAGCACAAATGCCATCTACAACTCATTTGACCTCTGTAATTATGCCAACTTTATAATTATGCTATTTTTGAAAGAGTTTTAAATTGAGCGATTTACATTATTTCCATGTTTGTTCATAAAATGAGACTTCATTAATATTTTGATGTCACCATATTTAAATTCTGAGTAACTGACAACTTAAATAAGATGCCAATCACTTCGCTATACTCACAAATTGCTCTCCCAAAAAGTGTGTATTAAATATTAAAGTACTGAATATTAATATAACCATCCAACAGGATATAGGAGTTTTCTTACATCTTTGCCATCATTAATTAGATATTGTTACTCTTTTTTAATCTGTTCCAGTCTGATGGTGAAAATAGTATCATGTTTAATTAGCATTTTCCTGAAAACTAGTAAAGATCCCATCATGTTTAATTGCCATTTATATTCTTTTTGTAATTTGCCTGGTTATACTCTTTGCCCATTTACCTATGAAGTTTGAATTTTTTTCTCTGAGACCTTTAAAAATTTGAGAAAACATCTATAGATATTTCCCCCCTAAGCTAAATAGATTGGAACAACCAGAAAATTAGCTGTCGGAAATATTTTTTAAAATTTAATTTACAGCAAAAATGTGCCTGTATAAACTCAATTGAAAGTGCTCACTCATGGACTGAGGTTGAATCCAACCTAAAAATAAGTTGTTTTCCAACTTATATCCATTTTATAAGTTGTCCATTTTTAAGTTGGTTGCTTAGATCTTCAATGAGTTATAAGTGGTGGTTAGGTATTTAGGCCAATCCACAAAAATCTCTGTGATAAAACCAAATGGCCTCAACAACCATATTTTCTGAACCAAATGACAAAGTTTTTTAAATTTCTGCTATTGCATGTGAAAGGAAATGTGGGAGATACGGTTTAGATGTCAAAGAATTGAAATTTCCATGGATGTTTAGATGATTTATTGGGAGAATGGGACAATGTTTGAAATGGGGACTATAAAGGAAAATTGATATTATTAATAAATACTAATATCCTGAAATATTGGCCTGAGTTATAGATCCTAGGAATATTGGTATGCCAGGAATCAGAAAGTGGGAAAGAATGGTCCTTACCTTCCTCCCAAATTTGGCTGGCCACATGCCATGGATCCATAATCCATTTTCTGTAGGTCCTTTCTTGAGGCCCATATCTCAGCCTTTGACCTGGAATTTCATTTTCTCATGCTTAGCTACCATCTCTTTTTTTTTGTTTGTTTGTTTGTTTATTTATGGCTGTGTTGGGTCTTCGTTTCTGCGCGAGGGCTTTCTCTAGTTGCGGCAAGCAGGGGCCACTCTTCATCGCGGTGCGCAGGCCTGTCACTATCGCAGCCTCTCTTGTTGCGGAGCACAGGCTCCAGACGCGCAGGCTCAGTAGTTGTGGCTCACGGGCCTAGTTGCTCCGCGGCATGTGGGATCCTCCCAGACCAGGGCTCGAACCCGTGTCCCCTGCATTGGCAGGCAGATTCTCAGCCACTGCGCCACCAGGGAAGCCCCCAGCTACCATCTCTTAATCTATTCTTCTTCTCTTTGCTCTCCCTAACCAGCTGCTCCTTGTCTTCAGCCTGAATCTCTAGAATTTCTAGAGACCTGGAGTCCGGTTCTATGGGTGGAGGGTTAGGTGGGAGGGGGGCAGAAGCATGGGAGCCTGCTCTGGGCTACAGAGTAGGGAAGACAGATCTAAGAAAGGCTCTCATATTTTATCATTTTTAATTAACTTTAGAGATATGAAAAAAACCCCCACAAATAAATGCATGTAGTAAAATAAAAGATGAATCAGTTTAAAAAGGATAGGTATAGACCACCAGAGGGCAGACAGCAGAAGCAAGAAGAACTAAAATCCTGCAGCCTGTGAAACAAAAACCACATTCACAGAAAGACAAGATGAGAAGGCAGAGGGCTGTGTACCAGATGAAGGAACAAGATAAAACCCCAGAAAAACAACTAAATGAAATGGCGATAGGAAACCTTCCAGAAAAAGAATTAAGAATAATGATAGTGAAGATGATCCAGGACCTCAGAAACAGAATGGAGGCAAAGATCGAGAAGATGCAAGAAATGTTTAACAAAGACCTAGAAGAATTAAAGAACAATCACCTAGAAGAATTAAAAAACAAACAAACAGAGATAAACAATACAATAACTGTAATGAAAAATACACTAGAAGGAATCAATAGCAGAATAACTGAGGCAGAAGAACGGATAAGTGACCTGGAAGACAGAATGGTGGAATTCACTGCCGCAGAACAGAATAAAGAAAAAAGAATGAAAAGAAATGAAGACAGCCTAAGAGACTTCTGGGACAACATTAAATGCAACAACATTTGCATTAGAGGGGTCCCAGAAGGAGAAGAGAGAGAGAAAGGACCCGAGAAAATATTTGAAGAGATTATAGTCGAAAACTTCCCTGACATGGGAAAGGAAATAGCCACCCAAGTCCAGGAAGTGCAGAGAGTCCCAGGCAGGATAAACCCAAGGAGAAACACGCCAAGACACATAGTAATCAAACAGACAAAAATTAAAGGCAAAGAAAAGTTATTGAAAGCAAAAAGGGAAAAACGACAAATAACATACAAGGGAACTCTCATAAGGTTAACAGCTGATTTTTCAGCAGAAACTCTACAAGCCAGAAGGGAGTGGCATGATATATTTAAAGTGATGAAAGGGAAGAACGTACAACCAAGATTACTCTACCCGGCAAGGGTCTCCTTCAGATTCAATGGAGAAATCAAAAGGTTTACAGACAAGCAAAAGCTAACAGAATTCACCACCACCAAACCAGCTTTACAACAAATGCTAAAGGAACTTCTCTAACTGGGAAACACAAGAGAAGAAAAGGACCTACAAGAACAAACCCATAACAATTAAGAAAATGGTCATAGGAACATACATATCGATAATTACCTTAAATGTGAATGGATTAAATGCTCCAACCAAAAGACACAGGCTCGCTGGATGGATACAAAAACAAGACCCATCTATATGCTGTCTAAAAGAGACGCACTTCAGACCTAGGGACACATACAAACCAAAAGTGAGGGGATGGAAAAAGATATTCCATGCAAATGGAAATCAAAAGAAAGCTGGAGTAGCTATACTCATATCAGATAAAATAGACTTTAAAATAAAGAATGTTATAAGAGACAAGGAAGGACACTACATTAATGATCAAGGGATCAATCCAAGAAGAAGATGTAACAATTATAAATATATATGCACCCAACATAGGAGCATCTCAATACATAAGGCAACTGCTAACAGCTATAAAAGAGGGAATTGACAGTAACACAGTAATAGTGGGGAACTTTAACACCTCACTTACACCAATGGACAGATCATCCAAACAGAAAATTAATAAGGAAACACAAGCTTTAAATGACACAATAGACCAGATAGGTTTAATTGATATTTATAGGACATTCCATCCCAAAACAGCAGATTACACTTTCTTCTCAAGTGCATACAGAACATTCTCCAGGGTAGATCACATCTTGGGTCACAAATCAAGCCTCAGTAAATTTAAGAAAATTGAAATCATATCAAGCATCTTTTCTGACCACAACGCTATGAGGTTAGAAATCAATTACAGGGAAAAAAACGTAAAAAACACAAACACAAGGAGGCTAAACGATACGTTACTAAATAACCAAGAGATCACTGAAGAAATCAAAGAGGAAATCAAAAAATACCTAGAGACAGATGACAATGAAAACACGATGATCCAAAACCTATGGGATGCAGCAAAAGCAGTTCTAAGAGGGAAGTTTATAGCAATATAAGCCTACCTCAAGAAACAAGAAAAATCTCAAACAATCTAACCTTACAGCTAAAGGAACTAGAGAAAGAAGAACAGACAAAGCCCAAAGTTAGTAGAAGGAAAGAAATCATAAAGATCAGAGCAGAAAGAAATGAAATAGAAACAAACAAAACAATAACAAAGATCAATAAAACTAAAAGCTGGTCTTTGAGAAGATAAACAAAATTGATAAACCATTAGCCAGACTCATCAAGAAAAAGAGGGAGAAGACTCAAATCAATAAAATTAGAAGTGAAAAAAAAAAAAGGATAGGTATAGGATAAAAACAAGTTTCCTTCTGATCCCATGTTCCCGTTTCCTATGACAACCATCATTAACAGTTTCATATATATCCTTTGAGAAATGGTCTATGCATATATACAAATTATGTTAACACAAAAAGAAGAATCTTATACATTATGTTCTATACCTTTCCCTTTAAAAGTTTTTAAATTCAGAAGTATCTTAAACCCACATAAAAGAACTGAAGATAATATTATAGATACCCAACACCACTAACATAAGATTTTAAAATTTGTCACGTTTACTTCATTTTATTCAAATTATCAAATATGTTGGTGTTGATAATGGTAATTTGTGCTTTCTTTTTTTTCTTGATCAATCTTGTTAGGGGTTTATTTATTTTTTATTTAGTTTTTGAAAGAACTAAATTTTAGGTCTGTTGATTTTCTCTTTTTATTATTGGTTTTTGTTCATACCTATATTATCTCCTTCTTCCTACTTTTCTTAGGTCTGATTCATTGTTCTTTTCCTAGCTGCTTGAGATGCAAGCTTATTGTTTTCAGCCATTTTTTCCCCTAAATTTCCCATAAGTGCTACTGTAGCTATATTAGATAAGTTTTGATAAGTTGTGTCTTTATTCTCATTCAGTTTAAAATATTTTCTAAGTTCCATTTTGATTTCTTCTTTGATCCATAGATTATTTAGAAACAGTTTACTTGAGTTCCAAGTAGCTGGGAATTTTTTGGTTATATATTTTTTCTTCATGTCTAGCTTAATTGCATGTGATCAGAAAATCTACTCTGAATGGTTTTAATTTTTTTGAATTGTTTTTATTTTTGTCATCCTTTCTCAGGGCCATAAGAATCTTCTCTTTATTATCCCAGTTTTAATATACATGCTGTTGAAGTGAGCACCATATTTACTTAATGTCTTTTAAAAGCATTTAAAAATTACATACAATATATACTCAAATTTCTGCCCCTCACCTGTTTTTCCTCTATTCCCTTCTACTAACTGTTCTGAAATTGGTATCATTGCCAAGCATATTTTATTTTACAGAGTCACAAATACATACATAATATATACTGGGGAGTGCGGGCTGCACTTGGGCTCGGGGGCAGGCTTGACTGCACGGCCGGGCCGGGGACCCGTGTCCGCCGGCGAGCAGGGCTGACTTCTTCGGCTTCGTGAGACCCCAGGCTTCGTGAGACCCCAGGCGGGAAGCCAGCCCCCTCCTGAATGAAGGTCTTCCTGCCGGTCCTGCTGGCTGCCCTCCTGGGTGTGGAGCGAGCCCACTCCCTGGTGTGCTTCTCTTGCGTGAATAAGAACAGCAACTGGTACTGCCTGAAGCCCACCGTCCGCTCCGATACGGACAGCTACTGTGTGACTATCTCTGCATCCGCTGGCATCGGGAACGTGGTGGACTTGGGCTGCACCCTGAACAAGGGCTGCTCCCGGATCTGCCCCATCCCGAGCGTCAACCTCTGCGTGGCGTCCGTGGGCAGCCACTGCTGCCAGAGCTTCCTGTGCAACATCAGTGCGCCGACGGCAGGCTGCGGGCCAGGGTCACCGTGCTGGGCCTCGGGCTCCCGCTCAGCCTGCTGTCGGCTCTGCTGAGATTTGGCCTCTGACCACCGGGACCCTGTGCCTAGCCCAGACTCCCAAAGCTCAGTAAGGAAGGAAGGAAAGCCCAGCCCCTCCGAGACCCAAGAGGATCTCGAAGCCTCCTCCTCTGATTCCTCACCCTGCTGAGCCCACCCTCTAGGCCCTGGGGCCCCCTAGGCAGGCCTGCCCCCTGCACCCACACCCCTGCCAGCTACCCTTACTTCCCGGTCAGCCTTCCAGGGGGAACCTGGGAATGGAGCCTGAGGGTCCCGGAGTCAGAACCGCATCCTAGGGACATGCTGGGAGGGGCACCTGGTCCCAGGCCTGCCCCTATCCAGGCCCTGTCCGCCCGCAGGTGCAGAAGATGTGCTGTGTGGACAGGCATGTGGTCCGTGTGCCCTGCTGGGCGTGGGTGAGTGTGTGGCCAGGTCTCGGCCTGTGTCAGGGGGAGGGGATGGGAGTAAGCGTCAGGAGTCCAGCATCCGCAGCCGCTAGAGCCCCAAGCGCCAGCACAGAACCCCTTTCCCCTGGCATCTCTGCACACCACATTTCACTCACTTCAAGGGCAGCCTTTTGGAAGACAGGCCTTCCACTGTTTCCGGGTCTAGGCTGCTGACCCAGGAATCTGCTCGCACCCCGATATCCAGCTGTTCTCGGGCCCCCTCCCTCCACCGCCACACTGGAGCCCTCCTGCTGCTTCCGTGCCTCAAATAAACACAGATGTTCCCACCCCCCAAAAATAATAATAATATATATTACTTTTATATATTTAAAATTTTACATAAATGGTATACTGTATTGTGTTTCAAGTTTGTTTTATCATTGAACACTGTTTTTTGAGATTTATCCATGTTGATATATGTATATCTAGTTCATTCATTTCAATGGCTTATGGTATTCTATATTACAAACCATAGTTCAGTCATCTCCCCTACTGAGGGTAGTTAGGTGGTTTCCACTTTTTTGCAATAATAAATCTTCACTTATCCTTGTGCAATGTGTGAGCATTTCTCTAAGTCAGGCATGTAGCGGTGTTTGTTGAGTTGTAGGATATGTGCCTCTTCAAGTTTACTAGGTATTGACAGTCTACTCTCCAAATGAGTTAAATCAATTTATATTCCCATTGGCATTTTATGAGAGAGATGCTGTTTTCCCACATTCTCACCAACATTTACTGTAATCAAAGATAACATGTTTTTTTTTGCCAAACTGGGTGTGTAAATTCCCTGATTAGTAATGAGGTCGAATACCCTTTCTTATATTTATTGACCAGTTTCCTTCTGAGAATTGCTAATTCATCTTCTTTGTCTATTTCTTGTATTTGGTTGTTTATCTTCTTTGTGTTGATTGTAGAAACTTTTTCCTATTTTGAGTACCAATTCTTTGGTTTGGTTATATGTGCTACAGATATTTCACCAAGTTTTGGGTTTATCTTTTTACCTTGTTTATGAGTTTTTACCCATATAGAAGTTTACAATTTTACAATGGCGTTCAAATTTGTCAGTCTTTTAATATATGGCTTGTACTTTTGTGTTTTGTTTAAGAAATCTTTCCCTACCCTGATTTCATAAGGATGTACTCCTATGTTTAATTCTAAATATTTTATGACTTGTTTGTCATATTTGGTCTTTAACTTATCTCAAGTTTGTTTTTGGTTATGATGAGACGAAATGTTATAATTTTTTTTCCTGTATGTTCTGTCAGTATTCCCAGCACCATTTATAGGATAGTTTAGTTACCCTACACTGTTTTGTAATCCCATCCTTACATGTTACAGGTTCCAATGTACATCTATCATTTCCAGGAATATTTAGTTCTATTGGTTGATTGTCTTACACCAACATTACACTGCTTTATTTTTAAATTTTTAAAAAAATTTTTATTTTATATTGGAGTATATTTGATTAACAATGTTGTGTTAGTTTCAGGTGTACAGTAAAATGATTCAGTTATACATATACATGTATCTATTCTTTTTCAAATTCTTTTCCCATTTAGGTTGATCAGCATCATTTTTCAGTAAACTTTCTTGACTTTTGTATGTTGATATTTAGATCATCTGCAGTTTCAGTAATGGCAGTTTTTCCTTGCCTTCTAACCCTGATACATTTTTGTGTCTTCTTTTTTTTTTTTTCCACCTCCAAAACAATGTTGAATAGAAATGGTGAGAGTAGACATTCTAGTCTTATGCCTGACATTAAAGGCCACATAAAATCACGATTAGGAGGGGCACTATGGAGAAAACTGCTTGGTTCAATCCTAGTTCTCACTCTGTGACTTTGAGCAAGCCACTTAAACTCTCTGTTCCTCATCTTTGTCTTTATAAGAGGGAAATCATAATAGTACCTATCTCATAGAGCTATCGTGAGGATCGAATGACGATATGTATGTATGATACACACACTGTACATATACAAATTAGAGCAGTACATGGCAAATATTGAATACTAAACAAATCCATGTGTTGTTATTATCACTGATACTATTATTAGGTTTTTGGTAACTAGCCTGTGTCAGGTTTATCAGGTTAAAGACATTCCCTTTTATTATAGTTTTCTAGGAGTTTTTCTTCATAAATAGATGTTAGAACTATATGAAATAATTTTTTAAAAATTTATTTATTTTTATTTATTTATTTTTGGCTGCGTTGGGTCTTTGTTGCTGCGTGCGGGCTTTCTCTAGTTGTGGTGAGCCGGGGCTACTCTTTGTTGTGGTGCGCAGGCTTCTCATTGCGGTGGCTTCTCGTTGCAGAGCACGGTCTCTAGGCACGGGGGCTTCAGTAGTTGTGGCACGGGGACTCAGTAGTTGTGGCTTGTGGGCTCTAGAGCGCAGACTCAATAGTTGTGGTGCACGGGCTTAGTTGCTCCATGGCATGTGGGATCTTCCAAGACCAGGGCTCAAACCCACGTCCCCTGCATTGGCAGGCAGATTCTTAACCACTGCGCCACCAGGCAAGTCCCCGAAGTAATTTTTCTACATTTTTGAGATGATCATTTTTTCCTGTTATTTGTTTTTTTTTTCCATTTAAAGAAAATATTTAATTTTCAAAAAGTGTGTAAAACTCCTTACGTAGTCAAATGATTTTTTTAAATTGGAGTATAATTGCTTTACCATGTTGTGTTAGTTTCTGCTGTACAATGAAGTGAATCAGCTATATGTATACCTATATCCCCTCCCTCTTGGACCTCCCTCACCCCACCATCCCATCCATCTAGGTCGTCACAGGGCACCAAGCTGAGCTCTCTGTGCTGTACAGCAGGTTCCCACTAGCTATCTATTTTACACATGGTAGTGTATTTATGTCAAACCTAATCTCCCAGTTTGTCCCACCCTCTGCTTCCCCTCCGTGTCCACATGTCTGTTCTCTACATCTGCATCTCTATTCCTGCCCTACAAGTAGGTTCGTCTGTACCATTTTTCTAGATTCCACATATATGCGTTAATATACAATATTTGTTTTTTTCTTTCTGGCTTACTTCACTCTGTATGACAGACTCTAGGTCCATCCACATCTCTGCAAATGACCCAATTTCATTCCTTTTTATGGCTGAGTAATATTCCAACATGGTGAATAACATTAATATATCTTCTGAAGTTATTCCTTCCTTGGATCCCAGGATTAACTCTACTGCTCACAATTTATTTTTTTAAATGTGTTGATGGATTCCATTTCCTAATACTTTATAATTTTTGCCATGTGTGTTCCTAAATGATGTTTCATATGCAGTTTTCCTTTTGCCTACCATCATTGCTAGTTAGAGCAACCTCATGATTTGAATTGGGAGTTTCCTTCTACTTCTGTTTTTTGGAACAAATGGTATAAGATCTGGATTATCTGTTCTTTGAGAGTTTATAAAGCTAACCTGTAAATCAGTGTGGACCTGAAGTTTTACTTGAGGTTTTTTATTTCAAATCAAACAGTGGATTCAATTTATTTACTAGTTATAGTCTCTCAGGTTTTCTATTTCTTCTTGAGTCAGAATTGGTAAATTATATATTTCTGGAGGATTGCCCAATTTGTCTGATTTTGTGTTAATTGGTGTAATGTTTTTCTAAGTCCCTGTTGTAGTTAATCTTTTTATTTCTCATAGGACTGAGTTATGCTTTTGTCCTTTTTTCTTGTTTATTCTTGAAAGTTTATCCATTTTATTAATCTTTTGAAAAATTAATTTTTTGGTTTCCTTGATCATCTACAATGTTTGTTTTCTACTTTATTAATTTTTGCTCTTATCTTTATATTTTCTTCTAATTTGGAGAAGTAATCAATTTTTTTATTTGAACGCATAGCTCATTAATATTTGATCTTTGTTTTTCTATAGCAATGTCCATTGATAAGTCTTATTAATAGTGTTATTCAAATATTCTATAACTTCACCTCTGTTTGGTATATCAAGTATCGATAGGTGTTATAAAATCTTCCAGTGCAATGGAGGATTTATCATTTTTTCATCATAATTCCATCAGTGTTTGCTCTGTGTATTTTGTTAGGGGCATACTATTTTAGAAGTATTAAATCTTCCTGGTGAATTATTCCTTTTATCAATAAGTAATGGTCCTCCTTATTACCAATAGTGAGTTTTGCTTTAAAGTATACTTAGTCTGGTATTACTGTAATTATACCAGCTTTCTTTTGGTTTGTATTGGTCTAGCTTTTTCCATTCTATTAATTTCACTTTTCTGTATCATTTTTTTAAGCATGTATGAATTATTTATCTGAGTGTCTTTTAGCTGGCATGATTAGTTCATTTATATTTACTGTGATTACTAATATGTCTATAATTTCTATCATCTTATTTTGTGCTTTCATCTTATCATGCTTTTTCTTTGCTTTTTGTTTTGTTTCCATGTCTTCCTTTCTCTTTTGTGTTTCCTTTATTACATTTTTTTTCCCCTTAAGACAGAGACTACATTTCCCTCCCTACCTTGCAGATGTGGCCATGTGACCCAGTTTTGCTGGGTAAGATGAAGTTGTTTCATAGAGCATCCCAGAAGGTGCCTTCAGACAAGGGTGGACTCAGCTTCCATGTCCATTTTTGTTTCTTGTCCTACCCCTTTTACTTACTGGACCATGGCTGTGATGCCTTGAAAACAGGAAGGGTGAGAGCCACATCTTAAGAATGTGAAACAGAAAGATAAAAGGACCTGGGACATTAGTGACATAATGGAACTTCTGCAACAGCCTTTCTGGTCTACTGCCAGACTCTGTGTGAGAAAAAAATAAACTTCTATTTGTTAAGTCACCTTAAATTGAGTTTTCCATTTTGTTCAGCTGTGAACCAATCTCCAAGTGATTACAGACCAACTATTTCGGGAGTTACCCTTATATATATATATATATTTTTTTCTCCTTTCTTTCTCTCTTCCCTCCCTCCCTCCCTCCCTCCCTTCCACCCACCCTCCCTTCCTTCCTTCCTTCCTTCCTTCCTTCCTTCCTTCCTTCCTTCCTTCCTCCCTTCCTTCCTTCCTCTCTGTCTCTCTCTCCTTCTCTCTCTCTCTGGTGGGTCCCTTAAAAGTTTAGCAAGTTTACTGTAACTTAACTTATAAAAATCTAACATATGTCAATATTTCTATCTGCCTCTTGAGTATAAGGACCTTAGAATGTTTACATTCTAAGCCTCTACCTCATATGTAATTGTTGACTGCTGTTTTGATTTGCCTTGTTCTGACACCTCCTCTAAAGTTTGTTATTTAAAACATGTTTTATACAGTAGTAGTTGTTTATATTTGCCTATGTTTACTACCATTTCTTTCATCTTCATTGCTTCTGAAATTCTAGTCTTTCCTTCTGGGTAAATTTCTTTCTTCCTGAAGTGTATCTTTAAGTATTTCAGGATCTCATCGTGTAAATCGGGTCCATATGTGGATAGGGCTCCTCAGGTGTAATGCCTTAAGTACAGCTCCTCAAGGAAGGTTCCTTTAGATCTGAAGCCAGTGACAGGTTTTCTGTCCCCTCTCCCCCAACATATCACCGTGGGACAGGCATGAGAGAATCACTGTATACAATGCTCTTGAAACAGTGGGGAAATGATAGCTCCATGGGAGTCATTGGTCCATAGAAATTCTGAAATCCAGCAGGGCACAGGTTATTAGTTCTTGATTAGAGCTCAAAACCTATCACTAGACTCTTTATGGCTTTTGGCTTCCCCTCTGGACTCTTGATTCCATCCTCTGATTCATCCTTCCTTTTTGGCAAAAGGGTGCCCATGTTTGCAGGTGTAGTTTTCTTAGCCTACTTCCCACCTGTAGGAGTTTGGGGGTCCAGAGTCATCTTTTCCTTTTGTACTACCTCTGAACCCTTTCAGTTCAAGCTGGCAGTCAGTGTTTCTGCTGATATAATTCTCTTAAAAACTTTGTGTGTCGTCTATTATTCTTATTGGGGTTCACTCCATTAGACAAAACCACACCTATACATCTTTTTGCGATAAGTCCTTCTTTACTTTGTGTTTCTGTCCTTGACTCCTGAGTGACCATACCCTTAAGCTTCTTGGAAGTGCTACAGTATCACTGAATGGTTCTTAACAAAGCATTTTCCAGCCACACTCTCAGCATCGTCTTTATACCATGTTTTCCTGACACTGCTCTGGATTTGATCTTTGCCTGGGAGTCATTTCTTAACTTCAGCATGGCTTGCCATCCGAAGAGGCAGAGAAGGTTCAAAACCAGCAAATCCTGGCTCCTTTTTAAGAGACCTTCCTTCAGCTTATCTCTTTCTGCTCACATTTTACTTCAAGCAGCAAGAAGAAATCAGGCCACATGTTCAACAACACTCTGCTTGGAAATCTTCTTAGCCAAGTTACACACCCACCAGGAATATTTCCTACTTTCCATATTACAGCAGGCAATAATATTGCTAAACTTTCTGCCACTACATAGCAAGGATTCCCTTTCCTCCAGTTTTCTTCCACCTTTCTCCAGTTTTTTAATAATATTTTCCTCACTTTTCTTTAAGCCCTCACATATAAAGCCTCCTCAGAGTCCATCAGGCTTTTATTAACAGATATTATTTACTTATTCTACTACTTACTGAAGGCTTTTCAGACTTTCACTAACACTCTCCTCAAGCTCATTCAGATCTCCACATACTTTCCAATTTCAACGCCATTCCCACATTCTGGGTTTCCACCGTGGTACCGCAACACTTGCAGGTACCTAAATCTTTATTGTCTATTGTTGTGTAACAAATTACCCCCAAACCCAATGGCTTAAACCAATAATAAATGTCTATTAACTCAGAGAGTTGGGTCAGGAATTTGGGGGCAGCTTACCCCGGCTGTTCTGATCCACGGTCTCACATGATGTTGCCTGGGACCCTAGTCAACTGAAGGCTTGGTTGGAGCTGGAGAATCCAGTTCCATGATGGCTCGCACACCTGGCTGATGCAATTTCCTTCCCCATGGACCTCTCCATGGTGCTGCAGAGTAGTGTTAGGACACGGCAGTTGGCTTCTCCCAGAGTGAGTGATCCAAGACAGCAAGACAGAAGCCCTAAAGTCTTTTGTGACCTAGTCCTGGGGTATTTTTGCAATATCCTATTGGTTACACAGGTCAGCCCTAATTCAGTGTGGGCTGGGAACACACAGGGGCATGAATCCAAGAGGAGAGAATCAGGAGCTCTCTTGGAGGCTGGCTGCCACATAATCCAACACGAAGGAGCTGATTTTACTTTTCAAAATGGAGTTTGTTTTAACACTGTTTTCCATATTTTATTTATTTATTTATTTAATTTATTTACTTTTGGCTGCTTTGAGTCTTCGTTGCTACGCGTGGGCCCTTTCTAGTTGTGGCGAGCGGGGGCCACTCTTCCCCGAGGTGCGGGTGCCTCTCATTGCGGTGGCCTCTCCTGCCGCAGAGCACAGGCTGTAGGCGTGGGCACAGTAGTTGTGGCGCAGGGGCTCAGCTGCTCTGCAGCATGCAGGATCCTCCCAGACCAGGGCTCGAACCCGTGTGCCCTGCATTGGCAGGCAGACTCTCAACCACTGCGCCACCAGGGAAGTCCCTGTTTTCCTTATTTTAAAAGAAACAGATGTGGGAATTCCCTGGTGGTCCAGCGGTTAGGACTTGGGGCTCTCACTGCTGCGGCCCCGGGTTCCATCCCTGGTCAGGGATGTAGATGTTGGTTACATAAAAAACACAAACGGGGGCTTCCCTGGTGGCGCAGTGGTTGAGAGTCTGCCTGCCAATGCAGGGCACACGGGTTCGAGCCCGGGTCTGGGAAGATCCCACATGCCGCGGAGCAACTAGGCCCGTGAGCCACAATTACTGAGCCTGCGCGTCTGGAGCCTGTGCTCCGCGACAAGAGAGGCCGCGATAGTGAGAGGCCCGCGCACGGCGATGAAGAGTGGCCCCCACTTGCCACAACTAGAGAAAGCCCTTGTACAGAAACGAAGACCCAACACAGCCATAAATAAATAAATTAATTAATTAATTAAAAAAAAAACAACAACACACAAACAAGCAAAAAAAATTTTTTCTAAGGACCCCAATACCTATACACTTTGAAACTATCATGTTACATACTTAGGTGTATGTGTCCTTTTATAATTTTAAATTTAACATTTAAAAGACTTTATTGGTAGAGACTTTTTTTTTTTTTTTTGTCTGCACAGCTTGTGGGATCTTAGTTCCCCAGCCAGGGATTGAACCTGGGCCCTCAGCAGTGAAAGCACAGAGTCCTAACTGGACCGCCAGGGACTTTCTAAAGTGCATCTGAACATGCTTTGAGTATGGTTTCCTGGAATTTTAAAATGTTGAAACATCTACAATTATTTTAAGGAAATTTTATTGTACTAAGGGTTTTGTTTTGTTTTTCCAATAAACAAGCGCTGCTTTTTCTCCTTATCCTGCTGGTGAGTCAAGGGTTCTTCATAATATCTACCCTTTTAGGTTGAGTTTTTGAAGGGCTATTCCCCCCCCCCCCCCACCCAGGAAAACCTTTGGACTTTAGAAGTGCTTTGAATTGGAAGCACTTGGAATTTAGAAGCAAATAAAACCCTTAATGCCTCTAGAAAGCTGGACTAACCAGTTTTGGAGAGAAATCTTATATGGCGGCTCTTCCAAGTTAGCACAATTAGAGGTTTTACATAAACATAGCCCACACCTTACATCCATTTTGAGATTGGAGATCCATCTACCTTTAGGATCACCGATCTGCTGCTTCTGCAGGGAGCTGGGTATTCTTGACAGCTCCATCCCACTTGCCCCAGAAGGAGTGTTCCAGGTTGGGAAGGAAGGTGGTGCCCAAATCTTGGACAGTTAGTTCGCTGTAGAGAGTGCACTGTCTCTGTTCTAAGAGAAGTTCTCCGGAAAAGCTAGATATAGTGGTGCTTTCAGAGGCAGAAGTGGAAAAATGAGCTTCAAGAGACTAAGAAAGTCCCCAGGTTTGGGACCACTGGAATCCACGTGCATACTCCGTTATAGCCCCATTTTCCTTTCTCATAAAAAGAGGAAGCCTTCCTCCCTTCTTTCTTTCCTTCCTTCCTTTCATCCATTTATCCTAGATTTTAAAAAATTACATGGTAATATATTACAGAAAGATTACAAAATACAGATAAGCAAAAGGAAGAAAGTAAAAACCACCACCTGGATTTAATCACTGTTATAATTTGAATATGTATCCTTCCAAACATGTTTTATTATTTATTAGCCATTCCTTAGTTATTCAGAGAGCTGGGGTAAAAAAAAAACACAAAAACCCAACCCTGTTTTCTCCTACATTAAACACATTTGGGTAGATCATAGTGTTGGTTGATTCTTTGTGAACTATTTCCTATTTTGGAAATAACTGAAAAGATAGGAAAAACGATAGGCAAAAGTTGACACAATTTTCACGAAATATGCCTCTATATTTTTCTTTGCCTCTTTCTATTTTTTTTTTTATTATGTAAAGGTGGGAATGAAAGAAGGTAAAGAAGAAGGAAGAAAGTTTCATAGAGAAACCATGTATAACAATAAGAGAACAAAAGTCAGTTAAAAACAAGAGATATTAATGTTTCACACCAATTTGGGGAAGGGGGGGAGGGGTAGAAAAAAAAGACATGAACCAGCATCTTTGCCCAGTCATGGAGATTGGGAGGATGAAGATGAGGATGACACTGAGACTGGTTAAGTCAGTTGTCTGGACTGGAATTTGACGCAGTCCATCACTGTGTTAAACAGTGAGTGTACCTAAAAGATTGTGATCTCAGGGCAAGGACAGCTGTTGGAAATACATGCCTTGTAAATACATGCCATTGGTCCCAAAGGCAGCTTGGTGAAAGCAGGAATGACTCAGCAAAATCTAACATCACTCTCAGGGGGAAAATGCCCCAAAGCTTGTCTTACTGATAATGATCATAGTCTTTATGTGACTACACATGATAACTGTGTTGTTTTGTTGGCTTCTTTGAATTACAGTTCAAATTGCCTTAATATTTGGTGCAAGAATATTAGACTATGTCTTCAATTTATGCGAAGGTAAATTTGACTTCCTTGAATGGCTCTCAGACGATTTGCTCCTGAGTATCCTTTCTTATCTGGATCTTGAAGACATTGCCAGGCTTTCTCAAACATCACGCAGGTTTGCAAAGGTAACAGTCAAATTATTTTGGGTCTGTATAGGATTTTCCTTGTGCTTCCTCAAAGTTGTTTAATTTTGTTTCAGGTTTTTTTTTTTTTTAATATAGAAGTGGTTTATTATTTGCATTTATTTCAGCAAGCTTTTGTTGAATACTTATTTTATGACAGGTACTGTCCTAGGCACAGAGGCAACAGAGTTGAAAAGACATTATTCTTGCCCTCAAGGAAATTATAGTCTAATAGGAGAGAGCCATACAGGTACAAATCATCACAATGTAGTGTGAGCAATTGAACAAGGGAAGTGTGAACAAGGTACTAAGACAGTGCAAGGTGATTTCCTCTGCCTGGCTTCACAGAAGTGGGTTATTTTTTCTGGGTTTTGAGGGGAAAATAGGAGTTCATCAGGTGGTCTGGCTAGCTAGGGGCATTCCAGGTCAAAGGGGCATTCCAAGTCCAGGCAGAAACTCAGGCAGAGGCATGATGGCATAAAAGAAGAAGGAGGGAGGTGATTACTCCTCAGCCATTTCCATTTCTTCCAGTAAAAGCCCTTTTCTGAATTACCTATCCCACTATGGGTGATTCTGAGGCACTGTTCGTTGTAGCGCCCTGTTTTTCCCCAGGCCCCAAACTCACCAAATAGACTCTCTCACTTTGAATCCTCAGCAGAAGGACACAGGAATGGAAAACACAGTTAGTGCTGATTTCAACCAATGTTAGGGCCTTGATGCAGCTATTATTAGTTCCTCTCCCTAGATCCTGGAAGGTGCCTTGGTTCCTGCCCCTTCAGCTATTCCTTCAATTCTAGAGCCCTGTCATGTCCTAAACACACACATACTGTCCTTCCGCTTAATCCTTTTTGGCTTAAGTTAATCAGAGTTGGAGTTTGTTGCTTGCAGCTGAAGAACCCTAACTTAGTATTTAGCTGTAATGTACTGGTGTTACCGACCAGGTAGTGTGAGCAATTCAACAAGGGAAGTGTGGACAAGGTACAAAGACTTGGTAGAAGGTACAGAGGTACAAGGTAGAAGGTCTTGGCCTTCCCCAATCAATAGTAATTGACTAGAGGCCAGACAAGAAATTCAATCAAGGCTTTATTGGGGCCCCTGCTGCAGCAGGGGGTAGCAAGAACAAACAACGGTTTCCCTTGTTTGCTCGCTCCCTGAGTGGGGGGCAAGCTTGTTCCTTACATGGGGTGAGGGCAGGGGTGTGTCCAGGGGTCGGGCTGGAGGGGTGGCTTAGGTGTTTTGCCCACCCCTTAGGTAGTGTTGTGTGCAGGGGGCATGTGCAGTACCCTGGTTTTGCTCCAGGCCCTTCAAAAGTGGCAGTTGGGTTTTTTTTGGTCTCTTTGTATCTTTTGTCCACAATTTGTCCCAGCTGCACATGCATGCAGTTATTTTTAGTCCCATACAATTTCTTTGTATTGGGTTGCTCAAGGAGAGGTGTGTCCAGGTGCAAGCATTGCAGCGCTGTAGCAAAGGGTCCCAGCTCCCAGCAAGTGGTCCCAGGTCCCAGCCTGTCTCACCAGGACGACATCCATTTATACACGAATCTGCAGCATCTCCCAAGATGATTCAAATCATAATCTTATTGTCTAAAAAGTCAACATTTTTTTCACAGTAATGCAATAAAATTCCTTGATTTTTAGATATTAATTTTAAGTTTACAATCTGTATTACTTAATATACCCTTTTGAGTATAAAAACATGTATACTTGATTTTCCTCCCTAAAATGGAGGGCCAGAAACAAGTATTATGAATATCATTGTACTGTATTTTTTTTGCCCTTTAAAAAAAATGTATTAAAGTTAAGATTTTGTACTTGCTGCTGCTAAGAAGCTGATTATTCATGCTTTAAATGAAGGAGGATTTTTGTTTGTTTGCTGTTTGGTTTTTTGTTTTTTAATTGATGTGTAATTGACCAACAACACTCTGTTAGTTCCAGGAGCATAGTATGATGATTTGCTATTTCTATATGTTACAAAATGATCATCCCTGAAGGAGAGTTTTAAGTGAATAAAATATAGTAGTGGGAATGTATTAAAAGCTTCTGCCAGGGCCTGGGTTTGTCCTGAGAGTAAATGGAAGGATTCGATAGGAAATGGCGGCGACTGCAGTGTCTTGTGAAATTGATTCCTTACTTGGCGATTCCTTACTTGGAGCAACTGACTCCCCTCCGGGTTTTGCTCATTTCCACTTTCTATTCCTCTGCCTCTCAATGTCCTGCCATTATTTTAGCGCAATCTTGAAAATAGCCTCCATAATTTACCCCGCGCTCTAAAGTAAGGCTTTTCTAGGTTGCTGATTTCAGCCCTCAGAATCCTCGCAGAGCAGAATTATTCGAAGATGGAATATGATCCAAGGCTGCTGCTTTTTTCTTTCTGTGTGATATTAACCATTCATTTCTGTTGTTAGTCCAAACATTATATGTTCCATTTACATATTTTTCCCTTCATTTATAAACCACTTTCATTTACTGTTTTGCCCCCTCAGTTATTAAATTATTTTATTAAGGAAGAGTCTTCTATTTCAAACTTTTGGGGGCACATTTATTAGCAAATTAATTGTATCCCTGTCCCACTTTTTCCTGTGGTCCCAGGGAGGGAGGTTTCCTTCCTGTTCAAGGCCAGTGCCACCTGCCACCCAGCTCCAAGTTCCAACCCAAAGGATTTCAGGTTGTCACTTACCTCCTTTCTCTTCTGTGTGGTTGTTGTTATATATTTTTTACTTTTTATTTATAAATAATTTTAGATTTATAAAAGTGTTGTAAAGATAATACAGAGAGTTTGCATATACCCTTCACTCAGCTTCCCCTAATGCTAACATCTTACATAACCTGGGACATTTTATCAAAACTCAGCAGTTAATGTTGCTACAATAATATTAACTAAACCACAGACTTGATTTGTATTTCATCAGTTTTTCCACTAATATCCTTTTGGTGTTTCAGGATCCAATCTGGGATACTACGTTACATTTAGTGCCTATTTCTAAAGGTCTCTTTCAATTGGTTTTTCCTCTCGGTACATTGACTTTTCTTAAATCAATCTCATCCTTCAAAAAACAAAAACTCTCAACTCTATTCTTATTCAATCTCTTTCCTTCCCTGTTTGTGAAAATAAGGGTTTACACAGCAGTTCACACTCAGCAAACCAGCACCATTCATCCTACTGAGATTTTATAATCTGTGATAAACTGGGAACAGTAAGGGTGATGTGAAGAGTTTGTCATCAAGCTAAATTCATTCCATTTAAATGACCATTCTTTAACAGAGGTTAGACCTTCCTTGGGGGAGATTTAAAATGTCCCTTCTTTTATAAAATAGTGGTATTAAAATGTGATAATTTTAACAAGTTATCCTTACTTGGCAAATTAAAAAGTCAGCACTCTTATTTTGGTTCTTAATTGTTGTTTTGTTTGATTTCTAAAAATTTTGCTGGTCTTACAACATCCAAAATTCTGGGAGCCACTGGCCTTTTGTCTGTCTACCCTTCATCTCTCATTTCCCCTCTGTCCATGCCTCCTAAATATCTCTGGCCTCATTCACAGTAACCTCTTGGTTGTCACATCCAAAGGGCAAGGCCTTCCACGTCCTGACCCATCTCTGCTTCCAGAATTCTCTGGCGGGTCCCTTCATGGCTGCCCTTTCACTGCTTCATTGGTAGCTCTTTCATGCGGGCTGAGCGTGGCCTTTCTAAAATGCACTCTGGTCATATCACTGCCCTGCTCAGTGACACTTAGTGATGTCCCATCATTTTCAGAATGAGATCCAAAGTCTTAGCTGGCACTTCAGGCCATGGTGCCCTGGCCCCAGCTCCCGCCCCCAGCCCCAGCCAGGTAGACTGTGTGCACCTGTCCCATGTGCTGGGCTCTCTGCGCCCCTTGGCCTTTGCTTATGCTGTTCCCTTTCAGAGGAATGGCTTCCCTTCTGACCCATCACTCTTAACTCCTGAATGCTTCTCATTTGGGTTTTGTGCTATATCCATGTTGTTTATATTTTTGAAAAAGAAAATCGATTTGCATTACAATAACCAGGTTGAAAATTGAAAAAAAATTATATGTCTTTTAATGTGTAGTAAAAAGTAATTCTCCCTCCCATTCTTTTTTTTTATTATTATTATTTATTTATTTATTTTGGCTGCACCAGGTCTTAGTTGCAGCATGCGGGATCTTTAGTTGTTGCGGCATGCGAACTCTCAGTTGCAGCGTGCATGTGGGATATAGTTCCCTGACCAGGGATCAAATCCAGGCCCCCTGCATTGGGAGCGCGGTGTCTTAGCCCCTGGACCACCAGGGAAGTCCCTCCCTCTTATTCTTGGTCCTCATTCCTCTAATTCTCATCTCCAGCAGCAATTATATTACCAGTGTCTCGTATGTCCTTCCAGAGAGAGTCTATGCACATGTAAGTGTGTGTGTGATGTGTGAGCATATATACATGTACACATACCCTTCTAAAAAGCATATGATAGCACATTATATATTGTTCTCTGTCAGGTTTTTTTCTACTTCACAACACATTTTAGACACTCTTTTATGTCAGTACATATAAATCTTCAGTTTAGAAAAGTGCCCTAAGTTGTTATTATGTGGATAAATCATAATTTTTTAAACTAGATCCTTACTGATAGACATTTAGATTGTTTCCCCTCTGCTATTTGTAAATAACGCCCCAGACTATGGCTAGACTGGACTCCGCAGAATTGGGTCTGCCCTGGAAGCATAAAGACACATGAGAGACACAGAGGGTGTAGGGACTCTGGGTGGATGGGGGCCTGAGCCTGGGAGAGCCCGTGGTGCTAGCCCACACCCAAGGATGGAAGTTTCCACTTATCAAACTTAATGCCACCAGCAATCAGGGCCGTCTGGCTGCCTGCCCTTGCTCTGATTCCGTGTTGACCAAGCCATGGAGCCTCCAGGGATGAGCATCTGAAGGTCTCGTGGGTGGATGGTTATATTTCTCAGGGTAAAGAGGCAGCCTCTGGGAGCTTGGCTAATATAAGCACACCCCTGAAAGGTGGATCCCATGTCACAGTATACCAGAAAGTCACACCGAGGGCCAGCCCTGGGCTTGCAGTGAGCTCACTAAGGTAAGGCTGCCACGTAGAACCTTCCTGGGGAATGCTGAGGTCCCGAAGGGGGAGGGACGATCACGACTAGCAAATAAACATATTCATCTTGGTAGTGACTCAGGAACAGGCCCACTGAGGAAGAAAATCTCTCCTCTGTCACATTTCGGCCTGCAGAGAAACAGATTTTTCCTTATGTTCCCAGATTCCCTATGACTGTGACCCCAATTCTGGCCACGTAGGTGAGGCACCCAGGGAGCAGGTGAAAACAGGCCGGGCCCTGAGTCGGATTGGGTAGGTCTTGGTGGACCCAGCGTCTGCACTGTCTTGCAACCCGATTCTAAGCGTCCAGGCCAAGGATTTGACCATCTGATATTAAAATTGTAGAGACAAAATATCTCACGAGACTCTGAAAGGCTGGAAGCTTGGGATGGGGGCGGGGGTGTCGTTTTTCCATCTCCACTTGTGTACAGGCAGTGTGGATGGTTAAATCAGCTTGAGGCCAGAGACCTGGGTTCTGTTCTTCGCTCAGCTACTCCCCACCATGAGCCTTGGGCAGTCACACCCTTATCCCCTCTAAGCCTTAATTTCCACATTTGTAAAAGGAAAGTTTTTAACTAGATAAACCCTAGGATCCCTTTCAACTTGAATGTAGTTTATGTGTGTTAAGTTCATGCACCACCTCCAGGGGGAGCTAAACCCACGATTGGCTATGTTTTGGATCAAAGCAGCTGGAACCATAGTCAGGATGGGTACTTTGTGTTTTGCAACCTGGCATCTATCAAGCAAAAGAGCCCCAGGGTTTGGGAGTCCTAGATGGGGGTATTTTGTAAACCAACTTATAATACAAAACAAAACTGAATATTTTCATTGTAAAATATAATGAGTCGTAAATGAAGTTACCCTGGTGGAAATTTCAGCTCTCTTCTGAGAATTTCTTCCTTTCCTCCAAAACCTCAACATTTTCTTCCATAATCTCTGTTATATAAGATACACTGATATCCTGAAATGTATTGTGCTGGGAAAGGGGTAGTCACCTATACTAGTGCTACAGAGTTCAGAGTTTTAAAAGGAGGTTCAGATCTGTTTTATTTTTGCTTACTTATTTATTTATTTTTAATTATTTTATTTTATTTTATTGCTTTCTTGGCCGTGTGGCATGGCATGCGGGATCCTAGTTCCCCGACAAGGGATCGAACTCATGCCCCCTGCATTGGGAGCATGGAGTCTTAACACTGGACCGCCAGGGAAGTCCTGTTTTGTTTTTTAATATTAAGACATTTTCTAAGAGTTTTCCTTCCTTGTTTATATTTAGAATATGTTGTAATCCGAGTAGAGAAACTGGACCTTGAAGGACTGTTGAAGATGGGGTAAGATAATGAAGGACCTGCCTAACATCAAAATGTTTGGGGGGCTGTCATTATCAGAAGATTCAGCATTGCTGTTTAACTGTAACCTTCATGATGTGAATATAATAGTTTTTGCTTTTGATATTTACGCAGAAAGGATCTTAAACGATTATGCTTGATTATACTATTAATTTCTGTTTGAAATTCACTCTTTTCCCTTATTGGAATACATTTAGAGTAACATGAAGTATGAAAGTAACCACTACTGGCTGCTTTCTGCTCGAAAGTGAGTGTAATGGTGTCATGAAATAGAGATAACGCTTACATGTTTTTCGCCTCCCCCAGAAAGAAGTCAGAACACGTGGGAGGAAAGTAGGACAGTGCCAAGGCCAGGCCAGGGGTGGTGGGAGTGGGATGCTTGGCTGTCTGGAATTGTGGGCACGGTGGATAGTGGGCAGCTGGGTGTGGCCTGGTGGGCTGAAGTGATGGTCCACGGTGGGGGACATCAGTCAGGGGCACAGTCAGGTCACTTTCAGATAGCTGTCACATGGTGGCGGGGTTGTCCCAATCCTGGTGCTGCGGGCTGCCCGCTAGACTCCCAACTGTGGCAACTGAACTGGCCCCCCAGTGGCTAAGTGCCTATGGGGCCTTTCTTTCCAGTGTCTTCTCAGAAATGGGGGAGGTAGCATCTATTCTGTCTCCCCTTCCTGCCCATTGATTACATCTTTTCCATGTGCTTTATATATGTTATTCCTAATCCTCACAGCACTAAAAGTTTAGTATCATTTCCATATAATCATAATAAGTTCCATTTATAGACTATCTACTGCGTGCTAAGCACTGAATGTACGTAATCCAGTACAATCCTCAAACAGTGCCGTAAGATGGATGAGTAAGAGACTCTCTTGTCCTGATTACCGAGGAGGGAACAGAGGCTCAGGTAAAGCACACAGAGAGTGAACAGTGGAGCCGGGTGCTGTGCCCGGGCAGCCTTACTCCATGGCTGGTGTGCTTAAATCAGTTTATTCTCCTCCTCAGATGACCAAATGCAAGATCAGATGTGGAGACCAGGCTCGGAGCAATAAGTAGAATGTCCAGGATGACTTAATTATTAAGTGGCAGGGCCAGCGTTCAAGTCAACTTGTCCCTGAAGAACATAAGGAAAAGGTTCTGTCTTTCATAAGATGGAGTTAAGTATGGGAATGTGTTTTCTCCCTCAGGTAGACTGGAGCTACAGCAGGTAGGTACCACAATGACAGGCCGGGGCTTTGAAAGTATTTCCTTCCTCAGGCCACGTGGAAGCATCCCATGAGCAGTAAGGCAGAAAAGGTCCTGCCCCCTCAGGACATGTCCCAGTCTTCATTATCCTTATCTATATAATTGTGGTCACTGAGATTCCTTTTTCATATATCTTTTAAATATTTGTCTATGAGTCATTTCTTTTTTTTTATAAATTTATTTATTTATGTATTTTTGGCTGCGTTGGGTCTTCATTGCTGCGCGCGGGCTTTTCTCTTGTTGTGGCTAGCAGGGGCTACTCTTCATTGCGATGCGCAGGCTTCTCATTGCGGTGGCTTCTCTTGTTGCAGAGCACAGGCTCTAGGTGCGCAGGCTTCAGTAGTTGGGGCTCGAGGGCTCTAGAGCACAGGCTCAGTAGTTGTGGCGCACGGTCTTAGTTGCTCCACGACATGTGGGATCTTCCCCGCCCAGGGCTCGAACCCGTGTGCCCTGCATTGGCAGGCGGATTCTCAACCACTGCACCACCAGGGAAGCCTCTGAGTCATTTCTAATGAACCAAGTTTGCAACCATGAAATTTAAACTAACAGAAGGGATAAAGTCAGAAGATGGCTTGAGTCTATACCAGCTTATCATTTCACTGATGGAATTCCATAAAGGTGATTTCATTCTGAATGAGTTTCACTACAAGAAGGACCCCATCATTATCTCGTGAAGGATTCAAAGGTTGTAGTCATCCTTAAGTTGCAATTACATATCAAATACTAGAAAAATTCAAAAGCTTTCCATATTGACTGTATTAGGATACACCGAGTTAGAAATAGTGACTTGGGATCACAAAGCACCCTAAAACTCCAGTGGCTTAAGACAATAATAGCTGTTTGTTTCATTCATGATTCATACTCACTGTGGGCTGATAGGAGGCTCTGCTCCACAATGTCTTTCAGCGACTCAGGCTATTAGAGACTCCACCGTCTTGTAACTGAACCATCTGAAGCACGTGGTGTCCTTAGTCACTGTGGCAGGGAAGAGACAGCTGAGGTTCATGCACTCTGTTTTTTGTTTGTTTGTTTTTTTTTAACATGTTTATTGGAGTATAATTGCTTTACAGTGGTGTGTTAGTTTCTGCTTTATAACAAAGTGAATCAGTTATACATATACATATATTCCCATATCTCTTCCCTCTTGCGTCTCCCTCCCTCCCACCCTCCCTATCCCACCCCTCTAGGTGGTCACAAAGCACCGAGCTGATCTCCCTGTGCTGTGCAGCTGCTTCCCATTAGCTACCTATTTTACATTTGGTAGTGTATATATGTCCATGCCACTCTCTCACTTTGTCACAGCTTACCCTTCCCCCTCCCCATATCCTCAAGTCCATTTTCTAGTAGGTCTGTGTCTTTATTCCCGTCTTACCCCTAGGTTCTTCATGACCTTTTTTTTTTTTTCCTTAGATTCCATATATATGGGTCAGCATACGGTATTTGTTTTTCTCTTTCTGACTTACTTCACTCTGTATGACAGACTCTAGGTCCATCCACCTCTCTACAAATAACTCAATTTCGTTTCTTTTTATGGCTGAGTAATATTCCATTGTATATATGTGCCACATCTTTATCCATTCATCTGTTGGTGGACACTTAGGTTGCTTCCATGTCCTGGCTATTGTAAATAGTGCTGCAATGAACATTTTGGTACATGACTCTTTTTGAATGATGGTTTTCTCAGGGTATATGCCCAGTAGTGGGATTGCTGGGTCATATGGTAATTCTATTTTTAGTTATTTTTTTTTTAAATACAATTTTTATTTATTTATTTTTGGCTGTGTTGGGTCTTCGTTTCTGTGCGAGGGCTTTCTCTAGTTGCGGCAAGTGGGGGCCACTCTTCATCGCGGTGCGCGGGCCTCTCACTATCGCGGCCTCTCTTGTTGCGGAGCATAGGCTCCAGACGCGCAGGCTCAGTAGTTGTGGCTCACGGGCCTAGTTGCTCCGCGGCATGTGGGCTCTTCCCAGACCAGGGCTCGAACCCGTGTCCCCTGCATTGGCAGGCAGATTCTCAACCACTGCACCACCAGGGAAGCCCTATTTTTAGTTTTTTAAGGAACCTCCATACTGTTCTCCATAGTGGCTGTATCAATTTACATTCCCACCAACAGTGCAAGAGTGTTCCCTTTTCTCCACACCCTCTCCAGCATTTATTGTTTTTAGATTTTTTGATGATGGCCATTCTGACCAGTGTGAGATGATATCTCATTGTAGTTTTGATTTGCATTTCTCTAATGATTAATGATGTTGAGCAGTCTTTCATGTGTTTGTTGGCAATCTGTATTTCTTCTTTGGAAAATGTCTATTTAGGTCTTCTGCCCATTTTTGGATTGGGTTGTTTTTTTTTTGATATTGAGCTGCATGAGCTGCTTGTATATTTTGGAGATTAATCCTTTGTCAGTTGCTTCATTTGCAAATATTTTCTCCATTCTGAGGGTTGTCTTTTTGTCTTGTTCATGGTTTCCTTTGCTGTGCAAAAGCTTTTAAGTTGCATTAGGTCCCATTTGTTTATTTTTGTTTTTATTTCCGTTTCTCTAGGAGGATGCACTCTGTTTTGATACAGTATTTCTACTCATAGTCCTTTGGCCAGAACGAATTACACGGCCCCACGTAACTGCGTGGCGCAGGGAGATGTGGGAGAAGAGAGGGAATACTTGGTTAGCGTCACAATCTCTGCCACAAACTGGAAATCCCGAACAAAGCAGTGTGTACATTAAGATTCATATATATGAAGATAGTATCATAATAGTATTTTTTCTCAAATGCAGTTACCTGCTTTAACATCTTCCATACTAGAAAAAAGAGACCTTAATTTTTCATTTCTCCTCTTTTCTGTGTTTCTTGGGACTGTGTTTTCTGAACATGTGTCTGGCTTTAAAAACCAACTCAGAACCAAAGACTACACTATGCTTATAAAATACTTTTCCTGTAAAGAACTGAGTTTCTTACTCTCTTTCACCCTCTGAGATGTCTATTTTACACCCTCTTCTCTCTCGCCAAGTCTCTGTATCACACCTTCTTCCTCGCTCTTAACTGATGTTGTGGCTTCTTATTTCAATGAGAAACTAGAAGCAGTCATAAGAGAATGGCCTCCTAGGCCCCTCACCAGTTCTGCTGGTGCCTCGTTCTGCTTTACTTCCTGTTGCAGGTGATAAATTCTCCCTGTTACCATCCATGGCCACACCTCCACTTGTGGATTTCACTCCCCTCACCTGTTCAACAACTTGGCTCAGCAGTTATCCCTCTTCACCATGCATCACTGCATTATTAATTTTACCCCTCTACTGGATCATTTCCATCAGCACATAAACATACATTTAAAAAAAAATTGCCTTGACGTCACTCCCCAGTCTGCTCTTAAAGCAAAATTCCTCAAGCATTCTCTGCACTTGCTATTTCTACTTCCTCTCCTGTTCTTTCCTGGACTCACTGTAGCCAGACATCCATCCCCACTAAGCCACTGAAATTGCTCTTGTCGAGGTTGCTATTGTCCATCACCTTGTAAAATACACCAGTTTTTTTTTTTGAAAGATTTTTTTTTTGATGTGGACCACTTTTAAAGTCTTTATTGAATTTGTTACAACATTACTTCTGTTTTTTATGTTTTGGTTTTTTGGTTGCGAGGCACGTGGGATCTTAGCTCCCTGACCAGGCATCAAACTTGCACCGCCTGCATTGGAAGGCGAAGTATTAACCACTGGACCACCAGGGAAGTCCCACCAGTCAGTTTTTAATTCCCATCTTATTTGACTTTTCAGCAGCATTTACACATTTCATTATTCTCCAGGTTTTCTTTGCTCTTCTCAGTCTCCCTGGCTGAAAACTTTATGTCCTGACTGCTTAATGCTGGAATGTCCTAGAGCACTTCCTTGGGCCATTTTCTCTATCTACAGTCACACTGAGATGATAGCTTTAAATATTATTTACATGCATCTAATTTTCAAACATATGTTTCCAGGCCTGGTTGCCCTCTTGAACTCCTAACTTTTATATCTCATTGCATGCTCAATGCTTCCTCCTAGATCTAGCAGTATAGACATCTCAAATTTAGCACGTACACACCAGACCTCTGAATTTCCCCACACACATACTTATTTACCAATTCTAATTCTCCCACAGTCTTATTTTTCTGTCTTTGGCAACATTCACACAGCTGCTCAAGCCAAAAACTTGTCCTTAATTCTTCTTTTTCCTCTTACTTCTCATCTAATTCATTATGAGGTGGTATGAGCTCTACCTTCAAAATACATCTATCATCTGACTATGTCTCGCCTCCTGCCTGGCCACCATCCTGTTACACACCATCCTCATATCTTCCTGGATTTTCTAGAAAGAACTCCACAGTAGATTTGCTTTCACCTCATGGGCATAGCAGCGTACTTTCATCATTTTGCCTCAGGACTATGTCAGTTCTCCAGCTGTGAGTCATACTTACATCACAGAGATACTGATCCTATCATCTTCCTACATGCTGGTCCGCATTGATGACATCATGCTGATGAGCAGGAATAGCAGATACCCTGGATGCCTTGGTAAGATACGTATACGTCAGGGAGTTGGAGATGAGCTCCTCAAAAACTGAGAGGCCTGCCATCTCAGTGCATTATCTAGAATCCATTGCCTTATTGTAACTTCCTATCCTAAGAAAACAGCACAGCTCTTTGTGGATATTTTTAGTTTTAAGGTAACATACAGCACATTTGAGTTTGCTTCTCTGATTCATTTACCAAATAACCCATAAAGCTGCCAGTTTTAAATGGGGCCCAGCTGCTGGTCCAGATTGCAGTGTAAGCGGCTGAGTCACTTGCTCCTTATGATCCAGCAGATTCAATGGTGCTCAGAGTGTCTGTGGCCTGTACGGCTATGGTCTATCTGGATCCTTGCTGAACGTTATGGCGTGCGTCATCAGGAAAATCACAGCTCGTACCTCCAGGGTTTTAGAGTAAAGGTATGGATGCTTTTACAGATAACTGTTCTGCTATTGAGAAACAGCTCTTGGATTTCTGTGGGGCAAAGGCTAGCGTTTTGCCTAGATGGTCAAAGTCTTGAAAAGAACAAGATTTGGAGATTAATGAGGAGTTTTGGGGAAGAGGTATTTGGGTGGACTTTTCGGAATAAGCCAAAGAATCAAGATATTTGTGTCCCATGTGACTGCTCACCAAAGGGCACTCAGTGCCAAGGACGTTTTCAGGAATGAGATGATAAGGTGGTCTGCTCTATGGATGTCAGTCAGCTCCTTTCCCCAGCCGGGCTCATCAACCAAATGCCCAGGTGGCAAGGATGGCAAATTGTGCATGGACTCAACCACATGACTCTCTTCTTTTCAAGATTAATCTGGCCACTGTCACAGGAGAGACAATGCCGAGTCCCCAGGAAGGCGCCGTGCTCCAGGGGGTCCAATCAGTAACGAGGTGGTAGGTCCAGTTACACTGGACTCTTTTCACCAAGGAGAAAGCAGCGATTTGTCCTCTCTGGATGAGTTACCTATTCTGGGTATGGACCTGCTTTCCTGGCACGCCATGCTCCTTCAGCAACATTGTGTGTAAATTGACCAAATGCCTTATTTTTCCATCATTGTAGCCCATACAAGATTGCTTCAGATTATTTTGCTGAAATAAATTCATTTATTAAACAAATAGACATAAATAAATAAGGTAATGAGTACAGAATTTCCTGCTCTTAGCCTATATACTCCACTACCTAGAAATAGTTGTCCTCACGGCTTCTTGGAGGTGCTTAATCCCTCATCAGCTAACGGACAACACTTTACAAGGTTGGAGCGCGGTCTTACAGGATGTAATATAAGGTCTCAGTCACTGGCCAGAATGTGGTCCTGTTTCTTCTGTAGCTACAATCAAAGGTTGGAAGTGGGAGTATCATCTCTTAGAATCATACATAGTCACCCGTGTGAAAAAGTGTTGTTTCCTTCTCCACAGCTTAGGCTTCTAGTAGGTTAGGGATCTTGACAGTCAAAGAATGAATACTTTCACCTAAAGAACAACAATGACTCCACTGAACTAGAAATTAAGAGAATGAAGAGTGCTCCCAGGCTATCTGGGGCTCCTAATGCCACTGAACAGACAGGCAAAAAAAAACCCCCAAATGGGCATTACTATGTTGGCTCCGGTGATTCATCATGTTTATTAGAGAAAAATAGAGTTGCTTCTTCACAATGGAATTACAGAGGAGTATTTCTGGAACCCGGGGCATCCCTGCAAGTGCTTTCTTTTCTTTTTATTTTCTTTGGGGTGGCTGCACTGCCCAGCTTTCAGGATCTTAGTTCCCCAGGCAGGGAGGGAACCCCTGGGACGGAACCCCTGGCTCCTGCGATGGAAGCACAGAGTCCTAACCACTGGACAGCCAGGGATTTCCCTCTGTGAGTGCCTTCTAATACTGGCATGTTCAGTGGCAAAACTTATTTAAAGAAGACTAAAACATCTCCTACCTGAGAGATCAAGAAGTACTCACACCCAGCAGGAACCAGAGACGGATTGGATCATATCAGCAGGTATAGCATCTTGACCAGTTGCGGTGCTGGCTGAGAACAAAAGGATGGTGGAAAGGGTAGTAGAATGAGAAAATTACAAACACGACTCCTGCTTGTGACCAGTTGCAGAATCTAGGACTGTAGTAGCTCCCCATATTTTCTTCCTCACCCAGTGGTATGTACAGTTTTTAAATTTTTATTTAATTTATTTATTTTTGGCTACATTGGGTCTTCGTTGCTGCATGCAGGCTTTCTCTAGTTGTGGCGAGTGGGGGCTACTCTTCGTTGTGGTGTGTGGGCTTCTCATTGCGGTGGCTTCTCTTGTTGCAGAGCACGGGCTCCAGGTGCGTGGGCTCAGTCGTTGCGGCTCGCACGCTCTAGAGCGCAGGCTCAGTAGTTATGGCGCACAGGCTTAGTTGCTCCGTGGCATGTGGGATCTTCCCGGACCAGGGCTCGACCCCGTGTCCCCTGCATTGGCAGGTGGATTCCTAACCACTGCACCACCAGGGAAGCCCTGATATGTACATTTATATGTAAACCAATATTTTCCTCTTTCCCTTTCTTCTATTATTTTATATAGGGCAAGTCGGTACTGGTTAACTTTATAATTCTAGGATACAAAGATGAACTGGGATTAACTAGAGGTAACAAACACCACCCAGAGGTTTGTAGTGACTGCTGGGATTTGGTGGGAGTGGGGTGGAGGTGAAGGCAGAGAATAAACGCATTGTCGCCCGTATGAGGGGCAGTTGCGTTGGGTTAGGTGGAGCGTGTGCTGCTGCCGTCATTGGGAAGTTTAAGTGTGAGAAGAAGGGTATGTATGGGTAAGAAAAGCCAGGAGGTCAGACTGAGGAGCACGCAGTGGGTTGGCTGGCTTCACACCCGTTTGAGCTCCCTCACACTACACGGAGCTGCCCTTGTGTACTGTGAAGGTAAGAAAGATAAAAGCTACATTTCATGGATGCCTTTGCAAGTAGTGTCTTGGGCGTAGCCTGGGCTCTGTCAAGTAGACCCACGTGCGAGAGTTTTGGAAGGAAGATGTGAGCCCGGTGGGGCAGCCTCCGTGCTTTTCCTGCCAGCACAGTGCTGAGGCCTGTGGGGGAGGTTCTAGGGTCTGGTCCAAGGCGTCAGCACATCTCTAGGTGCTGAGTGTTGGGGAGCAGAAGCAGTGAGATTTCCACTAGAACAGTCTGGGTTTCTTGTTTTGTTTTTTAATCTGACTGCTGTTTTTTTTTTAATTAATTTTTATCAGAGTATAGTTGCTTTACAATGTTGTGTTAGTTTCTGCTGTACAGCAAAGTGAATCAGCTATACGTATACATATATCCCCTCTTTTTTAGATTTCCTTCCCATTTAGGTCACCACAGAGCATTGAGTAGAGTTCCCTGTGCTATACAGTAGGTTCTCATTAGTTATCTATTTTACTTTTGTAAATTTTTAAAAATGTTTTTGGAATAGACAAAGTCTTTATAGGCGTATAAACAAAGGCAGAAACCATGTATAAAAGACTATTAGGGCTTCCCTGGTGGCGCATTGGTTAAGAATCCACCTGCCAGTGCAGGGGACACAGGTTTGAGCCCTGGTCCGGGAAGATCCCACATGCCATGGAGCAACTAAGCCCGTACGTCACAACTACTGAGCCTGCGCTCTAGAGCCTGCAAGCCACAACTACTGAGCCCGTGTGCCACAACTCCCGAAGCCCACACACCTAGAGCCCGTGCTCCGCAACAAGAGAAGCCACCACTATGAGAAGGCCGTGCGCCACAACAAAGAGTAGCCCCTGCTTGCTGCAACTAGAGAAAGCCCACACGCAGCAACAAAGACCCAACGCAGCCAAAAATATAAATAAATAAATTAATTAATTTTAAAAAAGACTATTAGATTTGATTCTATTCCTGTAAACAAAATTTAAAAAATGTTTAATTTGCACATGTAAAAGCAATAACCCAAACTTTAGAAAGAAAATAAGCAACATATGATTAACTTTGCAGCATTATTATAAATTGGTAAGTAAAAGACTAATAATACCATAATACAAAAATGAACAGAGATTATGAACAATTAGCAAAAGAGGAAATACAAAAATCAACAAAGTTAGACAAAGCAATCTCATAAGTAAACAAAGAAATGTAAATTAAAAGAAGACACCTTTTTAGCCAACTAAGTATCAGGATTTATTTTGCATGATGATGTTCTGTATACACGACTCTAGGAATTATAAGTCAGTAAACACTTTCTGCAGGATACTTTAATGGTATATATTCAATTCTTTTTAAAAGTTAAATTTTTAAGAATGTACTTTAAAGAAAATCATGTGTTAATAAACATATATGTAACAAGGGTATTTATAGTAGAATTATTTTTAATCATTAGTTATCTATTTTATACATCTAGCTGCTGTTATTCCTGGCTGTAGAGCATTGAACGTTTCCCTCTGGTTTTACTAGATATTCTGTGAGCTTCCTATTGCCTGTACTGAATCCCCCTCTGCTTAAACAACATAGAATATATTCTGTGGTCTGAAACAAGGGGCCCTGTCCAATACCATAGGCGTTCCATACAGTTTGGATGGATGGATGAGTGGAGGAATGAATAGGCTATTGAAAATTGTGGGGCAGCTTATCTCCACACTAAACGGACCAAACTATAGTCATTTTAGTGTGTATTTCTCTTTTCTATTTCTTCCCTTATTGTTTCTCAACCCGTTGTTCTCTGCTTTCATACTCTGCCTCTGATGGCATCAACCAGCCTTCTAATTTGCTGTGTCTAGACTGCTGAGGGCTAAAGGCTGTACACGAAACTAAAACAAATTCTAAGGAAAGGAAGAACGATTAGTGAGTGTAGGCCTTTTCTGCAGAACCCTGACGCCTTTCTAAATAGAGCCCAACTGGATTCAGTATTCTGGAGTTGGAGGGACTTTACCATGCCTGTCTGCTTCTCCTATTTAAGTGTTAAAGTTGCCCTCTAATTTTAAATAGTGAAATAATTAGTTCAACCTAATTTTTGTCAGTCAGATCAACTCTCTTTATTATTCACAGGCACAGGGTCTGCACAGATCATTATCCGTAGATAATCTTGTTTCCCACCATTATTGACCTTCCAGCGGCCCATCTGCTTCTTGTGTTTCTTTGCCTCCTTGTAAGTGGAGTCTTTGTGAGTTGCTCCAGGGGGCCGTGTCTGGGAGGGTCTGAGCAGGAAGGAGGAGCCCCAGCCCACGAGCTCTGCGCCGCTCCCCGCCCCCGCCCCCCGCCAGTTTAAAGGAACTGTGGGCTCCTTAATGATCCTCTGTCATGCCTCTTCTTTCCACTGCTGGATTTTCACATGTGACGGGGGAATCAGGTTGGTGATGAACTTCCCTGAGCGCACAATGGGCACAGGAAGGATGGAGCCAGGAAGTGTTCTGGGGCCCACGTGAGACCCTTCTTTGAGCACATTTCATATTACTGGAGTTATCACTATGCAACGTCAAATATCCAAGCACCTTTAAATGTTCCTAGTCTTGCATACAGGTACCAACAAATCATGGCTATCGCTAAGGTCGGAAATAATAAATGTAATGGAAGCTTTAACTTTAGGAAAGATTTGGGGGCATGGAAGCAAGGGGTTAGGAAATCTCCTGTTAAGAGTGTTTAGTAGCAGAAGACTGATGGGACTTCCCTGGTGGTCCAGTGGTTAAGACTCCACGCTTCCACTGCCGGGGATGTGGGTTCGATCCCTGGCTGGGGAACTAAGATCCCACATGCCCAGCAGTGCGGCCAAAAAAAAAACAAAAGTAGTGGGAGACTGATGAACATAGTTGCCATACATGATGGTGACAATTGAAAAAGTCCTAGTAGGAAATCTTGGGTAAATGGAAGCTGAACTCTGGCAGCTTTGAACTTGGAGGGAGGGCAGAGTGGTCTTGTGCAGATTTTGGGCCAGAGGGGTCTTGTCTGTCCTTAACTTCATGGCCCTCAGGTAAAGGCCCAGACTGCAGAAGAACATCCCTGGGAAGGCTATTCCCAGAGAACGGCTCACTTTGCCATGTGCCTGGCAGGCTTGGGGAGTGACTGCATCTTGTAGGCCACTCTGTTGCATGGTGTGATGTTATGCATGCACAGGACTCCGAATAAAACATGAGGACGGGACCCTGGCACCAGGAATGTCTAAATTTTAGGTGTGCTGGTTGGCAGTCTCCGAGGGCTGCTTGTCTGCTTCGATGCGGTTCGCCACTGAGTAGCCCGCAGTGAACTAAGGTGTCCGCTGTACAAGACCGGGGAGAGGTGACTCAAGCAAGGGTTTAACATGAAGCTGAGCAAGAGTTAGCAACGCTCCTCCTCGAGAAACTGCTGCAGCCCTGGGTGAAGATCGGTTGACCACACCGTTATCAGCCTGTTATGTGGCTAACTGGAAATTCACCATATAATGTTGCGTATGTAAACTATATCATGTTGTATGCGTACTGTTTATAACTATGTCGCATTTTGCATCTTTTTTTTTTAACTTTTTATTTTATACTGTAGTATAGTTGATTAACAATGTTGTGTTAGTTTCGGGTGTACACCAAAGTGACTCAGTTATACATATACATGTATCTATTCTTTTTCAAATTTTGCATCTTAAATGAGATCAGGACTTGGTTTATTCCGTTAATCGAATATTGCTTCGTCCTTTAGATACTTGTGCACTTGCGTCTCTCCTCAAAGAGGAAGTTTCTGGAGTCAGAACTGTGTCTGGCACATGTTTGTGCACCCGTGGTGTTTCCTCCAGTGTCTCACAGGCAGCAACAGTTGGATAGTGATCTGAGTGAGTGAACTTTTCCTTAACCCATGTATGATGTCCCACCTCTGACTTTTTCCACCCACAGTTGTGCACGTCAGACAAACTGTGGGAGCAGATCGTCCAGTCTGCCTGTGACCACATCACCCCAGACATGAGAGCCTTGGCCCAGGATATGGGCTGGAGACAGATGTTCTTCACCAACAAGCTGCAGCTCCAGCGGCAACTCCGCAAGAGGATACAACGACAAGGAAGCCAGAGGAACAGTGAGCTGTAGGGTCACACATTCCTACCTGCAGGAGAGTTGAGGCACGGCGGTGTTTTCCGTCTGTGTCCAAACCTCTTCTGCTGCCTTTGATTAAGAACGAAGGTTTTGTTGATTCAAGGAGCCATAGAGTATTTGCACACAAATGCAGCACACCGCCTCTGCTGGGCTTTGCCCGAACCATGGTCCCTGCCACAGGGAGGGTCAGGTCATGGCCCCAGCACAGGGGCAGCAGGACAGGAGGTGCCCATGTCCTGCCACCCATAAGAAAAGAGGCTTCTGCTGTATGGTAACAAACAATAAATGATTATTAGCAGGTTTTTATTACGTATGTATTTTATCTAGACGTTGGAAAGGGGAGCACGGCTTTTGAATTTTTCCTGGCGTCTGTCATCTGAGTGCATCCATGAGTAGGTGGCTGCGTGTCCCCATAGGGAACCGTGAGGGGACAGGGGCAGCGGGAGACACTCCTGCTGAGTGCAGCTGCCTTCCTGACTCTGCTCCGCTAAGATGGTATTCAGGTCCCCCACCCTCGGGACCCGGGATGCCGGGCTCCATCCCCCCACGTGGACAGCCTCTGACCCGGCCCTGGGACATGGCTGGAGAGAATTCTAGGCATTCTGCTTGCAGACCTCGTGCAGAGTCCAACTTCCCAGGGCTTTACGTTGTCAAATAAACCCACAAATGTTTCTAAGAGAGGTGCGGCTTCCCCAAAGAAATGTGGACAGTTACCGTTATTACAACAGGGATTTTTTTGGGGGGAGGTTGTTTGATTTTTATTTTATTAAAATTTTATATAAAATTTTATTGTATAAAAATTTTATATAAAATTTTATTGTATAAAAATTTTTATAGATTTTTAAAGGTTACTTTCCACTTACAGTTATTACAGACTATTGGCTGTATTCCCTGTGTTGTGCAATACATCCTTGAGCCCATCTTATCCCTGATCGTTTGTACCTCCTTCTTCCCTACCCCTCTATTTCCCCTCCCTCTCCCCCTCCCCACTGGTAACCACTAGTTTGTTCTCTAGATCTGTGAGTCTGCTTCTTTTTTCGTTATATTCACCAGTTCGTTGTATTTTTTAGATTCCACATGTGAGTATAACAGGGAATTTTAAAAACACAGGCTGTGGGTAACTGAGTGAAAACCCAAGTACATTTTGTATTCTGTTAAGTTGGCAGAGGGGCAAAAGCGGTACAGTTTTAGGGGAGAAAATTCTACCTCCCTGAGATGGGTTATTTAACAATTGTTTTCTCCTACGTTCTCATGGCAATCAAGTACCCAGACAAGGCGCTCACAGCAGCAAATAGTCTCATGACTCCTTTTAGGCTACAGAGCAAAGTAGCTCTCAACCTCCCATCACCTTACCAACACTATGAGCTCTTCTTGCCTGCAGTCTCCACTTCGCTACATAGAAAAATAATGCCCCCCCCAACCCCACACTCGCCTCCCGCTAGAGGAACCTCCTGTGATGCCCTGGAATCTCCCCAATGGTGGGGGAGAAGGGGACTCTGGCTGTTCTCCCCACTCACTCCTTCTGGAACAGCTCCATAGCCGTAGCTTAATGACAGATTCTTTCTTTTCTGTTTTACTAAACCTGGATTCATATCAGATCAGACTTTAACCCCCATCCACACACCCTTAACACTCAGTCTTGGATTTCCAGGGACACCTGTGAAATCAAAGGCAGTCTCCTTCCTGGCAGATGAAGAACCTGTCAAAGTTGTGTCTGGTGGCTGGCAGACAGGCGGAGGGCCCGTGCTTCTGTGCGGCTCCCGCTGCCTCGTTTCGCCCGGAAGTTCCAGACTTCACTCCCGGCCAGGTTTTTAGTGACAGGTTAATACCACGTGCATGCGGCAGCTGCGTGTGTGCACAGCATAACTGCGTAAATATCAAATTACAGCCCATTTGTAACATCGATTCAAAATGCCAACAGCTTAAAAATTTCATGTGTGATGTTTTATCAACTGAGTTCTGAAAGCTTATGGGCATGTATAATAATCTAGATTCAACATGAATCAGTAAGAACACATATTTGGCCATTTGAAAACTTACTATCTATATAAAAGATAATAAGATAAATATAGATGCTAAAAGCTAAATAATTAAAAATGAGTTGTTAATATGCTGGCTACTTTAAAGTAATGGTTAAACAACATAGGTTATTAGATTATTTCAATAATTATTTGTCCTCATAATTTGAGTGCCTTATTACCTTATTATAGTTATTTTTACTAAAATAGGAGCAGTATCATCAACCTAAAATCCTGCAAGGCACCAGCACCCTCAGTGGTCTTTCATTTTGCCTCTCTCTCCCGCCTCATTCGGGAGGCGATGATGATTTGCCTCTCTGCCTCTGTTGACAGCTTTCATGTGGACGGATAAATCTGCTTTGTTCATGACATATTTCAGAGTAAAATGTCACAGCATTTTATACTTGCCTTTTCTTATCTCTTCACTCAAAAGCGTTTCTACTCGGCTATCATTCACCATTGTAATTGTAAAAGTAAAATACTGATATTTTCTGATGATTTATATATTTAGTGTTATAAGAACAATCTATTTATTTATTATTATTTTTTAAATTATTTATTTATTTTTGGTTGCATTGGGTCTTTGTTGCTGCGTGCGGGCTTTCTCTAGTTGCAGCGAGCAGGGGCTACTCTTTGTTGCGGTGCATGGGCTTCTCATCGCGGTGGCTTCTCTTGTTGCGGAGCATGGGCTCTAGGCGCACGGGCTTCAGTAGTTGTGGCTCGCGGGCTCTAGAGCGCAGGCTTAGTAGCTGTGGCATGTGGGATTAGTTGCTCCGTGGCATGTGGGATCTTCCTGGACCAGGGCTTGAATCTGCATTGGCAGATGGATTCTTAACCACTGTGCCACCAGGGAAGTCCAAAAACAATTTATTGACAATAGCAAATGTGAATATTTAATTTATAAACTAAAAAATAAATACATTATACTCAATGTCAACTTCTATTACTGCTTTTTTTCCTGAACAGGTTGGCATAGTACATGCATTAAACCTCGATTATATGGAATCCACAATGTTTTGTTTTATTGAGTAGGGCCAAGAATTTAGGCTGTGATTATATTTGGGGGAGGGGCGGGAAGCAGGGGTCAGGTCAAATCACTAGTTACCACTTGTTGTTGTCTTCTGAGCTGCTTGTGTACAAGATGGTCATCAGCCCTCATTTATTACCCAAACCAACTGCCCAGTTGCTGAAGAATAATATCAAAGGACCTTACATAAAACATCTGTGCAGCATAGTTTTTTGCTCTGAGCTTTAGTGTAATGACCTCTACAGTTTGTGTTGTGATATGATACAGTGTGAGAGAGAATCCAAGCTTTTCCACTCTGAACAGTTGGCTTCAACTTGAAATGGATGCCTTTGGTTGGGTGTTAAATAGACAGGCTACCACCATACTAAAGAAAGGTGTGCACCTGCAGTTAAAAGCATTCTATTACGTAGCAGGTCATTTTACAAAGTAAAATTAACATCTTAGCTTTACATGTTTATTGTTTTGAAATGAGATCATCCGCACACTGGGATAGCATTCTTTTGCCCTGGCAACATGGAACCCTCAGGGATGGGAGCTATGGAGGACTCGCTGTTTCCTGCTTATCACGTTCCCTCAAACAGAGATCTTCATTCAGAAAAGCTATTTTCCATTGGGAAATCTGTTCTGCCCATCCAGAAAGTCTGAGAGCCATAGATCATGGTCACGGACTGAGTTGGAATAACCTTAGGAACAATAATAATAATAGCAACTTCCATTGATTGTCTACTGGTTACCAAGAAATAAACAGGTAGTAACCGATTTAATTCTTACGGCAACCCTTGAAGGTAAGTGATGATATTTCTGTCTTATAGACCAGGGGTCTATAAACTATGGCATATGTCTAATCTAACCAGCCACCTGTTTCTGTATATGAAGTTTTATTGTGCCACGGTTTATGACACACAGTGGCAGAGTTAGATAGCCACAATATAGACTGTATGGCCGGCAAAGCCTAAATTATTCTCAGGGAGGGCAAGTTAATTTTCCAAAGGTTTTATGACTAATAAGTGGTAAAGCTGAGATTCACCTCTATACCTACTGAGTCTATGTTCTTAACCACAAACGCCACACCACCTCTCCTTTCAGAGCCAAAACCATGTTTGGCCAGTGGAACTTGAAAAGGTGATGGAATTTGCCCAAGGTCATATTTGAAATTATAAGGGGGAGGACCTTGAGCGTACTATGAGAGACCATACTAATTTAGTTGGCCAGAGAATGTTCCAAGCTTTTGATGAACTAAATTATTGCCCATTTTTCTATAAACAAATATTGTAAATTTATTTAAATACTAATAAGTATATTCTTCTTCAAGGCCCTTACATGCTCTTAGGGAAAACCGGGGAAAGGACTGAGTAACAGAGTGGAACATGGCTCACTGGGACCTTCCCAAACTCAGTCCTCTCTTCTTCCTGCTACTTTCCTCCACTGGGGACCAGACCTTCCCAAGGAACTCGCACCTCTTTCCACTTCACCTGACAATGAGAGAGGCTACCCAGTGCCAATTTGAGACCTTCGGCCCGACTCTCTCTGTTTTCATTGTTGGAAGTCCAGGCAGTTCATCTATAGCATCTTTAATGCATTGCCAGTGATCTGCTCTCTGCCCTGACTCAGTTTCCCTTTCTTAGATGCTGAATGCTGCTGCTTCTCAGTCTTTGCATTTGAACATCAGCATTCTCCCCGCCCCCCCATCACTGTTCCCCCAACATTTTGGCTTTGCAGCCCCGGAGTCCACATAAGCCACACTCCATCCATTGTTATAGTTAAGGATGGCTCATTAGCTTTAAAAAAGGGAGATGAGAAATCTCGCTTTCTTAGCTCACAGCTGCACCATCTAAGCCTAAACATGAAGAAAAAGATGAATCAGAAATCTACTAAAAAAGTGTAAATATGAAACAAAATATGACTCAAAAGCTATCTATTCCATGGCTTTATAATGTTAAAATTTTACCTTTTTGGTACCTTCTAAGTTGTGGTATCATTTTAAGAGACATCATTCAGAGTCTAAAGACAGAGGAATTGAATATTTTAAATGTAAGTGTGATGAGTTCATTAAAAGCCAAAAATTGATTGTTATAGCTTTTCAACCCAGAGAGGCAAAGCCATTGAAGTACCCTGCAGGGTAGGTGACTGTGCAGGTTACTTCATCACAGGAAGTGCCTCTGGCACCCAAAGAAAGGTATGTAAGCCTTACAGCTGACACTGCTGAATGCTGGCTGGATGGAGAGTCCGCAGAAGAAATTACAGCAGCGCCACTTTCTAATGATACAGTAGCTTGTCAGATCAAAGATTTAGCTGCAAACAGGAAGGCTGAGTTAATATCTTCTCTGCAGAATCGTACTTTTGTCTCACAAATGGACAAATCAATAGATGTGGCCGGACTCGCTGTTTTGCTTGTGTTCATCTAGTATCACACCAACTAGACAAAGATCTTTTATGTGAATGCTTGGAAGCAAACACAAGGGGTGCTGAACCATTCAAAATACTGAATAACTTGATTCACTCCCGTGGTTGATCCTGGAGCAGCTGTGTTGAGGTTTGCACTGATGGTGCAGCAGCAGTGGTGGGTGCTGCTGATGCCTCGGCATGAGTCAAAGCCGCGCCACCAAAACGCACCAGAGGTCATTGTATTTTTCATTGCTATGCTTGCAGTCAAATAATGGCCAGATTCACTTACGGACATCCTTGAGGAAACAGTAAAAATGACCACCTTTTATGAAGTCTTTACTCTTGACTGCACATCTTTTTAATATCCTGCGTGACAAAATTGTTACCAAGCCAAACTTGGGTCCACTTGAGCAGCAAAGCCAATCTACTGACAACCCGGTTGTGGTGAAGGAAAATGCAGTGTTTATTGCAGGGTACCAAGCAAGGAGAACAGGCAGCTCATGCTTAAAAGACCCCAATTCTGATAGCTTTCAGGGAACAGTTTTTAAAGACAGTGTGAGGGAGGGGGTCACAGGGTGTGTGGTCAGCTCACGCACAATTCTCTGATTGGTTGATGGTGACGTAATAGGATGAAGTTTTGGGAATCTCAGTCATCAACCTTCTGGTTCCAACTCGTCTGGGGTCTACATTGCTGGTGGTCAGCATGCAGTTAACTTCTTCCACCTGGTGGGGGTGTTAGTATCTGCAAAACAACTCAAGGATATGGCTCGGGAAATTATCTATAGCCCTTGATGAAGACCTAAAGGTCCTTGACTTTGTTTTATGGCTAACCCATTATTATTTTTGTCTTGCTTGAGTGCTTTCCTTTCTTTCTGCATTTTCTCAGTTCTCTGATTAAATTTGCTCTTTGGAACTCAGGGAAGGCCTAGCAGGCTAGAGCTTTTTTACAAATAAGAGGTGAGGGATGTGGGGTGGGGGGGTGTGTGTCCCTGGGAAGGCCCTGCAGGGTCCTGCTTGGTTTCGAAATGGAAAATATGCACAAGGCACATCAGCTGCAAATCGAAGTCCATTGGTTGTCTTGAGGAAAAGCACTTGTGTAACTGAGTTGCAAACTCAACTATGGATTTTTCGTGAAATACCATGTTTATGTTTGGCAGATACATTATTGAAGATGAGGCTGTCACTTCAAGGAAAATAACTGCAGTATTTGTTGCCAATGATAACATTTAAGCTTTCCAAAGGAAATAAGAATTTTGGAAAACTTACATCAACCTCCATGAGCTTGTCCACTTCCCAGTTGAGATATAATTCACATACCATAAAATTCACCCTTTTAAAGTATATAATTCAATGGTTTTTATATATTCAAAAATTTGTGAAACTATCACCATTATCTAGTTTTGTCACCCCCTAAAGATACCACGTGCCAATTCCTCTCTCCTCCCAGCCTCTGGCAACCACTAATATACTTTCTGTCTATGGATCTGCATATTCTGGACATTTCATATAAATGGAACCACACAATTATCATATGATTTTAAAAAATATTGTTTGAGATATGAAAACATTTGGAAGAGCTACAAAACTCAGTAGATCAGTATTTTCCAAATTACTAAAGCATTATGTTACGAAATCATAAATGGGCAAAAGAGCCATTCAAAGTGCAAGACAGGCTTTTAATGTAACGTTTTACAAAAAGTTATTTGATATGGTGTCAGATTACACAGTGCAAATAACCTTTAAGAAATACCACTTGTTGAGTTTTGTTGTGGTATCAAAAAAAAAAAGACCAAACAAACTACAATTATCTGAAAAGACTATTAAAATAAATACTCCTCTCTTTCCAACTACATATAGGTATGAGGCTGAATTTCCTTCATATATGTCAATCAAAACCATATATCAAAACAGATTGAATGCAGAAGCAAACATGAGAACCCAGCTGTCTTCTATTATGCCAGATATTAAAGAAATTGGCAAAAATGTAAAAAAATGCTGCTATTCTTACTAAAAAAATTTTGGGGAAATATGGTTACTTTTCAAAACAATGTTATTTATATTAACATAGTAGGCTCATTATTATTTTAAAATGAAGCAATACTAAATAATTTTTTAAATTTCTGTTTCACTTTCTAATATGGTAAATATCAATAAGATACAGCCTACAAAAACAAAAGATCTTTGGGACTTCATTGGTTTTCAGGACTGTAACATGGACCTGAGACCCAAGAGTTTGAGAACTGTAAGTTTATCACTTGTTGTCTGCATCTTTCATTTGACAAACAGACATTCCTAGGGATAGTTCTGCATTCGTTTTATTGAACCTCTCTGTGTCTTTTATATTATTAATTACAGTTTCATTTAAACAGGTTACAAGTCTCATCTCCCTTAGCTTTGTTATTGCATCATCACTTCCAGCAATAGCAGCTTCCTCTGCACGTGGGCCACTCGAGGGCAGGCACTTGGCATCAGCCTGCCTTGTTCTAATAGGAGCCCAGTTTACATCTGTTGAATGGAAAGAAACTAGGGAGACAGTGGAATGAAAATACTATACACTAGGAGTGCTCCATGGATAGTAATTAATCAGAATGTCATATGCATAAAAGGAAATAATGTGAGGGAGTCAGGAAAAGCATTTGAAATTGATTGCAGGTGGGGAGGAGTGTCTATCACAATATTACACATTATGGTCAAAAAGTAGAAGCAACCTAAATGGCTAACAATTGGGAATTTGTTTTTAAAACATTATAATTTATACAGTCATTAAAAATGATGTTGCAGATAGGTATTTGTTACCTGGAGTTTTTTGACTTAAACTGACCATTTTTCCTCCCTCCTCTCTGCCTCATCTCCTCACCCCTTAAAAAAAGAGTTGACAGAATAACATTATCAAAACTGTATTTAATGCCTCAGTTGTGCTGGAGTGAAAAAAATGGTTGAGACCACTGTACTGAAGATGCACATCTACTGATATGGAAAGATGTCCTTGATAGAGTGTTCATGCAAAGAACAACTTATAATTTGCTTTATAATTATAATTTATAATAAAATTTAATTATAAATTATACTTTAAGAGTATAAAATTGTTTTTGAGAAACACATGCACAAACAGTAAAAGGGTATAAAAGATATTGCAATGATTATATCTGGGTACTGGAATTACATTTAAATTTTTTCTCCTTATTTTTACACTAACTTCAATATACTAATATATACTTATTTGCTTACCAAATTCAGTGTATTAATAAACATGTAACATAATACTTTTGTAACAGAAAACAAATTATTTTTAATTTGTTAAAATATAATAGTGGCTCTCAAGCTTCTCTTTATCAAGGTGTTACACTAGTAGTCATTTATCAAAAGAAAAAAACAATGCTAATAAACTCACTTTTGCTTTTTCAAAAAAAAGAAAGAAATCGATCGGAATGTTTTACACTTAAATATGCTGAGAGCTGGTCTCCAGTTTTAGTGAGCATAAAAATCAACTGATAAGCTTATTTATTGGGTTGGCCAAAAAGTTCGTTTGGGTATTTCTGTGACATCTTACGAAAAACCCGAACGAACTTTTTGGCCAATCCAATACAAGGCAGATATCTTGGCCCCATCCTCCAAGATTCCAATTCATTAGGTTTTAAATAGCCCCAGGAATCTGCATTTAAAATAATTTTGGATACAAGTTTTAAATTGACAAATCATCATGTGCATAAGGGAAAAAGTCAGGCCCACCCCAGAGCCCAAACTTCCCTCCCCAGAGCTGAACACTGTTAATGTTCCCTTCTGTTTCCTTCCAGAAATGTTCTATATATATATACAAGCCATATGAATAACGTTTTTTGTAGTTAGCAAAAACATAATTGGGAGTACGTTAAACATGTCTCGCTTTTTTTCTCTTAGCAGTATATCTTGGATACTGTTGTCTAATTTTACATATGAATCGGTATTTTTTCTTTTAACAGTTGCATAAATACCATACTTTATTTAACAGTTCCCATTGATGGACATTTAAATTATTTCCAGTCTTTTATATAACAAACAATAAATCAGAAAATCCTTGTTCATTTGTCTTTGTTCGTATGTAGGAAAAAATTTTAGAAATGCAGTTGCTGGATTATAGGGTGTGTGCATTTTAAATTTTGTAGCTGAACTTGGCCCTTCTAACAGTCACACCCAGTGATTCTCTCTAGGTGGTTTTATAACCATACGTAGAGAAAAACTCTTCCAGGGGAAAGAACCAAACAGATAATTATCACTTATATTTTAGGAGTTTTCCTCTTAAAGCTAAGAAAATAAAGATTTTGTACAAAAACTCACTGACCATCTTTAAAGAGGACAAAATTTATTTAGTTGTATGTAAATAAAAAGTATTTGGATATGTGAGAGGAAACCTATAAAGCACATAACATAAATATACAATCAACCCTATACAATATCATCAGGATATATTTAAACAGGAAATAATGTATTTGCTGTAATTCTTTATAAGCATTCTCTTTTTTTTTCTGTTGGCAACATGAATATTGCAAGTAGGTTTTACTTTTGTCTTTGTAAAACGGGGACTTGATTTGGTAGAAATCACCACTCCTAAAAATAGGGCGAATCAACAAACAACTGGACAGACTGAACATAAGCAGGTCTAACTTGGATATTTAACTAAAGCTGGGTCATTGGATAAAAAGTTCGTATTTGTGATGCACAAGTAGTAGTGCAAGCATCAAAATGCATCGGCTGTATAGCACCATTCCCGATATTTAACAGCGCCTCTTGTTAATTTGGTACTGTCAGTAAATGAAAGTAAGGGAGTAATGTAGTTAGTTTTAAAACACACAACGTGTTTTTCAATCTATCATCCTAATTTAATGGTAAATATATAGAGAGAAAAACGTTGCCTCAGCATTTAAGATTACCTTTATCAAAAACAGAGAGCTGGGTTCTTTCACAGCAGCCAAAGATGTCATGATAACAAACAGGTCATTGTGTTGGACCAAATGGAGTATGACATGCAATTTATTATCTATAAGAATTTACAGGCAATTCTTGAATCACTGGAGGTAATATTGCATATATTAGCCATGCTTTTCTTTCTCCTTTCCATTAGCTGCCTTTTATGATTATTGTTATTTTGGTGGTCCCTTTCATTACCCAACCCCTCCCACTAGACATTAGAGCAGGAAATAATGGAGATGAAACAAAAAGGAAACGTGTCCATGTAATCGCTTGTAAACAGCTCTAAAGGGTTTGGTGGAGTAAAAGACTGAAATGGCAGGCTAAAATTAGGCTGGGGTAACATTCTGTGACTCCAATTACTAGTACCATTCCTGCCTCTAATTACCAAGGATAACTGAGAATGGTCTGTACTCACTTTAGATAAATTTGACCCAAGACACTGGCCATGATATTAAAGCATTTGTGTGTGTGTGTGATGAGCAAATTGTAAGTGGAAATTTAAATAGTTCTAAAATATGTGTAAACAAGTAAGGCAGCCAGAAATTTCAGAATGATTCTGGGAAGAACATTCTGCAGTCTGAAACATGTTTGGCTTAGAAAAATAGAGATCTCCGATAAAGTAAGAGCATTATGTGATGTCATGGATCACAGTTATCTTCTGTTTGAAATCAATCAAGAGAACTATTTTAAAAACTGTGCTGAGCTCAGGCAGATGAACTGTCCATAGAACAGCAAGACACTGGAGAAGGGCTATTTGTTACCACTACTCCAATGTCAAGTGCACAGACATTTGGACCAAGGGCATTTTATTATCCTCACAACATGATAGTCTCATATTTGGGATTAGTAACATGCTTGACAGATGATTTAACCACCAACTTTACATGTTAACCAGCAATTAGTTTTCTATTTTATTTACTGGGCAGGAGGAACTCAGCAAAAAAATTTTCTATAGGCCTCAGATTGTGCTCATAAACTAAGAGGCCAATGAAATGAATAAAAGTGCTTGAATTGTAGCCCTTGATTCAGTGGTTGTATGCACGAATATGAGTTTCACTAAGGAGATTATTAATATTATTTATTTGTTAAGGTTTTGTCTCAAGGTTCAGTTTATAACTGGATAATATTGAATTAGGAGTAACAGCAAATGCTTTTCTTAGAGAGGGATTTAGAAATTGTATGCCCTAGCTGCAGAATTCTTTAATAAAAATATAAACTGTGTTTCTTTAATTGTACTAAATGTATTACCTTTGAAGTTAGAGCCTGCCTTTGTTTTACACTGGTAGATCAACAGCTCCCTGTAACAATTTCTGAAATCCAGCATATTCTTGTGCTTAAAATGCATTTACAGGTTTTCCCCACTATCTGAAAGCAGAGCGTTCTATGAAACCTTAACTGAAATGGCATAAAGCAAAGAAGCCATGACCTTAGGTCACATCTTGCTCAGGGATGCACAAAATAAATCGAGATCAAGCACAGATGCTCACAGACACAGTTCAAAGCTATGGCGACTTGAGCTGCGATGCTGAATGTGGTTCCCTGGAAGGAGCCTGACGGCGCCACCCTTGCTGCTCCGGCCAAGCTGCCTCTATAAAGGTTCACAGCAAAACGAACGCTGAACGTGGTTCCCCTTTTCTTTTTGTAAAAGCGAAAATCCTCCTTGGGGTTCTTCTGGTGAGTGAAAACAGGTACTAACGTAGGTCTTTCATAAAAGCAAAGCAGTGGAAAGCGCTTTCAAAAAGCAGGGGAGACCTGTATCTGTAAGATTTCCAGAAGCACTTAGATACCTTATTTTCACCTTAAAAAGGAGTAGTTGGGTTGAAAAGCTTTAATTCTCTGTCTTTGTTTTAAAAACTGTTTCTAAAACCCTAGTCTTAGTGGATGATGAGATAACTTTTTAGAAGGGCGTTTCTACCAATGATTTAATAGGCTGTCTTTGCAGGACACGGTCATCTCTTAAGATGCATGTAGTCCTTAATGCCTCTCCCTGCACAGAAAGGCAGTGCTGCTTTCAAACGAAGCCATGACAGTGGCGTTTACAAACGACTGTGCCAGTTATGGGACAACGCGCTTTCCCATGATATGTCACAAGCTCCTCACAGCAACCATGTGAGGTAGGCATGAGTATGACAAGGAAATCTTACGTGGAACATAACAGGACACTACGCATTTGCACCACCCATGTATTTTTTTCTGGATTGTTCTATAATTTGAATACACGGTTGAATGAGTAAAAAGAGTATTCCTACCATGTAGAGTAAACCACATATATAGAAGGAAAAATCATATTTTTGTGTGATGTCGTAGATCCACCCTGCAAAACAAAAAAGAATATATTCAGTGTAATGAAGTTGAGAAAATAAAGTCAAGAGCACAAAGCAAGCATTTATTACTACTATAAATAATTCTCTAAGGACTTATTATATGTCATTTAATGCCCCAACGTTTCATTTGGCCATTTTTAAGTCTGGGCTGTTGGAACCAGAGTTCTTGGTGCGTGGGGATGGCTGCATTTACCTTTGAAGTCACTGGGGTACTTTTAAAGGCACTGAAACAGTAGCTGGCCGACCTATAAGGAGAATCTTCTGGCCCACAGCCCTTGGGGTAACTCTCAGGCCGGCACAAAGCCAGCAGTGAAAAGTGAATCTAATGATTTTCTTTTTACACAAATATAAACACAAATCTTTTCTAAAACCTCAAAACTCTTCTGAAGAAGTTTCTCGTGTGTATACAAAGAGGCTGAGCAGAAGACATTTGAACTTTCATTCATTCTTAAGTATAAGGGTAAATATCTGTTCTAGAAAGAATCAAAAATTCCAGGTTTTATAAAATTCACATTTACAGCTATAAACCTTTAATATATATATTTAAATTTATGAAAGTTTAAGTTGCCAAAGATATAGCCTTAAATGCTAACTAAATTATCAGTTCTTTAAAAAAAAAATACTTTACTATTATAGTCTAATACTTTCATATAATGATCTTACTAGGGCCTGTAAGATACTACCATATTTCATGGATTCTAAGACACCATGAATTACATGATGCATCATTATCTTATGTATCAATAAAAAGGAAATATATCATCAATTAAAATATGACTTGATATTTTCTTAGAACTTTGTACAAGGTATTCTGATTTCAGAGATGTTAAAATGTGAAAAAAAAGTCTCAGAAACTATGAAGCATGATGTTTCTTTCATTCACTTCAGTGATTAATTCTAAGGATCAGTCACATGTCATGGTCCCCACATAGCCAGCTATGCAAACTGAGAGGATTAAGCTATACACAGAATTTTATTTATGGTAAAAATGTAAATATAAGCATTCACTTTTTCCATTTCAACAAGTGCATTAATTAGTAAAGGCATAAGAAAAATATAAATGATTTAATGATCAAACACAGCATTCCATGGTCACTTTAAGGAAATTATCTTTTAAAAAGTATCTAATTGGCAAATGAATGCATAAATGCAACTTATAACCTCCCACCAACAAACGGCTACACAAAAGCAACTGCTAAATGTGTAAACTAGTATCTCTGACTTCCTGTGGCTTATCTGTATCTCTTGTTTATTGTATCTAGTGCTTAATGCACCTGGATGAGTCAAGGCTGTCATAAAGAAAAACAAACAATAGCATCGAAAATGTATACTTTTAAAAAACCCCTCAAAAGCTATGAATCCTGGATATACTTTAAAAGTAAACCAAGTTTTTGAGTTTGTTATTTGATATATAAAAGAAGAGAATACCAGAGTCCTTAGATATGGCTTAGTAAATGTTCTATCACCTTTTCTTAACTTCCAGTTTGAGACAAGAGGGACAGATAAGATTAGACATATAATCCAGAAACAGTGATTCAGCTTCAGCACTGAATCAGAAAGACACAGTGACATATGAACAAAAACACACCCAACTTTTGCTCAGTGCCACCATTTGTCAGCTGTGGACCACTGTGAATTATGATGAAGTGAATAATTCACTTGCAGATAACGCCGAGTGGTGTGTCTCTATAAGCAGAGTACATGACAGCACTATCTTCAGCTACAATTTCTAAAAAATCAATACATATAAATGAGGTTCTCATACCCCACTCATCCCATATGAAAGCTGATCTTGTCAGTTTAACAGTTAAATCCTCCCTTTTCATATGATCAAGTGATTGAGAGAGAGTAGGAAATGATGCCTGAAAATAACCAACAGCTGAAACAAGTTGATTTCCCGTCACTGCCTAACACGGACTCAGAGACAGGACAAAATCCTCATTGGAGAATTAATTTGTACTTAGTTCAGACTACTTATGTACTTTTTGGTTACAAGTGTTTGAGTACAAGCTCCAGGGCTCTGTGATATGGCCCCTGCCCACCTCTCTTGCTGCCCAGAGCTTAACCACAAGCACAAGCCATTCTGAATATTTTGGAGTTTCAAACATATTTGTCTTGACACCTTGTCTGTACATGTACTATTCCCCCTTCTGGGGGGACAGTTATAAACCCATCACCCTTAGAACACCCTACCATCTCCTTCCCACCGCTCCATCCTCCCTCTTGTCTCTGCAGACTATAGAAAATGTGTGCTAAATATGTTACATATTGTTACAGCCTTACGTTGAATTAATTATATTTTAAGATCTTGCATCTTTCCCCTAAAAGTATAAACTTTTGTAAAAGCATCTTCACACACCCCAGTCTTTTAAAGTAACTCACAGGTCAATTTTTCAAAAACTGCACTCAACTTTACCGAAAAGTTTTGGTATAAATTGGAGTAGTCCTAAATTTTATGTTAAATTAATTCCATAGGTTTCTCCAATCTACCTTTATCTGACATGGTTCCAGATCCTGCCATCTCCACTAGTCTGAACTCAACCCAGTCCCAAGTCAGATGCAAAGCAGGTCAGGAGACAGTACTTTACCATGTGCTTTGGCCCAACACATGGGGACGATAACTCTTTAGAAACAAAATGTTTCAGACAAGATGCCCACCTCATTCATCCTTCACCATCTCTCCCTATAGGTCTGAACTCAGTCCCTTGGTTTGGAGCTTGGATCCTTGGCAATCCTGATCCAACCATCCACTGAAATCAACAGGTTCAAAGTAAAATTTGTTTCCCTATTAAACTGCATTTCTTTTTCATTTGAGTCTGTCAAATGAGGAGTGATGGCTATTTTTCTTACTTATTAAATAAGTGTTCCCAGCTCTTGGTGAAAAAACATTACAAATTGTTGTTAGGGTGTTATATTTTATGCAAATATTGGAGATACATGTAGGTTCTTGGTCAGTCAAATCTGCTGGCTGAGTTTTGCTATACTTTACCCTGGAAACATCTAGAAAAGTATCTACTATTATTATATCTTTAGAAGAGATGAACTGAATGCCCAGGAACATTATAAATGAATTACATCATGAAGTTCATGTTGCTGAATGACATGGTTGAAATATCTGTTCAATATCTTTGATTGCACGTTCTTCTCCTAAATGGAAATGTGTGATTGTCTAACACGCTACTAAATTGTACCAGACTTTTTAGTGCCAGTAGGAACCGCTTTGAAAAATGGAAAACACATTCATTTCTAAACCCATTAAAAAAGAAAAAGCTAATGTGAACAGTAATTTTCCTTCTAGCGCATCAAGCTAAGTAATAATTTCTAGCCAACCTGGAATTTCTAGCAAGAATTTAATGTGGTTATTTAGTCACTCATATTGCCAGGCACTTCGGCACTATCATGCATAAAGGCCGGCCTTGCATCTCTTGCAATATTGGCTCCTTGGCCTGGAAAGTCAACGAATTAAACACAGTACAGTTAGCTAATCATGTTGTTCAGCATTCCTCAGTGCATGAGTTCAGTGGAAGGAGAAGAAACAAACAAAAAGAAGGAGAGGTCCCTTTAGGTTGCTGGCCTGGAGTTGTACATCAGAACATTGATTTTAGAGTCCCCATGGCAGCATTTGACACATATTCATGTCAGGTTTGTAATACAATGGTTTCTACCATCTATGGTGGATCAAATTCAGCTATAGACTCCACTTCTAGGGAGGAACGTTGAAGCAAGCAGAGATCAGACCTGGTGACTGAGGGTTGGGTATAACTCCATGTCTTCTGGTTATAATTCCTTTCTCTTCCACTCAAGAAAGTGCACTAGAATACAAATGTGTGAAAAGGAAATGACCATAGGGATGGGATAAGGAAACCATGCTGGCAAACCTTGGTGCTTTAATTAACATTGATCATGAATTACTTCTGCTGCACCTCACGGCTGTGTTGTGATACTGCTATTGCAATCTGATGGATCAGTATAAAATAATCGCAGACTGACCATTAGAAGCAGAAAGTACCCCTTGGATCCTGCAAAGAAACATCAATGGCAGACTCTATTTCCACATACAATATATCTGAAGGACTTCCAACAAGAGGGTGGATGAGCCACTGATAATGTCCCCATCCCCTTAATGGATATTTAACTCCTTTGGAAGTTACCATTGGTTGACTGATCCAACCCCCAATCCCAGTTCTTTTCTCCTTTCCTTCCTCTAGTACAGAGGCTGGAAAGCAAAATTCTCCAATTCTCAGTTCCCCTTGAAGTTTGGGACTAGCTGTGTGACACAGTTCTGGCCAATCAGATATAAGTGGAAGCCTTCTAGGACTGAGTCTTTTGTTCCTTCCTTTTTTTTTTCTTATAAATGAGGATGTAGTGGCTGGAGCTACTGCAGGCATTGTGTGACCATGAGGCTACTAGCATGAGGAAAAGGCCAACAGGATCTTGAGACACTGCCCCAATATCATCTAGTCTCTGAATTCTAGATTTCTGGTTATGTGACACAAATCTCTGTTTAAGCTACCATTGTCAGGGTGTTCTCTTATAAACAAATGCATCCCTAACTGATAGAGAATTCTATACTATGAGATCACTGAGCAGTACTGACTCTTCAGCTGCCAATATAATAGTCTGCTGCACTGCTATATTCACTGTCACCTAGAAATGCTGGCCTGCATCTCTCTGTACAAGCAGAAAATAGGAGCAGCTTGATCCAGGAGGGGCCCCATATGTAGCCTCTGGGTTTCCTAAAGCAATTCTTGGGCCTTAAACCTTTTGTCAGCCAGCTGCCAGTGTTGTCAGCTGAATAGGTAAAAATCTATGATTTCTTGAGCTTCAGTCCTGAGAGGGACTTAAAAATGGTTGTGTTGGCATAAGCCCTCTGCCAGCGTAGTTCTAGGACAGGAGGTGACTGTAGGCTCTGTAGAGAGACTGGGAAGACAGGGGTGGGGAGGGCTTTGTCCTGCACCCATGAGGTTCCCCCATCCACTGGGAAGAAGCATTTCTGCAGAGGATATGAGGATAAAGGGCCTGGAGCAGCCAGATAAGCAGAGGATGGGGCATCTGAATAGGTGAGATTCTACCAGGTTAGCTGAAAGCCCTGCACAGAACTTCTGGCAGCTCTGACAACTGTCACCAGTCCTGCCTGGCCTGGCTGCCCTAATAGCCACCTCCACAGAGCACCTTTGTTTTGACATTTGGCCCCAGCCCCTGCCATACTTTGTGGGCTCCTGCCTCCAATCCCTGGACAGTGGGTAGACTTTGTCACCTTTGCCCAGTACCTGGCCTCTTGGGGACTGGGTCTACCTGCCACAAAGCTTAAAACCCGCCCAGAATGACAGGCTCAGAGAGGTACCTGGCCCAGACACAGGACTCCTTGGTGGTGCCTACGGCTTCTGGTATGCCCGAGGCAAGAAGCAAAATCTCCATTGAACTGAGGTGAATACACGTGAGAGATCTCACCCTAGATGTTGCCAACTGGTGTTGCCAACTGGTGGAGATCTCACCCTAGATGTTGCCAACTGGTGTTGCCAACTGGTGGAGGTAGGCAGAATGTCCCAACTCTCCCCAGATGCCCACATCCTAATCCCTGGAAACTGTAAATGTTACCTTACGTGGCAAAAGGGACTTTGCAGATGTGATTAAGTTAAGGACCTTGAGATGGGGGTTATCCTGGATTATCCAGTGGACCCAATGTCACCGGCATCTTAAAAGTGAAAGAAGAAGGCAGGAGAGTCAGAATTAGAGAGATGAGAAGATGCTATGATATTGGCTTAGAGGATGGAGAAAGGGGCCGGGAGCCGAAAAGCAGGAAGCCTCCAGAAGCTGCAAAGGGCAAGGAAATGGATTCCCCCTGAGAGCCTCCAGAAGGAATGCAGTTCCACCAACACCTTGATTTTGGCCCATTGTGATCCAATTTAAGCCTTCTGACCTCTAGAAGTGTAAGATAATACATTTGTATTGTTTTAGGCTACTAAGTTTGTAGCAATTTATTACAGCGCCAGTAGGAAACTACTACAGGGCTGGATCCACAGAAGTGCTCTGTTGGACCTACACACAGTGTTTTGAAAATTTGGAAATGTTACCTAAGAGTGCAGAGTCCTAGCTTCTCTTGGAGAGCGGGGGGAGGGGGCTAACAACAGAAGAGCTAGTAATGATTTTCTGTATTTCTTGGTGATGGAAATCAGCTGGAGCAGGGTAGAGGCTGTCTCTTTCGGACGGGGCAGGGGCTCTGCACTATTCCCCCGTGCGCTTTACCAGCCTGGCCATTGATCTCACAGGTTAGGGATCAAAAGTTCATCTACATTCTACATGAAAGAATGACCTTTAACTTGCTGAAATTTATAAGTGAGAAATTGGGGGCAGGAATGGGGAAAAAAAAAAGGACCATGTACACAAATGGAAACTTCCTTCTTATTCATCCTGGACTTTTAACATAAGTGAGAACACAACTTTCTACATGCACTCTAAGCTCTTAAAGCCTTGAATGGTTTACCTGCAAAAGGTGGTCCCAGCAACGCAGAGATGCCGTTAGCACAGATGATGATGCCGTACGCGTTGGCTAAGTGCTCAATCCCCACCAAGTCTTCAGTCACCACCGGCATCAGGGAGAAATAACCGCTGGAAAACCCTATCAGTGCACAGATGACTGCCAGGCCAGCGTACGTGTGCATCAGGGGCAGAATAAAAATGCTGAGGACTAGGGTGAAGTTGGTCATCAGGAAGACATTCCAAACGCTGATGCAAGGTAAGTCGGCCACGACGCCGAGGATCACTTTTCCGAAGATATGAACTATCGCTATGATCGAAGTCAGAGGGAAAACATCGTTTTGCTCTGATAAATTATACAAATTGACTATTTCTGGGAGGTGAATGAAAGGGATGACAAAGCTGCTGTATGCAAACAGAGCCCAGAAAATAAAGGCAACAAACATCCGATTAGTAAAGAGCGAGGCTGTCCCAAAATAGCCCAAGTACCAATCCCGGAAGCCCTTCCTGACCCTCACGGTCAGCCGGCTCACGGTCTTCAGAACCCGAAAGGCGCACACGTCCTTTCTGTGTGCAGCCTTCTCGTGGCACGCCTGCGCTGGCGTGTCCCCGAGGGAGTCCTCGGTGCCGGGGCCGCCCCCCTTCTCTTCCGCTCCGCCCAGATGTCCACTGGACCTAACAGATTCGGTGGAGTGAGCCGGGAGGACGTGTGGCTCTTTCCCTTCTGGGTCGTCTCCATCCGTCCCAGGAGAGAGGGGCCTCATGAGCGCCCCGCAAACACACAGGTTCAGGGACACCGCGCCTTGGATGAACATGGCATTCCGCCATCCGTACTCTGCGCACAGGTACTTGAGCAAAACCGTCATGAGGAATGTGCCAAACCCGGTCCCGGTGGTGCTGAGGCCCTGGGCGAGCGCGCGCCTCTTCTGGAAGTACCTGCCCACCATGACCACGGCCGGCAAGTAGGCCATCCCGCTGCCAAAGCCTGCGCACCCGAGAGGGAAGAAAAGGCACACGGCACAGCGTAAATGGCCATAGCCCGAATCTGCAGCCTTTAAAGATCATCTGCATTTCATTATGTTAGTTTCTATAACTTTTCTTTCAAACAAAGAAATAATCATGATGGTAAAAAAGGAGCTCGAGGGGTAAGTTCCAAGATTCACCCAAAAAAGTCCACTTCTAGGCCATCATTTCCCCCAACAGGCTTTTCAGCATAGGTTACTCCAATAATAATAATAATAATAATAATAATAATAATAATAAACGATTATATTAAATAAATAAATAACAAATATATATAAAAGAATTAAATAAATAAAATAAGTCTGCATTCTCACCTCAGAATATAAGCTCCACCAGGGCAGGACTGTGTCTGTACTATCGCCTCGGGTATACCAGGCACTGCTCAGAACATGCAGTGTGTGCTTCGTGATTTGTTGAAAGAATGGATGGATTCTGAGGGCTCTGCTCTCAGCGCTAATTGCGCTTAATACACAGGAAAGTACTCAAGTACAAGGGGATGAAGAGTGACTCCAGGCAATTTACAGAAGCCTCAGGAACGGGCCAGTGTGTTCCCAAATGAATTAGAAGAATAAAAGGAATTAAAATGTACCTATAAGGATAGGTAGCTACTAGATGTCAAAATCACCTAATACGCATTTGCATCTCTGGTTTTTAATTGTATCTTTCTTAGAAAATAGGAACAGTTTGTGATTTACAGGCACAAAATTAAAATGCTGGTGGGGAAGATTGTGTCTGTTGGGGGCAGGGTGTACTGGGAGTGCTTTGTGCTTTCTGCCCAATTTTGCTGAACCTAAAACTGCTCTATAAACGAAGCCTATTTAAAAATAAAATAAGTATGAAATAAAATAAAATGCTGGCCAAGAGGTTGAGGGTTGTGTTCTTAACTTCTAGGTACACACAGAGGGAAACCATAAGCCCCGCTTCAGGTGGTCATGGGGCCACACACGGTTCTAATGCTCACAACCTCCTGACATTAGGATAGCAGCTTGATAGGAGAAAAGAGACTGACCAATAGCACTCCCCAAAGCCGAGAAGCTTGCCTAGTTTAGCATCATTTAATAGTTTCAGAATTACTTGAATTTGGAAGGAGAGCAGAGCGGTCATACATGCAAACATAGTAACAATTACCACTAATCGAGTGGTGAGGATGTGCCGATTGCTTTTCAGGCTTTATCTGATTTAGTTTTCACAATAATCCAAAAGCTACCTGTGGTTATACCCATGTTATAAAAGGGGGCATGGAACCTCATGGAGATTAAGAAATTTTCACCAGACCCTGCAGCAGGTAACTGGAGAATCCGGGTTGGAATTCAGACCCAACTGCAGAAGTCTGGTCCCTTTCCACTGCCTGCACCGCCTCTCACCCTAAACTGCCCACCTCCCCGGCTGCCAGCACATTGCTGCAGAAGGATGTTGCTTCGGTTTCTAAAATAAGCTCCAAGAAGCAACCTGCCTCCTTTATTTACCTTAGAGCAGTGATCATCTACAGCAGCCGTCAGGCGCCAACGGTCCTCAGCCAGCTGCTCCTCAGACGGGTACCCTTGTTTTAAGACCAATTACGCCAGCTTCTAAGTAATTCCCAGCAAAAGCAGGGGCAGGTCCTAAAGCCACCTGCCGAGCCTCAGCGAGGGCAGCGACATGGCAACCATTTGCGTGACGGGAGAGAGGAGCACGAAGAGAACGGCTATCCTTAATTTTGAACCAAACTCTGAATTAACTTTCATGAGTTTTAAGTCCACAAAAGGCAGGAATCTCTAATTTCCTAATATTGAAAAGGGACATAGAAAAACATTCGATAGTCCATAAACTGGTCCTACATCCTGACCCGTCGGTTGACTTTCAGTTATCTGCATGCTGTTTGAGAAAATTAATCGAATTCTGAAGACTTCTTTGGCTAATATGAATTGTGAGGGGCTTATCTCTTTATAAAATCTTGTTGTTCCCTTTGCTAGAATGTTCCTACCCTCAGAGAGCCCTAGGGCTTAGGCCCCGTCTCCCGCTCCCGGTTCATCTTCTCAGTAACGCCCACACGACCATCCTACTTTATTATTTTTTTTATTTCTATTAAAAAAAAATTTTGGGGGGTATAATTGATTTACAATGTTGTGTTAGTTTCAGGTATACAGCTGACCATCCTACTTTAAAATGCAAGCCTCTCTTGCCCCCCACTCCCATTCCCAATCTCTCTTACCCTACTTTTCTTTTTTCCTATAGTAAGTACTTAACAGTATAATTTACTTTGTATTGTGTGTATTGTATATGATCTGACCCCTTCTCCCCTACAACTACCACTATAAGCTCCATGAGGGCAGGGATCTTCTTCTGCTGTGTTTACCGATACATCTCTTCCAAGCACCTAGGACAGTGCCTGGCACATAACAGAGGAATGGAATGAATAAAAGAAAGTTCTATGGGAAAGTAAAGCGATCATATTTTGAAATAATAGCCACCTTTTTCATACCGGTTAAATTGATACTTCCACAGTTAAGGTACAAAAAAACTCAGCTGAAAAATCAGTGTATCAGTGGTTATTTTGAAAAAATAATTATTTGTTAAAGAACCAAGAAATTCCTTGATATTAAATATTGTGGCACAGTATTATTGTCCTTATGATTGTACTGGGGAGATGTGTAGTAGAAAGAACCTAGCTGGCCTTGGGTTTAAATCCTGGCTCCACTCCCCATAAGTAACCATGTGATCTTGACCAAGTCAGTTAAACATGCAGAGGCCCAGCTCATTGGTGTTGTGTTCCTGATGTATACATAAGTGTAATACACCTATGTAATAGCACACTGTCAATTAATGCTACCCTCTTACCTCTTATAACAGGCTATTGGTTAATGAAACAGTTTGAATCAGATTCAAAGTAAGCTTTTAAAAACCAGGTGGTTTAATGAACTCCCACATACCCATCACCCAGCTTCAACAGTTATCAACTCCTGGCAATTCTTGCCTCAATCCCGCCTCTACCCCAACACACACACACACACACACTCCTTCCTCCATATTATTTTGAAACAAATCCCAAATATATCATTTCATGTGCAAATATTTTAGTATAAATCTCTAAATAGAAGAATTCTTTAAACTGCATAATCATATCAGTATCTTATCTGAAAAAATGAATAATTCTTTGATATCATAAAATATCCAAAGGTGTTCAAATTTCCAATTCTCTCATAAATGACCATATTTTTTAAAAATTTGTTTAAATCAGGATCCAAGTAAGGCCCACACATTGCTATTTGTTGATACATATTTTAAGTCTTAATTTCTCTCTCTTTTTTTTTCTCTCGCAATTTACTTCTTGAGGAAACTAGATCATTTGTCCTGTTAAATTTGTCCATTCTGCATTTTGCTGATGGCACAAAAGTTTACTTTTTAAAATTTGATTTGTCACTGACAATAACCAGCAACCTAAATTTAACGTCGTTGTGGATGTCTAAACAGCAGCAGAATGAAATAACTAATAGGAACTGAATTGAGGGACAAAGCATAAGAGTAGCACCAAATATAACTTCGTTTTAATAATAAATGCTCCCATGTGTGAGAAAAAAAATCCGTGCCTAATGCTACAAGCATCTATTACCCTCTCCATGTCCTTAACAGCACCTCCCCTTCCTAATGTGACTTTGTGATTCGTAATCAGCACAATTACTCTACGAGCATATAGGACAGGCCTTGGGGATATTGAGGCTCAAGCCCAGCGGTCAAGCAGGGCCCTGGAACAATTCTTCACCATGCTCAGGTTTAGAGGCCGGGCTTGTACCCAGAGAAGCCAGGTAGAAGAAGAAGGCCCAGAGGGAGAGAGAAGATCCTGCGGTTCTGAGTAAAAAGCATGCATGGCGGGGAAAAGCTGTCTCCAGAAGCCAAGTTTAAGAGAATGGAGCTCTTAAATGGCAAAGCTGAAGAAATTTGTCCAGATTCTCCTGGCTAAGTAAGATCGCTCAAACAGATGTTAGTTTTCTGCTTAATAGGAGGACATCCATACAATTTTAATTGCCCAGATGTTAAAAAACAAATACAAACAAATCTGCCTCAAATGCTTTTTGTAATGAAGAAAGATGTCAACAAAGTCTCTTTCAAACATACATTATTGTACAGTGATATATATATATATATATATATATACATATATATATATCGCTCATTCAGTTGCTTTTTAAAAATTTTTGTTTTTTATTTTAAAATTTTTTTAATTTACTTTTTTGTTGTTTCAATCACTTGCTTTTTGCAGATCTTTGCATCTAACTTTCTTTCTTTTCTACTAAATAGGGGTCAATCAGCTTCAACATGCCTCACTAACAACAGCCCAACAGTATATAAGCTAACTGATTTAGCTGGATTTTCCACTTAAACATAATTATATATATATATTTGTGGAAAAGGTGAATACATTTATTTTCAGAGACTTTCTTTGGGTGTTTCCTGTATTAAAAAGAGGGAGCAATAAAGTGTCTCAAGAAACACTTTCCTTTCACTGGCCTCCTGATTTTTTTTCCTAATTCCTTGTATCCATAAATATTTGTTGATTAAATAAGTGAATGAATAAACAAATGAATGAATATGGAGATCATATTATTTGAGAACCAATAAGCAACTAACTGCAAGAAATAAAATTCCATTTAAACAAAGAGTCTAACCATAGACATCTCTAGATGATGGGAATCAATTTCAAGTCCCAGTTTTGGGGATCAGGTCATAGTCCTTATAACCAAACACCACGGATCAAGTTCCTAGGGGCTCCCACGTGTCTGCCCAGAGACCCCAGTGTGGCTCTTTAGTCTCAGCGGAAGGAGTTTATTTCCTCACCTATAATATAAAAATCCCCGTGCCAGCTCTATTCATTGGACTGTTATGGGGCAAAGTTTCTAAAATGCCTCAGGGAAAACATCTTGAGTTGTTCTTTAAGAGCTGTTATCAAGTCCTTCAGATCAATGGTTTCCAAACTCAGCTTCACAGGATACAGAAGTGCTTTAGGAGTATATGTGGACAGATGTACAGTACAGAGAACCAACTTGTCAACTTATATGGACAGTGAGTTTTTATGTTCACTGTCTCCTGCTACCATAAAGCATATACTTAAGCTTATAATATAATAAACATGTTATATACAATAACAATTATATATTAGCTAACATTTGCTCAAGACTTTATTATGTGCCAAGCATTGTGCTAAGTGCTTCATACAGATGATCTCATGTAATCATTTCAACAACCCTGTAAACCAAGCACTCTATTATCCCATTTTGCAGATAAGGAGACTGAGGCACAAGTAAGTTAAGTAACTTTCCCAAAGTCACACAGATAACAAGTGGAAGAAAGAAAGCAAGAATTCCAAACTCTAACTTTGAACTCTTATGCAAACACTGCCATCAGTGTGCCACTTATTAGGATTATAGCTCTGTACTCAAAAAAGTCAGGCTGGCTCTGGTTCACTGAAATACAATTGTATGAGTAAGAAACTACTTACCTGTGTGCATTCTGCTACCTGTTGATAAAGGAAATTATGGCCGGGAATACATTTCGCAGAACAGATATGCAAACTGTTCTGCCTGGCAGCCAATTTTTATATACCTCCTGGGGACTGACACTTTGCTCTGGATTTGATTCTTAGAGTCTCTACATCTATGTGGGTTTTGCTGCTATTCCATTAATTTGAACAGGGCTGAAGGAGAAAATGATTTTTCTCTGATTCACGCTGGATTCTGCAGTTATTAAATGAGAGAATGTTATTAATATGTCTGTTTTGTTACAAGAGAAGGGACTAGCACTTAGAACCAGGTATAGAAAATTTAATTAAAATCTATTAGGAAGGCCAAGTACAGCTGTTAGGCCGTTTCCTCATGCTTAAGGCATATTTAATACCTTATATTAAAAAGTATTTCCTGGAGGATAGGATATGGTTGGGTTAGGGTGGAGGAGACAAAGGGACAAAATATTTAATGGGTCTCTTTTCTCTACAGTGAAATTCATTGCCAAAATGCCCAAGAGAAACATATAAAGTCAAGTTTAAGGGGATTCCCTGGTGGTCCAGTGGTTAGGGGTCCACGCTTCCACGGCAGCGGGCATAGGTTCGATCCTTGGTCGGGGAACTAAGATCCCGTGTGGTGTGGCCAAAAATATAAATAAATAAATGAATAAAGTCAAGTTTAAGAAAATCACTACGCTTACCGGCTGCCACTCCGAAGGTAATGAAGAGATAATGCACGTTTCCAGCGTAGGCACTCAACACCCAGCCCAGGGAGTTCAGCAGCCCTCCGATGATCGTGGTCTGGCGGCACCCACAGGTGTTAATGAACAAGCCAATGAAAGGTCCTGCCACAGAACATTGAAAAAAGAATGACTAAAATGACTAACGGCATTTTATTTTCCTACTTTCTTAGGGAGTCCTCATATGAAGACAAAGAATACAATATTACTAGAGCTCTCAACTAAAACAAACCAAAACCACACCCCTGCTTCATGTGCAGAAAGCTTCTGGCATGCAAAGATAGCTTTCAGTAATTTCACTGGAGAGCACAAGGTTCTAGATTTTCAAGGAAGACAGACCTGAAATAAACAGACAAGTTGATTTCATTCTCTTGTCTACAGCAGAGGTCCTAAACTAGTGGTCTAGGTGCTCCATCCAGCCTGTGGATGCATTTTGTTTATCCAGAACAAAGTTTAAAAATGTTTTGAATCAGTTGCCAACATTTAAAAATAAAGATTATTCACAAAAATCCAGTGGCCACACAGAATACCTTCCCACACAGAGCAGCGGGACCTGCAGCAGCTGACCCTGTTTTGCTGTGGCGCACCCTCTCTCGTTTGCTGCAGTCTCCACCCTTCCCTGCAGCCTTGTATGTGACATCCTGCCCTCATTTACATTACTTGTTTGGCCTCTGTATACATTTGAGTTTTTTACTGTAGATCTAAAGGGAGTACAGAAAGGGGGGTTCTCAGGACCTCCATGCTTCAAGAAAGGAACCTATAGCCTGTTTTCATGAGGACATCCAGATGCAAACCAAGCCGGAAGGAACTCCATTGCTTCATACATACTTCAGCCTCTGCTGACTCTCAGTCCCTGACTGGACCCATCAGGCTACGCATTTATGACACTGTGTGGAGATTCGGTCTACCCCTGGTTGTACAATATTTGCCAATACTCACAGCAATGCAGTATATACTTTCTCATTGCTTACTTTATATGACGCTCTAGTTTTTGTCAACCTCTTTGTTTCCTTCCTGATTTTGTGGCAGCTTCTGATGTCATTGAAGCTTACTGCTTGCCTTGGGGTCAGTGATTCCTTATCCAAATAGCAATCCATATTTTAGTAATACAGTTCAAGGCTGTACTCAGCATTGCATTTTAAACATCACCTTATTTTTGATCATTATTACTTTATAGAGTTATCAAACTCTATGTTCAGGTGGGACTATTTCAGGTTAAAAACTTGTTGAACTCTAAGGAGCTTCCTCTTGTAGTCCAAACTGAAATAAAACTTTCCTTTACAATTCTAACAATATTCATGTACATAGTTGGGTACAGTCTGTAATAAATTTTTTTTTTTTTGTCTAATGATTTTGAGAGGATCCAATCCTCAAAACTAAGAAGATAAAGACTTACTAATTTAATTAACCCTGCTGTATTACAGAAAATAATTCAGTAGATAAACCTCTTAGAATAGACTTAATACAGTAAACATCTTATACAAATATACTGTATTATGTATATTATAAAATAAGTACATGATATAAACAATATATAAGCTAAGCAGACTGATATAAACATCTGAGGAAATTACTGGGGGGAACTGAAATTCAGAAACCATAAGATGAAGAGTGTCTTTTATTTCTCTATAAATATTTTTATTTTCCTAAACCCATGGTCACTTCACCACTTCAAATCTCAGATGAGTAGGTTAAAAAAAAAGAAAAATGCATGATTCATTGGTTTGCTGTTAATAGGTCTTTTAAGATATGAAGGGTCAATGCATGACAGTTCAGTAGAATGATATTTCCCACATTACAGAAAGGGCCCAGAAAGAAGTTTTTCTGTGATACTGCATGTTTATGAAACACTGCATTAAGAAAGCATTTGGGGAAAAAAAGGGGGGAAATTCCCAAATAAGTACAGATATTCATATCTGGAGGAATTTTATATATCAAAAAGAAAGTATTGCTTACTTTAAAAGAACACTAAGATGATAACGGTGTCTGGCTTTTTAGTTTATTGACTCTGGCACCATGTGTGCTGCAGCTACAATCATTTATGATGTGCAGATGGGCAAAGTCAGCCCCAGAAATGCTGTGACTCCTCCATGGTTACATAATATAGATTTATCAAAAAAAGGAAGTCAGACCCAAACTTTCAGATCTTTAGTTTCATTTTCTAAGCATTGTTTACTGATGGTCAGTTGGCATCTCCATGATGGAATTGCCATTCAACAAAATGAAAAGAACTCCACACCCAGTCTAAGGAGAGGGGAAAATAAGATTGAGATGCAGTCCTTTGGCTAAGATTCCCACTTTTGTAGAGGAATTCATTGTTTTGGAATGAGATTATACACCTTGTCAGACTTTCTCCTCTTCGGAAGGAATCTGAATCTTGGCCCATTTCCCACATAATAAAGCCTCGCATTGCTGCAGGAACATGCTGAGGAAGTCATGATTTCTTGCCCATCCCAGCATCTTATAGGTTGGAAAAAAGCTCAGGTGAGGAGAGAAACAATCCGAGGTGAGCCTTGGCATACAATCATGGATGAAAGTAGCTAGTTCATTGAATACCTGGTCTCTTGGTGTAACCCTTCCCTGCAATAAATCAATGGCTCTCTGCCTTGGCTGATTGTTGGAGTCACTTAGGAGCTTTAAAAAAATCATTAAAGAAAAATCCTGATACTAGGGTCCCATCCCAAGAGATTCTGATTTAATGCTCCAGGTGCAGCCCGAGTGGCACAGTTTTTAAAAGCTCCCAGGTGGATCTAACGTGTAGCCAAGATAGACAACCACTGCTCTAAATCTACTTAGCAAGTAAATGACATTTTGCAGCCTATAGCTACCCCTAACAACCTGGCTTCCACCAAGAATTGTTCCAAGAGCTATCACAAAGGCTGCTGTAGATACTACCAAGGTGATTACATTTTTTTAACAATTGGGACCTTCTGCAGGAAACTGGCAAAATCCATGCTAGCAAAGAATGAAACAAGAATGAATTGAATTTCCCATGTGCAAGTCACTGCCCAACAGAGTGCTTTTAACTCTGTAACATAATTCATGGACTTTTTAAATTTGAAAGAGGTAACTCAATGTCCTTACAATGATTAGAAAATGAAAACAATTTATATTTATTCACTTCAAACATATTTTCAGTTCTCATTTAACATCGTGGCAGGCAGTGTGGTATAGTGGACACCATTTCAGAGTCCAGTGGACCAGGTTTGGAGCCTGTCCCACACTTACTGGCTACAAGTTAACTTCAGTAAGTTACTTAATGTCTCTGAGCATTGCATGTTCTCCTCTGTGAGATCAAGATGATGGTCTGGCCTCCAGGGCTGCTGTAGGATCAAATGAGATCATGTACATTACACGCACTTGGCATGTAGTAAGTGCTAAATAAAGGAGAGCTCCTCTTGCTGGCTTCTGGCTTGGAAAAGCAACCAACATATCTGCTGCCACCTGTACCAACAGCTTAGATAATGAATAGCAATTTAGAGTCATGATAAACAGAATAAAAGACCTTTCATTTACATAACTATGAGCCTTGCTGTGCTATAATTTCTGAGCTGCAAGACAAAAGATGAGCTGCAAGACAAAAGATGTTTATCTGGCAGACACCTTTCCTGAAGAAAGGTTAGTCTACAATCTAAAGTTCCACTGTCTGGAAATCAAGGACTCTCAAACAGAATTCAAAATCCACAGTTACCTCCCTATTAAAGATGACAATCACATTTCAACACCACTATGAGTTAGGTGTTCTTATTTGGGGGATCATCTTCAGAACCACATCCAATAATTTCAGGACTGATTTCCATTGCTTATTCCTGTAGAACTTGTGAAACACAAGGTAATACCGAAGACAACCTCCTTAGACGGTTTGGAAAATATTGGGACAAATATCCTGGTCTTTGGCTGAATCTTCTTTTTTGTTGTATGAGCACACTTTCTAGATTGAATCTGTAAGTATTTTGTTCTACCCTTGCTTCAGTCTCCACCCTTTTGTTTATTTTTAAAAAGGTAAGAAAACTGGATTTTTAGTATTTGGGCTGGCCAAAAAGTTCATTAGGGTTTTTACGGCCAAACCCAAACGAACTTTTTGGTCAACCCATATTTTAGAAGCACAGTTTTCCTTTACTGACTTATTGAGAAGGTAGAATTATATCCAGTACAAAACTAGCAAATTCCCTGCACTGAGGTTAACCTACCTGCACTTCTCATATGATGAACAGTCCTGGTTTGAACAAGGCCAAGGCAGGGTTGAAGAGTCAGTTCATTACAGTTATAGGCAAAAGAGATTTATCAACAATTCTCTCTCACACACGTAATGGTGCCCTTATTTAATTTAAAAACTAGATCAGTAATAATTCCTTGTGATAAACACATACCCCTGTACACATCTTGAGAAATAACATTCTGTCCTTGTTTTCTATCATTAGCACTGCCACTGTTATTAATGTCGCTGGTATTATCCAAAATAACATTGGCTGAATACCAGCCAAGATCAACAAATCTCAGAATTGTATTCAAGCAATTAATTACCAATGTGGAAATCACTGACAAGGCACAGACTCTTGTCAAACACACATATGCCTGTCATCCGCATACTCTCACAATACCAGGAAGAGATTTGAGGCCTATTATGTTTCTAGTATAAAATATATCACGAACCCTTTAAATTAAAAAAAAAAATTATACGTAAAAGTATGGCTTTTACTTTCAAGTAAAGGAATTGAACAGCTTTACGGTATAGTGGTAATTACCTCGTACGACTGTTGAGAGAGTTAAAGTTGAATGAGATGATGTAAGGGAAAACACCTGGTATATAATAGGTGCTTATTAAATATCAGTTGGCAGTAAAAGCTGTTTAGTTCTCAAACTGAAACACATTAGCTATAGCAACATACCATATTTATAATAATTTCCTCGTTTAGTATCTCCAACTAGACAAGAATTGCTTTCATAGATTGCCAGGTGGTTAGATTAAACTACAAAATACAAGAATATGTTATTATTCCCTCCTGTTAGCTATATCAGTAACCTTTCTAAAAACAGTTTAATAGATTTTTCAATAGCATAGGATCAAATTTAAAACATTAGAGTTCTGAAATAAGATTATTTACTTTTACTGTGTTTTCTCTAAAATTTTTATCTTTTAAAAATATTCCTGTGTTAAACAGATTTGTAATGATAGGTAATGAATTATAACAGTTAAGAAAACAGAGTTGGGGCAAAAATTCTAATGATCAATTTTTCAAATACTCCAAATGTTTACCATACTCGAATAGGAATATCACACAAAAGGACAAGTCTTGTGTGATTCCACTTAGATGAGGTATTTAGCAGAGTCAAATTCATAGAGACAGAGAATAGAATGGTAGTGGCCAGGGATAAGGGGTTGGGAGGAGAGGTGGCAATGAGGAGTCATTGTTTAATGCGTGCAGTTTTATTTTGGGAAGATGGGAAAAGTTCTGGAGACGGATGGTGGTGATGAATGTACTCAATGGCATTGAACTGCACACCTGGTTAAAATGGTAAACTTTATGTTATGTACATTTGACCACAATAAAAACAACAGCAACATCCACTAAAATGTAATATCTAACGTTTCAACAATATAAAACATTATTTACAGTGAGGAATTGTCATTTTATAATTATTCAGTTTTACAACAGGCCACATGCGAACATACCCACAATCAAGGTGACACCCATGCTGAGGGAGCTGACCCATGCCGTCAGGCCACGGCTCTGATGGAATTCTTCAAGCCACTCCACATTGAGGACTCCCAGGGCCATCTGGGAGCCCATGATGAGGATGTGCACAAAGAAAGAGGAAAGGACCATCATCCAAGCCCATCCGCCATCAATGTTTGGGTGGGGTTTAAGTGTCTTCTTATCTTTGGGGTCATCTTCAAAATCATACCCAACGTCTTCATGACTTGTATACATTTTCCAAGATGTTCTGAAATACATATGACAAATAATTTCATTGACCATCAAAACAAAATATATCTCCATCTTTCTGGAAGGCTCTACCTACCCATCAGAACCAAAGTGGCCCCACCATCATATTAGACCTTTAGATTAATCTTGTCATTATGCAGATTTGGGAACACTCCTCACTTTTTCATAGGACCAAATGCTTTCATGAAACCTGTTTCATCTTTACAGTCATCCTATATGTAAGTATTATTATGGCTATTTTAAAGAAATGGAAATAGACTCAGGGAAGTGAAGTGCCTTTCCCAAGTTCTCATGGCCCGGAGGTAGTATATATAGTAGCTAGACAGGAAGCCAGGAATTGAACCCAGCCATTCCTGACTCCAAAGCCCATGCCTTGTGTCCCTTATTGAGATGGAAACTGACAGGTGACAACAAAGATGTTAGAGAAGGAAGATGCCTGGCATTAGACAGGGTAGCTTGGCCTTGGGGGGGTGAGCAGGCACCTGGCAGAGGCTATGGTTCTCAGTCTTGTGGGTCCAAGTGTTCAATTTGTTCAATGCAGCTAGTGGGTTAGCCTCAGGGGGACTGACTCATACGAACCCAACTCAGGAGAGATTGGTAAAGGAGAAGGCCAATTTATTATCTTACAATGGGAGATAGAGTCTTCTAATAATGGTGATATTTATGTCTGATATACAAGACATACTTTCACCCCCCCCATCCACCCCCATTCCCAGCATTTACCTGGGAAGCTAGAAAATTGCTTCAAAAATTGGAAATCAGATTACAGAAATTTGGATACCACAGTGGCATACAGGTTACCAGGGAGCCAGGGGCTAGATCTTGAAGAGCCTTATGTGCCAGATAAGGATTATGGAGTTTATCCTGTACATAATGAATAGTTGGTGGCTGCATTTGCACAAGGAAGAGATAAGATGGGATCTGTGCTTTGTGTAGATCTATCTCTCAAGTTGTTCAAACAAGAGGAGGGGGTTGGATGGAGCTAGAGGTGAGATGATGCCAGGTCAGGGGAAGTCTCTGGTTTTGTTTTATTTTTTAGGATGAGAATGGAGTGTATGCATAAAAACTGAGGATAAGGAGAGAGAGAATGACTAATCCCAGAGGTGGTGGGACAGGGTTGGTCCTGATCAGGAAGAGTGACCCATCCTCTGAGACTGGAGGAAGCAGGGGGTAGATGGAGAAAAGATGGTAAGTAGTGGGATTTTTGATGATGGCCATTCTGATCAGTGTGAGGTGAGATACTTCATTGTAGTTTTGATTCGCATTTCTCTAATTATTAGCGATGTTGAACATCTTTTCATGTGCCTTTTGGCCATCTGAATGCACATATCTGTTTCGAGAGTAAGCTCCTAAGAGTTCAGAACTGCTGGTGCACACCTTGGCTCAGTTTGGGTCTGCAGTGCTTGCAGTGTCACACATCACTGCCTTTAGCAGGACATTCGAGATGGCCTATGACAGCACAGTGATGGTGGAGACGAAGACCAGGATGCCAGCTACTTGACTTTTGTCACTTTATGTGCCCACCTGCAGACTTTAGTTTTGTTTAAGATTTAAAAGAGCAAAACAGAGTGCCAAGACTGCAAAGTGAAAAACTTTGGTTTGGAAAGTGAACTTTGTAGTCGATACATGAATTTGAATAATGACTTTAAAATGGAAATCTATTCTTCGTTTCAAGTAATTATTTTAAAACAGAGGAGCAAATCAGAAAATAATGATTATTACTGACCATGACATGTGATTATTACTGAAAATCATTTTGTTGCAGTGGAGGAAAGTGGTGTAAAAAACGGTCCCAAATACACTCGGAACACCTCCAACCATGGGGCTTTTCTCCGCAGTGTTGTGATGTGGACAAAATGACAGAGAAGCAAATTGTGGTCAAGTGCCCAGCTCCCAGCCTCTTTTAGGGAAGCACATTGTGCCATCTGCGCAGACTCCTTCTGTACACCCCTGAGCTAAGAATTGTTTTTACCTTTTCAAAGGCTATGTGACCTGCAGAACTTCATATACTTACTCTCTGACCCTTTATAGGAAAAGTTCGCTAATCCCCAGATTAAGAGTTTGTTGGGAAGAAACGGTGCTAAGGAACCAAGGATGCCAGTGGAAGAGCAATTTAATGGATCTGTCCTGGGGCTCATCTTGACTTTTCATTTCTCTCATACCCATTATTTTTATCTTTTAAATTATTCTATCTCTTAATCAGATACCCAGTGCTCAGCCACCACACTTCCTGCCCATGTCGCTGCTCTCTGCTGGGTTCTTCCCTTCACCTCTCCATTACCAAGGATGCTGGGAGTGAGAAAATGCTACTACCATGTAACTTCCCCACCCGGTCAAGTTATCTTTAGGATTAAGTCCAAACTGTCCTGTCTGCTTCCAGGCTCTCCCCTCGCGTTATCTGCCACTCTGCCAGGTCCCTTCTCCTGTTCTTCAGCTTTGCACTCTGCTGTCCAGCCCCATGGAAGCACCTGCAGCTCCCTGAACCTGGCACAGTCTCTCAAGCTTTTGTGCATGACCTTCTCCTCTTTCGGGAACATACGTCTCTCCTTCTAGTCTCCTGGTCCTCTTCTGCTCATCCTTCAAGATTCAACTAAATTCTAATAGTGAAACCTTGAAATAATGAGGAAAAAAAAACCCCTGCAAACATCTCTAATATCCAACATTAGAGTACATGTTAAATCAGTCAATCATGGTATAGCCATGCAATGCAAGTGCACCATCAAAAATAAAACTGTACGGGCTCTTTGAAGACAGAGAAAGAAGGTCACACTAAGGTTGAATTATACTCGGGAGTCACAAAACGGGGCACACGAAATAACTCCTTTTTGGTTGTTGTTGTTGTTAAAAATATGTATCTGTAGGAAAAAAAAGACTGGAGTGAAACAAAAATGTTGATGGAGATTATTCTTTGGACGATTGTCTTCCAAGTAATTTCCTCTTCTTTATCTCTTTGGTAAAAGATTCTAAATAAACGTATATTAACTTTATTATAAGAAAGTCAAGGCCCCTCTCTCTATCTCTTAAACATCATCTGGTTCAGCTACTTGCCTACAGTAGATTAGTGGCAATTCAGAGCCACTTCCCTTGGGAAGTCTAGTCTGTGTTGGGCTGTAGGCTTGTGTGTGTGTTTCCCACCACCCTCCTCTCCCCCCATGAGAGGACAGTCTGCCTGGGGATAGAAAGGGATGGGATAGCCCTTGCTCTCCAAAGCTCACAGCCCATAACCGAGCTACCCAGTCAAAAGTTCCAGGAGGATGAAGCTAGAAAGGGTTCAGAAGGGGTGTCTGATGGTTGTCTTCCCTCTGCCCCTGGTAGTTGTACACAGAAACCCAAGGAGCCAGAAAGAGGAGAGCCAGGCAGCTTGATAAGGGGTGTGACTGGCTTAGATGAATAATAACAACATTGTTTTACAATCTGTGTTTAATGAGATATGTTTAATGAGATAAAACACACAACTTGGCATTTTCCTAAAGCCCACCTACATGTAAGAAAGACTTTGAAATAATAACAATACAGAAGTCATATTTTTTCAACTTATGAGTTGAAATAGTAAGCACTTTTCTAAGCAATGTTAAGAACTTTATATTTTCACTGAATTATTTATCTTATGGGTTAAGAGATGCAGTTGCCATTGAGTTGCTCTTGACATTTCCAGTTTATCTGTTCAAAAAGAAATGACGTTAAATGGCATTTAATGGAAAAGTTTTCTTCAAGAGGCACAACTGTGCCTGTAGAAAATAGTATCAGATGGAGCCTATGGGTGGGTAAAACAAAATTCCATCAGATCCGCAGGAGGTCCCTGAAGATCTTCCAGGCAATGGCGTTGTCTGCATTTCACACTCAAATCTCTCTAAAAGTCATTCCTGTTTTGACTAATCAGAGTTATCTGACTGTCCAGCCAGATTAACTAAAACAAACAAAAGGCAACAGAAGAATAGATGTCTGTCCCCTCACCCCCAAGTTTGCTTTAGCATTTCAGCATTTATGTAATAAGATACAAAATAATCATCTGAGCATTAGGACCCTCCTCTGCATCTGGAGAGAGAAGGAGAAACAGGAGGGGTTTCTGGGCCACCTCTCGCCAGGCTCCAGGTCTTTCTCCACCATACGGTCTTCAAGCTCCCCCAGCTTTTCCACATACGGACACACATGCAAAATGACAACACATGTGTGGGACACTGGGGGAAGTGGAGCAGTGAGCGTGGGGTCTCTGCTAAGGATTGATGTGTAAAATGTAACGCATTCTGGGCTCACCTAGAATGGAAGCTCTGCACGTAACGTTAGGGCCTTGCACTGAAGAAGCTGAAGGAAGGAAATGGGAAGATTATGGGATCAACAGTCAACTTCCCATTCTTCCCTAAAGTGAGTTTATTACCAATGAAAGAGAAACCATTCATGGGGGAAATGAAGTAACACACGCAGGCTATGACATGGAGGTCAGCTACATATTCACCTGGTAACTGGCAGAAGTGAAAATACTATATAGCCTGTTCGAGTGTTTCAGAGATTAAAACGAAATTAAATTTTCCACAACTCTGTTAGGGGAGCAAGTTTTATAAGCAAGTCATTGATTTTTAATGTGGCTACTGTTGATTATGTTAGAATGTGGTGAGCTCACTGTAAATAAGCAGTAAAGGGGAAAGCGCCCAATTAAAATTAAAAATACAATCTTCCCCAAAGGTGACAGAGTATGTTGGTAGCAGGTTCTTCATTAGACGTGGGTGTGTGGCGGGCACATCTGTAATTTGGCTCTGTCGATATTTGCCCTCTAGACCGGGTGCGCACTGGACATCTTGAGCCTTTAGAGGGCGCACTTGAGGCCAACAGGCTGAAGAGGCTGGAGCAGCCAAGGCTGGGGAGCTGAGCTATGCAGAGACCACAGCGCAAGAGAAACGGGGAACCCTGTCTAGGTTCACGCTGTATCAGGGGGAACTAAAAATATAAATGCCTTCTATGGGTCAGGAACTGTGCTTAACGGCTTCTCCACAACGATTCTGTCCAGTTGATATGAATGCTCCATTTTACAGATGAGGAAATTGAGGCTATTTGTAGAATGGGGGCAATGCAGCTTAGAGAGGTTAAACTACCCGGTGGTGGAGGCCAAATTTGAACTCGGGCCTGAGGGATTCCAAAGCCTATTTTATCTCTCTCTCTCTCTCTCACACACACACACACACACACACACACACGCCAGGCAAGGCGTAAAGGAATCTTTCTAATGCCCAATAATAACCCTTACTCATCCTTGCTAATGAGAGCCTGGATTAACTTTTCCTCAGAAAGAAAACGGCTTAATTAATTGGTAAGCAGAATTGAGCTCCTAAAACACCGTCAGTGGCCTTGGCGGCGTCTAGCCCCGAAATGGCCGCCCCGGGTCCCTCGCCCCATTTTAGTCTCTCCTTTCCTCCCCGGGGGCCTTGATCAGAACCGCTCTGGGGTACCAGCGTCCGCACGCCCTGGGCTGGCCCACGGCGATCCGGCCTCCGCGCCACCCCCCATCCCTCGAGCGCCGCCCCCGCCGCCCCGGTGCCCCCTCCCGGGCGCTGTGTGCTCCCCCTTCCCCGGCACCCCGAGACCCCTGGCCCCCATCCCGGGCATCCCGCGTCTCCCCGCGCGCCCGGAACTCGCCAGCTCCACGGGGAAGCGAGGCCGATCGCAGTCCCGGCGGCCTGCGCGGGGGAGGCATCCCGCACCCCCAGAAGTCCCGCAGCCGCCCCGCCCCCGCCCGGGTCTCCCCCTCTCCGCCCCAGCACTGCTAGTTCGAGTGGCTAACGCGGGCCGGGAGAGGAGGCGGGAGCAAGGCTGGACGCGGGAACGAGCGCGCCTCTGGGGTCGGACGGGGATTTCGAGGGGCGCCGTGCGCCCTGGACGACGCGCGCGGGGCCCTGGCCGCCGTGGGAGCGCGGCGCGTGCCCACGTTGCGCCCCGGCGCGCCCGCCCGCCCCGAGGTGGCCTCGCCCGCGGCTCCGGAGACCCCCGGCGGGCGGCCTGGGCGGGACCACCGCGCCTCTGCTCAGCCCTGCCCTCGACCGCTCTGGCCGCCTTCCCCTACCCGGCCCCGGGCCCGCACCGCCGCTTCCCGGGCGCCTGGGGCGCAGCGGCCACCGCAGCCCAAGATGCCCCCGGCGCCGCTCCATCCCCGGGCCCGCGATGCCGCGCGGCCCGGGATACTCACTGTCCGCAGCCCTCGGCGCGGCGGCCTCACTGGGCTCCCCGCCCCGATCCCCGAACTTGCTGTTTTCCTCGGAGCCCCCTGAGCGGCTGGGCGGAGAGATTTGTGGCGATGTCGCCTATCATCCTGGAGGTGCCGGTGCCCGCGGCTCGGCGCTCCGCCCGGTTCGGCGCGCTGTGCGGGCTCCCGGCGCCTCTGCCGCTCGCTGCCGGGCCAGCTCCGTTTTGTGGAGCTTGGAGCTCGAGGCCTCAGTCCGTGTGGCTTTAAAAAGGGTGCGTTTGGAGGTGCCCGAACCTAACCTGAGCTTCCTTGCAATCCGTGCAATTTCAAATCTCCATGCTCGTTCATTCCTATACCGGCTAATTCTGGTTTGGCAGGAAAAAAAAAAAATTGCAGTCACCTCACGTGCACACTCTCGTGGCCGGCTGTAGTTTCCAGCTTTGGCTGAGGTTCGCTAATGCTCTCGGCACGTTTATAACTGGAGGAAAAGGCCCGAAACCTAAGATGCAGGTGGGAATGGAAGTATCTTCCATTTCTGTGAGATAGGGGAGAAGTGATGAAAAAAATCCTCACCTAAGGCTGGACCGCAAAATAGGGCAGTTTGTGAGGAAACAGTCGGGCAGACCCTGCAAGTGTTCTCAGCCAAAGGGGAATGAAAATCCCTTATTCTTTGTCCCATCCTGGGTGGTACCTCTCCCTGCTCTTTCCCCGGTATCTGTTGCCTGGCTCTTGCATTCGTGGGTACCAGGTACAGATTTCATTTCCACGTGTACCTACTCTGTTCCCAACACAATGCTTTGCCCAGGGAAAGTTTTCAATATTTGTTAAATGACTGTGTGAATAAATGAAGCCAGTGCTATTTTTACCTCACTTGAAGGATTCTGTAGTAGTTCTCTATTGCTATTGTAATGTAGTACCACAAACTTAGTGACTGAAAACAACACAGGTTTATTATCTCATAGTTTTGGGGGCCAGAAGTCTGAAATGGATTTTACTGGGTTAAAATCAAGGAGTTGGCAGAGTTGTGTTCCTTCTGGCAGCTCTAGGGGAGCGCTCATGCTTCTAGAGGGTGCCCACATCCCCCGGCTCCTGGCCATGTCCTCTGTCTTCAAAGCCAGCAACATTGCACCACTCTGTGCCTTTCTGCATACTCACATCTGTCTCCTGCTTCCACTGTTTTGTTTTGTTTTGTTTTAATAAATTTATTTATTTGGCTGCATTGGGCCTTTGTTGCTGTGCACGGGCTTTCTCTAGTTGCGGCGAGCGGGGGCTACTCTTTGTTGCGGTGCTTGGGCTTCTCATTGCGGTGGCTTCTCTTGTTGCGGAGCACAGGCTGTAGGTGCGCACGCTTCAGTAGTTGTGGCACGTGGGCTCAGCAGTTGTGGCTCGCGGACTCTAGAGCACAGGCTCAGTAGTTGTGGCGCACCGGCATAGTTGCTCCGCGGCATGTGGGATCTTCCCGGACTAGGGCTCGAACTTGTGTCCCCTGCTTTGGCAGATTCTTAACCACTGCACCACCAGGGAAGTCCCGCCTGCTTCCACTTTTAAGGGCTCTTGGGATTACATTTGGCCTAGCAGTGGTAATTGGATTATTAGATAATCCAAATAATCTGCCTGTTTTAAGGTCAGCTGATCAACAATCTTAATGCCATCTGCAACCTTAATTCCCCTTTGCCATGTAAGGTAACATATTCACAGGGTCCAGAGATTAGGATGTGGACATCTTTGAAGGACCATTATTCTAGCTATCATAAATTTCCTTTTTTCTTCCTTTTCCCCTTCCTTTCTTGTTTCTGCTTTTTTTTTTTTGCAAAAAAATAATATTCACATTATCAAATTTTGACTAAAAATAATTGAGAGCATTATGAGACAGTGAGGACATTTCGATGAAGCACCAGGCTTATGTGGTCCAAACGTTTTACTTTTGCTGATCGGAACATGAGCAAACGGATGGTTAGTATTCCCTTGGCCTGACCTTCTCAGATATCACCCATCTCAACCAGGCTTTTGACAGTAAGTCAAGATGGGGTTCCTGGCAAACACCTCAAGTGCAGATGGTCCATCTTGTTTGAAAAAAGGTCTGTAAGATTTTCAAGTCTTTTTTCCCCCTCTGAAATCTTTTAGATTTATTGAGGTATGATTGATGAAGTATGGACTGTATATATTTAAATGTACAACTTGATGGGTTTCAGATAAGTCTGTGGAACCATCACCTCCATCAAATAACTCCAGAATTTTCCTGCGCCCCTTGAAAGCCAGTCCTCACCCCACTGCACACCGCCCCAGGCAACCTCTCATCTGCTCTCTGTGAAGCTTCTCCTCTGGACCATGGGTACTTCACATCTAGAATGCCCACAAATGGCTTTTCTTTTTTTCCCTTCCAGCTTTACTGTGGTATAATCAACAAATAAAATTGTATACATTTATTTATATTTTTATTTTTGGCTGTGTTGGGTCTTCATTTCTGTGCGAGGGCTTTCTCTAGTTGCGGCGAGCGGGGGCCACTCTTCATCGCGGTGCGCGGGCCTCTCACTCTCGCGGCCTCTCCCGTTGCGGAGCACAGGCTCCAGATGCACGGGCTCAGTAGTTGTGGCTCACGGGCTTAGTCGCTCCGCGGCATGTGGGATCTTCCCAGACCAGGGCTCGAACCCGTGTCCCCTGCATTGGCAGGCAGATTCTTAACCAATGCGCCACCAGGGAAGCCCTAAAATTGTATACATTTAAAGTGTGCTATGTGATGATACACAGGTACATTGTGAAATGACTATCACATCACAATCAAGTTAATGAACACATCACTTCATGTAGTTACCTTCTCTTTTTTTTTTTTTTGGTGGTGAGTACACTTAAGATCTACTGTCTCAGCAGATTTCAAGTATACCTTACAGTTTGTTAACTGTAGTCACCATGCTGCTGTACATTAGGTCTCCAGAACTTACTCATCTCATAACTGAAAGTTTGTACCCTTTGACCAACATCTCCCCATTTCTCCCACCCCTTAGACCCTGGCAACCACCATTCTACTCTCTGTTTTCATGAGTTCAACTTTTTTTTTTTTTTTAGATTTTACATATGAGTGAGATCATACAGTATTTGTCTTTCACTGCCTGGCTTATTTCACTTACCATAATGTCCTCCAGGTTCATCTGCGTCGTCACAAGTAGCAGAATTTCCTTCTTTTTTTTATAGCTGAATAATATTCCATTGTGTATATATCACAGTTTCTTTATCCATTCATCCATCAGTGGACACTTAAGTTGTTTCTGTATTTTGGCTTTTGTAAATAATGCTGCAATGAACATGGGAGTGCAGATGTCTCTTCAAGACACTGATTTCATTTCCCATAGAGGGCTTTTCTAAGAAATCATTTTGTCTTCACAACTTTCATTGCTCTTACCTGCCTGACAGTCTCTTGTTGACACAGGTAGGTTGAGAGCAGACCTGGAGCAAAGGAACCTCCTATCTGTGAGTCACTGGTTGGTGTGTCTGGGTTAAAAGAATAGAAACCCATTGCGCATTAGAATGTAAAAGACAAGCACTGAACATTTTTCAGGTATCTGAGGTACAAGACCCTGACATCATCTCTTGATTTCTAGGCAAATTACATATTGTTCCACAATAGTAATCTCACTTTTAACTTAATTGTATCAGGTAATAACCTTGTCCCTTAAGAAGATAAAATGATTCAAGTGTTGCTTCTAAAAGCCTTTCCTCTTAGTTTTTTTATCATGCATTCAACTGATTTCATAACTCCATGTTGGAGTTGGGGTGCAACTAAGGATGTGGACAATCTTTGCCTTAAATTTGTTGCCTTAATGGTGTGGATTAAGCAGAGAGTGGGAGAAAATCAGCTTTTGAGGAAGTTCTAGCCCAGAATATTGAAGGTGTTAGAGTAATACCCTGAAGTGCCACCTTGACTGTCCCATTTTTATAGCCAATTCAGATACGAACATGACCTAGAACCACATGGTTACCCCAGACCATCATTCCGCCCATCTCTCAGTGTAGAAGGCAGCCCGCCCACACCCCTGCAAGCTTAATGCAGTAGACTGTGATGGTTAATTTTATGTGTCAACTTGACCAATATGTGCCGGTGAGGATGCGGGGAAACTGGAACCCTCATATACTTTGCTTTGGAAAACAGTTTGGCAATTCCTCAAAAGTTTAAACATAGAATTACCATATGGCACAGCGTTTCCATTCCAAGGTATATGCCCAAGAGTAATGAAAACATACGTCCACTCAAAATCTTGTACACAAATGTTCACAGCAACATTCTTCATAATAGTCAAAAAATGGAAACAACCCAAATGTCTGGCAACTAATGAATGGATAAATAAAATGAGATATATCCATATAATAGAACTTTATTCAGCAATAAAAATAAATGCAGTACTGATACATGCTACAATACGGATGAGTCTTGAAAACATTATGCTAAGTAAACAAGGTCAGTCACAAAATACCACATACTGTATGATTCAATTATACAAAGTGTCCAGAATAGGTACATACAGACAGAAAGTGGGTTACTGGTACCTAGGTTGGGGATGTAGGGGAGGAAATAGAGAGTGACTGCTAATGGTTACAGGGCTTGTTTGGGGTTATGGAATGTTCTAGAAGTGATTTTGGTGATGGTTGTGCAAATCTATGAAAAACCATTGAATTGCAAAAAATAGAAAATGAAAAGTCCCCCTACCCCACCTTCACCAAAATTACTGGAGTGGACTATATATGAATCAGTGCTGAGAATGAGTTATAATCTAAGCATAATGAATCCACTTCTATGTACCTGAAGTCCAAGATACAATGAATTAATTAACTCTGTTCTTTAAGTACTTTCTACTTAATTAAACTTAAAAGCTTTTGCACAGCAAAGGAAACCATAGACAAAATGAAAGGACAACCTACTGAATGGGAGAAAATATTTGCAAATGATATGACTGATAAGGGGTTAATATCAGTATATTAACAGCTAATATCAGTATATTAATATAAACAGCTCATACAACTCAATATCAAAAAATGAACAACTCAAAAAATGGGCAGAAGACATGAATAGATATATTTCCAAAGAAGACATATGGATGGCCAACAGACACATGAAAAGATGCTCAACATCATTAATCATCAGAGAAATGCAAATCAAAACCCAATGAGATGTCACTTCACACCTGTCAGAATGGCTCTCATCAAAAAGACCACAAATAACAGATGTTGGCAAGGATGTGGAGAAAGGGGAATCCTTGTACACTGTTGGGGCGAATGCAAGTTGGGGAAGCCACTGTGGAAAACAGCATGAAGGCTCCTCAAAAAACTAAAAATAGAATTACCATATGATCCAGCAATTCCGCTCCTGGGCATATATCAGAAGAAAATGGAAACCCCAATTCTAAAAGATACATGCACCCCAGTGTTCATAGTATTGTTATTTTAAAAAGCCAAGATATGGAAACAACCTAAGTGTCTATCAACAGATGAATGGATAAAGAAGATGTGGTATATACATATACAATGGAATACTACTCAGGCATAAAAATGAATGAGATTTTGCCATTTGCAACAAAATGGATGAACCTGGAGAGTACTCTGCTTAGTAAAATAAGTCAGACAGAGAAAGACAAATACTGTATGTTACCACTTATATGTGGAATCTAAAAAATAAAACGAATGTACGTAGCAAAACAGAAACAGACTCATAGAGAACAAACTAGTGATTACTAGTTGGGGGTGGAGGGGCAAAATAGGGGTAGAGGATTAAGAGGTACAAACTACTACGTATAAAATAAGCTACAAAGATATATTGTGCACCACAGGGAATATAGCCAATATTTTATAATAAATAAATAAATACCTTCCTTAGCCTCATCTTAAGCAATATTGTCCATAAAATCGTGGTTGTGATGTTCCAGTTATACATTTGTCTAATGCATATCAATAGAAAAGCGTATTAGTTTTAAGTTCATCAGCCTATGTTCTGCTTCGGGTTCCTGCAGCCTCACCCTTGGTCTCGCTGCCCGCACATACCTGTCTGATTGACATGCTGCAACAGAGCCCTTGTGTTTTCCTGCAGGTCTAGTTCATGAGATTGCGCGAGGAGCCCATTTGCTTTTCTAAATGGGTGTTTATAACAAGCAGGATGTAAGAGAAATCCCAAGCACTTCAGGATTTTCTTCCTGGTCTAGGACTCCCCCAGACTTCATCCCAAAGCACCTACAAAACTTCTCCTGCCTGCAGGGGTAGTTACAAGCTTACATTTACCTTGGCTTCAAATTCAAAGAACCCATCAAGGGTGAAGCGATACATAGCAAGATTAGCAACATGTTCCTGTCCTTACATTAGTCTTCCAAGTTTGTTACATTTTTCTTTCTGATGAAAATAACCAATATCCTCATGTAGTAGCATATGCTTTCATAAAAGTACAAAGTCTAAAACTCCAGTTCTGCCACTAACTTGGAAATGAAACATTTTCTCACACATGTCCTAAAAGAAGTAATGCTTGGTTCATGGGGGTTGTATTATAGTTTTGTTGGTTAATATTATAAATTATTTTAAAAATTTTTTATGAAATCAGTGATACTAGCAAATGATTATGGCTTTTTCTTGCACCTATAAGTTTTTCTTCTTTTATTTAATACCCATTTTCCTGAAAAGTGTCATGTAGATCGAATCTAATTTTAAATGCTGTCGGAGTATTCACAAATGGAAATTCAGTGAATCCTTCTGAGGCTACAGGAATCCTCATATACTGATATGTTTATATATCAGTATATAAACAGGAGTTAAATTTTATTTCCCATGAAACAGAGCACACTTGCAACTTATACTATTTTAAAAATATTTTGAGTGTTCAAAAATAGATCATTGGCATTAAACAAGCATGCTTAACATTCAGAAGTCAACTCCACATCATAATCTTTGAGAAGGTCGTCAATAAATAGGACTGAGTCTGGATGAGAAAGACCTAACATTTTTTCTTGTCAGTCACGACCTCACTGTACCTTTATTTGCAGGAGCAAATGGTTGTGATGAAAGCAGTTGAAGACATGAGATGTGAATGCCCTAAATTTAAGAGGAAAGGAGTTTGGGAGAAGTACTTGAACCATGTCTCATTTGTGGGACAAACATGTTATCTAGCAAAATTAGTGCAAGCTATTGAAGAACAATGTATGGATAGTTTAAGGGAGAATCAGTAAGCAGGTTCTTCTATTTTACATAGGAGGAAGATGGTTCTCTTTTCTATGATCATTTTTCGTGGATTTCTTATACTTCTACCCTGTACCTTTAAGCTGGACAGATAAACCTAGGAAACCTATTAGCCAGAGATGAATCAGAATGGGCTGCAGCTATTGTAACAATGTTCTTGGACCTCTTTGCTCTGTCTTGCCCTTGACTTGGACTTTCCTCCTGACTCTTGCTCATGTTGACCTGACCTTGTGTCTCAAGTCTCCAGTTTTCTCTTCACCTTGAGAACAAATTGAACTTCCGGTGCTCTTTCGGAGACACTGGTGGATCTTCCAGCCCCAGACCAGTCCCCCAGCTGGACCTACCCTGGCTCCTCTGCCAGAGAGGATCAGATGATTTCACTGTATCGTGAAGGCCAAAGGCCAGCGTTAGGACACTCTCAGGACTGTGTAACCAGTGGTTATGAAAACGCAAGAGCTGTCCTCTTCCTGGTTGCAAAGCAGGAGAGCACGCGTGGCGGAAGCTAAGAGCACCCAGAGCTTAGGCTCCAGGCGGTGAGGTCAGGCCCGAGCTGGAAGCCCCGCCCCCCCTCTGTTCTGCGGAGGCTGGTGCATTCACCCTGGAGCGGGTGTGCCGGCAGAACTACATCAAAGGGACACTGAAAGCATTAAATAAGACGACGCATGTAAAGCACCGTGTTGGCACAGTGCTTGGCATATAATTAGGAGACTTGTTTCTAACGTTGTGTTAATGGTGTCATTGAAACCCATGCCACCTCTGAGGGAAAACTGCCTTCCAGCAGAGGCCTTTGGAGAGGCGGCATAAATTAGTGGTTCAGAGCGTACACCCTGGAGCCTCATTGCCTGGATTCAAATCCCAACTTTCATCACTTATTTCACCTTTAATGAGGTTACTTAGCATCTCTACATCTCAGTGTGATCTTCTGTAAAATGGGAACAAGAAGAAAAGAGGAGGAGGAGAAGGGGAAGAAGAGGAAGAAGAAGAAGGAGGAGGAGGAGAAGAGGAGGAAGGGGAGGGGGAGGGATAGGAGGAGGAGATTAACCCTTTGGATTGTGGTGGGGTATTAAATGACTTAGACTCTATGAAGTCAATCACCATGCCTCCCAGTGCGATGCACTAAGCACACAGCATCCCTTTCTGTGAGACTCTTGACAAAAAAAATACATAACCTACATCTAATTGTGAGGATGCATCAGACAAACCTGAATTAAGGGATATTCTAAAAAATAACAGGGCCTGTACTCTTCAAGAAGGTCAGCGTCATGAAAGATAAGTGAAGATTCAGGAACGGTCCAGGATAAAAGAGATGAGAGAGACCATGACAACTTAATGCAGCGTGTGATGCTTGGATTGCTTTTACCAATTGGAGTGGGACAGCGGGCCAAATTTGATTCAGGGCCAGAGATTAGGTAACCGTATTATAACTTTGTTAAACTTTTTATTTTGAAAAATTTACTGTGGTAATGTAAGAGAATGTCCTTGTTTTTAGGAAATGGTCCCTGAAGTATTTAGGAGTAAAGAAGAATTTAGAAAGTATGTAAAGTCCTTAGAACAATGCCTGGCACGTAGCACGTAGCATGTTATTTTCTAACTGAATTTTTTTGGTGCTGAATTCCTTGTAGTATCAAACAGTGCTCTTGTGACCTTCATTAACAGTGTTGCAGGAAAATGTGGCTAATCTCACTGCTTTTTCTTTTCCTGTTTCCCAGCCTTTGGTTTCAGATCTTAGGCAGTCCTGGAAAATACAGGAAAGCTACAAGGAGTTTCCTTTGCTCAGATGTAATATCTCTCAGCGCCCCTGGGTTCCTCCTGCCCTCTCTGCCTCTCTCATGCCTCTTTTACGAGCCTCACTGTGCATTCAGATTGTGGAAGGTGAGCTCACCTGTGCCCCTGGAGCAGGATGGGGTGAATGAGAGCAGGAGAGCTCCCTGCTCAGCGGAGAGGAGTGAACATTTGCAGAAAAGAGCGTCCCCCAGAATTGTTCTTTAAGTACTTTACTGTGGTCCCCTCTCCCCTTGTGGGGTGAGATAATCCGCTGGAATATGGGGGAGGGTGTTTAAATAAAGATGTTGACCTAAGCCATGTGCTGGTTCCCAATTCATTGTGTGAATAGCTCCATGGGGACAAAGATGGCCAGACGAGGGAGCTGTCTTTCAAAACTCTTGTCATGAATGGTTGGTTCAATCCCGAAACCAGCTCTCAATGGTTTTTGCCTTGGGGTGAGTAGACTGAATGATGGGGGTTACCTTGGTTACTTAGCTGCTCTTACACGAAACATGGTTAACGGGCTTCACTGTAGTTGAGGTCAGCATCGTATTGGATGTGTAACTAGCCTGGGGTCATACTCACTTGAATGACAGTGGGGTCTTTAGGATACATGGGGTTAAAAAAAAAAAGGAAAAAAAACCCCCACACCATCAAACGCGCTTCACGTGGTTTCAAACCTCCATGTGTTGCCGAAAGTGAGGTCCGGCAGCTCACTGCTCAGAAGCCAATACTCGGGAGAAGAGGTTGGTGGAAAGTAAAGTTTGCTTCATTTCGGAGGCTGGCAACTGGGGGAGTCGGCCTTTGGACATGAGTCCGCCCTCTCCCCCAGTTGCCAGCCTCTGTAATAAAGCAAACTTTCCTCTCCACCAGCCTTGCCTCGCGAGTATTGGCTTTTTGAGTGGTGAGCAGCCAGACCCCATTTTCGGTAACACGTGGAGAGAGGTTTGTCAATGTGAAGGATGAAACAACGGTCTGGCCCGCCTCAATTTGGATATACCTGAGAGGAGTGAGGGGGACATTGTTCCTAGAGGTTGTGTTGGCTGCAAAAATAGGAGGATGTGCTTCCTGGGTATCAGGACTGTCTGTCAGGATGACTTGAGGCGATACCTTCCAGAGATTGAGATGGGAACGCTGGTGATTTTCAACGTGCAGTGACTAGCAATGGCTAACACTGAGTCTCTTTCATGCATTACAAAATATTATTGAGCTCTTACAAGGTGCCTGACACTGTTTCTAGGTGCTGACAAATCAGTAGTAAACACATGCATGTCCAATTCTTGTTTAGTCCTTTGAATAGTCAAGGAGAAAGTCTCAGTTAGGAGTAGAAAGGTCTTTAACACCTCTCTCTAATTTATTAAGGGCGAGAGCAGGCTGCAGGCTTAGTAGTCATCCTGCAGTAGCCCTATCTAGCTGGAATTAATAACCTTGTTTGTTTTCATTTATTTATTTATGGCTTCCTTTATTTATGCACTAATTTAACAAGAGTTACTGAGAGCTTACACTGTGCCAGTTTAGTTTCAGGTGATGCAGAATGCTACCCTGGGCAAAGCCGACAGGAGCCTCTGCGCTCATGGAGCCTATATTCTAGGGGAGAATAAAATATGCAATATTTCACGTGGTGACAGGTGTTATAAAGTAAAACAAAGGAGGCTGAGGGGAGCGAGGAGAGGGTTGCATTGTTCTTTTATATGTTTAGGTTGGTCTTGGCAAGGGGTAGACTTGTTTTCCATTTACACTAATGATATGACACTTCCCTTGAAAATAAAATTTAAGTTAAAAGACAAATTCATTTAAAGAAAATTGTAAGTAGATCATCGTTCGGCAAGATGGTAGGCAAATAACTGACATTTGGGACGTGTTACTTTAAGGCAGTGGTTTCAAGCATTGGCTGAATGTTAGAATCACCTGGGAGTTTTAAAAAATTCCAGATGGTCAAACCACACTGCAGACTAATTGGATCGGACAATTAGCCAGGGAACTGCCCATCTCCCAACCCACAGTGGGGTTATTTTCTGGAGAAATTGAACTAGATGTGGGTGCAGGCAGGACAGAAAGTGGGGCTGCGGCAGAGAGCGGGAAGGGGTGCATTCTGCTCACTGAACGGTGAGACCCCCCCCCCCCCAGCACCTTTCACCTGCTCTGCCCCCCACACACCAGCGGTCTGGATCATATTTCTCAAACAGGAGACATGACGAAACTTCCTTTGGAGAAACTGAATGGGCCCAAGAAGAATAATTTGCAAATAATGATGTTTTGGGGGTACCCGATGAAGAAGTTGGCTTTCTACCCAATCATGATAAGTAAAACACCCCTTCTGGCACATCCTTTCCTGCCCACAAACGCAGAGCTTCTAATCAGCTTTCCAACAAAGGGCTATAGGAAGGAAGTCAAATCTACGCACACTAAGTTAACTGAGTTTGAAGAAGTTGGTTACAGCAGTGGAACTGGAGGGATGGTCCCATCATGAATCAAGTAGGTCACACAGCAGTGTGGCTGGTAGGTGGTGCCACTCAACCGGTCGACCACTGGTGTATGCTGGCTCGTAAGAGTAATCACCGCGCTACGTGCTCTGTTACTCAGTCCTCAGAACACCTCCATAATGGAGATGCTTTTATTCCCCCAATTATAGGTGAGTAAACAGGAGGACGAACAAGTTCAGGAACTTGCCAGGTACACACAGCTGGGATTTGGATCAAGGGAGTTTGTCTCCAGAGTCCCTGCACTTCACCACTACATCACGCAGCCTCCAGTTGGGTATATATTTCTAGACAAAAACAAAACAAAACAAAACTCAGGGATGCACCCCCTGGTTCCTGCAGGCTACAGCTGCCTTGAAGAACAGGCATCCCAACTCCCTAACTGGCTGTTTAAAGACCTTGATCTGAGCCCAGCTCACTTTTCTGGTGTCATCTCCTACTATATCTCTGTGCCATCAGAGATCCAGGCAAAGTGGATTTTCCTCAGTTCATGCCTCCGTGTTTCCATGGGCTTTTTCCTTCCTTAGCCTGGAATCCCTTCTAATTCTTTACTCTTTTTCCTGACTCCACTCAACCTAGTTCCTTCAGATCCAAATGACCAGGACCTGTTCTGTGTGTCCGCGGGCTTGTATACCTCTGGTCCTCTGGAGAGCACCTCTGCCGTTGCCACCTGCCCACCATCTGCTCTTCCTTCCCCTGCCATCAGCAGCCTGGCGTTCCCTTGGGGAGCTGTTGCCCGTGAGAGTTCTGCTGCACTTCCAGGATCCAGGCCCAACCTACTGGAGCATTCTTGCTCTCTGACCATAGAAATTGGTGTAGGAATGAACTTGTGACCCAAACCAAGCCAATCACCCCCAATCCCAGCACTTTGTTTAGAAAGAGGTGGTCTCTGCCAGACTCGCAGAGCTGGTAGGACCCAAGCCTCACACTACTCGGGGAAACTTTTCCTACCTCGTGGAAGTATTGGAGAATGTGTGTGTACATGATTTAAGGTTAAAGTCTGCACAAAGAGAACAGAGCCAAGAGTTGAGAAACAAAGAAAGGATGTCCTCATTTGAGCAGCTGGGCCCAGCCATGCTTTCCAGACTCTTCTGTGTTTTTCTGTTACATGAACCACTTGTGCTCTTGAGCCAGTTTGACTTGAGATCCATCCCTTGCAAGTTCGAGGATCTTGACTCACGCGTGGCCTGTGTGCCTTGCTGTGATTGATTCCGTGGCTCTCCTGTGTGGTGGATTCCAGGTGGCCCCAGGCACAGAGTGGGCCTTTCTAAGGCACGAGGAAGGCTTGGATGAGTCAGAAGTCCTCCTCTCTTTGCTGATCTTGTCCTGCTTCTTCTGCGGAAGTCAAACTTTCTCTAATTGCCGACAGCAAAACAGTTGCTGTGGGAAAACATCTTTTTACTTGTTCAGTCCAGAATCATGGCTTCTCTGCTCCCCTTTTCTTTGAAAAACTCTGTCTTGGGGATTAGAAGGGTGTACTCCTGTCAGGAAGTTTGCCTCAGGGCATTTTCAACAGCATCACAGATCAGCAGAAAGTACTCCCTATGTTTTGTTTAAATTTAACAGAGAACCCAAAGGTGTGAGAAGCGTGGAGGGGATGAGACTTGCAGGGCAAGTTTCTTGAACTGCGGAGAAGAAGAAAGGAAAGGAAGTCTCAGCACCAAGACCTGAGGTTCAGAATTTAAATGACACCTGTGAACAGGGACAGTCCAGGGCAAAGTTAGCAAGCAAATGTCTTTGGAGCCCACCGGTTCTCAATTCAGTGGCCCAGCTCTCCCTTCCCGCTCTTCCCCTCCAGAGCAGAGAACTGAGGGGATGAGGCCCAGGGCAGGTGTTCTGATATCAGATGAGTGTATCAAGAGTACAGGATGCTGCTGGGAGCCATGAAGGGCTCTCAGCTAGGGAAGCCTGAACAGAGGCTCGAGGCCAAGGCCAGGAAAGCGTGAGCTGCAGGGAGTGGGTGAGATAAAGGGGCTGCCGTGCCCTGAGCACTCAGCCTGAGGTTCCTGTGGTCAGAAGCTCCACAGCGAGCCAGGTCCTGAGACTGAGAACTTGGTACCGTTTGCCCTTCTGAAGTAGTTCTTCATACATTGGGAAGATAATACCAAATTATGAGTCTCAAGGGCACATCTGTCCCAGACTGCCTTCTAGTTCGTTTTGGGGCCAGCAAGGCTAGTATTCAGCTAATAATCCCACTATGGCCATAGAGGGAATTAAAACGCTGACATATTTCTGTCATGGTTGACAAATAGGAAAAACAGCTGCTTCCTGGCCCTTCACTACAACATTCCTCCCCCCACGACCCCCTCAAGGCGGGTAACCTTGTCTTATCAGATATGAAATATTTTGAAAAGCACTCCTGGGATACCTAAGCTTGCTACACAAATTAGCTATTATTCATTATCCTGCATTTAGACATTGAAAAGTACTGAGTTAAACCGTTTGCTACAAATCCACAGGTTTTGAGCACCTGCTGTGTGTAAAGGTCCTGGTGAGATCTGCATGCTGGACTAGACAAGGCAGGAGAGGCCCGTGTACCCTCACATGGACACACTGCACCCCACAAAAGCCCGGCTGCTTGCATGCCTCTGTCTTCCGCATCCCGCAGTGAGGACGAACAAGAAAGGGGAAGGCGAAAAAGCGAATGTGATAATAACCCAGCCCAGACAAGCTCTCTCCTGCGCCCCTTCCTCTCGGGGGCCCACGCAGGGCCCTGGTCGCGCAGAGCCACGAGGCAGGGAGCTGGGGACCAGATGCCAGGCGGTTCCCCCATGTGGAGATCTGGAGGTCCAGAGCCACTGCAGTGGAAGAATAAAACCATCAAAGGAGGGAGCCCACGGGAGAGGCCACTGGGGCTGATTTCTTGGGGTCTGAGTGATGATGGAGCCTTTGGTGGGTGGGTGGCTGTGTGGCCAAGCCTTTGCGATGCGTGTTAGCACCTTCAGGTGGCACCTGAAGTGGCAGCAGAAAAGGGGCCAGCACGACTCAGGACGAGCCTCCTGACACCTGGGCATCTGGGAACAAGGTTTTGCCTCTAATTTCTAACAAGTGAATAATACCCTTGTAGTTATCCTGAACGCTCTGTTTTTCTTAAAATGTACAAGTTCTCCTTGGATAATTTCTATGAAATGTACTCAGTTCAGAATGGCATAAAATGAAGGCAGTAGATGGAAAGAATAAAAAAAGGCAAAGGAAAAAATTCTGAAATTCTCTTCATTTTTTCCCTCGTTATTAAGGCTTTGAGGGCTTGTTTTACTCTTCCATCTCGGTTCCTCTTAGAGAACGGGTTCTCCTGGTTGAGTGGAGGCCCGACTCTAGGGACTGGACTTCGGCTTTCAACTTGGCTCCCCACTGGAGTGATGAAATTGGCCTTTTTTCCACGCCTGCTATGAGCACGCATCGATGTCATTCATTTCAACATGGGAGTGATTAAAGCAAGTAGCCGCCTCCTTGTCCCTGATCTCCGCCTGCTGGCGGGGGTGAGGTTGTGGGCAGACGGGATCCAACAGAAGCTGACCATGTCGGGACCCTCTCTGATTTTACGTCATCTGTACTCTGAAGGTCAAGCAGGACCAGAGTTTTCTTTGCCCTTTTCCCTCCTCTGCATACTGACCTCTCCCCGACCATCCCTGGGGCCCACCCATGTCCATTCTCATGGGCCTAGATCGAGAACTAATTCCAGGGTCAAGTTCAGACTGTTAAGAGACCACTACTGGGGGTGTTGGCATTTTGAAAGTTAATGTATCAGAGACTCTCAGGGTTGAAAAAGATGTTGGAGATTAATCTAAGCCAGGGGTCAGGACTTCCCTGGCAGTCCAGTGGTTATGACTCCACGCTTCCAATGCAGGGGGCGTGGGTTCGATCTCTGGTCAGGGAACATGCTGTGTGGCATGGCCAAAAAATGAAAAAAAACCCCCAGGGGTCAGCAAACGGGGCAAAATCCAGCTTGACACCCATTTTTGGGAAATCAAGTTTTGTTAGAATACAACACCCATTCGTTTGTACATTGTGTATGTGTGTGTGTGTGTGTGTGTGTGTGTGTGTGTGTGCGTGCACGCTACAAAAAAGCAAGAACGGCAGAGCTGACAGGTTGTGACAGAGACCATATGACCCACAAAACCAAAAATATTTACTATTTACTCCTTTACAGATGAAGCTTGCCAATTCCTGATCCAACCTAACGCTGTTTACGTCTCCTGTAGGTGACCAGTTCTTGAACACCTTGTATGACAGAGAGCTCACTTCCTAATACTCACCAGCTCTTTAATTCTAGAATGTTCCTTTTTATGTTAAGCTGCATTCGCTTTCTTGGTTTTCTTTTTTCTACCACTTTATCGGAAAACTAAAAATTCAGATAACCCTAAGGACCTAATTTCTGATGGTAGAATCCCACACACTTTTATAGTTTGCTGGAAGAGATAGTTGGTATGAAGGTAAAGGGCTTTAGAGGTAATTACCTTTCAAACCACATGACCTGGGTATTTGCCTCTTTTCTGCTCACTTATGAGGTCCACCCTCGAAAATCAGGGCATTCAGTCTTGTTGCAGGCTGAGCCAAATCAGTCTTGGGAGGTGGAGTTCCCGCCAATGTTCCCTTTTCAGCCTCCCGAAGGTGGTCAGCTCATGACATCGTGGTCTGGCATCCACACACACAGTGTATGAAATAGCAGAAGAGAAATAATTATGCCAAGGATGAAAAGTCTGAGATTGTGCAACTTTAGGATTTCACTTGCATACACGCATATTCTCTTTACTATGGCTGTGTAACAAACCACCACCAAACTTGGCGGCTTAAAATTGTCCTTTAGTTTTGCCCACGATTTAGTGGATCTGGAACTCGGAAAGGGTTCAGTTGAGCAGTTCTGGTTTGAGGCTTCTCATGTGGACACAGTCAGATGTCAGCCGGGCTGGACGTGCCCTGTGGCTCAGTCCCACTGCTGACACCTGAGCTGTCACGGTGCTGATAGCTGGCACTCAGCTGGGACGTGCACTGGAGTGCCTGCACGTGGCTTCTCCAGCATGGCAGCCTTGGCTTAACTGGACGATGTACGTGGTGGCTCAGGGCTCCGAGGACAAGTGTTCCAGAACACTCAGAAGCTTCTTTATCGGGCTTCCCTGGTGGCACAGTGGTTGAAAATCTGCCTGCTAATGCAGGGGACACGGGTTCGAGCCCTGGTTTGGGAAGATCCCACATGCCGCAGAGCAACTAGGCCCGTGAGCCACAATTACTGAGCCTGCGCGTCTGGAGCCTGTGCTCCACAACAAGAGAGGCCGCGATAGTGAGAGGCCCGCACACCGCGATGAAGAGTGGCCCCCACTTGCCGCAACTAGAGAAAGCCCTCGCACAGAAAACGAAGACCCAACACAGCCAAAAAAAAAATAGATAAATAAATTAAAAAACAAAAACAAAAAAAAACCTTGGCTAGTTTAAAAAAAAAAAAAAAAAAAAGAAGTTTCTTTATCGGTTGAAACAGTCACAAGCCCACCCTGATTTGGGGGTGGGGGGACAGGGACCCCGCCTCTCAAGGGCAGATGTGGCAAAGTTACATTGTGGAGGAGCAGGAGGGGTGGAAGATATTGCCATAACTATCCTTGGAAAATGTAATCTGCCAGGGATATTGTCCTGAAATTGTACACACTGCTTTTCCAGGAGCCACATCCAAAAGATGACCCATGTGGGAGGAGCTTTAAGAAGAAGTTTTCTCCACTTTTGACTCCGTAGCTCCGCCCCTCTCAGCTGCTTCCTGGCCTCTGCACAACAATGGTGCAGGTGAACTATCTGGCACCCCCTGGATTGATTTCAGTTTGGACATCGATGGCCGTGTCATTTGGCTCCTCTGTGCTTTGACACTAAACTTATGGCTTTGCACAGTCATTTTCTCTATTGCATGGTGCTTAACAGCTTTGCTTTCCTGATGTTGAATCAGGGTTGGATGACAATAGAGGATATTGGATCTTTTCTGGAAGGTCTTTTGGAAAACTTCCAGCAGGGTGAGAGGATCCATTTTCCACCTCTGTCCTCACTACCCTTCTGTAGGAAATTGTCCATCTGCTTCAGGAAGGCCGTCTGACCCTGGGAATCAGGAGAGCACAGTCATGGCCTCTGCATGGCCCCTGCTACGGGCCATGAGCCCTACACCTGCCTTTCCTCCTCTCTCTTGCTTTTCCCTGGCCAACAAATATCCTATTGGCTCTGAGAGTTTTTGAGTAGTTGCTTTGGAAATAAAAAACTTATTACGTGAAATATATAAACATGGGAACCATCACTTTTAAATATTCCTAACTAGTACCAGCAGTTTGAGTGCTCGGCAAGCTGTTTAGGAGAAGAAGGTAAGAACTTGTGGGAGAAAAAGTGGATTATTTACTAAGTGTCTTATTTATCATTTGTATATGACTGAGCCATTTTATAACTTGACATAATTCAAGTCTGTATCAAAGGGAGAACTTATCAAAGAGAAATAAAATTTGCAGTATTGGGACTTCCTGGTGGTCCAGTGGTTAAGACTCCACGCTTCCACTGCAGGGGGCACGGGTTCGATCCCTGGTCGGGGAACTGAGATCCTGCATGCCATGCCACACGGCCAAAAAAAAAATTTGCAGTATTTAACAAAGGTATTAGTCGTGTGTGTGTGTGTGTGTGTGTGTGTGTGTGTGTGTGTGTGTGTGTGATGCTGAACAGTCTCCATCCCCCTTGCTGTCGGGAACTCATTGTGAGTTATCATGTGTGTTGTTTGCTATGTCACCAAGTCCACCTCTATTTGGTTTTCATATGGTGGGACCCCTTCCCTCGCAGCTGTGTGCTAGTCCTGGCTGGTCCTTGTCCTTCAGACAATCTGGGCAGCAGGTGGAAGGTGGAACTGGGGACCTGTCATGCCCAATATCTAATTTTTCCATCCTAGAGTTGGAGCCATTTTCTTATGCTACAAAGGCACCCAAACTTTATTTGCATTAAAATCACTGCAGGCGTTAAAACACAGCTTCCTGAGCCTCATCCCTGAAGAGTCTGATTTGGTAGGTCTGTGGTGGGGCAGGGATCACTCACCATCAACTGCAAACCCCACTTTGCCAAGCATTTTGCCCATTTCAGCTTCTGTACCTTCTGCTACAGTGACCCTCAAGTGAGCTTCTACTTTCTGCTGGGTTATGTCCTGAGTGTTTTAAAGAAAGCTTGAGGGAACTTCCCTGGTGGTCCAGGAACTTCTCTGGTGGTCCCCTTCCAATGCAGGGGGTGTGGGTTCAATCCCTGGTTGGGGAGCTAAGATCCCACATGGCTCGGGGCCAAAAAACCAAAACATGAAACAGAAGCAATATTGTAACAAATTCAGTAAAAGACTTTGAAAATGGTCCACATCCAAAAAAAAAAAAAAAGCTTTAAAAAAAATAAAAAAGAAAGCTTGAGAGAGACAGAGACAGACAGAGACACCTGAGGGGCAAAGATATAAACACTTCTGCCTTCATGTAGTTGAGCATAAACCTGACTTCTTAGCCTGAAGGGCATCTGGCCAAGGGTGGAAACAGGTTAAAATAAGCACATATTTGCACTCAGTGAATATTTGTTGAACGAAATGAAGGGGAGAAATAAGTGTTCTAGCAGTAGTTTTAAAGAGTGTCAGGGGAGCACAGAAGAGAGGACTTCTTTTAGCTTCATAACCTTGACACCTTATCAGGTCATTGCTTCGTGGAGCTGTCATATGGACTAGATTGATGAATAGCTCTATGTACTCTGTGACGTGGTCTAACAAAGTAATTTCCTGACAGAGCCTAAAGGCACACCAGTCTGCCCGCCAACAACTATCCATTGCTAGTTGCCACCAGAATCCTTTTTAAAATTTTTGAAATGGTCTGAAATGCACCTTGGCTCCCTGCTGTCAGACACAGCTGAACGCTGTACAGCCTCACCTGTGTGTGCGTGGCCCCAGCTCCCCTTGCCCACAGCTCAAAGACATCTTGCAGATCATTGCCTTTCAGTAGTTGCAGGGGGGAGGCAGGAATTTTGTAAGCTTTTCAGCCCATGAATATACCTTTGTCTCAAGAACCTCACTAAATTCCTAAATCCTGGGGTGCTTTGGAAACTTCTGGAGATGATTCTCCTATAGCCTGCCTGTGGAACCACATATTATCCATCTCATCCACATTTTGTCCCTGGGTATTTATTTACTCTTGCTCAAGTAGACCAAATCGTCAAGACACCTGTCGTCTTTGGCTAGATCCTGTAGGGAGCTCTGAAAAGAGACCCTTGCTGCTTAAAGTGGGATCCATTGGAGGCCAGCCTTGGCATCGCCTGGGAGCTTATGAGAACTGAAAACTCAAAGACCTCCTGCATCAGAATCTGCATGTGATTCAATCCCCAGCCAATTCAGCTGAGCCTAAAAGTATGAGGAGCACTGGTATAAAATATACATTGGCGTTGGCCTCACCAGGTGCAAAGGAGTTCCTGTAATCTGCCGGTCAAGGGGAGTGAATTCTTTCCAGGGGCATCTGGTTTACAAAGTGCAGCAGGAGGTGGACTTGGGCAGCCTGAGGGTGGTCCTCCAACAAAGAAGCAGATGCTGGCTGCTGGGAGGGAAAGCATATAACTAGGGGAAATAAAAAAAGGATCTAAGAGAGTGTGGGCAGAGCATGGATTTTGTTTGCCACATCTCTCATAGGAGCAGATTGGATCCAATTTTCTCTCTCTTGATTTTATCCACTATTGCCCACAGTTGCCTCCTCCGAGAGGAAGTGAAAACACTTGAAAGAAAACATCTTCCCAACTAACAGCCAGGCTGCCAGCCTTAAAACAAGTGTGACCAGTTTGGAGTAACAGGGAGAGACAGTCTTAGCAAAGCTAATTTCTTTCTCAAAAAAGTAAGTAGTCTACTGCTAAAAATTTTAACAAATCTGGTGATGTGTGAATGATCACTGGTGCTTAATTGTGTCTTAGAAAATGAAGAGTGTAAGTTTTTGAGAAAGTAAAACTACCTGGCATTCCTTCTTATTCATGGGACTCTCCCTACGTTAAAAAAAATAAATTTCAATATAGTTTTTTTAGACAGAGGAGGTGGATTAAGATGATAGACTTAGTTTTTTTAAAAAATTGGATTTATTGAGGTATAATTTACATTCAGTAAAAAAATCACCCTTTGAAACATACAGTTCTCTGAATTTTAACAAATGTTTACAATTTTATAATCACCAGCACAAAGAATAGTACAATTTCATCAAAACCAAAAAGTTCTCTTCTGCCCCTTTGTAGCCGTCCTTTTATTCACCCTTAACTCTTGGCAACCACTGATCTGATTTCTGTCTCGACAGCTTTGGCTTTTCCAGAATATCACAAAAATGGAATTATGCACTCGGTAGCTTTCTGTGTCTTGTTTCTTTCACTTGGCATAATGCTTTTGAGATTTACCCACATTGTGTGTGTCAGTGTGTATATAGCTTAACTATTCCTTTTCATTGCTGAGTTGTATTCTTGGTATGAATGTACCAAGGCTTGTTTTTCCATTCACCAGTCAATGGACATCTGTATTGTTTCCATTTTTTGGCTATTAGGCAAATTCTATGAACATTTGTGTATAGGTTTTTGTGTGAACACATGTTTTCATTTCTCATGGGTAAATATCTAGGAGTAAAAAGGCTGGGTTGTATGGTAACTGCATGAACTTTTAAAGAAACTAAGAAACTGCCCAACTGTTTTCCAAACTGATTGTACTACATCACATTGCCACCAGCAGAGGATGAGAGTTTCAGTTGATTCACATATTTTCTAGTTTTTGGTATTGTCAGTTTCCCGCTGCAATTTTAGACATTCTAATAGGTGTGTAGAGGTCTCTCATGGTAGTTTTTTTTTTTTTTTTTTTAAGTAGGAAATGATCCCTGGCTTTAAGGAACCTGAAGTTTCTTGACCGGTCTGCATTACTCACTCTGATAGCTTTTTTTTTTTTTTTAAATTTTATAGCTACTTTTATTTTTATTTATTTATTTATTTTTGGCTGTGCTGGGTCTTCGGTTGTGCGAGGGCTTTCTCCAGTTGCGGCAAGTGGGGGCCACTCTTCATCGCGGTGCGCGGGCCTTTCACTATCGCGGCCCCTCCCGCTGCGGGGCACAGGCTCCAGACGCGCAGGCTCAGTACTTGTGGCTCACGGGCCCAGCTGCTCCGTGGCATGTGGGATCCTCCCAGACCAGGGCTCGAACCCGCGTCCCCTGCATTAGCAGGCAGATTCTCAACCACTGCACCACCAGGGAAGCCCCTCTCATGGTAGTTTAATTTATGGTTTCCTAATGACTAATGGTGTTAGGCATCTTTTCATATGCTCATTGGCCTTTCCTCTATCTTTCTGGTAAAGTATTCAAATGATTTTAAAAATAGAGTTCTGGGACTTCTCTGGTGGTGCAGTGGTTAAGAATCCACCTGCCAATGCGGGGGACACGGTTTCGATCCCTCGTCCGGCAAGATCCCACATGCTGTGGAGCAACTAAGCCCAGGTGCCACAACTACTGAGCCTGCGCTCTGGAGCCCGCGAGCCACAACTACTGAGCCTGCGTGCCACAACTACTGAAGCTCGCGTGCCTAGAGCCTATGCTCCGCAACAAGAGAAGCCACTGCAATGAGAAACCCGCGCACCACAATGAAGAGTAGGCCTCACTCGCCGCAACTAGAGAAAGCCCAAGTGCAGTGATGAAGACCCAATGCAGCTAAAAATAAATAAATAAATAAATAAAATAAATTTAAAAAATAAAATAAAAATGGAATTGTTTGTTTTCTTATTATATTCTGAACTCTGAGAGATCTTTTATATTCTGGTTACTTTTCTTTTATCAAATCTATTTTAAAATTTTTATTGGAGTACAGTTGATTTACAAATATAAGAGCTATGGTTTGAAAATATTTTATCCCAGTCTCTGGATTGTCTTTCCATTTTCTTATTGTCTTTCGAAGAGCAGAACATTTTTTCTTTAATCTGTTTCTTTTTTTAAAAAATGGAGCTTTAGTTGCTATAGTTCACATACTACAAAATTCTCCTTTTTAAAGTATACCATTCAGTTGTTTTTAGTATATAAACAGAATCATGCAACCATCACCACTATCTAACCAGGACATTTTCATCCAAAAAGAAACCTCATACCCACTAGCGGTCACTCTTCATGCCCTCCTCCCCCTAGATCCTGGCAACCACTAATCTACTTTCTGTCCCTATAGATTTACCTATTCGGGTTATTTCATGTAAACGGAATCACACTATATGTGGCCTTTGGTTTCTGGCTTCTTTTACTTAGCATAATGAGCTCAAGACTCATACATGTTGTAGCATGTATCATTCCTTTTACAGCTGAGTAACACTCTGTTGTATGGTTATACCCTACTTTGTTTATTTGTTCATCAGTTGATGGACACTTGCGTTGTTTTCACTTTTTGGCTATTATGCATAATGCTGCTGTGAACATTTGTGTCCAAGTTTTTGTGTGGGCATATGTTTTCATTTCTCTTGGGTTATACCTTTGAATGAAATTGCTAGGTCATATGGTAATTCTATGTTTAACCTTTTGAGGAACTGCCAAATCGTTTTCTAAAGCAGCTGCATCATTTTACACCAACATTTGCACCAACGTTGTGTGAGGGCTCCGATTTCGTCACATCCTCCCAACACTAGTTATTGACTGCCTTTTGACTCTAACTCTCCTAGTGGGTATGAAGTGGTATTTGATTGTGGTTTTAATTTATGTTTCCCTAATGACTAGTGACAATGAGCATCTTTTCATGTCTTCTTGGCCATGTGTATGTCTTCTTTGGAGAAATGTCTATTCAAATCCTGTGCCCTTAAAAAAACTTGTCTTGGGGTCCCCTGGTGGTGCAGTGGTTAAGAATCCACCTGCCAATGCAAGGGACAAGGGTTCAAGCCCTGGTCCAGGAAGATCCCACATGCCACGGAGCAATGAAGCCCGTGCGCCACAACTACTGAAGCCTGCACGCCTAGAGCCCGTGCTCCACAACAAGAGAAGCCACCGCAATGAGAAGCTTGTGCACCACCAGAAGGAGTAGCCCCCGCTCACCGCAACTAGAGAAAGCCCGTGCACAGCAACGAAGACCCAACGCAGCCAAAAATAAATAAACAAAAATATAAATAAATTTATTTAAAAAAACTTGTCTTTTTATTGTTAAGTTGTGGGAGTTCAAAGAGCAGAAGTTTTAGATACTGAAAAAAATTATGCACTTTTTATTTTATGGCTTGAGTTTTTGTGTTCTATATAAGTAATAATTGCCTAAACTAAGGTTGCAAAGATTCTTTCTCCTATGTTTTTTTCTAGAAGTTGTAAAGTTGTTGCTTTTACATTCAGGTTTATGATCCGTTCAAGTTGAATTTTGTTTATGATTAAGGGTACAGGTCAAGGTTCATTATATTTATAAATAAAATAAATAAGTAAGTAAATAAATATTACAGCACTATTGAAAATACTCTCCATTTACTTTTGATTTGCCTTGACATCTTTGTCAATAATCAATTGCCAATATACATATGAGTCTTTTTCTGAACTCTGCTCTGCTCCATTGATGTATAGGTCTATTTGCACACCAATATCACACTGTCTTAATTATTGTAGCTCTTTTAGTAAATCTTAAAATTCAGTAGTGTTATTCCTCCAACTTTGTTCTCTTTTTCCAAAGTTGTTCTGTGTATTCTAGATCCTTTGTTTTTCCATATAAACTTTAGAATCAACTTGTTAATTTCTATTTTAAAAAAGCCTGCTAAGGTTTTGTTTGGAATTGCATTGAATATATGGATCAATTTGAGGAGAATTTAACAATATTGAGTTTTCTGATCTATGAACATACCTATGAACAGATAATTTTTTTTTTCTTTGGCCATGCCACGCGGCTTGCGGGAATGAACAGATAATTCTCAGGAAGAGTCATTGCTTTACCTGGTTCCTGTGTGTTTATCTCTTATGGTTGATGATCAGTCAGTCAAAGTGGCAGTTCCCCTCCTCTTGCAAAGGTGGGTTCAGAAAAGGGCTTGTGACTCAGTTCTGGCCAGTGAGGCTGGAGGGAAATTGGCTCTGGGAGTTCTGGGAACAGTGTCTCTGTCCTAAGAAGACATGGGAAGAGAGGCCCCTTTCTTCCTCCGGATGTTGTAATGTCTAGATGTGATGCCAGGAATTGCTGCAGTCATTTTGTGAGGGGAATCAGAATGAGGGCAAACAGCCAACATGTGGAGGATGACAAAGCAAAAAGACAGAAAGACCCTGGATCCTGACGACCACACTGAGCCAGGCTCTAACCAACCTTGGATCTAACACGTCGCTTCCTTGTTAGATGAAAAAAAGATCTTCAGGACTGCTCAGGTCTACTTGCATTGGGGTTTTCTGTTATATGCAGTGGAAATCATCTTATCTAATATCTTATCAACAGCTAAAACACATTCCTGGAAAATCATAAGCTATAGATTTTTCATTTAAAAAGTATTTTTTGTTTATTTTTCCTGCTCTTTAAAATTTTGTGTTGTTTTCCAAATTTATGAACTCAATATATGAATTCAGCCTCATTGTAAAAGTACAAACATTACAAACCTGATTAATACAAAAAGTCAGGGAACCCTCCTACACTGTTGGTGGGAATGTAAATTGGTGTAGTCACTGTGGAAAACAGTATGGAAGTTCCTTAAAAACTAAAAATAGAACTACCATATGATCCATCAATTCCACTCCTGGGTATATATCTGGAAAAGAAAACTCTAATTCTAAAAGATACATGCACCCCAATGTTCACAGCAACACCACTTACATCAGCCAAGACATGGAAGCAACCTAAGTGTCCACTGACAGATGAATGGGTAAAGAAGATGTGAGATATATATATATACACACACACACACACACAGTGGAATATTACTCAGCCATAAAAGAGTGAAATAATGCCATTTGCAGCAACATGGATGGACCTAGAGATTATCATACTAAGTGAAGTAAGTCAGAAAGAGAAAGACAAATATCATATGAGATTACTTATGTGTGAAATCTAAAAAAATGATACAAATGAACTTATTTTCAAACAGTAACAGACCCATAGACATAGAAAACCAATTTATGGTTACCAAAGGGAGAAGGGGTGGGATAAATTAGGAGTTTGGGATTAACACATACTACTATATATAAAATAGATGAACAGCAAGGTCCTATTGTTAGCACAGGGAACTCTTTTCAATATCTTCTAACAACCTATAACGGAAAAGAATCTGAAAAAGAATAAATAAATATGTATATATGTAGAACTGAATCACTTTGCTGTACACCAGAAACTAACACAACATTGTAAATCAACTATACCTCAATAAAAAAAAAAGTTGAAATATCCTCTAGGTCTCCCTCCCCCCAAAGCTAACCTGATACCCTTCCTAGAGAATAACCATTATTATCAATTTGCTGTGCATCCTTCTAGATCTTTTTCTATGAGTGAAAGTGACAAATATACATCTATTTTAAAAACATAGCTTATTTAAATATTTATAGGCACAGATGAATGAAAATTTAAAATTTACAAGGAATTTTTAAAAATATAAGAACTTTTGTCATATGAGTATTGACATGATTTTAAATATTTTTCCTTTTACAGGAAAAACATTATGTATTGAGATACATGTTATATGTTATATCTCAGAATCCAGTAGAAAGTGCTGGTAACCTTTTAAAAAGATAAAAATGTATATCTAAAAAGAAATATAATGATGTCATTGAATACTGGTACAGGGTAGTTATAAAACACACATTCACTATTAATGATATAGTTCCAATCTCAACCAGTTCTGTTAGAACTAGATTATTCCACCTGTCATATTTTTGTACCCTTTCCTCAATTACACGTTTCTTCTAGCCCATAGTGTCTAGGGCTGTGACTTTACATGAAAAGGGGCTGTTAAAAGAAAGTGCTTGGGGGCTTCCCTGGTGGCGCAGTGGTTAAGAATCTGCCTGCCAATGCAGGGGACACGGGGTCGAGCCTGGTCCGGGAAGATTCCCACAAGCCATGGAGCAATGAAGCCAGTGTGCCACAACTACTGAGCCTGTGTGCCACAACTGCTGAAGCCCACATGCCTAGAGACCGTGCTCCACAACAAGAGAAGCCACCACAATGAGAAGCCTGCGTGCCACAACGAGGAGTATCCCCCGCTCCCTGCAACTAGAGGAAGCCCGCGAGCAGCAACAAAGACCCAATGCAGCTAAAAATGAATAAATTAAATAAATAAATTAAAAAAAAAAAGAAAGTGTTTAACTACCTCGGGTAATGTAAGCTATTGAGTCAAAGCAACCTGGATTAAAAAAAACTTTTTAATCAATATTAAAAGAAAAATTCATTTCTCCCCAAATTCCTACAATCCCATTCCCTGAATTAACGTTAACAGTTTGGTATGTAATTTTCTTTACCTTTTCTTATGCTGGGTTGTATGTGTGTGTAAAATGGGGTCATGTATTATCATTTAACTTAGGATATGGGTTTGACTGTAATAAAGACCCCAAATAACAGTGGCTCACACACGAGAGAAGTTCACTTCTCGTTTGCAAAACAGTCCAGTTTTGAGTAGTCTTGGAGATACGGACATTCCACAGTGTCAGGGACCCCGGAGCCTTCTAGCTTGTTGTGCTGTCCTTCCTAGGTATCGTTCTCATCGGTAAGATTACCACCACTTCTGCACTCCAACCCAAGGAAAGAGTGAAAATCTAAGGGGAAGGCATTTCCCCTTCTAAAGAGAACAACCTGGAAGTTGCATGCATCACATCTGCTCTCATCCTGTGGGCCATAATTTAATCACAGACCACACCTCACTCCGAGGGAGGCAGGGAAAAGCAGTCAGGGTTGGAGGGTTCAGACAGCTCCTGAGCTGCCTCCCAAGGGGTCAGAATCTCAGGCACCCCGAGCATCGGTGTTTTCATGCCAGATCATTTTTATGAGCAGAGGCTGAATCCTGATGACTGCAAGTTCTCTGATTAGAGAATGACACAAAAGGGCAGAAACAACAAAGGGGAGGATTGATGAGCTAAAATTTAAAACTTCAGAACTGTCAAAAATACCATATGAAAGTTAAAAGGCACGTGGTGTACAGTGAAAACTATTTGCAACATATATAATAGGAAAATGCTTAATAATCTCAATATATTAATGACTCTTACACATCTGTAAGAAATAAACAAATGCTCCAATTGAAAATGGGCAAAGAATGTCAGTGGCAACTCAGAAAAGGAGAAATATAATAAGCAAATAAATATATGGGAAAAAAACCTCCAAGCACTGTATATGGTTTTTAAAAATGCAAATTAAATCAGCAATGGATTACCATTTATGAAATAGAGACTTTGTGTTGAAACTTTATATATGTTGAGGGTTCTGGGCTGGGAGGAGTGAGGCAGTTTTTTTGGCATTCTCATGCTCTGTTGGTTGAAATATAATTGAAATAACCTTTTGGGAGAGCCATCTGGCAATATGAATCAAAAATCTCTTAAAAAGGACATAGTTTGACTCAGAAATTCTACATTAGAAATGTGTTCGAAGGAAATAAATGTGTTCTCTAATATTTGGGAGACTCAACACAGAATTGTTTATATTGATACAATATGGAAAAACCTGGAAATGTTGTAAACGCCTCACAATAGGGGATTAGATGTATAACTTAAAGTCTGTTCATAACGATGGGTTACTCTGAAGCAATTCATAATTTTGTAAAAGTATATTTATCTTGGAAAAGAATGATGATTATGATGTATTTTTAAGCAGGAAGTTATAAACAGTATGTTCAGTATGGCCCCATTTTTATAAAAATATCGATATGAGTTGTTTAGAATACACTCAGTTACAAGTCACAGAAAATTCAATTTAAACTGATCTCAACAAGCAAATTTATTGGCTCATCTAACTAGTAACTCCAGAAGTAAGACAGATTTTGGTGTTAGCTTAATTTAGCATCTCGGAAAACCCTTTGAAAACCTGATTTCTTTTTCTATCTCTTTTTTGCCTCTGAAGCGTCTGCTTCACCTGAGAGATGGCTTGTCTTGTGGAGGCAAATGGCTGCCAATAGCTCCCAGGTCTCTGAGTCCAAACCCAGAGAAGGAGTGTGGGAGGGAGCGTTTGAGTGTCGTCCTCCACCCCGCCCCTTGGCAGGAGTCCTAGGCTTTCCTCTGATTGGATCATCTGGATCACATGACTTTCCTGGTGGCCGTGGAAGTGCTTTGTATTGATTGGCTTAGGTCTGGGTTAGGTGCTGGCCCCTAAAACACTGTGGCAAGAGCATGGGTTTATTTTAATTTAGTTTAGCCAAATCAGGATCTACACAGGGGCTCAGCGTGGGTAAATCCCAACAAAATTGCATGCATGTCCCACAGTGGTGCGGGATCGAACGGCTGCTGAGAAGCTCATCCTAAGATCCACTGAAACACAGAAAAAAGGCTGGAAGGATGTACACCAAAGTGCCAACAGCGGTTATCTTCAAGTGGCGGAAATATGGGGAATTTAAAATTTTCTTTATGTTTGCCTGCACTTTTCATTTTTGACAACAAACATGTACGACTTGAATAACTTTTAAAAATGAAAGCTATAAATATGAGGAAAAGCTGGTGTGTAACGCTTGCGATGTAATTAGCTGCTTGAGAGATTTAAAGCAGACATGTTGGCAAACAGGAAATATGAGTTTTCAGAGTGGTACCACCTGTGCTTTGCAGAAGTTTCTAACCGCCTTTCTCTTGCCTCTATTATGAAATTGTGATCAGTTCTAAAGATGTAATCGGAGATCTTTGAAGGCTAGTCTGATTTAAAACCACTGGTTCCAGTGGCTAGAGTTTTCCCCCAATGTTAGGGTGGGAAACATTTTAGCTTTCTCTAGAGATGTTTTTCCTTGTCACCTCTAAACACCATGAAGTGGGTCCCAAATCCCACAAGAGGTGCAGAGAGCATGCGTCTCTTTGCAGAAGGACCTCTGTGTGCAGAAGGGGAGGCGCTGGCCCCCCGTTATCCCACTTCCTTCTCGGACAGATGGCCCTGAGTGTTCTTTCAGGAAGTGGTCGCCCTAGAGAGTCCCTGGCTTTCTCTGCCCTGTGAATCACAGTGCGACACGGACTGCAGGCACCACGGAAAGGGCCCCAGGTCTGAAGACTCGGGGTCCTGGGAGAAACTGAAGTCCCTGGGTTCACTCCTGTTAGATGCTGGGTATTGGGGGTTCTTCCTACAATTCGTGAAGAAGCTCCTGCTGCACTTCCGCATACTTTTCCCTGGAAAAGAGAACTTGTTGTTCTAGTGGCAGAAAAGACCTCCACTGGTAAAGGAAGGTAAGGGGTTCTCATGTCAGTCTGGACATCCCACGTCTCACTTTTATTTCTGCTTGTAATTGATGCTTAGCTCTGCATTTTCAGAAATTTGATTTTATCTGATCCTGCGCTTGTGAAATTATCCCATTGTGATGGTAAGCAATGAACTGGCAATTCTGTTTCACAATGAGAGCTGTACTTACCAAAAAGATCAAAATGCTCCCATTTGAGAGGTCAAGGCACTCTGGTCTCAGGAAAATACACGTGGGAGAGGAAATGAGGCCAGAGGGTGGATATTGGATGGTCTGAAGGAACCATTCTGAGTTTCTCCTGGAAATGTCATCCACCTCCCCCACCAGAATGTAAACATCATGCAGGGAGGGACTTTGTCTTGTTCGATGTTGTATGCACAGCATCTAGAACAATCGGAGGTACTCAACACATAAGTGATGAATGAATGAATGGAAGGCCGGCTAGATGGAGGGATGAACCCTTATTAATTTCTAGAGACACCGCCCATGAGAAGTTTTCCCTGACCCTTCTGGGAAGATTAGACTCCCTCCTCTGGGTTTCCATGACACTTTGAATTAAAGCACTTAACTCATAGTATTGAAACTATTCGCTTACATATCTGTCTTCCCTAAAAGACTGTGAGCGCTGCAAATGCAGGGATTCTGCCTTATTTTTCCATTTAACTAACTACAGACACTTTTCACAGTACTCTGGCACATGGTAGATACTCACTGAATACAAAAATACTGTGGCAGCCTCATGAATATCTCTCAGCTTGTAGGACGTACCTGTTAAGTGGATCAGGACATTACATTAATCAAGGCCCCTTTGCTTCCTTGGTGTTGGTCTTTGCTTTTCATTGCTTCCCAGGGAACAAGCATCCTTCTATTTTCAGCTGTTATTACAATATCCTCTCTGTTGAACCTACATTACACTGAATGGTTTCCATGGATTACATTTCCAGGATCAAATTAGTCACCTCCTGGTGTTATACAAAGAGGCACCTTAATCTTATCAGCAAACCGTCTGCAAGTCTTAGGATAGGATGTATTATTTCTAGGAGGGCCATCTAGAGACAGTATAACCCTCCTGGGTTATGTGGATTCTTAGAGCTCTGGTCACACAAACTGAAGCCCCCAGTCTCATCCCCACTCATTTTTGGCTCATCTCTTTTATCACCTATGATCCTCTGGTCTGGAGACTGCACTTCCTCTAATAGGTATACTTGCCTTCTGACCAGGTCATATTTCCTTGGGGTCCAGGTGGGGATTTGCATGGCGCCACTCTGACGACTCTGAAGAAAGCAAATGGACGCATGTGGTCCTGGATCATCCAGAAATAATATTCAGTGTTTTGAGACCAGGAATTTAGAAAGTCAAGACCTAAACTAAGTGGCAAACACACATTTGAGATCAGGGCAGGCTGACAGTTTGCAACAAGGTAGATACTCAAGTTAGGTAAAATTGGCAATAACCAGGGAATGGTGATGTGAGCCTGATTCTAGAGTTTGCTACAGCTAAGGAACCCATAGATAGATCTGTGGAGCCCGTGCATGTGGACGGTTTAAGTGGTTGAGGAGGTGGTGAAAGGGAAGGTAGGAAATTTAGAGTTCTCTTGGAAGGTTCTTTGAGTGCTGGTGCAAGCCTCACTAGACCAGAGTGACACAGCTGTGCTTTTGCTGGAAACCACCACTGGGATTTATTCATCTCAGCCATTGTTTCCTTATCTAAGGCCCACCCTCACCTCCCAGGAGGCCTTGCATCCTGCACTTGGATTCATCCAGTTGTGTTGTACACGGAGAATCCCTGTGATGACGGCTCCTTTGTTCTTTGATGGGGTAGCTACTCCATGTCAACATCTTGATGGCTTTGAAAGACTCTTAGTCATTTGAGCCAAACCCCGAAGTTGACCAGTATCTGGATCTAGCTAACTGTACCCTTCAAACACATGTGTTTCCTTAAATTAGATAATTTCTTGACTGTTTCTCCTGCTGTAGGCATCATCTATAAATTTGTCTTGATCAGATTTGCCCTCACTTCCTCTCCACAGGGCCAGCCTTTTTTGCACAGTTGTGGTTTCCTAGAGAGCTTCTTTACCACCTTCTGTCTTTCTCAGGCAGCCTTATTAAGGTTTTTGATGGCCTTACTTCTTCTAGGAGGCTTCTCCTGCTAGCCCCATGTCTGTACTGCCCTGATCGCAAACATCTCCTGCCCTGATTTTTCATGCAAGAGAAGGAAGAATACCTTCCCCAGATCCTCTTCTTGGGAGAAGGAGAAAGAACTCACCTTTCTTTATTCTAAAGGTTTGTGACTTTCATATATATTCTCCAATTTAAAATATTTGAAACTCCTCTCTCTTTTTGCCATCTCTCTCATAAATGATACCAGTGTATGAACATTCATACCTGCTCCCACTTCCAAATCAACAAAGTAAATTTCTTGATGACAGAGGCCATATCTCACTCATCTCTGCATACTCACCCATGTGGTAGGTACCCAATTCATGTTTATTGAATGAATGAATGAGTAAATGTGTAAATGGAGAAACTGGGATATCAGCATGAATTTTAAAATTCTGACTATAAAATTTTTGATCAGGGTTTTCAAAGTCAATAATTTTCTTTGTCACCAATACTTAGAATGTAAGTTCTTTTGAAAAATACAAAATACAGTTACAAATAATGTTTGCAAGGATAACATTAATGACAATAATATATTTTCTGCTTGAGAATAAGTCCCTTAAATAAAAAGATAAATATATGGTCATATTTTAAGATAATTACAAGGATAAATATTGAAATAGCCATTTGCTCTATAAATGTGATTCAAAATTCTATGCCAATTCTAAGAGGCAATTATAAATGCTAATGAAAATAACCATGAATATAATAACTTGGTATAAGTGCACTTTGCTATGGACAAATGCAAGTCCATTCAGATGGTAATAGAAACTTTGCTGTGATAGGTGAGCTTATATCCCTGCAAAAGGAACTTTATAAATATATAGGTTCTGACAATTTAGAGAAATCAATTATACAATAATTGAGTAAAAATTCAAGTTAATAATCAATTATGTGCTAAGTACAAGTTCTCAGAGCAGGCAAAAGGTTAAGGTGTTCCATGAATTTTCACTTTCAATTATAAGATTTGTTTAAAATCATAGTTTTTAGGTTTAGAGAGTTGATTTTGTGTGACATGTATAATATGAATGGTGCAAAGATACCTAATAAAGGTAGGTATACTTAACCAAGCGATGTATATTATATGTAGATTTCAAAACTTAGGGAGTTCTTTTTCATCAGTAAAACCAGTCACATCATATAAAAAAGGTTAGTAAGAATAGCTATAATTAAATTGTACTTTAATTTGGGGAAATGAAATTCAACCTGATAGAAAGTTTATGATAATCCCAGTGCTGAGTCAGAGAGAGAAAACCAAAGCGCTTCATGGAATCTGCTGATTTCAACTTTGCCAAGATTGTGCTGATAAAACATCCAGTTTACTGCTAAAGCCAGGCATGGTTGACTGAGACAGAAAGGGTGTGTCTTGTCCCTTAGGATGGGGCAACTATTTTAACTGTGCATGAAAGGAAACCACTGACTATGGAGTAGAGGATTGCATACTAGCAAAGCACAAAACTCACCATCTTGGCTGTTTTGTGTTATTTTATAAGCTTTAATAATGTTAAAATCATATACAGGTAAATTAACTTTTAGCTAGCTTAATAATTGCAACCACGTAATATTAAAATAGCTTTAGCATATTTTAAAAGTAAATGCTACAAAGTGAACTTTTGTGAGAAACTAATAGACCAAAGACAAAATCCTCTCAGATTCTGAGAAATAATATTGAGAATCATTTTCTCAGCAACATATAGCTTGCTGTTTGCTTTTTGTGGTTTATAGACATCATACTGATCTTTGGCATCTGGAGAAATAGGCAGGAAGGGAGAAAGGCCATCTGTTTACTACCTGCCAGGTAAGTGTCAGAAGATTCAGGATTGTGTAAGCTCCTTGGCCTTACAAGGAGCCTTGGCAAGACGAGACATCAGAGCCTTGGCCTGTGTTGGCTAATGAGTATCCCCAGCTCATGGATTTAAGAGCTTGGTAACCATAAGTTTGGTTTCTACATCGTTTGCAAATATTTTCTCCCATTCTGAGAGTTGTCTTTTTGTTTTGTTCATGGTTTCTTTTGCTGTGCAAAAGCTTATAAGTTTGCTTAGGTCCCATTTGTTTAATTTTGCTTTTATTTCTTTTGCCTTGGGAGACTGTCCTAAGACAGTATTGCTATGATTTTTGTCAGAGATTGTTTGCCTATGTTCTCTTCTAGGAGTTTTATGGTGTCATGACTTATATTTAAGTCTTTAAGCCATTTTGAGTTTGTTTTTGTGTATGGTGTGAGGGAGTGCTCTAACGTCACTGATTTACATGCAGCTGTCCAGCTTTCCCAATGCTACTTGCCGAAGAGACTGTCTTTTCTCCATTGTATGTTCTTTCCTCCTTTGTCGAAGATTAATTAACCGTAGGTGTGTGATGCACATTGTTTTTTAAGAAGTGTTTCTGAGCATTAAGAAAGGGCCATGTTTCATTAAAGCAAGGTAGTGTGTCTCTAGATTAAGGAATCCTACGAGTGCTTAGAAGAATGTCTGTAGATCAAAGTTTTGATCAGAAAAAAATTGGGGAAGGAAGCTTGACGATTTCCCCTTTTTATAAAAAAGAGCAGGTTAACACAAAAGTTAACTGCCTGGGAAGGCACTCACTAGCAAAATATGTAATTTTTCTGTCTTCAGAAGTCACAGGATATACCTTCAGAGGCTTTGTGACTTTACCTGCTTCCCCACATCACCCCTGGGAGCTGTTTCCAGATGGTTAACACTCACAGCTAATATTTAGTAAGTGCTTATTCTTGATGTCAAGTGCCTGGCATTCAGTAAACACCAGTTCCCTCCCTTCCTTCCTGCCCGCTTGGAGGAGAATAACAGAGGTGATCACAGAAGCTTCACAGACTGGAGTGATTTTTAAAATACTAAAGAGGTAAGACCACAATTAGAGCAAAGGGGAAGACATGTTTAAAGAGAAGGTGGCATGTTTACGGTGAGAGAGGAGAAGGTCTGATCATTTGGGAAGGGTTTTAGGGGCCATTCTGGAAGTATCCACTTTTCTCACTGGCCTTCTGCCAGCATCCACTTGGCAGATGGTAGGCTTCTTGCTGCTTCGTTACACAGCCTTTCCTCTGAGCATACACACCGCTAGGGTCTCTCTCTCTCTGTGTCCTAATCTCCTCTGTTACAAGGACACAGGGCATCAGTCAGATTGGATAAGGGCCTCCCTAATGTTCTCATTTTAACTTAATTACCTCTTTCAAGACCCTGTCTCCAAATACAGTCACATTTTGAGGTTCTGGGGGTTAAGGCTTCAACATCTGAATTTGGTGGTGGAGGGGACACAACACAGACCCTAACACCTGCTCAGCCTTTAAAATATTTTTTCCTTTTTTTTAAAAAGAATTCAGTTCACATGCATCAGTATGGTACTCCAATATGGCTACAATATAATTGAGTTTTTTCCTAACTCAACAAATAACAATAACAAAATGTTATCTCAGAAATCATAACAACTGAGTTATGTTTCAGACTTCACCATTAACCAGCAACTCCCTGAGAAGAAGTGTAAGGAGCCCTTTACAACCTCTAAATATCAGCCTTCACTGACTGAGGGCCCTGGCCCAGTGGTTTAGCGAGTGAGCCCTGGAGTTGGACTGCGTTGTCCAAATTCCAGTATCACTGTCATGGGCTAATTAACCCCTGAGAGTTACTTCCTTCCTCTATCCCTCAGTTTTCTTTACTGAAAAATGGGAATAATGATAGTGTCTACTTCATAGGCTTGCTGTGCAGATGAAAGAAGTCAGCCTCATTCACAGTGAACTGTCAACACATTATCTGCTATTATATTTTGTCTGTGTCGTAACAAAATATCAATTTCTAATGCTCCCTTCCAGGCCCATCACTCACATTTGTACACATCCAGTGCTCCTTTGATTTTCTTCTCAAGTGTGGTGTCTGTTCAGGAATGGTTACCTTGGGGACCCTCAGAGGTGAGAGAAGGGAGAGATACCCCCAGCTCAGTGACCCAGAGCTCACAATGAGGCCAAGGCAGCAGCTGCCCCTCCATGAAGGGAATCTGTTTCACTTGGCCCGAGCTGCCTGCCATGCCCCTGCTGCTGACCGGAAGGGGCAGAGGATAGAGAGGAAGCATGGGCTGCCCCAAGTTCATTAGCTTCCTGGAGAAACGTCTCCAAGTGCATGTCCTGTTTCAGGGCCACTAGGACTATCTTTTCAGACCCATGTGGAGATAAACAAAGACCAACCACAGGAGAAAAGCAAAGGCTATCTATTCAGAACTTGCTAGAACAAGGGAGTCACCCAACATCATTTGCAGTTTGGCGGAAACTCACTGGCAGGGGAGTGGGAAAGCTTTCTGATGGAAGAAAGGGAGGGTTTCAGGTAGGCTTAGATGGGGGACTGTGGGCCTGGGGAAGCTGGAGGTGGCCAATAGGAAGTGGGGTGTCCTATGGGATCGGTTAGGGGTACATATTTGATTCTTCTGGTTGGTCCTAAGTTGGAAGCAGGGACAAAAATTGGGGAAGTTGTCAGCTATTAATCATGTCCTGGCTGTTTTGATTGTTACGGGTGTTGCTGTTTGCCTTCCTGCATTGTCACTAGAGACAGCCATCCGACTTCCCCCAGGTCTGACGTACCGCAGGCTGCCTTCCTGGGCCGGTTACTGTAGCTAAGGACTTGGTTTCCTGGGCACGTTGCTGCAGGTTGTAGGTGAGAGTTCTATTTTTATATATGGTCTGGCCAAATCCGTTTGTAGATTCAGTCTCTCCCTGTGGGCAGCCTGTTGCCCTCAGGGGTTGGTCCCCAGCAGGGCACTTAGGATGAGACCCAGGTGCTTCGCTGTCTTGTATGTACCCATTCCAGCCTCCCACACCTCTGATTCTTACAAGATTTGTGTAGGGAGTGGCTGATTCTGATTTTTTTTCAGGGCAATTGTGGGTATAATGTAATTCTTTGCATAAATCTCTAAAGCTTCAAGATTTTATTTCAAAACTGAAGCCAAAGTAACATTTTGGGCTAGAAGGAAACATTATTCCCCATTTTAGAATTCCAGAAGGAGAAGACTCTAAGTGGAGGTAATATGTATAGATGAGGGCTTATTATATGGGTTTGGTTGCCACGAGCTCTTGACATGCAAATATATGTCCACGAAGGAATATGAATTTGGAGACTGGGATGTTCTTTCTGGCTGCATGATCCAGAATAAATGACTGATCTTCTTGAGGTCTCATAAATAAATGAAAGGCAATACTACTTGCCCTCATTGATTTTGCAGAGTTGCAACCCTCCTGGAGATTTCAGATGTACAGAAAGTGTTCTAAGTATTTGCTATGGTTGCAATGTCTTCATTGTGCAAATTTCTCCTTTGTGGGCTGCCCGCTCTGCAGAGTTCCTATCAAATACCGCTACGCAAGGCAGGCCCTGTCCTAGAGAGCCGGGAGTTCTATTCAGGTTAGTGAGACGGGGAATAGATGAGAACGCTCTGGGGCAGGAGTGGGGTAATCTTGTTCTCAAGAATAAGGTAAAAGCCCAGACATTCTAGGCCTGAGTTAAAGGAAGGGTGAGGAGTTTGGCAATGCTGCATGGGGGTGATGTAAGGAACCAAGGCCCAGAGCAGCAAAGTGATTTAAGTACCCAAAGTCATATTCCTCTTTGGCAGCAAATCTAGGCTTAGAGCCCAGTTCGTGTGATTCCCCAGTCCAGAGGTAGAGTGTTTGTTCCCTCTCACCAGGGTCTTCATGCAGTGTTTATGGGAGCCCTCCGTTTCTGTGGTGGCACCCTGAGGGCAGTTACAGCCGTGTGCTCTGGGAGCAAGAGATCAAGGAGGGGGCATGTAATGCGGGCAGATGTGCATTTTCCTGTTTATTACTGAGGGGTTCTAGTGTAAGAGCTTGACTGAAAAATCTGCAGCTAAAAGAAAGCTTGACAATGACAGTGACCATTACAATTTCTATTCCTCTCTGAGGAGCTGGAGTTCAACAGCATGACAATGGCACAAAAATCCATCCGAAAAGGGAAAATTCTCCACACAGGGTGACAACACAATATGTAGGAAAAAAAATTATGCCTTCACAAGGGATTTCATAAGGAGCTTCGGCATTTTCAATTCTCAGGGAGTGGCATCGTCGTACCTCCATTGTGGTTTGCCCTTTAGGAAATCAGGAGCACTTAGTGTGCCTCTTCAGGGTCCATTTTATATACTTTCATCTCTAGGAGCCAGAATAAAGGAATAGAAACCTATTTAAGCTAGCTCAAATAGTAGAGGGGGCTGTGATATTTTTAGAACCCAAGGACAGAAAATGCAGGGCATCTTGGTAGAATCAGAAGTCCAGGAACCCAGGTTGCTCTCTGTCTTGCAAGGGCTTCCGTGGTCCCTGCCTCTCTTTGCTCCTCTCCAGCCGCTCTCTGTCTCTTTCTTCCTCTCATCTACACTCCGACGTGGCTGGCAGGTCAATTACACGCTATCATGCTCGGACTACATCCTCTGAGAATCTCATGGTTGGGTTTTTTAAGAGACAGACGCTGATGGACGCAGCACAGCCTGCAGAACGATTTTCCACGAGGCACACTTCTCCCAGTCCAGGCAGCTTTGATGGAGGAGGAGGAGGTCGTGAGGAAGCAAGGAAGCAAGGCGAGGGTGGGGCCCACCTCCTGCGGAGCACTGCACCTGGGGAGGCAACAGTTGGTACCTCTACAGCAGACTGGCACAGAGACAGCAATGACGGTGTAATCAGGGGCTCCCCAGGCTGCCACACAGTGTGCCATTCCCTGCTGCGCATGCCTCAGAAGCTTTATCAGGCTCCTGTGCACGTCTTACCATTTCAGTGGACCCCATCCCTCAGCAATCCCAAGATCCCAGCAACTTCCTGGGCTTGCCGTCTTCCAGCTCCTTAACAACAGAAACAATTCACCTACAGATGGGGTCCAGTTGGTCAGACAAACGATACTGGTTAAAGAAGAACTGGGAGAATGCATCCATCTGGCCTTGCATTTCCTCCTCGTAGTTGTTGAGAGAGTGGGCTCTGGCGTTGTACTCCTAAATCCAAATCCTGGTCCCACTGGGCAATAATCGTACGGCCTTGAGTGGGCTGTTACTTATCCTCTCTAAGTCTCGGGTTCCCCATTTGGGAAAAGTGTGTAACAAACCCCGTGGTGGAAAATAAAACATACTACAGGCTTCGTGAGGCGTGTGCTCCGAGCACAGTCTTTGATCCCTGGGAAGTACTCGGTAAACGTCAACCTCGGCTGCCGTCGTTATTGTTAGTCTCCTTTTCATGTCTTAGGGACCCAGATGAATTCAAGTCTTTGCATCAACGAGTTCCCCCCATTCCTCACAGCTTTGGCCCTAACTTCTCCCTCAGATCTTTTCGTGCATTAAGTGTTAACAAGGGTTTGATGGCTAATCAACTGACTTTTACAATGTTGTGCTTTGTGCTCCGAATTGAGCAGAAGTTCTCACAACCAAAGACAGAAAAGGATGCCTAAGGAGTAAAACTTTGACCTGCTTTTGAGCAATTTGCTGAGTACTGAGAGTATACCTTTCAAACCCTCCTTTTAAACGATCTAAGCATATGTCTAAAGTTCTGATTCCAATTCTGGAGGGGGGGAGTCCGCCCACCACAACCAAAGCAATGCTCCAACACCAGCTGGGTGTCCTACAGTTCAACTCAGTTCTGATACTATATGCCTAGAGATACTGTCAAATCCCACAGGTTAAGGGCGCAGTCCTGCAAGACTATCCCCCTACCACCACACCAGACACCAACTGCAAGTCCGTGTGGTCATCTGTGTTTCTGACCTGCACCCTCTTTGGGTTTGATTAATTTGCTAGAGGGGCTCACAGAATTCATAGAAACATTTTACTTACTAAGCTCCCAGTTTATTATAAAAGGATGTAACTGAGAAATGCATAGGGCAAGGTATGCGGAGGGGCCACGAAGCTTCCGTGCCCCCTCCAGGCGAGCCACTACCCCTAAATCTCCACGTATTCACCAACATGGAAGCTCTCCCAACCTTGTCCTTTGGGTTTTTATGGAGGCTTCATTACACAGCCATGACTGATTAAATTATTAGCCATTAATGACTGATTCAACCTCCCGCCCCTCTTCCCTCCCTGGACGCTCGAGGAGGGGGAGTGGGACTGAACGTTCCAACCATCTAATCACAAGGCTGGGGCCCCTGACAACCAGTCCCCATCCTTAGGTGACCGAGGGGCTTTCCAAAAGTCACCTCATTAACATAACAGAAGACGGTTGTCACTCTCCTCACTTAGGAAGTTCCAAGAGTTTTAGCTCTGTGTCAGAAATGGAGCAAAGACCATATATATATTTCTTATTATAAATCTTAATATCACAATGCCCCTCCCCTGAAGTGAAGAGAGAACTCCAGATGATTTCTCCAGTTTCTTTGATCCATGTCAACACTCTCTAAAGGTGTCATCGTCTATACCAAAAAACGTGCAATCTGTTCCTTGAGACTGTACACAAGGTCAGAGGGTCAGAAAGCCACACAAGAAGCTTTAACACAGATTCATCCTTTCTCATTCTTTTCTCCTGCAGGATCCAAGTTTCCCCAAAGATCATGAACTTGTCTTCCGAGCACTGCAACACATCAGATTGGCTGAGGCTGGAAGCAACAGTGAAGGCTTCTGTATAAGTGGTGGCTTTCTCCTTCGCTACATGTCATCATTAGCGCAATAGTGTCACGGAATTCAAAACTGAGGAAAGAGGTCCGATACATCCTCCTTTGCCACCATCTGCTGTGCATCTTGTCCTGTGGTCTGGGGGTGGTTTTCCAAGGGATGTGGGCCCTCCTGGCCAACAGCCCCGTGCTGGGTGGTGTTTGGGGCACAGCGAAGTGTTGGAGAAGGGATTCTCTTCACTCTGGGCTTGATGGCTGTCAACACCTGCCTAGCAATTTGCTGGCCCTTGAAATCACTGTCTTTTGTAGATTCGGTTAAGTATGGGATTCTGGCTGGGACTTGGATAATTATTATACTGAAGAATGCTTGCTTATTCCTCATAGAGGGCACTAGCTCTACTCAGGGAGCTGTTTTAAAATCTGAACCCCTTTGCCCAGTGGTCTTGAATGGCATTCTTGCCAGAGCCACTGGCATGGTTTTCCTTTTCCTTCTTCTGTCTATCATTCTTATAAGTTACTCTCTGATATACAAAGAAGGGAAACGGGCTGGCCATTTTAATAGGTCAAATATCAAAGCAAGGAAAACAATCCTTATTCATTTAGTGCAGTTGGGCTTACATGTAATATCAACCTTCTTATTCGTAGGTTCGGGAAAGATGTGTGGAGTGTTTTTCTTTGCTTTAAACCTGGTGCTTTTTGGAGTCTTTGCATTTGCCCAGTGTTTTAACCCTCTGATCTATGGGCTCTGGAATAGAGAGTTGCAAAGCAGATTATACCATTGGATGTGCTGTCAACTATGGCGTGGTCACACAGTGACCAGCAGAGGGCCAGTTTAAACGAAAACTCAGCCATTTTGAATCAATAACGCTAGTCCTAATGTACCATCAGCTAGGGATGAGGATTTGCTATTTACTCAACCTAATATTGATGCCTTGATTTGATTTTGAAAATAATATGAGTAAATCAAAGTTATCCATCCGGCTTACAAACTTTGCTACTGTGTACACTGAATTGGCCTCAGTGAAATCATTTTATGTCTTTAATTCTAAACCCAGATAAGCATTTTGGGCAGCCTGCCTTACTGTGCCTCAGGAGTTGGGCAGCTTTTGAGAATACACTTGTTTTTAGAGAAATAGTCCATGGCTGATAGAAAAAGAAGTTTGGCTGTTCCCCTTTATTTATTTATTTATTTTTTATAAATTAATTAATTAATTAATTTATTTTATTTTTGGCTGTGTTGGGTCTTTGTTTCTGTGCGAGGGCTTTCTCCAGTTGCGGCGAGCAGGGGCCACTCTTCATCACGGTGTGCGGGCCTCTCACTGTCGCCGCCTCTCCTGTTGTGGAGCACAGGCTCCAGATGCGCAGGCTCAGTAGTTGTGGCTCACGGGCTTAGTTGCTCCGTGGCATGTGGGATCTTCCTAGACCAGGGCTCGAACCCGTGTCCCCTGCATTGGCAGGCAGATTCTTAACCACTGCGCCACCAGGGAAGCCCTGTTCCCCTTTGTTAATTAGGGGTAGGTTTGTCTAATGTAATAACAACTCAGCAAATAACAGTGACTTTAAAAAGGTAGAGATTGATTTTTTTTTCTTATGTAAAAGAAACCTGGAGGTACACAATCCAGGCCTATGTGGCAACTCTGTAGGCCACAGGCTCATTTTCTTCTACTCTGCCATGAGTAGTATACTACCTCATGACCCAAAATGGATGTTAGTGCTCCTGTCATCACATTCACACTCCAACCAACAGGAAGAAGAAAGGGGGAAAGAAGCCTCTACACCATCCTTCTAAAGACACTTTCTAGAAGTTACAAAACACTTTTTCTTATATCTAACTGGCCAAAATTTAGTCATGTAGCTATGACCTAGCTTTAAGGGAGAGTAGCAGGGTAGCAATGTCCTCAGTTAAAAATTGGGGTTCTTAACACTAAGAAAGTAAAGAAGAATGGATATTGGGAGACAAAATTGTTTCAGGAACTGATTTCCTCTCAACCAAATAAAATACAAAGAAACACAATGGATGGCTTATGGTCATCACAAAAATACAGTCTACCTTTTAATTTGATATATAAATACAGAGTTATCTGTTCTGGATCCCAGAAAACTTTTTGTTATGTCAAAGAGAATGGCATCAATAAAGAGATCACTGAACTGGTTTAAACATGGGAACTCATAATTTAAATCTAAGTAAGTTTGGGGCAGTAGTATGAAATAAATTCTTTCACAGGAGTTTACATATGTTATTTCTTTAGATAAAACACCCATTTCTGAATTGGTCAGGATTCAGTTCTAGAAACAGGAATCATTACTCTAGGTATTTTGAACAGAAAGGATTTAATACAGGAATTTGATGTGTACAAAGTCACTGGAAGGGCTAAAGGAGTGGAAATCAGGGGACACCTTTGATTGATGTCAAGAGCAAACCACTGCAGCTGTGACCTGGAGGTCAAGCCGGTGCTTCCACCACTGCGCCCCTCCCCCCTCCCCCCCTGCCACTTGTGTCTTTGTGACTTTATTTGGTAGCAAAACAGCAACAGGAAGACGGCCTCCATCTCCTCCATCTTCCACATCTCACGCGATTGCCTCTAATTGGTAGAACTTAACTGGTACCCAGACCCTAAGAGCAAAGGAGTCTGAGAAATGTAGTTTCTAGTTTCACAGAATTGGCAGTACAGGAAGGTATCCTGAAAGGAGTGTAAAATGAGGATTGAATGAGCCAATCCATGGGATCCACCATTATGATATTTAGTTATATTTACAGGTAACAAAAACAACAACAACAAGGACAACAGATGCCATGTATTGAGCAATTCTAATGCTCCTGATATTATGCAAGCTGTTTTACATACCCTAGGTCAAGTCCTCCCAACAATTTTATAATGTAGGTATTATTATTCCTGATTTACAAATGAGAAAAGCTGAGGCTTATAAAGGCCTGACAGGAGCTTAGGAGGTCAGGACTTTCCCTTTAAATTTGCCGTATACATGACTTGGCCCAGGGTGATCATTTCACCACTGTTGAGAGCTGGACAAATTGCTTGGGAACTTGGGGCCTTGGCTCTCCACCTTGCTTTGGGTGTGGACACCTGGCTTGTGGAAAAGAGCCTTTTTTCACCAATTGCTTTGACTATTCTCTCCATCCTTAGGCTGTCCTTGGTTTCAGATTCTAGTGGTTTCTAAATAATGCCTGGACTCTATTTTGGCTTCCAGTCCGTCTTGCCTTCTCTCTGGCTGTTCATTCTACGACTTCCCTCTTCCTCCAACCTCACCTCTAAGAATTCAAAGCACCACCTTCTCTTTTCCCTGCACAATTCTCTCTCCAGGGCGGGCTTTTACCTTTGTCTCCCGGCACAGTACACAGAGTCTGATAGACGGCAGGCTCTCGACAAATGATAAAATGGATGCATCAGTCACTAAGACATGCCTTTGTACAAACTCCCGCCCCACAAAAACCAATGTCCTTGTTTTTGTTGAAATATTAAGCAATCTGAGAGCAGAAAGAAGAAGAAAAACTCAAAAAACTGACCAAGCTTAATTATAAGTCCTAGATCTAATACCCACAATTCAATTTATCCTTAGAACTTTTAAAACTCTATTTTCTGATATCAAAAGGTAACTTCTACTTGTACCCTTAATTGTTAGAATGGTAGTTTTATACTTTCAAATGTAAAGTATTACTTTTTAAAAATTAAATATTTTAAATTGGGAACATATAGTGTAAAATTCAAAAGGTTCAAAATGATATTTAGTGAAAAGTAAGTCTTCCGCCTCCCCGTTTTTCAAGGTCTTCCTTCTAAGAGTCAACAACTGATCAGTTTCTGTGTTTTCCTCAAGAGATGATCGATAAATGGGAAAGTATTCAAGATTTCTCATTTGTAAGATAATGTTGGCTTTGATATCCTGGACTTGGATTTGAAAGTTTAAACTGATATTAAGAACGATAGTTTATATCATGAATGACATCAACAATAATCTTTCTCATGATGTGAAAATTCTTTGAGAAACTTAAACTTGGGCAAGATACAGAAGGAAAGGGGAGAGAGGAAATGGTGGCTGAAGTTACTTGCAATTACTTGAGAGTTCTTGTAAAATATTCTTTTCCCCTATAGAAATGGTGCAATGACATTGACTTTAAAGTCAGAAAGGAAAGGGGTTCAGGCAAAACGTTCAAATAGCTCTAAAAAAATAAATTAATTAAGAAAAAAAATGTGAATTATCTCAAAATTCCTGAGTTCTTTTGAACATTTCATTTACTGTAACTGTAACCTTATTATCACTGCGTGAAACTATTTCTGGCTTATATGTAGATATGTTCTATAAACACATATTGATTAACTAAGAATGAACTTGGGCAAAATTTTCAAAAGCAAGGACAGAAAAGTAGTTTATAATATCCATTAGAAGAAAATGGTGAATGAATCCAGGCCACTGTTTCAAAGAATTTCAAGATTGTAAAATCAGCCACAGTAATGAATTTTAAGCATTTTTTTTCCTCTCTGGGAAGGTCAAAAATTGTGGCTAAAACTGCCTTCCTGGTGACCAAGCAAAGACATATCTTTGCAATGGAGAGAAAATTGCACATCTACCCCTGGTCGGGGTAGGAGAAAGGATTCCAGAGCACTCTTGTGAACCAAGAGGACCGTGGGAAGGATCTGGTCTTGGGATTGTTGGAAAAGACCTGTCCAAAAAGGCTTCATGCCTAAGAGGAGGGACTTTCATCAGAAGGAGACTGGAGGTTACCACTGGCTACAGAGGATGAAGATGGGGTGAGAAGCAGTTGGCCAGAGACAAGGATTGCCCAAGGGCCCAGAGGAGATAACTTTGAGGATCCCACAGTTTGCTATAGAAGAGAAAGGATAATCATTGGGATTCTGCCCCACCCAGAAGATGCAAACATCATACTATATCTGCCTTCATTGATAAGGATGGTTTCTCCTGCCCCTAACATCTCCTCCCAGCTTCTGTCTCTTCTAGCTCTGGAAAAGTTACTGGCAACCTGGGGGTTGAGGGAGCTGTAGAAACCTTAATTCCATCTGCAAACTTAATTCACCCTTGCAGTGTAGCAAAACATCCACAGGTTTCTGTGGTTAGGACATCTTTGCCAGAGTAAGGGGTGTTACTCTGCCTATCACATTTATAAAATGAGATTGTTCTTTGGAGCTGAAAATGAACAAAGGACTTTTATTAATTAAGAGTGACTAGGGCTTCCCTGGTGGTGCAGTGGTTGAGAATCCGCCTGCCAATGCAGGGGACACGGGTTCGAGCCCTGGTCTGGGAAGATCCCACATGCCGCGGAGCAACTGGGCCCGTGAGCCACAACTACTGAGCCTGCGCGTCTGGAGCCTGTGCTCCGCAACAAGAGAGGCCGCGATAGTGAGAGGCCTGCGCACCGCGATGAAGAGTGGCCCCCGCTCGCCGCAACTAGAGAAAGCCCTCGCACAGAAACAAAGACCCAACACAGCCAAAAATAAATAAATAAATAAATAAATAAATTTATTAAAAAAAAAAGAATGACTAGACAGGGACTTTCTTGGTGGTCCAGTGGTTAAGACTCCACGCTTCCACCGCAGGGGGCACGGGTTCAATCCCTGGTTGGGAAACTAAGACCTCACATGCCGAGTGGCATGGCCAAAAGAAAAAAAGAATGACTAGACAAAATGCACATCAAAATAGCAATGAAATAACACTTCATACTCATTTGGATGGCTACTATAAAAATAACAGAAAATAAGCATTGGCAAAGATGTGGAGAAATTGGAACCCTTGTGATCTCTTGGTGAGATTGTAAAATGGTACAATCACTACAGAAAACAGTATGAAAGTTCCACAGAAAATTAAAAATAGAACTATTACATGATCCAGCAATCCCACTTCTGGGTGTAAATCCAAAAGAATTGAAAGCAGAGTCTAGAAAAGGTATTTGCACATCCATATTTATAGTAGTACTATTCACAATAAGCCAAGAGGTGGAAGCAACCCAAAAGTCCATCAATGGATGGATAACCAAGATGTGGTATATTCATACAATGGAATATCATTCAGCCTTCAAAAGGAAAGAAATTCTGCCACATGCTCCAATATGAATGAACTTTGAGGATATTAAACTAAGTGAAATAAACCAGTCACAAAGAGACAAATGCTGTCTGATTCCACTTATACGAGATACACAAAGTAGTCAAATTCATAGAAACAGAAAGTAGAATGGTGGTTACCAGGAGCTGAGGGGAGGGGAAAATGGGAATTGTTTAATGGGAATAGAGTTTCAGATGAACTTTTTTTTTCAGATGAAAAAGTTCTGGAGATCTGTTTCACAACAATGTAAATATACTTAATACTACTGAACTGTATGCTTAAAAATGGTTACGATGGTAAATTTTACGTTATATGTTTTTTACAAACATATAATTAAAAAAAAGTGATAGGCAAAAGTATGAGATCCAAGATCTCGCCCGAATTTTTGTCTAAGGGGAGGTAAAGGTTGACTCCACTAATGTAGTTTGAATGGGCCCCGGGGAAATGAATCAAGCTGTTTCCTGCTCAAATCCTATCATGTTCTGTGATTTACTATAAACTTAACTATAAACAAGACCAGCATTCGCTACTAATAATTTGTTAAGGGCTAGTTTTAAAGGAAATTTCATTTCTAGCTATGACATATGGATGTACACATTACCTAACGTTAAGTATACTGTATATACTCTACTCTCTGTGTGTGTGTAGTGAGAGAGAGAGAAATTTATATTTCTCTCTCTCTACATATACAGTTATAAGACCATTCTTGGCCAATTAAATCCAATCTATTTTAATAAGTTAAGGTCAGATTGACCTTAGTTGTAATCAATATACCCATAGTTTATGGTGCATTAAAACTTATTTTTTAATTCAGAAAAATCACTCAATCATTTGAATCACAGACTGAATCTACGTGTCCCCCCACAAATTTGTATGTTGAAACCTAACCCCCAATGTGATGGTATTTGGAGGTGGGGCCCTTGGGAGGTTATTAGGTCATGAGAATGGTGCCCTTATAAATGGGATTAGTGCCCTGATAAAAGAGACCCCAGAGAGCTTCCTTGCCCCGTCTACCATGTGAGGACACAGCCAGAAGACTGCCGTCTATGAAATAGGAAGCAGGTCCTCACCAGACACTCAATCTGCCAGTGCCTTGATCCTGGACTTCCCAGCCTCCAGAACTGTGAGGAATAAATGTTTGCTGTTTAAGCCACTCAGTCTATGGATTTTTTTTTTTTTTTCTGAAACTGTTCATTGATGCTTTTTAAATTTATTTATTTATGTATTTATTTATTTATGGCTGCATTGGGTCTTCGTTTCTGTGTGAGGGCTTTCTCTTGTTGCAGCAAGTGGGGGCCACTCTTCTTCGCGGTGCGCAGGCCTCTCACTATCGCGGCCTCTCTTGTTGTGGAGCACAGGCTCCAGACGCGCAGGCTCAGTAGTTGTGGCTCACGGGCCCAGTTGCTCCGCGGCATGTGGGATCTTCCCAGACCAGGGCTCGAACCCGTGTCCCCTGCATTGGCAGGCAGATTCTCAACCACTGCGCCACCAGGGAAGCCCCAGTCTATGGATTTTTAAAAAAATTATTAAATAGCAGCCTGAATGGACTAAGACAACGTGCTTTGCTTTGAATAGGAAGACTTTCTACTCATGTTCTCTTTTTATCTCCAAACCTACCGCCTCAGATCTCCCAGATAAAGGCAAATAACCACAACACAGGCAGAAATAAGAGAGCATGTGACTGAAAACACAGTGATATGCCATTTCCATTAATTCCAAGATGCTTATTCTTTTTGCGTTTTAATATTTCTGAAATCTGGATGTTTTTCAGCAATGGCATTTAAAAATTTCTAATGTGTTACTGCCTGCACATCTATGAACTTGGATATTATTCCTGGTGGTACCTTGGGACAGGAGCAATCCCTTGATTTTTCAGATGACAACTATCTATGAACCATCAAAGGAAGGAATGTGAGTCCTGGTTTTTGTCTGAAAACTTCTCATTGATAAGTTCTTCCAGTAAGATGAGGATACTTGCCTATAACTAGTTTCTCCCATCTCTAGGCCAGTGGGACCCTTAGCTTTCCCCATCCTCTTGAGATTAGGTGAAGCCACGTGTATTAGACTTCTAATGCTGCATAACAAACCACCCCCAAAACTTAGAGGCTTAAAACAACAATAATCATTTATCATCTCACAGTTTCTGTGGATCAGGAATTCAGACAGGACATGGGAGTGAGGAAGGATTTAGACAGGACACAGCCCTACGATCGATGTCTGGAGCCTCAGCTGGAAGACTTGCAGGTTTGGGGGCTGGAATCACCTGAAGGCTTGATTGAGGCTGGAGGATCCACTCACATGGCCAGCAAGTTGGTGCTGGTGCATTGGTTGCTGTCTACATGGACTTGGCCACGTGTGGACCTCTCAAAGGGCTGATTGTGTGTCCTCATGGCATGGTGGCTGGCCTTCACCAGACTGAGCTATCCAAGAGAGAAAGAGAGAGTGCACCAGGTGAAGGTATCCTTTTTATGACCTAGTGCTATGGTCTGAATATTTGTGACCCCGTACAATTCAAATGTTGAAATACTAATGCCTGCTGTGATAATATTAGTGGGGGGGGGGCGCTTAAGCCATGGAATTAGTGCCTTATAAAAGAGGCTCCAGCAAGGTCCCTAGGCCCATCCTCCATGTGAGGATATAACAAGAAATTTCAGAACAAACAGAACCATGACTTATGTTTCATAACTGTCATAGCTGATTTCATGGACAGTCCTATCATGTTTTTGGCATTTACAAAAATTTTTTTTCTCTGGGAATTCTTAGGAGTGGGGGCATATGGAACCCCATTTCTCTCCTCACCTTCTGTACACACTCAGCACTTCCGATGGCTGTGGAATTCGTGGCTTGTGGGCTCGGGTGTCCTTGACAGTTCTGAACTTGAAGGAAGCTGTAAAAAGACCCCCCTGGTTCCTCCTTCTTGCTTCTTTGGGGTGGGGTAGGCATTTCCTTGGGAACATTTAAGAAGAAGGCATATTAAGGAGGGGAAGTAATCCTTGGGCTGATGGGGTAAAGGTCAGAAATTGAAGGCAGGACTGGACATAGCAGGTCAATTCTAGACAGATGCGATGCAGGGGTAGAGGGTGTGGGGTTAGGGCCCAGACAGGATTGGGATCTGACTGGTAGACAGGAAAGGAATAAGCTAAAACCGTGGAACCTCAGGCAGCTCACAGCACATGCCACTTAACATAGGAATTTGCCTCTTTGTAGGCCATGCCCCCCGTGTGGCTCTCTCAGTGGTGCCGTTATCAGAAGAGACCCATTAAGAACCTGGGACCTAATGTGAAAATATCCAGCTTGGCTCACAGACCAGCCCGGCCTTTGGAATGAATCAGAGGGCAGAGACAGATCAACAGATGAGATGAGGAGTCTTGAATTCTTAATCCATTTCTTTCCTAAGTAAAAATGAGAGTTGCAGCAGCTAAGCTTACTGAGTTTAAAGCCTCTTGTTCCTTCCTCAAAATCTGTGGGCAAAACAGCCTGAGGTAATTGTCTCCAAGCCGAGATCAGAACTGAAGGTGCACGGGGGCTGGGGACCTGAGGCGGCTCCTGGGATTTCAGCTGGGGCCACGAAGAACTGGCAAGTCTCCCAGTGACTGAGTGTTTCTCGAGGCACCTGGGCTTGCCCTGGGCTGGCATTCTGGCTCCGCAGCAGTCGGGTTCAGCTCTGTCCCACCCCGTCACCCACAGCGTTATCTGGAGGCTGTGGGTAGTGGGCAGCTAGGGCTGGGTGGAAGCAAGGTCCTCACATCTGCAGGCCGTTCTTGCCCTGTCTTGACTGGTCTGGGCTGTTCATCAAGGCAGGGCAGTAGGGGTGGACCAGGCCCCACAGCCAGATCAAGTAACGTAGGTGTAAGTGGTGCCAGCAAAGGGTTCTTCTTCCCAAGGTGGGGATGAAGGCCCTTCCATTGACCAGGCTCCTCTAAGCCTTCTTCTCAACTAGGCTTTGACCTTGGACTTCAGCATCCGTCCTTGGTGGGCCTGTGCTGCTCAGTTTCAGCGAGAATCCTGCTAAGTCAATTTAGAGAGAATCCCCCATCCTTGGTACCTGATCACCTTTGATATGCGATCACCCTCGACAGCTGGCCAAATCCTTCATCCCCCATTTTTGGTATCTGATCACCCTGCTTGCCTTCAGCAAGAATCCTGTCTGCTTAACCAGAATCCACTCTCCACCCCCTGACCATTGTTGTTTCCTATTAGTAATTTTCCATCCACGGAACCCCCGACCTGCTCCTCCACTATAAATCCCCACTTGTTCTTTTTCTTTTTTTTTTCATTCATTTATTATTTATTTTGGCTGCACTGGGTCTTAGTTGCAGCATGCGGGATCTTTTTTTTTTTTTTTTTAGTTGTGGCATGCGGACTTCTTATTTGCGGCATGCGGGCTTCTTGGTTGTGGCATTCATGTGGGATCTAGTTCCCCGACCAGGGATCGAACCTGGGCCCCCTGAGCTCGAGAGGGATATACTGGCAAACGAAATAGACAGAATATTGTCCTTGAGGAACTTACATTATAGTGGCAAGAGACAGACACCGAACACAATAAACAGACAACATGGAGTGCTCGAACATGATCAAAGGGGCCCTATGGAAAGCAAGCCACAGGTGAGAGGGAGTGGGAGAGAGACGGGAGGGTTGCAGGGTTGGCCTCCCCAAAAGGTGACATTTGAACAAAAACCTTAAGGATGGGAGAATGAACCATGGACAGTTGCAGGCGGAGGAACCTTCTAGACACAGGGACGTGCTGGTGCAAAGGCCTTGAGCAGGGGCTGCCTGGTGCTCCAGGCACAGGGAGGGGGCTGGAGGAGGAGGAGTGAGAAGGGGAAAGCCCACCAAGGGGAGAAGATGAGAGGAGGGCCCCCCATGAGGACCCTGGGGCTTTCCCCCTGCGGGCGGAGTAGATAAGAGCAGTTTGGCCGCTGCGCTGGGAAAAGGCTGTGCGGTTGGGGCCGGGCAGTGTAGAAGCAGGGAGACAGGGAAGGCTACTGCAGACACAGGCAATGGTGGCTTCCAGCGAGGTGGGGACGTGTGGGCCGCTCTCCGGGTGTGTCACTTAAAGGCAGAGCCAGCAAATCAGGGGCCAGCTCTTTGGTGGCTGTGGCTGTTGGCCGTCTTCTGGCTTCTGTCTGGAATGTCACCAGGCCTGGACCTCGGGATAGATCAGGAATTTCCACCCCGGGGAGCTGGGGGAGGGATGGGGTCAGAAGCCAACAGGGATGACGCCTGGCTGTGAATGTCTCTGAGAAAAACTCCCCCTTTCGCCCCTTTAAAAAAAGGTTGAAAGGAAAACGAAGAACAAGAGGCAGCCAATCTCAGGAATTCCACCCTTGCAGCTTCCCTCAGTCCCTAGTCCCCTGGGCTGGGGTCCCTGTTCTCTTTGGAGGTGCCCCTGCCTGAGCTCAGCGGGGGTTGTGGATTCTGGCCAGCGTGACAGAAGCTGGTCACTCGTGCTGTGCCTGGGCTGAAGCATGATGGGACCTCAGCTCCATGGGCCACTGATGGGCAGGGTGGTGGGGGCGGCCCTGGGACACACAGGTCAAGGGCAAGGAGCTCTGGCTGACCTCCAGGATGGCAATGACTTAGCTTTATTGAGCTGCCACTGCGTGCCAGGCACTTTGCATACATGGTTGGATCGGATGATGCTTCTTCCCTTCTGAGAAACTGGGATGATTAATTTGGGGCCGGGCAGCCTCCATTATCTGTCAGTGAAGGAAAACTTGACATACTCCAGCGCTGGAGGCAGTGCTGTTCTTAGCAGAACAAAGCCCAAGCCAGGCTTACTAGTTCTCAAGAAATGACTTCCGTAAAGAGAAGAAAGTTAAGTAGAAGGACTCTGCCAGCTCGATAGAACTATGAATCTTGCCTGGGGGTCAGGAGCGGGTGTCAGAAGGAAATGAGTTCTTCAGGGTAAGGTGTGCTTTGATCTTATGTATTTTAGGATGGAAGCTGAAGCCTAGAGTAGACCCCCCCCCCATACATCACCTCCCGCTCCCCTCTCCTGCCACAGCGTTCCTTCTCTCCCATCCCCACTTCACCCCCTGGAAAGCCCAGACAGTGGAACTTGATCCTTTGAAGCACGGAAGAGGTGGTTATACTAGGTGCAACCCCCAGCTCCTGTCTCCCCTCCTCACCTGGTCCCTAGAGGGTGGGTGTCACCAGTGCTTCTGTCAAGACGTCGCTGCTTCAGTGCCTCCTTGGGGCCTCTGGTCCTTGGCTCTGGGCCCCTCCTGTCTTTCCTTCTTGCTTCCCTGTGCAGACACTGCAGTAAAGCATTTCTACCCCGGGACCTGTCAGTATTCTGAATTCCTTGTTTTTCATAACTGCCTGTCGCCCACAGATAACGGGGGTGCCTGGCGGCCACCTCAGGGTGATTTCACATTCAAGTGTGATACCAGCCCAACATCCAAAAAAAGCCTCAGAATGAATGTAAACATCTCAAGTCTCTTGAGATTGACCCACAGTAGAACATCTTAAAGATCCATCTTTCTGAAGTCCTGTTGGCAGCTGCTCACGAATGATCTTTTTTTCCTCTCTCGTATGCTTCTGCCCCTCCCCCCTCGCCCAGTCTGGCCCACTGGGCTGCCTTTTCTTCTAGTCTTCCCTTCCCTCTTACTCTCAGCTGCTTTCTCTTCCTGGTTTAGTTTTTTCTTTTGCAAATGGCTTCATTCTTCTCTTCTTACTAATTCTGAAAACCAATTATACTGAAATAAATGCTTAAGTAAACTACAAAACATTAAAGTTAAACAAAATAACCACGAAATCAACCAAACCACAAACAGAGGGCTGAGCCAGCTCTCGCTATTAAGTTGCAGGTTCCTCGGCTCCTGCTGGCACCACGGATACATTGGTTAGATTTGTTCCTTTGTCAAAAGATAAAGACCAGTCTTATCTTAGGAAAATGGATGCCAAACTGAATTGGGGCAGAAAAGGGTCACTTAGAAAACTTGTTAAAAACACTACTTCCTGGTCCTCAATCATAGAAATTCTCCTCCAGGACCAGGGACCTCGGAATCTGCATCCTCACAAGCTCCCTGGTGATTCTGAAGCGGTGGTCCATGGACCCTTTCAACGGGAAACAGTCAGATGGGCAGCCATCTCAGGGGACCCCTCTTCAAACACCATCTGGTCAAATTTACTTTATTAGGACCAAAGACCGCTTTACTGGTGCAGCTTCCTCACCAGATCCCCACCCTTCAGCCTCCTGGAGAGCAGGTCTCATGGGACATTCTTAAAAATGAGAGCTTCTAGAATCCAAGTCTGAGGATGCCACTGGCCGTCTTCAGGGTGGGCCTACCACCAGACCCCAACCCGTTTAAATGAAAAACTAGACTGCACGGCCGTCTCTCCAGCCACGTTGCTTATCACACCTCCGTTGTTACATTTTGCTAGCTGTGAGGTTGGAAGCTTGTGGTAAAGGACAGAAGGGCCCTCCTGTCACCGTAAGGAAATCTCCACCTAAATGTCAGAGGCCCAAGCGTGTGCCTAACCATGACAGTCCTGCTGGCTATTCTTAGCTCACCTAATCTGAGGACGACCTGGCACACGTCCTTGGTTGGCTTTCCTGCTACTGGATGCTCAATTACAGAGCCTCTCAGAGCACCTCTGCCCCCTTAAAAGCCCTCACTACCTCTTCTAGTGCCTAGTTCCTGCAGGAGCTTTACTACCTAGCACCTCTGGAGAGGGTTCACACTGCCCTCTGGTGGTGAGGCAGCCTTGTACCATCGCCTGCAGAAGTCCAGAGAGCCTGCTGGGTTCCGAGAGGGAGTAGGAGAACCTCTCTGCGTTCTGCTCTGTCCGAATTCTCCAAAGAGCTCAGAACCAGGGCTAGAGGGTCCAGGGAAAACTGCTTTGAGCAACTGGAAACTGAGATGGCTTTGATATCAGGCACTGGCTATGCAAAAAAAACAGGGTCACGCTGCAGATACAGAAATAGCCAGATCTGCCCTTTGGCTGCGTCTGGGAAAATTTAGGCTGCATTGGCATTTGTAGGTGCTCAGCATTTGTAGGTGCTGAGGGGTGGCCCGCCTGCTTCATGTTAGGACCAATCCTCTGTCTTACTTTTTAAGAGGATGTGCTTCTCACACTGGAATACTCCTAACCCTCAGGATGTGCCGGAGCATCTCTGGCTTTTCCTTCCGGTAAGTACTAACAGGTGCCCATGAACCTGAAGCCCTTTTCACTGGCCGCCAGAACCTACCTGCTTGAGGGCAGAGAGACTGGGCTCCCCTGCTCCCCAGCCCATTTTCATGGGCCCGTGAATCAGTCCAGAACATATTCCTAGGGCCAGCTGAGGCAGCCCCTCCATCCGCACCTCGACAGCTGGGCGCAGTTGCAGCCCTGGATCTGGACAATGCAACCGCAGTGCCTGGTTGCTCTGCCTCTGCCCCCGGGCCGTGGAGCCTGGAGAACCTCACTGTTGCCCTTGTGAAATAAGGATGTTTCTGCCTCATCCCACTCCCTAGATGCCACAGCATTTGGCGTGTCACACAGTCACTCCACATTAAACAGACACTGTCCCAGGGCGGCGGGACAGATGAGTTCTGGTATCAGCTGACATTCTGGACATGCAGCCACTCCTTCCTGCTGATCCTCAAGCCCCGTGTCCAGTCTGGGCCACTGTCCTCGCCGCTGAGTTCTTTCTTGAGGCCCCGTGCTATCTTCTGGAAAATTGGCCTCCGTGTGACATCTGGGTGATGGAGGAGAGAGTTCCTGTGGCGTCTCTGCTCAACCTCTCTGTATATAATCAGATGCCAGCGGCTGCTCGTGGGGTGAGGTGTCTCCAGTGCCAGTGTGTCCTAGCTCTGGTTCTATCCAGCTAGGATGGCCGTTGGCACGTGGCCCGAGGAGTCCAGTCTGGGAGGGCCTCACTGAGTGGTACTCCCTTTTCTAGATGGCTCCTGAGATGCAACGGACCCCTGAGACCAGGGAAAAGTGTGTAAGACAATGGCTTCCTTGGATTTCATTATCTCAAGTGTCACACCACAGTGGCAAAGTGAATAGTGTTTGTGCTTTTCTTTTCTTTTTTTTTTTAGAACAAGAGTAAGGGAGTTCGAATTTTATTTAATTAATTAATTAATTAATTAAAATTTTTGGCTGTGTTGGGTCTTCATTGCTGTGCCCGGGCTTTCCCTAGTTGTGGAGAGCAGGGGCTACTCTTCATTGTGGTGTGCGGGCTTCTCACTGTGGTGGCTTCTCTTCTTGCGGACCACTGGCTCTAGGCGCACAGGCTTCAGTAGTTGCAGCACGCGGGCGCAGTAGTTGAAGTATGCAGGCCCTAGAGCACACGGGCTTCAGTAGTTGTGGCGCATGGGCTTAGTTGCTCCTGGGCATGTGGGATTTTCCTGGACCAGGGCTTGAACCCGTGTCCTCTGCATTGGCAGGCAGATTCTTAACCACTGCACCACCAGGGAAGCCCGCAATTAGCACTGTTAAAATGCTAAAAGATTGTTAGGTTTAAAATATTGACCATAGAATTGCAATTGTTTAAAGTTAGTATATTTAAGTCTCATACTAATGGCCTAAGAGGAAGAGTGCTTTCTGAAATATCTTCTCCTTTTTAAAGTGATAAATAGGGAGGACAGAGCATGGATAAAGGATATTCTTGAAAGTAAGCCCAGAACAAATGGATCAGAAAGATTTAATGGAGCTGAAAACAGAACCAGATATGTATATTGAAAAGGCTCAGTGTGCCAGGCAATATCAATGGTAAGAATATTACACTGAATCCGATTCTGCCAAAAATAACTAAACACATAATTACAAAGATAAAGGGGGAATTTCATACATTTTCACACACTAGCAAAGAAACAGAATTCTGACTGAACTCAGACATTAGAGTTGTAGAACAAAATGCTCAAAGACAGTGGAACAAAGTCTAAATCAATTTTGAAGATGAGAAGTTGTGATAAAATATATATTGTAGTGCAATATGTTGTTAGTTAATGAAAACAACAGAAGACATTCTGAGATATGCAAAGACTCAGAAAACACACCAAGCATGTACTCTTCTTTTAAAATTACTTAAAGATATACTTCAGTCAACAGAAAGATGGATCAAAAAAAGAAGTATGGAGATATCATGGCAAGAAAAGACCAGTGGGGAAACTTAAATGTAAGAACAGAAAACATTAATATTGTTCTCATGAATATGGATTATCATAACACAAATTTTTAATATTTGCTTTTGAATTATGTTATATGATATTTGACATGATTATAATTTATATATATAATATAAAAATAGCAAAATAATGACATAAATAATTGAATAAAATTAAAATAATTAATATAGAGTAAAAGACAGAAAAATTAATGATAATGAATATCTATATTATTATACAGTGGATAGACAGGAATTAGGGAGCTGGTGGGTATAAAAGTGACAAACACCTTGGCTTAAATATATGGCACATTAAAATATTTTATTTTTGGCTATGACTTTTGAAGAATAAATTAAAAATAGATTTGGAAAACTTGCAGGTAAATAGAAGAATTACTGTTACAATGCTTTCCAGAAAAGAAGATGAAAACAAAGAAAAAGTAGACAAAAAATATGAACATATTCAAAAGAGAAAGAATAAAATGATAGAAATAAGACCAACTATAAACAATAAATGCAGTAGATGACTTCTGAGAAAAATATAAAAGTGGAACTGATTCAAAAAGCAGTAGAGTGTTTTCCCTATGTTTTCCTCTAAGAGTTTTATAGTGTCTGGTCTTACATTTAGATCTTTAATCCATTTGGAGTTTATTTTTATGTATGGTGTTAGGGAGTGTTCTAATTTCATTCTTTTACATGTAGCTGTCCAGTTTTCCCAGCACCACTTACTGAAGAGGCTGTCTTTTCTCCATTGTATGTTCTTGCCTCCTTTGTTGTAAATTAGGTGACTATATGTGCGTGGGTTTATCTCTGGGCATTTTATCCTGTACCATTGATCTATATTTCTGTTTTTGTGCCAGTACCATACTGTCTTAATTACTGTAGCTTTGTGGTATAGTTTGAAGTTGGGGAGCCTGATGCCTCCAACTTCGGTTTTCTTTCTTAAGATTGCTTTGGCTATTTGGGGTCTTTTGTGTTTCCATACGAATTGTAAAATTTTTTGTTCTAATTCTATGAAGAATGCCATTGGTAGTTTGATAGGGATTACACTGAATCTGTAGATTGCTTTGGGTAGTATAGTCACTTTCACAATATTGATTCTTCCAACCCAAGAACATGGTATATTTCTCCATCTGTTTATGTCATCTTTGATTTCTTTCATCAGTGTTTTCTGAGTACGAGTCTCTAGTCTCCTCAGGCAGGTTTATTCCTAGGTATTTTATTCTTTTTGTTGCGATGGTAAATGGATTGTTTCCTTAATTTCTCTTCTGAATTTTCGTTGTTGGTGTATAGGAATGCCAGAGATTTCTGTGCATTAATTTTGTATCCTGCAACCTTACCAAATTCATTGATTAGTTCTAGTAGTTTTCTGGTGGCATCTTTAGGATTTTCTATGTATTGTATCATGTCATCTACAAAGAGTGACAGTTTTACTTCTTCTTTTCCAATTTGGATTCCTTTTATTTCCTTTTCTTCTCTGATTGCCATGGCTAGGACTTCCAAAACTATGTTGAATAAGAGTGGTGAGAGTGGACATCCTTGTCTTGTTCCTGATCTTAGTGGAAATGCTTTCAATTTTTCACCATTGAGTATGATGCTTGCTAACACTCTTTGACATAAACCACAGCAAGATCTTTTTTGGCCCACCTCCTACAGTAATGGAAATAAAAACAAAAATAAACAAATGGGACTTAATTAAACTTAAAAGCTTTTGCACAGCAAAGGAAACCATAAACAAGACAAAAAGACAACCCTCAGAATGGGAGAAAATACTTGCAAATGAAACAACAGACAAAGGATTAATCTCCAAAGTATACAAACAGCTCATGGAGCTCAATATCAAAAAAAGAAACAATCCAATTAAAAAATGGGCAGAAGACCTAAATAGACATTTCACCAAGGAAGACATACAGATGGCCAAGAGGCACATGAAAAGATGCTCAACATCACTAATTATTAGAGAAATGCAAATCAAAACTGCAATGAGGTATCACCTCACACTGGTCAGAATGGCCATAATCAAAAAATCTACAAACAGTAAACGCTGGAGAGGGTGTGGTGAAAAGGGAACCCTCTTGCACTGCTGGTGGGAATGTAAATTGATACAACCACTATGGAAAACAGTATGGAGATTCCTTAAAAAACTAAAAATAGAACTACCATATAACCCAGCAATCCCACTGCTGGGCATATACCCTGAGAAAACCATAATTCAAAAAGAGTCATGTACCACAATGTTCATTGCAGCAGTATTTACAATAGCCAGGACATGGAACCAACCTCAATGTCCATCGACAGATGAATGGATAAAGAAGATGTGGTACATATATACAATGGAATATTACTCAGCCATAAAAAAGAAATGTAATTGAATTATTTGTAGTGAGGTGGATGGACCTAGAGTCTGTCATACAGAGGGAAATAAGTCAGAAAGAGAAAAACAAATACCATATGCTAACGCATATATATGGAATCTAAAAAAAATGATACTGATGAACCTAGTTGCAGGGCAGGAATAAAGATGTAGACATAGAGAATGGACTTGAGGACATGGGGTGGGAGGGGGAAGCTAGGGCGAAGTGAGAGTAGCATCCACATAGATACACTACCGAATGTAAAATAGTTAGCTAGTGGGAAGCAGCAGCATAGCACAGGGAGATCAGGTCGGTGCTTTGCGATGACCTAGAGGGGTGGGATAGGGAGGGTGGGAGGGAGACGCAAGAGGGAGGGGATATGGGGACATATGTATGCGTGTGGTTGATTCACTTTGGTGTACAACAGAAACTAACACAGTATTGTGAAGAATTATACTCCAATAAAGATCTATTTAAAAAAAAAAGCAGTAGAATATCTGAATAGTCTAATCACCATGGGAAGACAGAGGATGTGGTCAATATTATCTCCCCAAAGTACTCTAGGCTATATCATTTTAAGAGTTGGTTAATTTAAAATGCTGTAAACTATTTCAGAACATATAAAAAGATATAAAGTTTCATGAGTTATTTTACCAAGCTAGGATCACTCTAAATCTGACTATGGCAATATATGAAAACTTACAGAACTATTTCATTTATAAATACAAATGCAAAATCCTGAAAAAATACTCTCTGCAATGGTATATTGAATATATAACAGAAACAAAAATAAATTCCACACAAATTTAGAATTCGGCTTAGTTTTGTTTTCATAGTGGTATGAGTATAGAAATTCTGAAACTATTATTGTTGTAGTTTAGATTTGAGCAAATGAGTAAACATATTATTGGACAAGAGAGACACAGATATCGCCTGGAGGAAAATATGGAAGAAGCCTGTGGTGTTGGATGGGAATTAGAGGGATATAATATTTATAACTCATGGGATTATCAAGGAATGTTCTCTGTCCCGGGATTGGGGGACCTGGCAACATGCACCTCACTTGATTTCTAAATTGCTGTGGACCAGTGACTGCTATGTGCTACCCATTTCCCCCTGTTTGAATGCAAGTGTCTACAGTGGTTATTCTGTATCATCATTATATTTGGAAAGACTAACTTGTCCTTCAGTTCACAGGTCTTTGGTTCTGGAGGAGGTGCACCTGAGGGGCCACATCCAAGGAACCACACCTAAGGAAACTTATCTGATCTGAACCTGATTTAGATGCTGAGGTCCTGGACTTTGATCCAGTGCTGCAATGAGTGAGACTTCTTGCGGGGGGGGGGGGGGCAGGCGGTGAGTGTCCTTTGCATGTGGGAAGGATGTGAATTGCTGTGGTCAGAGGGTGGGCTATGGTAGGGTGTTTCTGAAGACGGTGGCAACATTTCTTCCCAAGCAACATTCCCTTTGTAATGTGAGTTTGACATTCATCTCATCAAGAGGTACAGCCTATTTCCCCTCCTTTTGAATTTGGCCCAGTGATTTGCTTAGACCGATGGTATGTGGCAGAAGTGACACTGTGCAAGCATGAAAGGGCTTAATCAATACGATGTGGAGCAAAGATAAGGCATCCACATGGAGGACTGCCTGAATTCCTGACCCACAGACTAGTGAGCCATAAAATGATTGTTCCTTGAAGCCACTAAACTTTGGGGTCATTTGTTACACAGCAATAGGTAGCTAATACACTATCAAAGAGTGCTGGGGTCACTTCAAAACAACTCAGGAACCAACTTGAAGAGACTCTCACTCACTGAAGATAAGCAATTTGAGCAGCAATAAAGATATTAACTGCAATGGTCTAGAGCATATTAAATATATTTAAATCCATGAGCTCAAGATACGTTAAAGGAAAAAAACTCCTTGCTTATCTTTAGAGGCTATTAGGGAAACAATTCATTAATTTGAACACTTTAAATAAAGATCCATCATTTATCTTGCATTTCCTATACAAACTGTATTTCAAGCTAACCAAATGTTATTGAAGGGAAGCTCTTTGCAGAAGAATTCTGACTAATAAATATAGAATGAATAACAGAATCTAAATATCATCATTTTGGGGACTTCCCTGGTGGTGCAGTGGTTAAGAATCCACCTGCCAGTGCAGGGGACATGGGTTCGATCCCTGGTCCAGGAAGATCCCACATGCCACGGAACAACTAAGTCCATGTGCCACAACTAGTGAGCCTGCACCCTAGAGCCTGCGAGCCACAGCTACTGAGCCCATGAGCCGCAACTACTGAAGCCCACGCACTCTAGGGGCTGCGTGCCGCAACTACTGAGCCCACGCACCTAGATCCCATGCTCCGCAACAAGAGAAGCCACCGCAATGAGAAGCCCGCAAACCGCAACGAAGAGTAACCCCCGCTCGCAGCAACTAGAGAAAACCCATGCACAGCAGCGAAGACCTGACGCAGCCAAAAAAAATCATTATTTTGCAAACCCTAGTGAAATGTGCTTAGGCAATGAGCATCAGTGGCTGCTAAAATCATTAGGGGAAAGGGTGATGTATAACAGATGGGTCAGGCTGGTAACACCTGAACCTGCTGGATGATCTTAACATTACAAACGAATACACAGATCCCCCTGTGAAGTCTCTTTACTAAAAAGCCAAATCGAAATATCCCTCCACCCCTCGCCCACCCAAACCTGAATCTAAGCAAGCCTCTAGTTCTAACTTCTACTTTACAAAAAATGCCAGGGAGAAAAAAACATGCCACTAAGGGGATGTAGAAAAATCCAGAATATGAAAAATGTTATAGGACAAAGACCCCAGGTTATCCAAAGAGTAGACAGCAAGCAAAAAAGGCAGTGGGGAATTTACAGATCAAAAGAGCCTTAAGAGATAGATTAGCCAAATTCAGTGTGTGGAAGCTGTTTGGATCCCAATTCAAACAACACTTGTAAAAAGATTTATGAGACAATGGGGAGAATATGAACTGTGATGGGGTATTTAATAGTATTAAGGAAATATTTAACTCTTTTGAGGTGCGAAATATAAAAAGAAACAATAAAAGGCGGTGGAGGGTGTGGCAATGCTCTGAAGGGTCTGGATTTGAGTCAAGAGGCAGCCAATAACATTCCAGACTCGTTGGCAATCTAAGGATGGCCAGGGCCACATCATCTGGATCCTGAAGTTGGGATGCCTTAGTTCGTCCAGAACAGGATCAAGGAGGAATCTGGAAGCTGTTCTTATTGGCTTCATGAAAAGTAAGCACTTCTTTGAGGTTCTTTTCAAATTCTGCCTCTAAATCCAGTCCTACCTGACCAAAGTCGGAAGCCTGAAAGAGAAAAAAGCAAACACACAGAGGTCTAAGGACGAAGGATTAGGACCAGCAAATCGCTCGTGCTTTTTCAGGAGCCCTGTCCTCCCTTTCCCAGATGCTGTGTTTCCCCAGCCGTCAGGCAGAATAGGTGGGAAGATGCTGCCTGCCGCTCAAATGTTCAAATGCATGAGACTCTGACCGGTTGTTAACTTGCCTGACAGGCGATCTGGACCGATGAGCCGATTTTGACCCCTGCAAAGCCCGAGTTTGGTGCAAAACAGAGAAAGATAAAGCTTTTCTTGAAAGCCCACTCTCTGAAGACAGGATGACCCTTCTGTTCTCCAAGGCTAAGACTGTGCCAGGCATCAAGGGGCTCCCTGGCTTGACTCTTTCCCCTCCAGCTCCATGGATGGACACCAGTTTACAGTCTGTGGCTCATGAACATGCCAACTTGTGGCATGCAGGAGAGGAAGGAGGCTGGGTGGAGATGAGAATCTACCCTAGATCTGTCCCAAGAGATATCTGTATAAGTGAGAGTAAAAATCAGGGCAAACTCAATAAACTAAAGTTAAGAATGCCTTGGATTGCAAGGTAGCTCAGCTCGTTGACTCTCCCTACTAACGAAGGATGGAGCCGACACCAGCTGAAGGCAAATCCGGATGTTTGAGTCCACTGGGAAATTCAAGAGTAAAATCCAAGCATGAACATCCTGAATGTTTAAGTTATTTCATTTAAATTAATTAATTCATTTATTTCCGTGTTTCTGAGGCATGAAGGACCATGTAAGCATCAACTGCCTTCCCCCTAGTTTGAACAAGGAGGTAGGATGAAATTGACTACTCGGTGGGAGTAGCGTATCTTTCTGAAACTGAGGATGGATTTCTTTTTTCAGGTACCGTTCACAAGGATCCTTCCCTGTCCTGCTTGCTGTTCTTTTTGACATCCTCCTCTCCACCTCTGGGATTTGGAGGCAGTTTCCTTCTACAATCCTTGTCTTTTTGAGCTCTCCCCGGGACAAGACTGGGTAAGATTCTTGCAAAGCTCTGCTGCGCCAGAAATGAGGGGAAAGTAGAAAGCATGTGAAACGGAGGCAGGAAATGCCCTTTACCTTGTAAAATGTTTTATGGTTGCGAAATATCAGGCGCATGTCCCGTAGAAACCAGGCCACTGTGTACACTTTCTCAGCCAGCCTTTCCTTAACCAGGTCCAACCACATGGCTTCCCTAAAGGGTTCACCATAATCTCGAATCTAGGGGCAAAGCCATCAAAGAGGTGATGTTAGCATAGCCACCATCGCTGAAATGGATCCAACACAAGCCTTTACGTCCAGGGTAATACTGATAATAACATCCGACATCTATGTGCCAGGCATTGTCCTAAGCTTTGCCACTATACTAACATAGGATCTCCACAACAACCCTAAGAGATTGGTACTATAATTACCCCTGTTTTATTGATGAGAAACCAAGGGATGGAGAAGTTAAGTAACCTACCCAAGATTTCACAGCTAAAAACTGGTAGAGCTACATTGAACCCGCAGTTCAAGTCTCCTGAGTCTGTACCCTCAACCCTATGCTCTCTCTAAGAAAGACATTCCCACAGAAGAGAAGGAGAAACTGAGATACAGGGCAGGAGAAGCAACTCGTCTGTGTCCCAGAGCTGGTATGCAATGGGGTGGAGTTTGAATCAGGCAGTGCCACTCCAGAGTCTGCAGCTAAACCTCTGCTCTCTGCAAACAGAGGTGCCTGCAGGATGCACACTCCATGTTTCTAGAATGAGTTTAACATCAGAGAGATGCCCAGAGGATGAGAAACATCTAATAGGACTTACATTACATGGGGTCTCCGTAAAGAAAGAGCTTTGTGGATGACAGTAGGCTTTCAAGAGGAGAAACTCACATTTCTGTGAAGTGCGAAGAGGGATTTAAAGGGAAATGTTATTTGGAGAAAGTGAAGCCAAGCCTTTGCCCAAGTACCACAGACAGGAGCAGCCAAACACAACCAGACTTCCGACCCCGTTTGCCAATGCACCATGATGGGGGGGTGGGGTGGTGGTTGAATTCTGTTTGTCCTCCATGTTTGGGCACTGAAGCTCCATCCTCTGAAGTGAGACACTGCAGGCTTCCTTTGGGTGCCCTTCCCTGGACCCTTTGCCTGTTTGAGTGGAATGGGGTAGGCTTGGGGTTCCCATCCGACTCACCAACTGCTCCTCGGGCTGCATCTGCCTTGCCAGGACCCCAGATTGCCCGAGACACTGCTGGCTTCCAGAAGACTCCTTCATCCTGCAGAAAGTGCAACTCCACGGGCTCCTGAGGGGCCGGGCATAAGTGAGCGAGGGCAAGGTCCCTGGAAACAGTCACCGTTTTCCTTTCAGGAATGGCTGATGGGCGCAGCCGGGGATGAAGGGGACACCTCCCAGAGTCTCCAAGACCCCCAAGGGGGGGGATCTCCCATCAAGGCAGAGACAAAGGGGTCCGTGTGGTGTCAGGTGGTGTCAGGGTGAGTGGTGGGCTCTCCTCCCCCCCCCCTCAGAGCTGCTGGGAGCACAGGGGGCCCTGCCCACCAGGCCCAAGTATTGGAAACTGGGTCTTAAATCCCTGGGGTACCCAGGCTCCATCAGCCTGTTGAGACCCTGGGGAAATGGGAGAAGCAGGCCACGTTTCCTGCCTGTTCTGAATACTCACAGAACACAGACAACTGGTGTTTTTCGTCCCTTACCCTCCTTGGACAGGAGTCTGGGTTACGAAACTAGGAAAGGCCATCTCCCAGAGGCAGTGGCAGTCAGGGTGGCTCAGACACGGACTCAGACACTGATACCAGAGGGAACACAGGCTGCTGCCCCACTGGGCTGCACGGGGTCACACCGAGCCCAGGGTGCTCACAGGTCCTGCTCTTCCACCTGGAGATGCGCGACCAGAGGCGGAGCCTGGGCGAAGTGTACGCGCACGAGGCGGGGCTGCGTCTCACTAACCTCTCAGTCTCCGCAGGTGGGATGTGACAGTCCTCATGAAAGGCCCTTGGACAAGTGTCACAGCAGAGCAGCGGCCCCCCTCTACAGCATACCTCACATTCCCTGGAGTTTTCCTGCTAGAAAGGGAGATAATGCGGGCATCGCTGGGATCAGAAAGAACCGCGGACACTGACACTGCGGGAATCTGGAGCATGGCGGAGTTCGTGTCCCACTAGACGCTTCGGGCTGACCCAGCGGGGCGCGCACTGGGAACGCCCACAGACGGAGGACGAGCCCGGCCTTGCCATCGCGGAAGAGCAGGCGGCAAGAATTGCCACATTGCCGCGTGAACCACAGATTGTCAGAGCTGGAAGGGGCCGGAAGGTCATTTAAGTCCTTACTACACCAAGCGTGGTCTGAGGACCAGCGATTGTCTGGGAGCTGGTTAGACTCGCAGACCTACTGAATCGAAATTCGCCTTTTAACAGGATCCCGGGGCGGGTTTGTAAGTACACGAAATTGGAGAAAATACAGCTTTGGGCAACTGTCTCATCTGACGAGCCTTGGAAAGGAGGAATGCTTTTTCTCTGCAGTCAAAGTAAATTAGTACCTGAGTTAGGTTGGCCCCAAGGCTGCCCGTGCCTGGGTCAGAGCTGTTCTCATCCGCTGTGCGCCGTGCCAGGCAAACGTGTTGGCAACTCAGAGAACAGTCTCTGATGTTATGCTGACACACAGAAAGAAAGATATACAAAGACAGAGAGTTGCTGTGTAAATGTGTTGTTTGGGGGGCCTGAGGAACCACAGGGGTCTTTCTCATGGCCTTAAAATGTAGTAAATTCTACAAGTGATTTATGTGAGGAACACGGTCTTTACGGCTGGACAAATATTCACAGGCAGGAACCCCGGTTCTGCTCCCAGCCCCACAAGACAGACAGTGTTGGGCTCCACGCACCCAAGGGAACATTTTTTCTGCACTAAAGGTGGGAGTCAGGAAGAGGGGTCCTTCTGCCTTTGCCCGACTGTGATACTGTCCCCCCCAGATGGATGGAAGGTGGTCAGGAAATAGACCATCAGGAGCTGGAGCAAAGGCTCGAAGGGCCTGGGAATCACTTACACCCAAGGAGAGAAACCCTGCCACTACCCTCAACCGTCCATAATACAAATATGAGGACCTGGGCAAGGGCCTAAGGGATGGACATGTTTTGTCCATTCGCAAAACTAGCCACTCAGCCAGAGTGAAAAATCTTCTTGATCCGGGACTCTGTTCATCTCTCTTAACTGGGGAGGCTTCCTGCTCAACCCCTCCACTTACTAGGCCCCAGGGCCTCATAAGGAGGACTCCCCGACCCTGAATGTCAGGGAATCTTTCTGGCCTTCCCATCCTGAACTTGTCAGTCTGCCTTTCTCTGTTCTTGGGGTTGACACTCTACGGCCATTCTTGCCTCTGACTGGACACCTGGCCTGCCCTGGTCCAGAATACAGATGCCAGTTCCCAGATAGCCCAGGCCGGCCCACTCCTCCTGGCTGAGACCCCGGTTGGGTCCAGAGCCTTGAGCACCATTGCCACTCCTCACCCCACCACCCTTGCCATACTCTGGAGTGAAAGTTTCCAGCACACATGATATGATAAAGAAATGGTAGAACAGACCTACTAGAGAATGGACTTGAGTATATGGGGAGGGGGTGGGGTGAGATGAGACAGGGTAAGAGAGTGTCATGGACATATATACACTACCAAATGTAAAATAGATAGCTAGTGGGAAGCAGCCGCATAGCACAGGGAGATCAGCTCGGTGCTTTGTGACCACCTAGAGGGGTGGGATGGGGAGGGTGGGAGGGAGGGAGATGCAAGAGGGAAGAGAAATGGGAACATATTGTATATGTATAACTGATTCACTCTGTTATAAAGCAGAAGCTAACACACTATTGTAAGGCAATTATACCTCAATAAAGATGTTTAAAAAAAAAAAAAAAAGAAATGGTAGAGAAAGGACATACAACCCCACAATCACATTCTGTAATAAAGAGTTTGACTCCGGCTTTCATGTGACTGTTGATGGCTTCAAGCTCAACTTCCCCTCTTGGCACATCTGGGCAAGGTGATGGGAAAGCTCATGATCTCCCTCCCTCGACCACAGTGAGACGTTCAAGCCAGACAGACCCCGCCCCGGCAAGGGGGTCCTCACCTTGCCCCACCATAATAAAACGTTGGGCTACACCCTCTCTTAGCTCAAGCCATTTTCAGATCAGCTTGGGTGGCCTACCTTGCCTCTTCCCAGAAAGACTCTGTATGTGGGTAATAGATCTTTCATTCTCTCTTGGTACATGTGTTGCATCATTGGTTTCACTATCTGAACCCACTTGGGTTAGCAAGCAGGAGTCTGGGTGACCCCCCCCCCCCCACCCAGGGGTCTTTCTCCTCTTGCTATGGATTGCTAACTGGCTCTGCTCCCTGCTGGCTTACGCTTTGAGCTGTGTGGCTGGCTGCCACGCCACGGCACTGAGGTCGCGGGCATCCGCCCTGAGGCACCGTTCACTCTTTCCAAGTTTAAGAACAGGCCAAATTGGGCAGTTAAATGGAGAAAAAGTAGAGATCATCACTCTTGCTCTAAATATATAGATCTTGTATTAAAAGTTTCTATCCTCGAAGGCCTTGTTTTAATCGATACTGAGTTCTATCAACTATTTTAACAGAAAGGAAGGTCCATGGGCTCCATTTTATAAAGCTGATTGTGTCAAAGATTTAATTTTATTTTACTTTATTATTTGTTGGGCCAGAACATCCATGCCCACTACAGGATATTTTCGGGCAAAGAGTGTTATGACCTTGGGGCATTTAGGTAAGGCAACAGTTTTGATGGTTAAGGTAAGGTATATCAGTTTGTCCTCTGTTATACGTTTGGTAAATCCCCTAGGAGGGTAGCGGGTACCTTGTTTAAATTTAGTGGGATACAGTTACTCACAAAGGAGCCCCACCCATTAAGGTCCCTATACCCAATATTATTGCAATTACTGATGCCATCCACTTAGCAAGTGGTAAATGCTTTACTGTCACAGATTTGGCTAATATGTTCTGTTCTGTGCTTATTTCAATAGCATCTCAGCTGCAGCTGGCCTCCACCTTTGCAGGGATACAACACACCTTTACCTGGCTACCATGGGGTACCTCTACAGCTTTGCCATCACACACAGTCTCTGCAGGCAAAATTGTGACTGCATCTGACTTCCCCCAGGAGCACAGGTATGACACAACACTGATGACATCCTTCCCCTTTGACATACTCATTCAGAATATACAACTACTCAGAAAGGAACTCAGGGAAAGGGAAGGGTCATCACCCCACACGCAGTACGAGGCCCTACCAGCTCAGCAAATTGCTGGGCTTTGTTTGGTCAGTTGAGGGCTGCTCTATTCCCGACACTGTCAAGAAACAATAATTGACCCTCTGAATACTCAATCGCACAACAACTGCCCAACATTTTTACCCCTTTTGAGTTCTGAAGGTAACATAGTCCTCATTCACAGATTTTACTTGTACCCATTTAAGCTGTTATTTGCAAATCAGCCCACTTTGAATAGGGACTCCTCAATAAAAGGCTCTAGAATTTGTCCAAAGAAACCCCCGAAAAAACAAAAGCAAAAACTATCAGTCCCACACTACATGCCATTAGGGTAGCAACTTTTGGCTGCATACGGGGCCCTTCTGGAAGTAGAGGCTCTCACGGGCCCTGAGCTGCCCATTTTGCCTTTTGGGTCAGGGGAGCAGCACCCTGCAGGGCAGCCACAAAACACATGTTTAGGGGCTTCCCGGTGGCGCAGTGGTTGGGAATCTGCCTGCCAATGCGGGGGACACGGGTTCGAGCCCTGGTCTGGGAAGATTCCACACGCCGCGGAGCAACTGGGCCCGTGAGCCACAACTACTGCGCCTGCGCGTCTGGAGCCTGTGCTCCGCAACAAGAGAGGCCGCGATAGTGAGAGGCCCGCGCACCGCGATGAAGAGTGGCCCCCGCTTGCCACAACTAGGGGAAGCCCTCGCACAGAAACGAAGACCCAACACAGCCATAAATAAATAAATGAATAAAATTAAAAAGAAAAAAAACAAAACAAAAAAACACAAAAACGCCCCACATGTTTCTAGTCTTAGCGTCAGATCTCTTGCTGGTACACATAAACAGAGCTAGACACCAGTGGAGACTGGGTATACTGCAGAGCGACAGTGACACGTTGGAAAACGTTGCTGGGGGAAAGGCCTGCACTGGTCCATTCATGATCAGAACTAAACTTTGTTTTCTTTATCTCAATGTGGCTCCTGATGGGGGACTGAATGGGCAGCTCAAGTGTGCCCCTGGCTATCATTTGCTGACTTGTAGCGTTATGAGTAAGAAGGAACTATAATATTGGGGCATCCATTAATGATCTGGATTTTAAATATCTTTATTTTGTTTCTGGTTACAAAAGTAATTAATGATCAATATAAAAATTCCACCTGTACATAAATATATAATATGGAAGTCAAATGTATCCTGTAATCCCATCCCAGAATCACTGATTCTTTCAGATATTTATTTAGTCATAGCCTTACATATTCACATAAGCAAAATTGGGCTCCTTTACATGTTCTTTCCAGTTTAAGCTTCCTGAAGCTTTCTTGACCTTAAAACCCTTGGGTGGTTTTCCACTGACTGAAGGATGGGTCTATACCTGCAAACCATCCATCTTTAAAAAGTATTATTCTGTTGATGTATCAGTTTATTTTACAATACTGATGGACATCTGTATTCTTCCCTATTTTTTGCCATTACAAGGAGCCTCCCTAAACATAGCAAGATATTTCAAATCAGCATGGAAAAGATGGTTTATACAGTAAACACCTTTGGGGGACCATTGCCTTATAAACTTTGAATGAATCCAGCCAAGTGTCAGGCTAACCTCCAGGGCAAGATGGGAGAGGCACCACTGCCTCTGCTGGAGGTTCATATCTAACGGGAAGCTCATGAATGGGACTCGGGGCTGGAAGTTGTATTTACGGAAGTAAAGACAGCTGGGGAGGAGCAGCGGGTACGGCCAGTGGATGACTGCCATTTTCACCTGGAGGGAGGCTGTGCAGAGACAAAGCTCAGTTCAAACACATTATTCCATTCTGGTGCTACCAGTAATGAGCATGTTGGATTGAGGAGTACTTGGAGTTCAATCAACGATGATCTTCTTATTCTTTCTTATACCGTTCTTGTCTATTTCAATACCGTATCTACTTTTCAATCTAGGGCACGCTATTTCTGACGTCTTTTGTTGGTAATCATCCAAATATACAGATCTTTTCCTAAAACACATGCTTTTGTCCTAATCTTTATTTTAAAGAGTTATTTGCTTCCCCATCTTAAAATTAACTCTGAAAATAATGGTGGCACGTACATGTACCAGTGTGCTAAAGCAGTTGTCATGAAGATGCAGTGCTGAAATGGGAAGGTGACTTGAGGCTGGGAAAGTCGAGAACTCCCAGGCAAGCCTTGGGACACAGAAAGTTGGCAACATGACGACTGAGAATGTGGTAGAGATTCACCTGCTATTTACCTCTCTCTTGAGACTTCTTCTTGGAGGACAGAGCAAAAGTCCTTTCTGAAAGAGAGGATGGGTCAATGAATGGAGTTGTTCTGGAGGTTCTTCTCTAGTAAATATCCAAGTTTCCACTTCCTAATGAAACAAGACAGGTGTCTCTGTCTTCATCTAGTTTCCTTCCAGCCTATCCCCTCTGATACCACCAGGCTAAGCTTCTTGCATCCCTCCTTGCATTTAAAGTTCCCCACCATTAGCACCAATCTATGTTCCTAAATTTCTCACCCACAATGTTTCTCTATGATCGTTTAGCTCTTTCTCAATCGTGCTGTGGAATCCTAATGGGAATCTCTTCACCCTTCTGTTATTGAAATTCCACTCATCCTTCAAGGAATTAAACTCATCATCTATGTGTCCCTTGTTATTACAATACCTCCAGCAGGTGTTCTAGGGTCTTTCCTCTGCAAAGCACACTCCGCTTCCAGTTCTTTGATTGTTTGCGTTTCCCTTCAATTTCAAATTCTCTTGGTGTGAACCAAAGTCCCTTCTCGTTCTGAATACACTTCTCTGAGGAGCCTGTAAGGTAAAGACAGCCCATTCCTGGATCCACTTCCATCCTCTGTGAATTCACCCTAAACCTCCACCCCCCTACTTGTGATTCTCCACCTTTCTGGGTCCAGAGACTCCCTGTGAGGTGGCAGCAGTAGCAGGGGAGTCTGATTCCTCCTCTCTCAGGTTGAAGGAAGCCCTAAAACCTGCCCGACTGGTGAAGGATTGGGACAGAATTTGCCTTTTATGTGGCAAGGACAGGTGTCACAGTGTCCATGGATGACTTCCATGTGGGAGGGGAGTGGCCTGGTCATCAGATGTACCATGACATTGAAAAGGTTGAAAATTCCTTCTTAAAAAGCACTGCTTTTTCTGCAGCCTAGTTTGCAGGATCCATGTCCTGAACAACGACACACGTGGATATTTTCTTCCCTTCTAGTGATTCCTTCATCTAGGGTTTCCAAAGAGCAGAAGATCAAGGAACTCACCTTGTTTCATTTTCTCCTTATATAAAATCCCCTTTGCCTCACCACAGGTCACAGGAAGTTTAGGAGAGTGAAAATCCAGAGCTTCATCTTTGGGTTTTCCTGAAAGTAGAAAAGAACAGATTAGCGTTCCTCAGTCTTCATTCTGTCTCCCTCATGAATTTTCCATGAATTCTAATAATAGTAGCAATGACAATAATAACATGAATGGCAGTAGGGAGCATCCTCTGGTTAATTTACAGGAAGTCTTCCGTTTTGAGTAGCAGATTAGATATGTGAACAGAGGGGTCTCTAATAAACAAAACTACCCCCGCCAACACTACATCAAATAAAATAATTTAATAAAACATACTGTGCTTCTTCAGTGAATGTGTTTAAATTCACAAACTCATTGACTATCACCTAAAGTTCCTTTATTCCATAAGTATCCTGTTTATCCCTCTGTGCTGATGGGAGTTGCCTATGCAAAATATTTCTTTGCATTCATGTAGCTGGAGAAAATTTCTCCGTCTATGATTTTATTGCCTGATTCAAACCAAGATGGGGGTGAGTGAGGCAGTTAGCACCGAAGGGATAGTGTTAGTCTTCATCGTTTGCTGTCCCTTTTCATTTGATTGTTCCCCTGCGTCTTCCTCTATGAGTAAAAGAAAACCCTGGAGAGTTCTAGACTAGTTTGCACATTGCCTATGGAGGGATTTGGCAACTCACAGCCCCTGAGTAGGGATCTGGGGTTCTGATTCAGGAGAAGGAATTGTAAAAGGGTTAACATAAACATCAGCAATTCCTGCTTCCCCTCCTCCCAGCCTCGTTTTGGGTGAGTTCATTAGAGACAGACCGCAGGAGCTGCTTCTTGGGGGCGAGGGGAAAGGGCTCTCCACGGCTGATGTGCAGTTATTCAGGATGTTGCATCTGCAATGAGGCTAGGAGAATATCTAGTCCAACTTCCTCCCTGGCCTCAAACACTTACTGAAAGATCCAAAGGAAAGTGTATGAAAAAGCAAGATCATCGTTGGAAAAAAAACCCAACAGAGCAGCATCAGTGGCAAAGAAACCATTAGTTACTTTGGAAAGATATGAACTAGCTAGAGTCAGATGAGACAGGAGAAATGAGGGGATGGTTGCTTCCAACAGAACCCAGAGGATGCCCAGTCTTGGGGGAGAAGGGACTGTAGCAAGATCGGTAGGAATGAGGGGGTGGGAAGACCTTTGTTCCAACAGCTGGCCGGTGCTCTTGCATGGAGTGGCCACCTCCAACACTGGTCCCCAGAGTCTGCCCACTAAATATGACCCAGTGGATGAGAGCATGACACTGGGAGCCAGACTGGGTGGGCTTGTAATCCTGGCTCTGCAATTTACTAGCAAGTTTACATAAGTGTGCACTGACATCATCAAAGCTGAGTGGGGCATTTGCACTACAGGTTCCTAGCTTGGGTGACAAGGCAGAATCACAGGTAACTTAGAGCCACTATGACAAATCCCGAGGGGGATTAGTATGGCAACAGGGACCTTCCATAGTTGTCTGTGTCACCAAATTATCTTCCCTAACTCCATACGGTAAGTACAGGTGCAGTGAACACAGACATCCCGGATGTGCCCAAAAGCGGATGCGGTAGCAGTGGGAGGCTCTGAGAGCTCTGGGAAGCAAGCCAGCGTGCAGAGTCGTGGGCACAGGCAGTGCCCCCTTCTTTACCCGGTCCAGGCGGCTCACCGAGTCAGGAGGGACCTTGTGTCCCAAGTACTTCCAAAGCCACCACTCCGCCCCTCAGGGAGGGAGAGAGCTTTCTTATAGGAATGCAAGAGATTTCTGTGCATTAATTTTTTTTTAAACATCTTTATTGGAGTATAATTGCTTTACAATGGTGTGTTAGTTTCTGCTTTATAACAAAATGAATCAGTTATACATATACATATATCCCCATATCTCTTCCCTCTTGCGTCTCCCTCCCTCCCGCCCTCCCTATCCCACCCCTCTAGGTGGTCACAAAGCACCGAGCTGATCTCCCTGTGCTATGCGGCTGCTTCCCACTAGCTATCTATTTTACATCTGGTAGCGTCTATATGTCCATGCCACTCTCTCACTTTGTCCCAGCTTACCCTTCCCCCTCCCCATATCCTTAAGTCCATTCTCTAGTAGGTCTGCGTCTTTATTCCCGTCTTGCCCCTAGGTTCTTCATGACCATTTTTTTCCCCTTAGATTCCATATACATGTGTTAGCATACGGTATTTGTTTTTCTCTTTCTGACTTACTTCACTCTGTATGACAGACTCTAGGTCCATCCACCTCACTACAAATAACTCAATTTCATTTTTTTATGGATGAGTAATATTCCATTGTATGTATGTGCCACATCTTCTTTATCCATTCATCTGTCGATGGACATTTAGGTTGCTTCCATGTCCTGGCTATTGTAAATAGTGCTGCAATGAACATTGTGGTACATGACTCTTTTTGAATTATGGTTTTCTCAGGGTATATGCCCAGTAGTGGGAGTGCTGTGTTGTATGGTAGTTCTATTTTTAATTTTTTAAGGAACTTCCATACTGTTCTCCATAGTGGCTGTATCAATCTACATTCCCACCAACAGTGCAAGAGGGTTCCCTTTTCTCCACACCCTCTCCAGCATTTATTGTTTCTAGATTTTTTTATGATGGCCATTCTGACCGGTGTGAGGTGATACCGCATTGTAGTTTTGATTTGCATTTCTCTAATGATTAGTGATGTTGAGCATCCTTTCATGTGTTTGTTGGCAATCTGTATATCTTCTTTGGAGAAATGTCTATTTAGTTCTTCTGCCTATTTTTGGATTGGGTTGTTTGTTTTTTTGATATTGAGCTGCATGAGCTGCTTGTAAATTTTGGAGATTAATCCTTTGTCAGTTGCTTCATTTGCAAATATTTTCTGCCATTCTGAGGGTTGTCTTTTTGTCTTGTTTATGGTTTCCTTTGCTGTGCAAAAGCTTTCAAGTTTCATTAGGTCCCATTTGTTTATTTTTGTTTTTATTTCCATTTCTCTAGGAGGTGGGTCAAAAAGGATCTTGCTGTGATTTATGTCATAGAGTGTTCTGCCTACTTTTCTTCTAAGAGTTTGATGGTGTCTGGCCTTACATTTAGGTCTTAATCCATTTTGAGTTTATTTTTGTGTATGGTGTTAGGGAGTGTTCTAATTTCATTCTTTTACATATAGCTGTCCAGTTTTCCCAGCACCACTTATTGAAGAGGCTGTCTTTTCTCCACTGTATATTCTTGCCTCCTTTCTCAAAGATAAGGTGACCATATGTGAGTGGGTTTATCTCTGGCCTTTCTATCCTGTTCCATTGATCTATATTTCTGCTTTTGTGCCACTACCATACTGTCTTGATTACTGTAGCTTTGTAGTATAGTCTGAAGTCAGGGAGCCTGATTCCTCCAGCTCTGTTTTTCTTTCTCAAGATTGCTTTGGCTATTTGGGGTCTTTTGTGTTACCATACAAATTGTGAGATTTTTGTTCCAGTTCTGTGAAAAATGCCATGGGTAGTTTGATAGGGATTGCACTGAATCTGTAGATTGCTTTGGGTAGTAGTCATTTTCACAATGTTGATTCTTCCAGTCCAAGATCATGGTATATCTCTCCATCTATTTGTATCATCTTTAATTTCTTTCATCAGTGTCTTATAATATTCTGCATATGGGTCTTTTGTCTCCTTAGGTAGGTTTATTCCTAGATATTTTATTCTTTTTGTTGCAGTGGTAAATGGGAGTGTTTTCTTAATTTCACTTTCAGATTTTTCATCATTAGTGTATAGGAATGCAAGAGATTTCTGGTCATCAGTTTTGTATCCCGCTACTTTACCAGATTCATTGATTAGTTCTAGTAGTTTTCTGGTAGCATCTTTAGGATTCTCTATGTATAGTATCATGTCATCTGCAAACAGCGCCAGCTTTACTTCCTCTTTTCCGATTTGTATTCCTTTTATTACTTTTTCTTCTCTGATTGCTGTGGCTAAAACTTCCAAAACTATGTTGAATAACAGTGGTGAGAGTGGGCAACCTTGTCTTGTTCCTGATCTTAGTGGAAATGGTTTCAGTTTTTCACCATTGAGGACGATGTTGGCTGTGGGTTTGTCATATATGACCTTTATTATGTTGAGGTAAGTTCCCTCTATGCCTACTTTCTGGAGGGTTTTTATCATAAATGGGTGTTGAATTTTGTTGAAAGCTTTCTCTGCATCTATTGAGATGATCATATGGTTTTTCTCCTTCAATTTGTTAATATGGTGTATCACATTGATTGATTTGCCTATATTGAAGAATCCTTGCATTCCTGGGATAAACCCCACTTGATCATGGTGTATGATCCTTTTAATGTGCTGTTGAATTCTGTTTGCTAGTATTTTGTTGAGGATTTTTGCATCTATGTTCATCAGTGATATTGGCAAAGAAACCCCAAAGTTAGCAGAAGGAAAGAAATCATAAAGATCAGATCAGAAATAAATGAAAAAGAAATGAAGGAAACAATAGCAAAGATCAATAAAACTAAAAGCTGGTTCTTTGAGAAGATAAACAAAATTGATAAACCATTAGCCAGACTCATCACGAAAAAAAGGGAGAAGACTCAAATCAATAGAATTAGAAATGAATAAGGAGAAGTAACAACTGACACTGCAGAAATACAAAGGCTCATAAGAGATTACTACAAGCAACTATATGCCAATAAAATGGACAAATTCTTAGAAATGCTCAACCTTCCGAGACTGAACCAGGAAGAAATAGAAAATATGAACAGACCAATCACAAGCACTGAAATTGAAACTGTGATTAAAAATCTTCCAACACACAAAAGCCCAGGACCAGATGGCTTCACAGGCGAATTCTATCAAACATTTAGAGAAGAGCTAACACCTACCCTTCTCAAACTCTTCCAAAATATAGCAGAGGGAGGAACACTCCCCAACTCATTCTACGAGGCCACCATCACCCTGATACTGAAACCAGACAAAGATGTCACAAAGAAAGGGAGGCAGCTTTCTGATCTGCTCCTGATGGTCCTGCATTTGGCTCCATCTCACCCCTCATCTCAGTAAACAAGCCTCTAAGGATGGAAGCCTGAGGGTGAGGCCTGTGTGGGGCTCTCCCGAATCTATTAGGTCACTGCCAGTAAATGTGAGCAAACTCAGGAAGTCTGCTAGAAGTAAGCAATTAAAGAACAAAGGGAGGGACTTCCCTGGCGGTCCAGTGGTTAAGACTTCATGCTTCTAATGCATGGGGCCCGGGTGCGATCCCTGGTGGGGGAACTAAGATCCCACATGCTGCACGGCAGGGGTGGGGGAAGAACAAAGGGAGTTCATAGAGATGAAAAGCCTGATGGAGGAAATGAAAAGAACAAGGAAGAGCAGAATGGAAAAAAATCCAGTGAGGGATTGGGAAGACGAACTACAGGGATTCTTACAGAACATAGGCACAAGGTGAAACTGTGCCTGGAAAGACACGGCCTGGGGAGAAGTCCGGAGCTCTATGATTTGTACACAAGGGGCCTGGGCGGGGGATGGAGTGGCTGGAGGAGAAACGCTAGTTAAGGAACAGTAAAAGCAGCACACACATTCTATTGTTTATTTTCACTACAACCTGTAACAAAAGGAAGGCAATGACAATGATCCTCATTTTATAGATGGGGGACTCAGGTGCAGATTTGGAGAGAGAATTCCTGGTGGTCACCACACTGTGTGAGATGGAGCTAGCACTGGAATCCAGAAGTGCCGGCCCCTAGTCTCGTGCTCTTTCCGTGCCATCAGAAACACCGCAACGGGCTTGCCTGGTGGCGCAGTGGTTGGGAATCTGCCTGCCAATGCAGGGGACACGGGTTCGAGCCCTGGTGTGGGAAGATCCCACATGCCGCGGAGCAACTGGGCCCGTGAGCCACAACTACTGAGCCTGTGCGTCTGGAGCCTGTGCTCCGCAACAAGAGAGGCCGCGATAGTGAGAGGCCCGCGCACCGCGATGAAGAGTGGCCCCCGCTTGCTGCAACTAGAGAAAGCCCTCGCACAGAAACGAAGACCCAACACAGCCAAAAATAAATAAATAAAAAAAAATAAAAGTAACTTTCATCTTAAAAAAAAAAAGAAACACCGCAACAAGACTCCACATCATATGATGGATAACAGCACAGAGATACTCAGAAGTCACAGCCAGGGTGGAGGTGCTAAGGAGACAGGAAAAGCTGATGCAGATGGAGAGCTGTCAGCGTTTGCCTGGACTCTTTGCTTCCTACTTGTGTTTCCTAAAAACACCAGGAGGTTTTGTGTTTTTTTTTTTTTTTTTCAGTGTAAAGGACAAAGGACTTGGGATTAAAACACCTAGGTTGATTTTAGCTCATGGAAGTCTTTTATGCTCTAGTTGAATCTGGAAAATGAACCGAAAAATACCTCTTCGAGGATTAAATGGCAAAATGTGGAACAAAGTGCTTTGCCAACTGTAAAGTGATGTACACACTTATATATTGCTGGCAGGGCCTCTGCATATGGTAGTGTGGGATGTGCACTGAGCAAGGATTTCCCCTTTAAGGTGGGAGGGTGGGGAGCTCCTAGTCACATCAGAGCTGTAATCCATTTGCACACTTCCTACGTTCTTCCAGCAGAGGGCAGCAAAGGGCCTGGTCTCAAGAATCAGCTCTGACAGACGTAGGTCAAGTGTATGGTGGAAGGGGCACTTTTTCAATTTCATGAAGTTCACTGTATGCGTCAGTGGAGGCCCTGATATTGGTGTTCATACTTGCTGAGAAAGAATGAATAATGTATTGATTTGACAGCTATTTAAGCACAAACCGCAAGGCACAGAGGAGACATTGAGCAATCAGCAAGATGGACCCATGTTCTGACCTCATTTGCGTTTCGCTCAGTGAACAGGATGTACACAGACAGTTGATTACACTTGTGATAAAACAGAAAGAGACTCACAGTCTTAGAGAACGAACTTATGGTTACCAGGGGGGAAGGGTCGGGGGGAGGGATAGTTCGGGAGTTTGGGATTGACATTAACACGCTGCTATATTTAAAATGGATAACCTAGAGACTGTCATACAGAGTGAAGTAAGTCAGAAAGAGAAAAACAAATACTGCATGCTAACACATATATATGGAATCTAAAAAAAAAAAATAGTTCTGATGAACCTAGGGGCAGGACAGGAATAAAGACGCAGACGTAGAGAATGGACCTGAGGACAGGGGGAGGGGGAAGGGTAAGCTGGGATGAAGTGAGAGAGTGGCATGGACATATATACACTACCAAATGTAAAATAGATAACTAGTGGAAAGCAGCCGCATAGCACAGGGAGATCAGCTCGGTGCTTTGTGACCACCTAGGGGGTGGGATAGGGAGGGTGGGAGAGAGACGCAAGAAGAAGGAGACATGGGGATATATGTATATGTATAGCTGATTCACTTTGTTATACAGCAGAAACTAACACACCATTGTAAAGCAATTATACTCCAATAAAGATGTTAAAATAAATAAATAAAAATAAAATGGATAACCAACAAGAACCTACTGTATAGAACAGGGAACTGTGCTCAATATTATTTAACAACCTAAATGAGAAAAAAATTTGAAAAAGAATAGATACATGTATATGTATAACTGACTGAATCACTTTGCTGTACAATAGAAATTAACACAACATTGTAAGCCAACTATACTTCAATAAAATAAATTTTTTAAAAAAGAGATCTGATACTATCAGAAACAAATGATACGTGTGACAAGTGCCACCAAGAAAAAAATACCCTGCCTGCTGGGTCAGAGAAGGCTTTGTTCAAGGTGAGCCCGAGGCTGCGTAACAAAGGAGGAAGGAGGGTGAGGGGGTTGGCTTTGGGGACGGAGCGTGTGAAGGAGGGAGGAGACATACTGAACAGGCCCTGAGCAGGATGGAGGGTGAAGTGCTCATGACAAAGTGGCAATGCTCAGGGAAATCAGGCTGCTGGCGACGCCCGGGGCTCTGGGTAGGGATCGGAATATGCGTGTGGATTATGTTCTATTTCTTGACCTGGGTGCTGAGTACGTGTGGGCTTTTCCTTTGTGTTCATTCCCGAAGCTGTGCACTATGTACACGCATTTTTCCACAAGCACGGGGCACCAGTGCTCCTCAAGATGCCGGCCTGCGATGAGACAGGAATTTGACCAGAATAGAAATCAACGCGCTGCTGTTTCCACTGGGGTCTTGCTATGAAACCAGTGTGCTCAGAGTCACAGCTGATTTACAAGCTCCTGATTTTTGCAGACCTGAGGCGAGCAGGCTTGTAGATGTCACCAGTCTGTGGGCCCCAGCTTGGGTAGCACCTGTTATACTTCAGTAATAAGTTAATGGGGAAAAAAGGCCAGTGTGGCTGGCGTCTAAAGAGGGAAGGGAGAGTGACAAGAGATAATGCCCAAGAAGAATGTTATAAAAGCAGAGGGAGGGACGTCCCCATTGGCACAGGGGATAAGACACCACGCTCCCAATGCAGGGGGCCCATGTTCGATCCTTGGTCAGGGAACTAGATCCCACAATCATGCCGCAACTAGTAGCTCTCGTGCCACAACTAAGGAGCCCGCAAGCTGCAACTAAGGAACCCGCCTGCTGTAACTAACACCCAGCGCAACCAAATAAATGAATAAATAAATATTTTAAAAATATGGCAATTCTTTAAAACAAAAAGGAGAGGGAAAATGAATTCAAGGAGAGGAGGAGGAGAGGGAGGATGAGGAGGAGGGAGAGGAGGATTGTGTCCCCAAGAGACACAGCAGAGCGCAGAGGGGCAGAAGCAACTGGGTGCTCACCCCAGAGACCAGGCCTGCACCCCTGACCACCACAGCAGGCCAGGGCCCTGGGGAGCCTGAGGGCGAGGCCCTGCCTCTCACTTACTTACCCTTAATGCGAATATTTCTCTGACAACTTGTTTTTGCACTTGAACGGACATCTTTTATCCTTTTCTTTTCTAAAAGGAAAACAATTAATAGTCATTTATAACTGGAAACATAGATTTACGTGCTTTATACGTCACTATCTCAAAGTAATTTTTTCTGTCTTTCTACCAGTTTGGAGAGCAAGAGAGACAGGAGTCCTTATGAAAGAAAAATTATAGCATTGACCAAAAAAAATATAGCAAGCTCAAGGTAATAGATGGGAAGGTTAAAAGTATTACAGAAGCCAAATTTTCACAAATTAATATATATTAATATAACATATAACAATATATTTTATATATATATATATATATATACACTTAATACAAACACTAGAAGTAAATAAAGGATGTAGCCTTATAAATATTACATAGAAAGGGCTTTTTAAGGCAGAAGTACAGGGCATAAAGCAGTGATTCTCAATGATGGGTGATTTTGCCCCCAGAGGATATTTGGAAATGTTAGGAAATCTTTTTGCCAGCCTGGGAGGTGGGCGCTACCGCCGTCTGATGGGTGGACGCCAGGGGTGCTGCTGAACGTGTCACAATGCATAGCACAGCCTCTGCAACCAAGAATTAACCGGCCCCAAATAACAATAGTGCAAAAGTTGAGAAACTCTGACATAAACCATACTGGAAAAAATAAACTGATGTGCCTATATCTAAATATTAAATACTCTTGGGAATTCCCTGGCGGTCCAGTGGTTAGAACTCCATGCTTTCACTGCCGTGGGCCCAGGTTCAATCCCTGGTCCGGGAACTAAGATCCCACAAGCCACACAGCATGGCCAAAAAACCCCAAAAACCAAACCAAACCAAAAAAATCTAAACCCTCCACAGCCAAAAACTTCTCAAGTAAGTTAAAAGACAAAAACAAAATAAGAAAATTGCAGCAACAAGAGGTTAATCTCCCAAACTGATTAAACAACAAAAAAAGAAGAGTCATATATAAAAATAGGCAAATATGAATAGGGGACCTTCAAAAGAAAACATTCTGAAGAAAAATTTATTTAAAAAACAGGCATCTTAGTAAATATAGGCTACATAATGCTTTAATCATTTATGACCCTCCTAAATCTCAGTGGTGTATTATAGGTGTCAGCAAACTACGGCCCAAGGGCCAAGTCAGCCCAATGCCTGTTTTTTCTTTTTTAATAAACGTATTTATTTTTTATTTTTATTTTTGGCTGCTTTGGGTCTTTGTTGCTGTGCGTGGGCTTCCTCTGGTTGCGGTGAGCAGGGGCTACTCTCCATTGCGGTGCATGGGCTTCTCATTGCAGTGGCTTCTCTTGTTGCAGGGCACGGGCTCTAGGCACGTGGGCTTCAGTAGTTGCAGCATGTGGGCTCAGTAGCTGTGGCGCACGGGCTTAGTAGCTCTGCCGCATGTGGATCTTCCCAGGCCAGGGCTTGAACCCGTGTCCCCTGCATTGGCAGGTGGATTCTTAACCACTGTGCCACCAGGGAGGCCCCCAATGCCTGTTTTGGTATTAACATTTTATTAGAGCACAGCCAGGCCCACTTGCTTACATTTTTGTCTCTGCTGTTTTCACGCTACAATGACAGCGTTGAATAGTTGCAGTAGAGACTTTACGGCCAGCAAAGCCTAAATTATTCACTCTCTGGCCCTTTTTAGAAAAAGTTCTTCAAGCTTTGGCTTGGAAGTAGCCCTCTCACTTCCATCCACGTTTCTTTGGCCAAGTCACGAGGCCATTCCTGAGTCCACAGGGCAGGGGGGTGTGTGACCTTCTGAGATGTTGGTGAGCAGTACTGCAACCTTCAAAAGCGTATTTAACCACTCACAGAGCACAAAGAAATCCCAAGGAAAACACTGGCAGACTATCACTCTTGGCCTCTATGTTCGGCAAACAGAAAAGTCTTGTTATTTCTGGTGTTCGTGAAGATGTAGGGAAGAGGGTGTCCACACTGCATTCATGGGGGTCTAAACTGGCAACAATCTGATCATCAATGTGGGATTAGTTTATTTTATTATTTTATTTTATTTTATTTTTTTGGCCTTGACGCTTGTGGGATTTTATTTCCCCGACCACGGACTGAACCCGGGCCCTCGGGAGTGAGAGCACAGAATCCTAACCACTGGACCGCCAGGGAATTTCCAGTATGGGATAATTTTAAATATGCAGACCCACTGACCAATCTACTTCACTTCCAGAAATAAACCATTAAGAAATAAGACAGAGAATGTGTCCACTTCGAAGTCTGATGCCACTCCCGTCACTGGATCGGCCCGAATCAGAGAGGAGCCCCCAGACTCCGTGGACGAGAGGTGGCTCTGCTGATAGAAATGTGAACAGTAGACCCAGGGGAGTGGGGATGGGTTCTGCAGGGCACAGCTGAGGCGACCTGCACCCTGAGAACACGGTTACCTCTCCCAACAGCCACCCCCAGACCAAGAGACTCTGGCTCTGTCTTCACGCCCATTCGTCCGCCCCCTCCCTCCTTCTAGTAACTTTACGCCCCTGCGTCACCGTCACCCCGTGTCTGCTCCACGGGAGCCCCCCCACACTGAGCATTCAGGTGACAAATTCCATCGCCAGCCTTACTCTCTGGTGCAGGCTTTTGGGCACGTTCAGCCCTTGCTTTCTGGGCCTGTGTCATGACCTTCGAACTTCTGGTTGAGCCGTCCTTCCTTTCAGTCACCTGGTCCACCCCTTGGAGCATCTCTTGGGTTCTGCGTCCAGGTAAGGCTGACCCTGGGCCAAAGAGCGATTTGCAAAGAGTTTTACTTGAGGTCCCAGTGGCCCCCCTCCTCCCCGAATCTTCTCACACTCCGAGTCCCCCCACTTTGAGATCTCTGTACCCACTACTTCACTTTCACCTTGCTATTTCTCCATAGTTACTCCTCTCTTCTCTTGTGGGTATCTTTCTTTCTCCCCCAAACTCCTGTTTCTCTTTTCCCCCTTCAACTTCTCTTTCTGACTATTAATTACATGTGTATCAGTGAGAATCTAAGCTCCATGAGGGTAGGGATTTTTCTGTTTTGCTCACTGCTGAGTCCTCAGAACCTAGGACATGTGCCAGCACATCCCTCAGCTCAATTCATCTCTGTGGAATGAATGTGTAACAGGCAGCATATTTTAGAAAATATTCAAATTATGTATTTTTCACCCTTATAAATTGTAATGTCCAGGGTTCCCTAATTATTAAATCAATAAATTTCAGGGAAGGGGCAGATGCTGGCTAGATCTGAGAAGAAACCGCTCAGCTGAGGCCGTTTTGGAGATGCTACACTAAATCTTGAAACACAAATTTGTTGAGAGTGAAAGAGATTTCTTTGCTTCAAAAATTACCTTTATATACCCACAGGAGAAGCTTAGAGGTCTGAGTGTCAAGTTTTCCTAGAAGTCGCTGGTGGAGAGAACTCAGCATATGACAAGGAGACAGTGGCGCTGGGGACTGAGAGAAAGTGACAAGAGGAGGAGAAGGGCGATTCAAGGAGGTCCTAGTCCCCTCCCAGGTCAAACCCCAAGATTGAGGGGTGTTGGAAACAAACAGAAAAATTCGGGGAATGTCCAAAGCAGTGGAACGCATGTCATGATTCATGTTTGGGGGCTGACAGGAGATTCCCTCTCAGGGTGCTGCATTCAAGGGCTGGAAATCCAAGGGAATCCCCACCAACTGGCACACCTTGAACTAAAGCAAAAAGGAGAAAGGAGAGGGGAAGGCGAAGAGGAAGAGAACGCAGAGGAGAAGGAGAAAAGGTGATGAGCACAAAAAGGAATAAAGCAGACGATCCAGAAGAAGGCAGAGTCACGTACATTTTTGTTTCTTGTTCTGCAAATAACACGATTGTCATGCATGGAGTCAATGCATGTTAAGCATCGCTTCAGGTGGTTTTGAACACTCCGTGACAACAAATCTAACTCCAGTTTGGGATTGGGAGTCCGAATCCTGCCTGCACATTCAGGTTTGCTTTGTCTATTCTTCCTGGTTCTGAACTTGCACTGGACACAGTCCTAATCTCAAAACTGACGGATGCCTCTTGTTCACCTCCACCCCATTCCTTCCCAATGATAAGAGAAAAGAAGCCTGTTGGAATCAACATGGTTCTCCTTTTGTGAGGAGGAGCCTTTGATGGGATGACCTAGGGGTGGAGATGGGGCTGGCTGTGCTCTAGTGACAGCCGGGTGGCCGTGTGGCTGGAGAGAAGAACCCTGATGAATACCAAGGGAATGACGACTTCACCCTTCTTGCTTACCTCTTGGGAGACTTTTTTTCTGTCTTTTTTTTGAACTTGACCAGCTATGTATTTTTCTCTTCCTTCCTAAAACAGAAAAGAAAATCATCTCTTATGGCTATATATATTGATCTACAAGCTTGAAACATCAATACTTTTTTTTTTTTTTTAAGAAAGCTGCGTTTTATAGCTACTTTATTTATTTATTTATTTATTTATTTTTGGCTGTGTTGGGTCTTCGGTTCGTGCGAGGGCTTTCTCCAGTTGCGGCAAGCGGGGGCCACTCTTCATCGCGGTGCGGGGACCGCTCTTCATCGCGGTGCGCGGGCCTTTCACTATCGCGGCCCCTCCCGTTGCGGGGCACAGGCTCCAGACGCGCAGGCTCAGTAGTTGTGGCTCACGGGCCCAGCCACTCCGTGGCATGTGGGATCTTCCCAGACCAAGTCTCGAACCCTTGTCCCCTGCATTAGCAGGCAGATTCTCAACCACTGCGCCACCAGGGAAGCCCCATCAATACTTTTTAAGTAAAATTTTTTCTATCTTCCCATCACTTTGGGGAGGCAAGAAAACCAGGAGACCTATGTGAAAAAAGTACTCGGAAATGAAAAAGGATTGAATAAAGAAGTAATAGAGATATACTAAATTATTAACATTAAAATATATCATTTTCTAATTAATAACCAGTTTTTTCAAGAGTAGAAGAAAATATAGAGAGATTGTTATAAGCCATAGATATAAAAGATCTTCTTAGCCAAAGAAGGAAGGTCCTTAGCCAAGGACCCAAATTGTAAAGGTAAAAGATGAACAAATTTGACTGCTTAAAAAATTTAAATGCACATACTTCAAAAAACATCCACACAATATTAAAACAAAAAAGGGGAAAACTGCAATATATGTAACATTAGGGGGTTACTGCCCTTAATAGATAAAGCAAAAGATGCATAGTACACTAGGAAAGTGGGCAAAAAGCATAAATTGGAAGTGCTGTAAGAGGAAATACAAATGACGCATTTATTTTAAAAGTGTCTTTTTTTTAAAGTTTTTTTTTATGTGGACCATTTTTTTAACGTCTTTGTTCAATTTGTTACAATATTGCTTCTGTTTTATGTTTTAGGGTTTTTTTTGCCCCGAGGCATGTGGGATCTTAGCTCCCCGACAAGGGATCGAACCTGCACCCCCTGCACTGGAAAGCGAAGTCTTAACCACTGGACTGCCAGGGACGTCCCTAAAAGGCATCTTTAGACCACCAATAATCCCCTGACAATGCATTGTTTAGTTTTAATTAGACCCAAACTTTTAAAAAGTTTTATCATGTCTGGGTTGATGAGGATGTAGTTAATGAACACTCGTGTGTTATTAAAGGAAATGTAAACAAATACATTTTCTGGAGAACAGTTTGGTAACAAATATGAAATTTAAGATATACAGACTCTAACCAAGTAATCTCGCATTTAGAAATTAATTCTGAGGAAATTATTGGACAAGTGTGCAAAAATACCAACACACACAATATGATTTCTATTTTCAGATAACAATTGGATATAGCCTAACTTACTACCAACAGGTTATTATTGAAACAAATTGTTAATCACACAATAATGAAAAAAGTGTTTATAGGATAGACTATGTAGTATGAGCATGTATATATATACATAAAGAATGTATACATATAAAGAATACATATATATGAGAATGTATGTGTTTTTGTAAGTTATAAAAATAAGGTGGGGGAAGGAGATTAAATAGGTGTTTAAATTCCTGATTAATAACTTTCTGTACTGTTTGCAGATTTTATGAGGAACATTGTATCGGGCAGGGCAGGAGAGGCTACGGCTGCAGTACAAGCAAAAGCAGATCTTGGTGGCTTAACATGCAACAGTGTATTTCTCTGTCATGCAGAGTTCTCTGCAGGACGTGGAGGGGGTCTCCAGGGCAGCTGTCCGCTATGAGTGGTGCTGAGATCCACACTGCTTGGCCTTTTGCGACCTCCCTCTTCCACACGCTTCTACAATCAGGGGAAGAAAGTGTGAAGAACTAAGCAGTATCTCGTACGTTTTGACTCAGGAGTGACACCCATCTCACCAGCTCCTCGGTCAGAACTAGTATCATGGCGCTGTCTCCTGCAAGGAGCTGGGAAATGCATCTTTCCAAGTGTCTGGGAAGGGGAGGAGAACCGGAAATAGTGGAGAGTGGTAGTACCGCCCACCACACAGTGTGCAGGGCCGGTTGTTCCTCTTTCTCCGTTCTTTCCTTTTCCTTAGTAGTAAAGCTGCTGATTTCGAGCTGGATACTTGTCCTTCTAAAATAAAGACTGCATTACCCAGCCTCCTTTGCAGTCAGGTGTGACCATGTAACTCGTCCTGGCAGTGAAATGGTAACAGAATTACTAAATGCAACATACAGATAGTGTCCTTCGGGGGAGGAGGCATGCCTCTCCTTGACCTTGCCTCTTTCCTCTGGATGGAATGCACACTTGCTGGCTGGACCCCAGTGAAGGGGATACTGCATGCTGAGGCTGAGGGAGCAACAGCCAGAATGAGCTGCGTATGGCACCAGCCCTGACCACCTACTTCTGTACGAGAGAGAAATAAGCTCTCTAATTTCAGCCACTATTTTTGGGGGGATGATGCGGTTTTCTGTCACACACAGCAAGCTAATTTCAAAGGCTACAGCATATTGCTTTTATAGTATGAAAAAATTTCTATGTTGAAAAAAGCACACATCTGTAAAAAAGCACACATCTTTTTCTGGCTTAGATGTCTTTTGTAGCCCGAAGGGCATAAAAACCAATAAAAATAATATCAAACCCACGCTAATAGAGACCAAGTAAGTTCTTTACACTTACGTTTTTCCCCAGGAGATTTTCCCAAAGGCAGTTTGCTTCCCTTATCCATGGGATCTAGAAGGTATGAGAAAGAAAGTGATTTTTAAATAAGCAATCTTTACGTTTTGTGACCACATTCATTTCAGACAATACTGAGTTGGTAAAGCTTTGACAGTATTAATTCTATACCTTTCATTATAAAGGAGAATGATGGCTCCTGAAGAGGGTTCTAGGGACCAAGATGCTAGTCCTGTGCCAGCCAGCCTTTATCCACAGGATCTTGGGAAAACCCATTAATCCTTTACATCTCAAATTTGAATAAATCATTCAACTTTCTCCAAAGGTGGTCGTGAAAATAAAATATATTATTCAGGATAAAATTAGAAATATACATTGTATGAGTCAGTGTAATGCAGGAAAAACTTGTTAAAAATGATAGTTTGTATTTTAATATGGTCAAATGTAATTCATTCTTTCTGACAGTAATGAGATATTTGTCATTTGAAAGTCACATTTGTTCTGTGGGAGTTCTGTGAAGATGTGACACAGTGACTGAATTACCAGCAAACAGAAGAATGCTCTGCTTTTCTTTTCCCTCCGAGGATAACAGTAACAATGTGAGTAACAGTAGCCACGGTGAGGAGTGAATTAACGTGCACCATTTGTCCAGCATTTGCCCACAACAGTGTCAGAAGCTCGGGCTCAGTCATAGTATTACATTTGTGTTTATGATCAGCTGTTCTCATTTCAATTTTCACAGAAAGGTCATGTGAGAAACATGGAGATTGGGATCTTAGGAAAAACCTGGATGGCTTGGCACTGCAATAAAGTACCATGAATATACTTAGAGCATGAATACTTGGCAGTGGTAAGTTGCCCCAGAATTGGTTCTTGGGGGTGAAAAAAACTTACTCTTTTTATGTATAAAGCACAAATAAATATATCCAGTACAGAAATGGATATATAGTATACTTGTGGTATTGAAATATCCTGGGGGGTAGGGTTCATGATTAGAAAAAAATATCTAAATGGGCTCCCTGGAGCAGTGATAATGAAAAAATGGCTGAGAAACTCTGACTCAGAGTGAAGCAGCTCTAAGTTTGGGCTCCTGATGACCATACTGAGAGACTTGCAATCCCTCACCTTTACCGTGGGTGAGTCTTGGTGGTGTGCTGGGTGGCTCCTGGGGTCTCTTTCCTTCATTCATCTCTGAAGTGCCATCACTGACCTCTGAAAAAAGAAGCAACATTCATCTTATATCTCAGTAAATGCCCTCTGGAAAGTCCCTGCAGAATCTCCCAGAGACCCAGGAAGGACCTTGCACACTCTGGGGCTGAAGGCTGGAGGTTCCGGTCCTGATGAGACCCTGCGACTACCTCCTGAGAATAATTCTACCGCTGGTCCTGTCTGCCACTCAGGGGAGGAGCAGAGCAAGGCTGGTCAGCAGTGGTCCCTCCACTAATGGAATGTCCAGTGGGGGGCAGTCATCTGAGCCCCTGGACCAAAGGTTTCGGGGAGTCCCGGCAACACTTTCAGGAGATCTTCAAGGTCAGAATTGTTTTTATAATTAGATGTTCTTTGCCTTTTTTTTGCTATGTTGACTTTTGCACAGATGAAGCAAGAGCCAAGGCAGGTAAAAATGCTGGTGCCTCAGTACAAATCAAAGCAATGTCCCCAAACCTTAGAAGGTGGCATTGCATTCTTCACTACCACTTACTCAACATGGAAAAAAAAAGCCAGTTTCATTTAAGAATGTTCTTGATGAAACAGTTAAAATTATTAATTTAATTAAATTTCTACCCTTAAGGACACATCTTTTTAATAGCATATGTAAAAAACTGGGTAGAACATGTAAAGCAGTTTGCTGCATCTTGAAGTACCATGTCTCAAGACTAACACTCAAGTGATTGTCTGAGTTGCAAGCTCACTGTAAAATTAAGTGAACCAAAATTTTCTAATTGTTTATGATAGTATAAAATCTGGCATGAGTAGAAGATCCACTCAAAACACAAGATAGCATAAGACATTTTATTACAACAGAGTATATGGTCTCAGACTCTATGTTACACCTAACCTTTAAGAAACTATCCCTTGTTGAGTTTTGGTGTAGTATCAAAAGTGAATATCCACAGATATCTCAAAAGACTGTTGAAATACTCCACCTTTTTCAGCTACAGATCTGTGTGAGGCTGATTTTCTTCCTATGCTTCAACCAAAGCAACAAATCACAACTGACTGAATACAGAAGCAGGGATAAGAACCCAGCTGTCCTTGATGGTGGAGGTGGGGGAGCGGGGAATAGGTAAAGGAGATTAAGAGGTATTGGGCTGGCCAAAAAGTTTGTTCGGGTTTCCTGTAAGATGTTAAGGAAATACCTGAACAAACTTTTTGGCCAACCCGAAACAAACATCCAGCTATAAAATAAATAAGCTATGGGGATATAATATCCAGCATAAGAAATAAGGTCAATTATATTGTAATAACTTTGTATGGGGACAGATTCTTACTAGACTTATTGTGGTAATCATTTCACGGTGTATGCAAATGTCAAACCACTATATAGTGTACCTGAAATTAACACAATACTGTACATCAAACATATTTCAATTAAAAAAAAAGAAAAAAATTTCAAAAGAACCTTTAAAAATAGAAAGCAATTGTTAACAAGATATAGATTGATGCTATTAAAAATGTTCCCTCTCAGCTTTCAATATAATACAATGAAGATATATACAAAAATATTAAGGAAGCACATGGAAAAGAGAGTGAAAAAATGTTTTTTTTTTTTTGAAGAATGCAGCCATCTTTGATTAAGGTAGACGTTAAAGAGATTTGCAAAAATGTACAATGATACCACTCACCTAATTTTTTTATTTGAAAAATATATTTATTTTTCATAAAAATATGTTATTTATGGTAATAGGTAATTGGTTGATTGTGGGCTGCAGGAGAGACCCTCCCACGCTGAGCATTCAGATGACAAATTCCATCACCAGCCTTACCCTCTGGTGCAGGCGTTTGGGCACATTCTGTCCTCCTCTTTTTTGCTCTTGTCGTGACCTTTGTGTTCCTGGTTGAGTCATCCTCCCTGTGAGTCACCTGCTCTGCCACTTGGAGTGTCTTTTGGGTTCCATGCCCAGGTAAGGCTGCCCCTGGCCAAACAGTGATCTGTGAGTAGTTTTCGTCGGGGTCCCAGTGGCCCTCCTCCTCCCCCAACAGTGACCTCCTTCTCACACTTCCAGCCCCCTCACTTTGAGATCTCTATACCCCTGTGCCTCACTTTTCTCCTGCGATTTCTCTGTAATTATATATTTTTTCTTGTGTACACCTTTCTTTCCCCCTCCCCCGCCCCCAGACTCACCATCTGCTCTCGCTCTCTGTGCAACCTTTTGAAATCAATCAGATAAATTTGGGGGAATCCCAGAGCACTGGGGCTGATTTCCTGTTTCCTGGCTTGAGACCCCTGCTGCCAGAAAGTGCCACATCCAAGTAAACATGGCCAGATGGTCTGTTGCAGCAGAGGAGGAGTCTTGTAAAGCACTTTTCCAGGTTCCCTAGGGCCTGTGTGTGATACAGGAGACAGGAGAGATCCAGGGGTCCCTGGGTGCCTCTAGTAGGGAAAGTGCAAGGTATCAAAGAATTGAGAGGCAGGGGCCCTGCAATGGGGAGTGAGGCTGGGACCTACAGGATTTGCAATGCCAGGAGGTGAGGGGGGTGGGTGTTAGCGTTAGGGTTCTCGTCTCCCTTTATTCTGCCAATGAATTTTATATTTGTATCTTTGGACCAGATTTTGTATTGAGTGTGCCAAATTGGCATGCTGTGGGGAAATTAAGTTTCCTTGATTTCTCAGTGCTTCTGTAAAAAGCCCGAGCCTCCTGAGACACAAAAGTGTATACAGTATAAAGATAGGGGATGTTTGCTTTCACTTCCTGTAGAATTATTTCACTTTTCATATACCATAGAAAATAAATCTGTAGCTAGTTAATTGCTGTTTAATCCAAAAAGGTAATAAAACTTCTCATCTCCTGACATGGCCAAAGGGTTACAGCCAGGGCTAGGTTCCTAGGTTAAGTGCCAAAGTACCAGGGATACTGGAGCACTCTATCCCTAGGTATTTACATGTCAAAGGGGATGAAGCCCAGAACTTGGACACATCTTTAGTAAAAGCTGGAGACACCTGGGGTTTCTCTGCCTCTTGGAAAGAGGCATTTAAATTCTCCCAAATTAGGGTGAGGACCTGGATCTTTTCAGTCATCGCAAAGCAGCAAAAAAATTTTTTTCTCTTTTCAGGAGGCGAGCATGGCTGTCCTTGTCCTGTATGTAAACAGGGCAGAAAATCCATCATTCTTTCTCCTGTGTCTATAGGGTATAATCTGCCACTCACACAGAAAGATTTCATCAGCTCTCTTCTCGAGCCTGTGGGTCTGCGTGTGGGGGAAAAATGCTGCCGTGTTGAGCTGGTTGTGAACATCAATAAAGAATTCTTTTCCCTGACCCAGGTGCTTTGTGTTTCTGCAATATTCATATATATAAAGAACATCACTCTGCAAGAGGGGGTAATATCTCAGAGCCTCACAGCACTTGACAAAGCACATACCTGGCACACGTGCATAGAAGGTTAGCACAAATGTAGAAACGAGCAGGTCAAAAATTGAATTCTAAAAATTTTCTCCCAATATATTTGCATCCTTTCTCAGCAACGGCATCACCATTCACCCAGCCATTTAAGCCAGAAATTGAAGAGCAAGGCTTGATTTCTCTCTCTCATCCTCAGCTTCCAATTTACCAAGTCTCATCAACTCTACCTTCAACTAATCTTGAGTAGACCCTCTTCTTCTATCTCCGCTGCCAGATCTGAAACCAGGCTACTATCAACTCCCATGGCACCTGCCCTCCCAAGGGGTTGCCCTCTTTCCATTCTTTTCTATTTCCAATTCATTCTTTATGTAACACCAATATTGGTCTCGCCGTTTAAAATTGGATCACGTCACTTCACTGATTAGATCTCTTCAGTGGCTCCCCATTGCATTTAGAATAAAATCCCACCTCCCACATCTTGGCTGACAAGGGTGAACTGTCTCTAGCCTCCAGCCCCCTCTGGTGCTCTCATCTTACCTCTCGGGAGGCTTTTCTTCTGGCGTCTCTTCTTTGAGGTTAACCAGATATTTCTTTTTCTCTTCTTTTCTAAAAAGAAAAGATACAGATCATCTTTTATTAGCTAAAATCATTGATCTACTAACCTCATATGTCAACAATTTTTAGCTTTAACTTTGGGTCCTCAAACCACAGTGGCCAGGAGGCCATTGGCGACCTTAGGTGATGCTGAAATTCTAAAGTGGCAGAGGAGAGAGAGAAGTGAAGAAATGGAGACAATAAGTTTAGGTAACTCATTTCTAGAAGTTTGGTTGTGAAACGGAGGGGAGAGCTATGGAGGCTGCTGAAGTGAGATGAGGATCAAGAGAAAGTTCCTGTTATGAACTGTGATAGGCTTGGGCATTGGCTGAATGAATGTCCTTGTGAGAGGGAGATGCTGAATTCTTGGGGAAGAGAAGGGACCATGGATACTGTCAGAAGAGGTGGAAGGATTGCCTTGGAGAAAAAGAAGGAACTGGAAAGGAGAGGAAAGATGCAGTTGGGGTTTGCAGGGTGGGAGCAGGAAGTGACGGAACTCCCATCTGATTTTTTTCTATGAAACAGGAGGAAAGGTCATCTGTTATGCAAAAAAGGGGGCAGTGAGGCATCAGAGGTTTGAAAAAAATTGCTCAAGGTTTGAAAGGATTGTCACAGGAAGTGGAGCTGTGACGCCGTGTGGAGGGATCATTTGTGCTGGAATCACGAAGACACAGTGGGTACGCGCTGCTCAGCTGTGTGCCTCTCCCCAGCAGTGCCTGATTTCAAATGCAGGAAGTGTGCGGGAAGCAGACAATAGTTTCCTCGAACATCTGCCAGAGAGTTCTAGGAAAAGACAGAGAGGCACGGCAGGTGAAGATAGCAGAAGGTTACTGAAACGACGGATCTTCAACTCTGAACTGGTAAGAAGGGTCATGAAAGAAATGCAGATGATGGATTGGAGAAGAGAAAGGCCAGTGGACTGGTCACCCAAATGAGATTGAAGGACAGCTGCAGAGGAAACAAATTGTAAGGAAGAAATCAGGGAGGGATATTTTTGAATTCATTTTTATAGATTGGGCTGAGAAGGAGAGATCAGAAGTTGAACAATAGTTATAGAAGGAGCAAATTTCAAGCATTAAGTGTCAAAAAAAAAAAAAGGAAATCTCAAATTAACTATTGGGAAGTTGAGCCAGGTTTAAATGATGAAAAGGCCTGTGGATCGCCTTTGGGTTCGGGAGGGCAAGAATGGGTGGGGAGAAAAGGTCACTGGAAATAAGCAGAAGAAGGATTTGAGAGGTCAGAATATTGGATGGGTCTGTTATCCACATGTACCTTGAAGATGTCCAGGATGATGGCAGGACTTGAAGTGACAGAAAGACTCTGAGTCAGCCTTGAGTTCTTCCAGGGAGCAGTGGGGAAGTCAACAGATGATAGTGATGAAAAGGGAGTGAGCATTTCACTTGAATGGCTAAGCCTCAAAGGAGGGGATGGGGAGCAAGGGGCCGGGTGGGGCAGTGTGTAGCAAGGGGTGGCATCAAACCTGCCTTCAGCCACGGGGTGAGGGGCAGTAGAAAATATGCGGCCTTGTCTTAAGAGGAAGCAGAGTCCTCTTGGGGAACCAACTTTCAGTTAAAGAGGGAAGTGCGACTAACTCTATAAGAAGTCGTGTGTGTGGGAGACCTCGATGGTTTCAGAACAAACAATTCCGATGGGTGCATATTTCAATGGCCCTAAGTGCCTTCTCGTTTCCCTATAATTTTCATGAAGGCCTTAGAGGAAGACGCAGTGAATGGGAAACAAACTGTATTAGGCATGATGACTATAATCACCTAGTGGGTGCTTATGATAAGATGCAGCTCCAAATTCACCCTCCTGAGATCTTCAGGAGAAAGGCAATCCTTACCTTTCTTGCTGGGAGGTGCCCTGGATGCCTCCTGGAGCTCCTTTGGGTCACTTGGTTCAGGAGCATCGTCTCTTATCACTGACAAAAAATATATAATTCACTTTAGAACTCAGCACAGGCTGACGAGAAAGTGCTGAGGGAGATTGGTGGGAGAGCCAGAGGGCGGAGAGCACCTACAGCACAGGTCTGGGGACTCGCCAGGGTTCCCTGGCTCTGCCTTGGTTTGATCAACTTGTGATTACTGCTACCTGTGTGATTATCACAGTGAACCAGGGAACAACCGCCTCGCAGAGGAGGGCTCAGTTTGAGCCCTTTAGAAAGGTTTCCCTTTCTCAGTGGAAGAGAAGTACAAAGGCCCTCAGCAGCTAGTGTGCGTGGTGATCTTGAATTCTGACGGCCACAATGAGGATGAATGCTTTTGCCATGTGTAAAGTACATGCTATTGCTTAGATGTCTGTGATGTGATCTTTCTAAACTGCTGTATCTGTGATTATTTCATCTTGAGAAATAGTGAAGGAGGTTAAGTGCCCTATGTATTTCCACCTATTTGCTGTCGAAGAAAGCAGGGGTCAGCTTGTACTTGCCAGCACCTGCTAGCAGCAAGAATATACAAAGTCCCTCTAGCTTTTGCTGCACGAAGAAAGACAGAAGGACTTGAAGCCATGACAGATAAAGACCCATCTCACAAAAGGTAGTCACTTCCTTGTTTACACAAGGCTGTGAGATCTGCCTCAAATTCCATCTTACATAGGAATAGCTAACTGAGGCAGCTAGCAAGCAGTCGTTAGACTTTAAAAATGATTTATTTCATTTCAAATTATTTAAATATCTTAAAAATCCCAATGATGTAAAAATGATGAGGGTTGAATGTGAAAGTTCCCCCAGTCAGGGTGAGGGCTGGGAAGGAGGACCATCCGTGTCTGGAGCACCAATTCAGTGTTTTTGTTTGCTTTGCATTTTGATGCAGCAGTTTGGACCTTTACCTTCTTGAAGTGGCCTCAGAGAGTGGCTGAGTCTAATAGTCCTGCCATGACTCAGCCCCTTGTCCTTTCCCCGGGGTTCCCACCACATTGCCTCCTGGCAGATGAATGTTCTCCCTTTGCAGACCCCTTAGGGGTGTTTGGAGTCCAGGTCATGATACTGAGCAGGACACTGTGGGGCTCGTGGGCACAAAAGCCTTTCTGTGTCCCCCATTTCTTGATTATAGGAAATAGGCTTCATTCAGCCTCCATGACCTTCCCTGAGTTCCAACCAGCAGGTTCAAACAGATGCTAATTAGGGAAGGGAGGGGATGTGGAGACAAGGGAGGACCGGGTGAAAGAAACAATAGTGCAGCCTTGGGGCAGGGTCCTGGTTCCCCCTCAAGGGATACGCATAAGAGTAGCTTTGAGCTGTTTTGCAGATACTGAAACCCCCACCAGGTGGAAGAAGTTAATGGGATGTTGCCCACAAGCACACAGACCCCAGACCGGTTGAAGCCAGAAGGCTGAAGATGCTGACTCCCACTTACGTCACCACCAACCAATCAGAAGAAGGTCCACGAGCTGATCACGCCCCCTTGGAACTATTACTATGAAACCTCTCACTACCCCCTCCAAGTTGGGACACACAGTTTTGAGGGCACTAACCTGCTGTGGCCCCCTTTGCCTGGCAAAGCAATAAAACTATTCTTTTCTGCTTCACCCAAAACTCTGTCTCCGAGATATAATTCGATGTCTGGGTATAGAGGCTGGATTTGGCTTCAGCTGGGCAAGTACTAATGGGGCTCCTGTCCCTTGCCCTCAGTGCCGTCTCCTGGTCCACCTTTCCCAGACCTGTCCCCCTCGCCCTCCCCAGGGACTCTCTCTCCCTTTCCAAGCTCCCGAGGACGGGCTGAGCAGCAGGATCTGGGCCAAGATGGTGATAGAGAGCGGAGAGGAGAAGCCCGTGCCTGGATGATCCAAATGGCTTCTCCTCGTGGGAGATGTGAAAGCTAAGGTGAGCCTAAGTTGTCCAAATCAAGATTACCTGGTACGGGGCCTGATGCAGCACAGGACATCTCTTGAGTGTCTTCTTTATCTTTTATTTGGGGAATCAGGTTGTCACTGGACACTGAGCAGAGGGAGAAAAGGAATTTCAGATCCGAGGACCCAAGAGCAGGAACCAGAAGTGGGAGGAACAAGAACAATCTATTCCAGCAGGTAAAAATGATGGGCCAACCAAACACCAAGGCCCCTCGAGGGTGGGGGAGGGGGACAGGGAACAATTATTTCCTTTCTTTCTTTCTTTTTTTTTCTTTTTTTCTTTTTTGGCTGTGTTGTGTGGCTTGCGGAATCTTAGTTCCCCAAAAAGGGATCGAACTTGGGCCCATTGTAGTGAAAGCGCCAAGTCTTAACCACTGGACTGCCAGGGAATTCCCCAATCGTTTCCTTTCAATCAGTCACTTACTAATTTAATAACGCAGACACTTTTTTTTTTCCTTTGAAAATCTAGAAGATGGACTCTTCCATTGTTATTGGCTTTGGGGTTATGCTAACCTTATTTGGATGGTATTTTTTAGATGGGTGGAGAAAACATCTGGACCAAACAGGGCCCTTTATTCTCGGTATTGGAGAGCTCAGAACCCATGATACCATTTTTGACAGCGGCCAATAATATTCCACAGTTACATTTAATGTAATCAAAGTCCTTTATCCTGATGGTTGGGGGAGATAAATGACACAATTTTAGAAGCTAATCAGGTCCAGCAACCTTTAAACATTTTATCATCTTTTCTAATAATTTCAATAACCTCCAAACCATATAAAAATGAATATGGTTGAAACTGAAAGGTCCCTGTAATCAGAGGGTGAGCAGTCGGTAAGCACTGAGGGTGGGTGTGTTGCACAAGTTACTTTTCAGTTCAGAACAGTGTGTTTTGAGTGTTGGTTTGACAGGGCTCTTGGACGTGACAGCATCAAAGTGGCTGTGGTGGCATCCCTGACAAGAGGTCCTGAGCCGTGTTGGTGCGTCGGCCCCCCTCTCGTTTTTTTCCTTGTCACTCCCAGTTCTTTTTCCTGGGGCTCCTGCCACAGCCCTCTTGGCTTGTAGGTGTGTGTCCTCCCTTCACAGCCACCTTGAGCTGGGCAAATCGGCCCCAAGCAACACTGCCTGAACAGGGACAGGGTAGCTTGGGCGTCTCTTGTGAATTTTCATCACTTATTTGGGATGTCAAGTTGTCATTGGTCATTGAAGACAAGAAGAAAAATCACAGGTTACAGGGACAGGGTGTCAGGGAGGAGAGTGGAAAAAATGTCAGGGGCGGGCAGAGTACCAAGGGCCAAAGGGCAAAGGGTTGGGCTCTTCTAGGGGTGAGAAGCAGGTGTTCTGGGCTCTGGGGCTTACCCAGGCCCCTGGCAGTGCCCACCACCCTTCTTGGAAAGAGCTGTGTATGGTGGTGCGTGCACGGGAAGGAGTAGATCAAAAAGACAGGACCCTGAGGTTCTAGGGCCACAGGCACCCGAGGCTGGGGCTGCACAGGTGTTGGACAGCGTCTGTTTCTCACCTGGAGTGAGCCTTCCTTCCTGGACGATTCCGGGGAGAGCCACGGTGAGGCCAGCAGGGCTGGGCTGCCCGTGCAGGATCTCAGCGCTGGGCTGGGCAGGTGCTCCGGGCTTGCTGACACTGGGTGAGCAGGGCGGGAGGCTCAGTGGGGGGTGTTGGCAGGTGGGCAGCGGCAGCAGTGCCCAGGGGGAGCTCCTTCCTGTTGGGTTGGCTGCGGCTTCGAGAGGAATCGTTGTGATTCTGCTCCACCCTCCGTTGGAAATGACAACTGGGATTGGCGAAGGATCACACATTAGTACCTCGGAATTATCTGGAGAAGGGGATTTCTTTATACTTGACGTTCAATAGGACAAGGGCGTGGAGTCTTTCACTCTCTCACAGGTGCGTAGAACTGAATCATCATCACCTTCGTCCATTTGTGGCCCCTTTAGATTTTCTTTCTTTGATTTGAACATGTAGTGCTATAACAACTGCTTCTCACCTCTGATCTCATACCAAAGTGGTTTCACACATGAAGCTGAGATTGACTTCGTACCCAGGGATTTATTTTCTTTAGTGTTGGCTTCAGATTTTAGACAGTTACGTACAATGCTATAATGTTAAATGTCATCCTTGTTTTAAGAAATAAATATCTCACATCTCCCTGGAGCAAATAAGAGACAATACAAATTCCTTCGCACAGTGTATTAGGACCTCTATATTCTGGTTTCTGCTCATTTCTGCAGACTCCGTTTCCATGCCTTCTTGCCTTGCACCCTGTGATCTGGCCACACCAAACTTCTCTCCCGTCCCCAATACCCCAGGCCCTGGGCTTTCTGCATGCCGTTCCCCTGCAAGGCCAGGGTCGGGTTTCTTTTATGATTCTACTCTATTTATTTCAGAAGTAAAGTTGTCTCAACCCGTGAACAAAAAAAGGAAAGTAAGGCCAGATTTTAGAGAGGGTCCCAGAACAAAATCACAGAGTTGGATCCAGAAGGATGCTTGAGCTCAGCCAGGCCGGGGGTGTGGGGTGGGTTGGAGGTACCTATCAGTGTGTGGGTCCCTCTGACTCTTAGATTTACTTAGCCTGGCCTTTGAGCACATATTTCTCCCAGCACTGCCCTGATCCTGCCAAGAGCTCAGGCCCACGTGCAGCTGTGCCTGCCTCAGGGAGGACTCTTCTCTTTTGCTGCTCCTTTAGCTCAAGGAATCATTTCTCCCTTTGAGGAGGAGCCTCTTAATGGGAAAATGTCAAAGACCAGATGAAGAGCTGTCAACAGTGGTGACTCCACTAATAAGAATGTCACAATTCAGTGTGATCTACCGGTCCTTCCCTTGTTGTTCTCAGATAAATGAACCACGTACTTTGACTAAACTAAGTGATTTTACTGCCTGTTCCTCTTACTCTTGCTACTTTCTTCCCAGCAATGTCATTGCTCTTTTTATACTCCTTTACTTATGCAGCCCTTTCTCTTTCTCAAGGAACTTCATTCTCTACTTCTTTCTCATACCCTCTCTTTCTATCTCTATGTCCACAATTCCCCTTCCTTCCTCTTTAGCTACCTTTCTTCCCTCCTCTAGCTTTACAATCTGCCCTCCAGCTGTCCTCATTTAAAATAGTGATCATAATCTTGGAACCTGGAATTAGGAGACCCAAGTAGGACTCTTGGCTCTGCACTTAACAGACAAGTAACTTTGGGAAAGTTATTCTGAGCCTTAATTTCCTTATGTGTCGTATGGGGATAATAATGACTTCATAGGATTGTTTTAAAGATGACATAAGATAATCATATAAAGTGCTTGGGCTAATGCCTGGCACATAGTAAGCACTCAAAAAACAAACAAACAAACAAACAAAAAAACCCCAAACCAAACCAAACCAAAACAAACAACAACAAGGACCTACTGTGTAGCACAGGGAACTATATTCAATATCTTATAATAATCTATAATGGAAAAGAATCTGAAAAAGAATATAAATATATATATATATATATATATATCTGAGTCACTTTGCTGTACATCTGAGACTAACACAACATTGTATATCAACCATACTTCAAAAAAAAAGATACTTATTATTATCCATCCCTATCCATTTCTCTTCCTCTCTAGCTCTCCTTGTCCCTCTGCCAGACTTGGTCTCTGTCACTTTATGCATTCCCTTCCCTAGAGACTGTCCAGTATGCTAAATTGTACAATTTCCCCCCAACTCATAGAACAGGTAAGACAGAAATATTTGTGTCCTCTAGAAATTCATCTTAAAGAACCAGGGCCAGGGGCTGCTTTTCCTGCCACACTCGTGAGAGAGAATGGTCCATCTCTTCCCAAAGAGAAAGTGGGCAGTTCAAGTGCATATTCCACAAGGCAGAAAACCAGCCCAAACTTTTAGCGTAGCAACTTCTATCATGTTTCTATAGCCCCAAAGTTATTCAAGAAGCCTCATACCCCTTTTGAAGCTCTTGAGAGTCGTCATCAAGTTGGGGTATTCACTCAGGTTTATTCGGCTGAACAACAACTCCAGAAATGACAGACTAAACGTATTCTCCAGTTGAGTGAGGATGTTGTACACGACCCTGGATAAAGGGACCAGATTTCTACAGGCTTCCAGAGATTCCTTAAAAAGTGGAGTAAAGGATTATTATAAATGATTATAAAATGGAATGGAGATTTATTACACACTTGTGGTTTTCTAAGCTCTAAGAAAGTGATTTTGCTCTCTTAAGAAGGAATTTTGTGCAAAATGTCAATAGTCAAATTCTCTAACATAGAGAAATCACAGTTTCACATGTTTACTTTTGGAGCTTCATATATATTGGGATGGTTAGTCACAGGAATTCAGCATTCTTGAAAATAAGGCTCTTGTGAACCTTATTTTAGGTATATTTGAGGGAAGAGAGAAATGTTAAGGAAGGAAAGTGGAGTCAAAGGCTGCTACTGTGTAATTCTCCAAGGCTTTGGGCAGGACTCTTCAGCAATGGACCTAAGAGTTGGTCACAAGTGGCAATTCTGTGGATTGCTTGTTAGCCTCTGCTCTCTCTTTCCTTCTCTCTTGGACTTGAAATGGCCTACATGGGAAATCAGAGAAGTCCTCCTGATGAGAGGTTGGCCAAAAGGAGAAACATGGCAGGAGAGAATCAACTACAAAATACTTACTGAGAAATGACTAGGCTCTGTGAGCTTATCCGAGGGTACCTAGCAACAGATAAGACCAACATGGTGCTACCCGTGTTGGGGGAGGGGCACTGTCAGGTGGAGAAGATGGGCGTTAAATAATAAACACAAATTTAAAAAATACTCAATTCCTATTGATAGCAGTGTTATGAAGGGAAAGCATGGATTGCTATGGGGAAGAATAACGAGGGGGTCTTAATTAGATGAGTGGGCCAAGGACCCTCTCTGAGGAGTGACATCTGAGTTATGATCTGAAAAAGGGTTGGATCCAACCAGGCCAAGACTGGGGGAAGATTGTTCTACCAGTCCTAGCATTTTTCTGGGCTTGGGGCTCAGGAAATGCTTTAAACAACCAAAATTATATGAAAAGAGTGCCATTTTTGTCCACATAGCCATATCTCCCACTGCCTATCTTGCTTCACATCAGAATGGACTGTGGGTCACAAGCTCTTAAGCGTTGGGATGGTACCCTTAGTGGGTTGAATGGTGCCTCCTCATATCCAAAGATATGTCTGCTTGAAACATGTGAAAGTAACCTTATTTGGAAAAAGGGTCTTTGCAGATGTAATTAAGTTAAGGATCTTGAGATGAGACCATTCTGGATTACGGTGGGCCCTAAATCACAGTGACGAGTGTCCTTGTAAGAGAAGAGAGAGGGAGAAGACACAGAGAGGAGAAGGCAGTGTAGAGATGGAAACAGCGAGTTAAGTGAGGTTTCTGTGAACCAGCTTTACCACGGATTGCTGGCACCACCAGAAGACAGGAGAAAGTCAGGGAATGGACTGTCCCTCAGAGTCTCGAGAAGGAATCAACCCAGCCAACACCTTGAGTTTGGACTTCTAGCCTCCAGAACTGTGAGAGAACACATTTCCTTGTTTTAAGCCATCTGGTGTGAGGTCTCCTACCCTGGACACCTTCTTTCCCTGGTAATGACCATTTTTGTCTGGAACTTCCAAATTCTAGAAGCCCTGGGGTGTTGTGGTTTGAGACCTCAATGATCCGGCATTCTTGGTGGGGGCTGGGTTGCCATGGCAAAGCGGTCAATGTGACTTACCTGGTACAGGCTCTCGGTGATGAAGAAGTTGTCTCGGAGGCCTTCGAAGAAGGGAAATGGCTTGTTTATGGCATAAGCAATCTCCAGCTTCTGATGTATAAAGTGCTGTAGAAGAGCCTCTTTCAAAGCCCTGGTCATGGTGAATCTCCTGCGGAAGATGCACAAGAAAAATAGAGAAGCAAAGACTTTGAGGAGTTAGGGGAGCTGCTCTCCGTGTTGTACAGGCATCTCGAGACAGGCATTCTGGTCCCAAAGGCATCCCTTAGCAATCTGAAAAGCCACATCTGCCAAAAAGACTCATGGGTATAGGAAGCAGTGACAATACCCAGCAACAACAGAAGCTGAAAGTGACCAACAATGTGACACTGAAATCCCAAAGGGGCTGCTGGTACTAAATAGAGCTACTATTTACCGTGTGCTTCCTGCACGCCAGACTGTGTACTAAGAGTTTCACATGCAGTAACTTATCCAATCTTCACAAAACCCTTTCAGTTTGGATTGCACCTATTTATATTGTCAAGGACGCTGAGTCATAGAGAGGTTTAATAACTCTCCCTAAGTTGCAAAACTTGGAAGTGGTAGAGAGGGACGAATTCCAGTTTTCTGGTTCCAGGTGTGTAGTCTTAAGTACTATGGTCTGTGGCTACATTGAACTGAGTTAACCAAGATTGCCGGGACTCAGTTTAAGTATACACTAACAATGCTCACACAAAAGGGAATGCTCAAAGACGAGTAGGAAGATGGAAATCTGATAATATTTAGAAACTTTATTAAACCACCTACCATCTCTGACACACAAACAGGCCTGACATAAATAAGAACATGAAGGAGGTGAAAGGCATGATTAGCAAGGTGACTTGACTGATTTATTTTATGTATCAATTTCACATCTCAGAACAGACATGTCTTTTCCCATGCCCATGCGACATTACAATATTTGACCATTTGTAGGCCATGAGAAAATATCGATAAGTTATAATAGGAAGAAAATGTACCTATGATATTCTTGACAAATTGTTAAGAAAAAGGAGTCACTAACAAAAAATTCGATCATCTAGAGATTTTTTTAAAAACAAAACAAACATGGATCCCATTTTTCCAACTTCACTTTGTGTCGAAGAAAAAGTTGAACTGTTAATTAATGACTGTTTCTAGGGATTTAATCCCAGTGGCAGATTGAGTACCCCTGTCTCTTTCTCCTCATTCCCAAATACTTAAGTTTAACAGAAAAAAATATACATTGTAAAAAACAATTATCCACAGCAGTACTAGAAAACAAGAGAAGATGCCATAGGGGGTCTATAGTTGTGATGAAATCCTAGAAGATAGAGAACAGATGGGAAAGGAATCCACCGTTCACCGTCTGCATAGGGGAAGGATATTGCAAAGATCAGCACAGAGCCAGAAAACACCAGAATGATCACATGCTAAGAAGAGGAAGGGGCCCTGGATGACTAATTATACTACAGCATTCAGAATAGAACATCCTCCATAACCCTCATTCTTCATCTGTTATGATTGCCAAGGATGAACATGAAGCACAGAGAGGTTAGGTAACTAGCCCGAGGTATTTGGTGGCCAGGCAGAGCTCATCTGACCAAAGTCCCATTTCTCACCAGTGCATTTTACCATGTCTTATATATGAGCATTCAGGTTTGTATTATGTAAAGGGGTCTGAAAAATGAATAGGCAAAGTCAAACGTTCAGTACGAAAAACAAAGCAAAAGACATAAACAGGCAATTGAGTCAAATGCACAATGAATATGTAAAAAGCATGGTAACTCACTAGTAGTCGGAACAGTGCAAACAAAAATAATTTAATAACGTTTGCCTATCAAATTGGTCAAGAGAAAAATAATAGCAATAATCATAGACAGTCCTGGTGAAGATGTAAATAGGTCCAAACTTTCTGGAGGTTAACTTAGTAATCAGTACCAAAAACTCTAAAATATGTATTCCCTTGAGTCCTAAATTCCACTTCTGGGAATTTATTTCAAGAAAATTATCATGAATGTGCTTAAAGAAAAGATATTAAAAAGTTAATACACTCTAGAGGAAATTAAACGTACTCTCCTTATTTTCTCTTTCCCACTGGCTTCCCAACTACCTCTAGTCACTTGTACAATGAACAATGAATGAGTTGCCCTTTTGGGGCAGAGTGCAGGATCACTCTGCATGGACAAGGAAGGTACAGAGCAAATCTCAAGTTCCATCCACAATCCCAGGCTAGAATTCAGGGAAAAAATAACTGAACTGTGTGTTTGCTCCCCCTCTTCATCCGTCTTCTTTTTAACAGTCTCCTATTAAATCCCATATCCCCTCTCTACCTCTTTGGAAAACATTATGTAACAAAGAAAGAGCCTCACAGTTTAAACTGTTGAGTTTCACCCTGCAGCTGCTGCCAGGACATTAACTGTGAAAGCCAATCACCAAAAGTGAATAAAGCAGCCGAGAAGAAAACCCACCTGGATGCTGAGATTGCTATCTGTTCCTGCCCCCTTCCGGGTCCAGGGGCTGCCTGGGGATGGCTCCTGGGAGACTGCGAGAAGGGCAGGGAGATACCAGTGGGCGAAACAGGAAGTCTGTGCTTTGCCACACACGGTGAGGGCCAGGCTTCTGAAGAAAGGAAAGTGAAAGTAACTGGGCAGACCGCGCAGAGCTAAAGGCAAGGCCGCACGCGGTGCCTGCAGCCTCCCTCCACCTCCGGAAACTCGTGAGTTTCCCAGGGCATTTGGGGGTCGGGGGCGGGGGTTGCTGCCTATCGGGCCCATCCTGGGGAGGTGGATACAAAGGGGAGGAGGCATAGGGTCCAGCCCCAGGGTCCCCGGGAACTGGGAATCCACCATCTATTTGCCTCCTTACCCACTTTTATTTCCCCAGGACTCGTCCTCCTTCTGTACTTTTTGGGGTGATGAAAATGAACCTAAACTGAATTGTGGTGATGGTGATTGTTACACGACTGAATAAATTTACTAGAAATCATCAAACTTAAAAAAACAAACTAAAAAACAAAGGGGAGGTGCGGTGACTCGGAAATGCCTGTACTTTGTCAGGATAATATTATTACCAAAGAAAATTGAAATCAAAGGAAACCTGAATATAAGCTGAAATCATGCAGTGGCAGGCAGCAGAACTCCAGGCAGGAAAGTGTGTCGGAGCCAGGCTGGCAGCTGGGAGCTGGAAGTGTGTGGAAACTGGATCTAGGGCAGAGCCAGGGCCAGGAGAAGACTCTAGGGCAGCCACTGCGGAGAAGCAGGAAATGCCCCCTCTATATATCCGATTAAAGATTTCTTATGTGCGTTGGCATGTAGGGTCTGTGAGAAACCCTTTAATGTAGAAATCTGTTTAACTTTATTTAAATCAATGATTCTCAAATGTATTCGATCCATGGGTTCCCCCACCAGGACACCTATAAGGTGTCCTATCCCTCAGAAAAAAAGATGAGAAACGCAGTTCTAGGGTCCAAGAATCCTTGAAACTGAGGCTAACCTACATGGGCAAGAGCTCAATTTTATTGAAGTATAAAATGCATTCAACTTAAGTGTGCATGTTGATGAGTTTTAACAAATGTATTGGGTTGTCCAAAGTGTTCGTTCAGGTTTTTTCAAAACATCTTAAGGAAAAACCCAAACGAAGTTTTCGGCTAACCCGATAATTACAACCACAATTAAGATATAGACCATTTCCATCACCCCAGAAGGTTCCCTTGTGCCCTTTGCAGATAGCCTCCTCCCCAGCCCAGCATCAGGCAATCACTGATCTATGACGTCTATGATATCTGTGACTATCACTTTTCTATGACTACAGATTTGTTTTGCCTGTATTAAAGTTTTACATAAATGAAAACACACGGCACGCACTTTTTGAGGTATGGCTTCTTTTGCTCATCATAATGTCTGATCACCAGGATGTCACCAACATAACCGACCCGTGTGATGTTCTTTGAGAGGTCCAGGTGATCCAGACACAAGACAAAACTGTAAATGAATAATCTTATCTGCCAAGCGAGAATGAAAACGGTTTCTGATCCTCCTTTTTAATCAGAATGGAAAAAGACACATTTGTCAAATCGATGGCCACATACCATGACCTGGGCTGCGGACCTTTCTGCCTGGTCTGCCTATTTTCTGATTTCAGTCCTCCAGCCTTCTTATAAATTGTGTGAGCTACCCAATATACTTCTAAGAAATTGATTTTCTGTCTGAGTTAGTCCGAGTCAGTTTTGGTTACTTGTACCTCCAAATCCCAACTGATTAAAAAGTTGGTAACAGAGAGTGAATTGTGGGCAACAGATCTTCACAGAAACGTGATCCATCTGGGATGGGTTATCTGACCTGGTAGTGAGCAGCCCACTAGCGCTCAAAGATGGGAGTTTGGTAGACTACGGCGAGTTAATAGCAAATTAACTAATAGCACTGGATTGTGGTCAGGACCCTGCAATTCACACCTATAGTCCAAGTGTCAGATCTCAGCGCACTTAACTAAGTGGAAAGAAATTCTTCAGGTGGAAAGAAAGCACTGACTTGCCTTCAGAGATTATCACCTACTTGACCTAAATCTGGGTGGGAGAACAGAGCAAGGAGGCAGGTCAGAATCTTCTCATCCCTCAGGTCATATGGAAGAAAAAGGAGACAACTCTCCCCCTCCATTAGGAGCCAGGGACCAACTGATGGTCATCAGTGGGCTTGATCCAGGCATCCCTGATCTTATCCCAGAGAGAATGATTCTCTAGTGAACACAGAGAAAAAAAGACAGTGGAAAACAGAAGCTAAAGTTCCTATTGTTATCTGGGCTAATGCAGGATATTGCCAAGTAAGATTTTCTTGTAAATTTGACAGGAATACTCTGTAAGTCCTAGTCTTACCACCATCAGCTGAGGAACACCAAAGGCCTTGTGCTTATAAGCAAAGAAGCTGGCATATTTATGTCAGCTGGTCTAGTCTGTGTCAGGCCTTGTCGGGGACACTGTGCCCAACAGAGGCCAAAAGCCGGGAACAGTGGTGTCCAACGGAGACATAGCTTACTAGCCTCTTTGCCCACCAACGTGAGGGAGAGAGAGGCAGGCAGTCCCACGTGTGTGTAGCAGCTGGTAGGCACACGAACCCTGCCCACTGGCCTCATCATGTCCTGGAATTTGGAATTTGTCCCAGCCAGATTTGTGTTCACTTTTTTGGGGGAAAGAGAACAGACAAGGGCAGAGGGGTAGAAATCTTTTGTCCCCTACCCTTGGCACACATATTTATGCAAATTTTCTAGCACATCTATAATGAGCCAGAAGAAGGCAGATTCAGTGGAACATACTTTGGAAACTTACTACTTTGAGGCTTCCCAGTTCTCACCTGCTTTAGCCCACGGCCCTGACCAAGACCTTGGATTCTACAGATACCTTGACTCCCGTTCATCTCTGTCTTTGACCCATTGTCCTGCCTGGGTTTCTAGTCCTCTGGTTTTGTTTATTAATTTTATTTGTGCTTTGCTCCCATTTCTTTATCTTTCAACTTTATGCCGATGCAGTGTGTTTTTCTAAGTTGCTCCAAATCCTTTACAAAATGAGGGCTGGGTATAAGTGAAAAAATTATGTACAAACATAAATGTAACACACTTGTTAGCTAGCATCATCACATTATTTTTTTTTAATTAATTAATTAATTTATTTTTGGCTGTGTTGGGTCTTCGTTTCTGTGCAAGGGCTTTCTCTATTGTGGCAAGCGGGGGCCACTCTTCATCACTGTGTGCGGGCCTCTCACTATCGCGGCCTCTCTTATTGCAGAGCACAGGCTCCAGACGCGCTGGCTCAGTAATTATGGCTCACGGGCCCAGCTGCTCCGCGGCATGTGGGATCTTCCCAGACCAGGGCTCGAACCCGTGTCCCCTGCATTGGCAGGCAGATTCTCAACCACTGCACCACCAGGGAAGCCCACATTATTCTTTAAGGTGTAGGTAGTCTCAGTTCCAAACCTTTCCTCATCTAATGAGAAGGCTGTCACTTTCTTTGAGATTTCAGTGGCTATTTGGAGCTCAGTTTTTTCCCAAACACTCCTGGCTACATTTGTAAAGTGCCCACGTATTCAAGAAAACTTAGACTTGCACATCAGGTTTCTCTGCCCAAACTTAGCACTTCCTTCTGGTTGTAGGAATTGGGAGGGTTCTTTCTGGCCTCTGGTTGCGTTCCAGAAATTTGAAGACTATTTTCCCCAGCATTTCGGCTCTCTGCAGTCCTGTGTCTGAACACTGGGTCTAACTCGTCCAGTGCAGGCTCAGTCCTGTGCTTGGCCCACCCATGGGCCTAAGAGAAGATCTGAAATGTCTGGCTTTTTTCATCTCACAGTCACTTTGGCAAGACGCAGGAGCAAATGTGGCATTTTCTTCCTCCCCCTCGCCACTATGCCATGTCACCTCAAAACAAATTTGATCTGTTTGAGTTCAAGAGACTTTCCTGCCCTCTTTCCTTTGCGGGAACGAGTAGTCGCCTCTCTTCTCTGGATGCCAGGAAATGGCCCCGCTCCTCCTCCCCGGGGCCGAGAGTGGGCGGAGGGAAGACCAGCGTGGTGGTGCAGCCACGTCAAACGGTTCAGCTATTTCACTTTCCTTTTACCCTTTAGGTGCCGCACCCGAGGGATCCATCAATGGGCAAACTTCCTTGTCAGAGCTCCTGGAAAGGACAGAGGCAGTGAAAATCTAATCAAGAGTGATCTTAGGCCAGCTCTATGGCCTAAGGAGAAGATGGCAAGTGCAGGTACCCCCCTCAGCTGCAGGTTAGTCCTGGCCCCCTGTGTCCAGCATCTCTCCTAAGGCTGGCATCTACACTCATTATTTCTGTCTTCCCAGCCTCGTTCTATAGGTATAAACAGAATGGATGACAAATCAGTAAACAGTGAGGAAGTAAGATTTCAAAAAGTGCAGTGGATTAGCCGTTGCAGTGGAAACTTAAGGACACCCTGACTCACATCACCTTCTTCTTTTCTTGTAACTGCCATGCAGCTGGGTGGGCACTGTTGGAATTCCCTGGTCCCTCTGGGGCTTGCTACAAGGCTGGATGATTCATTGTGCCCTCTGAGCCCTCTCATTTCCCCCATAACCTCCTTGATCCCTACCTCCAAAGACAGCTCTGTCGGTAAGAGTCTTTTCAGACAAATTTACATCCAAATCTAACTCCCAACTGTTGTAAAACCTTTTTCTAGTTTCTGGGTATAGTGGGGGACCAGTTTTGTCAGAGCCCATCTGTGTGGTCCTGAGTCTGAGAGTCAACTCCGTACCTCTGAACACTCGATAAGAGGAACTGAAAGTAGATGGGGCTCAACATGCATGAATGCAAACAGGCAGGGAGGGGGCCGTTGCTTTTTCTATTCTGGGATGTATTACACATCTGGTTAGAGAAGGAGGGAAATTTGTCTTTTAAAAAGAGAAGATATTATTGTCAGCCATCGATCCATTATTGTTGGTAAAAATTAAAGCAATATTAAAGTGTGTGAAAACTCCTCTAAGCTGGGGCTATTTCTGGCGCTGGCTGGGCCCCAAGAAGGCAGCGGCATTGCTACTGGCAGCGGTGCAGTCTGGCAGGTTCTTAGCGCCCAGCATCCTTTCTCTTGGAGGGTGACAGTACATCCCGCCTCTGCTACCCACCTGCTCCTGAGAGATGGGAAGACGAGCCAGTGGAGCTCAAAGTCCAGCCAACCTTTGGCCTCCAGGCAGGAAAAGAAGGGCAGCGAGAGGTGAGGGTGGGGTAATGCTGACCTCATAGAATGGCTTAGGAGGTGTTGCTTCTGCTTATATTTTCTGGAAGAGATTATAGTTGAAATGGTTTAGTAGAATTCACTAGTGATACCATCTGGGCCTGGTACTTTCTTTTTTGGAGAGCTATTAATATTTGATTCAATTCCTTTAATAGATATAGGCCTATTCAGATGATCTATCTCTCTGTGTGAGTTTTGGCAGTTTGTTTCTTTTAAGGAATTTGTCCATTTTATCTTTTATCAAATTTGTAAGGATAGAGTAGTCCATAGTATTATTTCTTTATTATTTTTTAATGTTCGTGGGATTAATAGCGATGACCACTCTTTTGTTTTGATATTGGCAATTTCTGTCTTCTCTTTTTTTCTTTGTTAGCCTGGCTAGAAGTTTATCAATTTTATTGATTAAAAAAAATCAGCTTTTGGTTTTATTGATTTTTTTCCTAATGTTTTCCCATTTTCAATTTTATTGATTATTACTCTAATTTTTATTATTTCCTGTCTTCTGCTTGAATGAGGCTTAAACTTCTCCTTCTTCTCTAGTTTCTTCAGAGGGAAGCTTAAATTATTGATTTAGATCTTTCTTCTGATATATACATTTGAATGCTACACATTTCTAAGCACTTTTGTGCTGCATTCCATAAATTTTGTTAAGCTGTGTTTTCATTTTAATTTAGTCCAAGTTATTTTTAGATTTCTCTTGAGACTTCTTCTTTGATCCTAGAAGTATGCTGTTTAGTTTCTAAGTATTTTGGAATTTTCTAGCTCTATTTCTGTTATTTCTACTTTAATTCCATTGTGGTCTGAGAACATAATTTTCCTGATTTCTTTTCTTTTTAATTTGTTAAGATGAGTTTTACAGCTGAGAATGTGGTATATTTAGGTAAATATTCCACATGAACTTGAGTGGTGTGTGTATTTTGTCATTGTTGAATAGAATAGTCTATAGGTGTCAGTTAAATCAGATTAATTGATGGTGCTGTTCAGGTCACTGTATTCTTACTGACTTTCTGCCTACTTATTCTACCAATTACTAAAAAAAGGGTATTGAATTCTCCAAATCCAAGAGTGGATTTGTCTGTTTCTTCTTGTAGTTCTATCAATTTTTGTCTCATGTACTTTGATACTATTTTGTTAGTTGCCTACACATTGAGGATTGCTGAGTCTTCTTGGAGAAATTGACCCTTTATTTTTATATAATGCCCCTCTTTGTCTCTGACAATTTTCCTTGCTCTGAAGTCTTTCTCTGAAATTAATATAGCTACCACAACTTTCTTTTGATTAACGTTGTCATGGCATATCTTCAGCCCTTCACTTTTTTTTTTTTAAATTAATTTATTTATTTTTGGCTGTGTTGGGTCTTCGTTTCTGTGCGAGGGCTTTCTCTAGTTGCAGCAAGCAGGGGCCGCTCTTCATCGCGGTGCGCGGGCCTCTCACTACTGCGGCCTCTCTTGTTGCAGAGCACAGGCTCCAGATGTGCGGGCTCAGTAGTTGTGGCTCACGGGCCCAGTTGCTCCGCGGCATGTGGGATCTTCCCAGACCAGGGCTCGAACCCGTGTCCCCCACATTGGCAGGCAGATTCTCAACCACTGCGCCACCAGGGAAGCCCCAGCCCTTCACTTTTAACCTATCTATGTTTTATATTTACAGTGGCTTTCTTAAAGGCAACATATAGTTGGGTGTTATTTTTTTTCACTCTGTCAATTTCTGTCTTTTAATTGGTGTATTTAGACCATTCACATTTAAAGTGATTATTCATATGGTGAATTAAAATCTACCATATTTGTAACTGTTTTTTATATTTTATAACTGTTTGTAACTGTTTTTTTTATTTGTAACTGTTTTTTATTCATTGTACTTGTATTTGCTTCCATTTTTTCTTCCTTTCGTTTTCTGCCTTTTGGTTTTAATTGAGCATTTTGTGGCTCCATTTTCTCATCTCTCTTAGTATATTGATTATACTTCTTTTAAAACATTTTATTGGTTTCCCCAGCGTTGGCAATATATATTTACAACTAGCCATATCCACTGTAAATTACAATATACTGCTTCATGGTCAGTGCATGCATCTTACAACAAAATGTTACCAGTTCCTCCCTCCTGTCCTTTTTAACACTGCTGTCTGTCATTTCACTTATCCATTTACTATAAATCACATAGTTGTTCTTATCACTTTGAACAAACAGCTATTTCTTAGATCAACTTAGAATAGGAAAAAAATTTTTAATTATTTATTCCTATTCCTTTATTCCATTTATTCCTTCTCAGATGCTCTCCCTTTCTTCATGTAGATATGAGTTTCTGACCCATATCATTTTTCTTCTGCCTGAAGAACTTCTTTTAACATTTCTTTCATGGTAAATCTTCTGGCAATAAATTACCTCAGTTTTTGTTTGTTTGAGAAAACAGTGAACATAGTTAACCAAGTGCTGGCTCTGAATTCTTAATTTCAAAGGATATAAGAGTCCAGATTGGAGGGTTTTTAAAAAAATTTTTTTTATCACTTCAAATTTTTATCTACATTTTCTCTTGCATGGTTTCTGATGAGAAATCTGATGTGATTTTTATCCTTGTTTCTCCAAGGGTAAGGCTCCCTGCCCCCTCTCCCCCTCTCTTCCTTGGGGGAGACATTTTCTCTTTGTCTTTGGTTTTCTTCAGTTTGAATATGAAATGACTCATAGATACTTGGTATTTATCTAGTTTGGTGTTTGCTGAGGTTCTTCGATCTGTGGTTTGTTGTCTGTTATTAATTTTGGAAAATTTTTGGCCATTACTACTACCAATATTTCTTCTCCTCTCTTTTCTCTTTCTTCTCCTTCTGGTATTCCACTTATATATATCTATTCTTTTTGGTATTCTTGGATATTGTGTTCTGTTGTGTTTTTTTCTCCTTATACTTTTTCTCTTTGTATTTTAAGTAATTTCTATTGACATATCTTCAACTCATTGATTCTTCCTTCAGCCATGTCTAATCTACTGATAAGCCCATCAAAGGCATTCTCCATTTCTGTTGTAGTGTTTTTGATTTCTAGCATTTCCCTTTTCGTTATTTCTTTGAGTTTCCATCTTTTTCCTTACTTAGCCGTATGTTCTTGCATGTTGTCTGCTTTTGCCACTAGAGCCCTTAACATATTAATTAGTCATAGTTATTCTAAATTCCTGTCTGATAATTTGAAAACCTGTCATATCTGAGTCTGGTTTTGATGACTGCTTTGTCTCTTCAGACTGTTTTTTGTCTTTTGGTATGCCTTGTAATTTTTTTGAAAGCCAGATGTGATGTATCAGATAATAGAAACTGAGGCAAATAAATGTTTACTGTGAAGTTTTATGTTAACCTGGCTAGGAGATGGGCCATGTTTAATGTTTTTTCTGGCTTTAGGTGACAGAGGCTTCAAATTCCTCTAATGTTCTCATTTTGTGTCCCCTATTTTTTTGGATTTCCCTAAGAGCTCATTAAATAGAGCCTTGCAGCTCTTTCAGCTGTAATCCTCCATTATTATACTGGAGCCCTATTGATGTAGTGGTAGGGTACTGGGGAGAGAAAGCATTCTTTAATCTTATGATTAAATCTCAATCTTGTAGTGGAACTGTGTTCCTGGACTGTAAATTTTAGAATGATTTCTTAGCTATTTCCCCTTCCCTCACCCCATTAAATGAGACAGAAGCCTAGAAGGAGCTGGATTTTGGTAACTGACCTTCCCCTAGGTCAGATAAGGCTTGGGCAAAGCGTTTTCTTCTGGAGAGTAGACCCTTGTTATGGAGAATGCTCTGGGCTGTTTTAAAAAGTTTCCTTTTCCCCTCTCCCTCTGCCAGAGCAGAGGATTTTTCTTGGCTCTTCACCATGAGTACCTGGTGGGGTTCCTGGAGGTAAAACCCACAAAAGATTGGGGGCTCTCCTAAGACAGTGGTCCCTAGGAGTTTCTCATTCTCATGTAAGTCCACACTCAGCCTCCAGCAAGTCATCAAACTTATCATTTAAGTGTTCCTATGGTCTGTGGCTCTAGTGGCTTCCATTCCAGGTAGCTGATCTCATCTGTGATTCTCTGGACTTGTCTATCAATCCAGTTTCTGGGGTGACAGTTTGACCTATGGCCTCAAGTTTCCTGTACATGCCTGAAATTCATTGGTTTTCAGTTTTTTCAGCTTTTTTATTTTTGTAAGGATAGGAGTGATGACTTCCAAGGTCTTTGCAATGTTAGAGCTGAAGCCAAAAATGAACTTTTTAAACCACTGCAAGTTAGATTTGTTTCTTAAAACAAAATTTTTGTTTTAAAATTTTGATTTATTGTAGTATCGTCTTATAGCTAGAACATGTACCTATTCAATTTTTCTTTATTATTTAGATCAATTCAGGGCCAAATACTTGGTATGTTCTTGTGTTTAAGACCGAGTTATTAATACATATTTTTGCAATTTTTAAAACTTTTATCCCACATATCTTTTTAAATATACTTGAGGAGTTAAAAATTGAAAGTGAAATTTTGTAACAACCATGAAAGATTTGTCTATTAGCAGTCTTAAATGTTGTTATTAAAATACATATATTGTGAGTTTTGCTTTCTATCTTGTTTGCCTTTGTCTAATGTCACTTGCCCATTTTTTGACTTTTAACATTTTTAATGTCACTTTGTTTTTTGTTTATCTTTGGTAGTTAGACTCTATTTATACTTTATTTCATTCATACTCTAAGATGGTAATTTAATCTGTTTTAAATGACATATGTCTTTTGCTTATAAATTTTGGGGGCACTTTTAATATCTAATGTCTCTTTGTTTTCTCTGTTTAAGAAAAACAGTATGTTTTCTTTACTTTTATTCTTCTGTAAGATTTATAGTCTCATTTTGACTCTATTTGTTACCCTTATGATTTCTAATTAATTCTCAAATATATATTGGGTTGGCCAAAAATTTCATTCGGGTTTTCCCATGAGATGTTATAGAAAAACCCAAATGAACTTTTTGGCCAACCCAGTGTTTCTCTGATTGATAGCATCAAATGTGAAACCATGCCATTTGAGTTTAGCATCTTTGAAATAAATCATTTAACTCAGTTTTTTAACTTGCCCAGATTCAGTTTGTTAAAATTTTTAATATACTCTGAAGTTTTAGATTAAGATTACTATAATTTTACTACTGCATACAGTATATATCCTCTTTCTAGAACAAGGCTTCTCAAATTTTTTGATTTTAGGACCACTCTACATTCTTGAATATTATTGAGAATCCAAAGAGCTAGTTTTTGTTAATGTAGGTTATACCTATTACTATCTACCATATTAGAAAGTTGAACTTTGAACACTTAAATATATTTATTTATTCATTTTAAAATAATAATAATAATGAACTCAGGGGCTTCCCTGGTGGCGCAGTGGTTGAGAATCTGCCTGCCAATGCAGGGGACACGGGTTCGAGCCCTGGTCTGGGAGGATCCCACATGCCACGGAGCAACTGGGCCCGTGAGCCACAATTACTGAGCCTGCGTGTCTGGAGCCTGTGCTCCGCAACAAGAGAGGCCACGATGGTGAGAGGCCCGCGCACCGCGATGAAGAGTGGTCCCCACTTGCCGCAACTAGAGAAAGCCCTCACACAGAAACGAAGACTCAACACAGTCATAAATAAATAAATAAAAGAACGTGAATTTAAAAAAAATAATAATAATAATGAACTCACTACCTGCTAACATAAATGACCTATTTTATGAAAAATAACTGTCTTCTACAATAAACTAAATTAGTGAGATTAGCCACCCTTCACATTTTTGCAAATCTCTTTAATAGCTAGTGCTGTAGAAGACAGCTGGTTTCTCCTATCTGCTTCTGCATTCAATCTATTGTGATACCACAGGCCGTGTATTCTCTGGAAAAATCCACTATACATTTGTGAGAGTATGAGAGAGAAAAAGCGTAAATAACATCTTAGTATTATATGAAAACAGTTTTGACTTTGATGACACCTGAAAGGGTCTTGCACAAAATCCCAGGGTCCCCAGACCATGCTTTGAGAATCACTGTTCTAAAATAATTTTTGAGATGTACTTTTTTTTCTCAAATGAAATTTACAATTTTTAGACGTCAGTATTTTTTTTTAATAGACCTTTATTGGAGTATAATTGCTTCACAATACTGTGTTAGTTTCTGTTGTACAACAAAGTGAATCAGCCATATGCATACGCATGTCCCCATATCCCCTCCCTCTTGAGCCTCCCTTCCACCCTACCTATCCCACCCCTCTAGGTCATCGCAAAGCACCGAGCTGATCTCCCTGCTATGCTGCTGCTTCCCACTAGCTATCTATTTTACATTCGGTAGTGTATATATGTCGATGCTACTCTCACTTCCCCCCAGCTTCCCCCTCCGCCCCCACCCCCTGTGTCCTCAAGTCCATTCTGTATATCTAAGACATCAGTATGTTAACTGGTTTTAGTGGTGTCTTCCACTTCTTTCATTGATATAACAGAACTTTGCTGGTATTGATTTCCTGATTCTCTTATTGTAGGGTATCAGCAAATAATTTGTTCCCGACAGTATGTCAGTAAGAATGGGGTAGATTATTCTATTGGAACAAACATTTCTAAAATCTCAGTGGGTCACCAGCTGCTTAAGGGAACCCTCATCTTGGACTGTCTCTAGCTGATGAACAGCCGCCATCTGAAATGACAGCCACCGTAGCAGAGAAACAGTGAGCATGGCTCACAGGTGCTGGCTCCAAATTCTTCTGCCAAAGCTACACCCATCAGCCCGAGGAGGCAGGAGGGTGCAACCCTACCTTTGCCCAGAAGTAAAGAAAATAGAGCATTGAAAACTGTGTGACCAACACAGAGGGTGCATGAGTAAAATGTTTTCTGAGCCTCTGCACAGCTATTTTGCCTTCACACATGAATGATTGAACAGGGGGTATATTTTTTAGTCATTTCCTTTTACTTCTGAATCTACACACTTGAGTGACTACTTTAGACATTTAGATGTTTCAAATTTACTTTTCATTTTTCCTTTAGAATTTTTTTTTTTTCCAGCTATGTGCTGGGGAAATTCCCTTGTCTTTATCTTATGACCATTTTAGTTAAACTTTAAAAAAAAAATTCCAGCAATCACTTTAAATTTCCAGGCCCATTATCTTATTTTCTTGTTTTTTCTTCATGTCATCCTGGACATAATATCTTCTCCAATGTGTATGAAAATCGTTTTTTAGAAACTCTCTTCTGTTCCCTGTAATATTTCTATTTGTTCTGGAGTCATTTTTGCCCTCTGCCCCTTTGTGCTGTTAGTTTCCACAAGTATCTGTGGCCTGTTATTGTTTGTTCATTCTTAAGGGTGAGGCACTGATAAGCTAGCTTGGAACTGCATTTAATGAGATGGGCTTGAAAACCTGTGACTTTGCTGGGTAAATCCCAAACGCCCAAAGGTGAAGACCATTTTTCTGAGTCATTTACATTTTTCTTAAGAGGAAACCTCTAGTTTCTTGCCTGGATGCAGGAGCTCTGTATGGTGGGGTCAGGGAGGAGTTGGGGAGCACATTGTTTTGTATTTTCTCCTTTCAAACAATCCCTCTGTTTTCATTCTTGCATCTTCTTCCCCACCTCCACTACCTCCCCAGGGGCCTGTAAGACACACTGGGCCCCTCTCTGACCTCTAGGAGGATCCTCCACCAGCAATAATGATGAATGCTCTGACCACTTTTTCTTTTGCAGACTTTGGTTTAAGTTTTTCATCCAATCGTCTTCTCTTTGTCATTGTGACTCTAATTTCTTTACTGTCATTTTAGAGGGCTCTCCAGTGAGAGAGGGGGAAAGCACTTGTTTTCAATCAACTATCTTTAAGCAAAAACATTTTTTTTAAGGAATTCAGTGAAGGAATGGATTTTATTCTATCCTGATGCATATTTGGAGAATGGGAAGTTCCAATGACCCTTTTATGGTGGGATAAAAAAATCCTATGAGTCTTCACAACTTTTAGAAATACAGAGAAGTTTATTAAGACATTATCAGCAAGGGGAACAATTTATCAAGTAAGAATCAGAATTATAAAGCTTTTTGAGTCTCTAAATTACTTCTCACAGGTATGGTTATGTTTGAAATCCAGAGGTCTTATATTTCTTCATGTATATAACACTTCCACAGGCAGGTTTAGATATAGAGCAACCTGTCCTAGTTTTGAATATTCACACAAGTCTCTATATTAGACCAAAGAAAAAGACGTATTCTCAATATTAATTGAGACTTTATCAGAGGAGTGTCTTTGACCTAATTTTATGATGTGGAATGCCATTCCTGCCTCTGCAGTTACAGATGGGAGAGGTCTAGCTCCTTTACACCTTCCTGAGATTTATTCTATTTGTTTTTAACTAAGAAGACTTGCAGTTCAGTGGTAGGTTCTGTAGTATTATCTCAGTTTGTTTTTTTATTTCTTTGTATGTAACTTTTTTTTTTTTGTAATGTGTATTCATCAGGGCTCTTCAGAGAAACAGAACCAATAGGCTGTATGTGTGTGAGTGTGTGTGTGTGTGTGTGTGCGTATAGAGAGAGAGAAAGAGATATTTATTGTAAGGAATTGGCTCACACATTAATGGAGGCCAGCAGGTCCAAAGTCTGCTATGCACCAGCAGGCTAGAGACCCAGCAGAGTCTCTGAAAGCAGTCAGCTGGAGAATTCCTTTTTACTCAGGGAGGCTGGTCTTTTTGTTTTATTTAGGCCTTCAGCTGACTGGATGAGGCCCACCCACATAATGGAGGGCAAACTGCTTACTCAAAGTTCACCAATTTAAAATAAAATGTTAGTCTTATACCCCAAACCCTCCACGTTGAGACATAAAATTAACCATCTGAGTTATCATATAAATTCCTGTAAAGCTTTTACAATTTTAAAATTCAATGTTTTCCGTAGAGAGTTTGGGTGAAAGTCTTTTTACAGTAGTTTTGATTAGCACAGGGTAAACTCTTTCACTTCTATGTACAAGCCTTCCTTAAGCCCAGTGTATTCTTCTATTGCACCCTTGATTATTCTCTAAGTAAATAAATCCCATCTATTCTGGTCCTTGCACAAGAACATCATTTTACACACGTTGGCCCTCCATTGAGTACCTATCATCAAAAAGAATGCAAATAACAGATGTCGGCTAGGATGTGGAGAAACGGGAACCCTCCTGCACTGTTGGTGGGAATGTAAATTGGTGCAGCCACAGTGGAAAACAGCATGAAGGTTTCTCAAAAAACTAAAAATAGAACTACTGTATGACCTAGCAATTCTACTCTTGGGTATATATCTGAAAAAAACAAAAACACCAGTTAGAAAAGATACATGCACCCAAATGTTCCTAGAAGCATTATTTACAATTGCCAATATAAGGAAGCAACCTAAGTGTCCATCAACAGATGAACAGATAAAGAAGATGTAGTGTATATGTATGCAATGGAATACTACTCAGCCATAAAAAAATGAATGAAATTTTGCCAGTTGCCACAACACGGATGGACTTGGAGGGCACTATACTACGTGAAATAAGTCAGATAGAGAAAGACAAATACTGGATGGTATCACTTATATGTGGAATGTAAAAAAATACAACCAACTAATGAATGCAACAAAAAAGAGGCAGACTCACAGATATAGAGAACAAACTAGTGGTTACCAGTAGGGAGAGAGGGGGAAGCGGGAATTTAGGGGTGATGGACTGGGAGATACAAACTATTGGGTGTAACATAGGCTACAAGGATATATTGTATAACACGGGGAATTATAGACCATATTTTGTCATAACTGTAAATGGAGTGTAACCTTTAAAAATTGTATAAAAAATATATGTAGTAAATATTCATGTAGAAAAAAGAATAGTCATTATAATATATAATTTCATATATAAAAACATTCAGAAGCTGTAAAAAATAAATAAATAAAATAAAATCTTCTGACCTCCATGGGCCTCTCGGAAACTCAACGTCTACTTTCATATTGTGTCTTTGTTTCTCAGAATGATCACAGGGGACCAGAACCCAGAGGAGCAGAACCCAGAGGTGCAGTTTTTCTATGAGTTCATATTCAGGCTCTTCAGAGAAAATAAGGTGGAGATTGCAAGTGCAATAACAAAGCCGTTTCCTTTCCTCATGGGCCTCCGAGATCGGGGCTTCATCCCTGAGCAGATGTACAAGGTAAGTGAGGAGAATTCCCTCTTGATAACCTGCCAAATTTAGGATGCAATGAGCAGGCTAAAGGTCCTCCTATGAACAGGGACGTTCGCCATCCTATAAGTTAAGAGGTGAGAGGAGAAGCAGCATCACAGACAACATCCCTTCTTCTGTAATAAACGGGGGAGGTGCGTGGCGATGGAGATGTGGCAACATTGGAATTGCGAGTAGGTAGGGAGCATCTTAGATATTTTGATACAATATGATAACAATAACAAAATTAAAGCAAATAAGTGAGTTGGGCAACATTTCATTACAAAGCCTCCTTATTTTACGCACTCGAACCTGAAGTGATTGAACTCATAGGGAAGTCGTGTCACGGTAGGATAAATTTGGAAGCAGATGCTTGCTGCTCTCTCTCCAAATCGTTTCTTGCACTTTAAACATTTCCGGATACAGAGTACAGGTAAAGGTTAACAATGGGCCTTCCTGGGGTTACTGAGGACAAGTCTTCTTTTTGTCTTTGTGAATTTTCTTTGCCCTTTGGCAACATTCACAGAAGGGGAGAGTGGTTACATGGTTTCCTGGAGGGAAGGGCAGTGGTTATTGTCTGGTCAACTAAATGGCCTCTCAGTACCAGTAAGGGCTACTCCTGAAGCATCCTGGCCAGGCTCTTAAAGCCCCCACACAGCATTCTACTTTGAACTGACTTTTATTCTTCAAAATTGCTCTCAAGTGGCCATCAATGTCAGAGAGGCAGGTTAACAAAATAAGAGTCTATTTTTACGATGGAGAATATTTTAGAAGTCATCCAAATATATGTAACATTCTAATATTTCACCAGAGAACAATTAGTCTATTTATAATCCAAGTCTCCTATAACCCATACACTCAAAGCTACATAATTCACCATTCAATATTTTTAAGCATTTTCAAGAAGCTTGTGGAAATCTGGTCCCGGTGGAAAGAGTGGTGTATGATGCTCTCAGTGAACTGGAGAAGAAATTTGACAAGACAGTTCTGGATGCCCTGTTCAGCAGAGTTAACCTGAAGGCCTATCCTGATTTACTTCAGGTTTGCAGAAACTTCCAAAATGGTAATTATAACTTTCAACAAGTTTTGGGGTTCAAGTCCACTTCATTCACTGATTCATTCATTCACTCTTCATTATATTTGACAGTTATTATATGGAGTGACTACTACATGGCAGGCAGGGAGAGAATACAATAGAGAAGAAAACACACATGACTTGTGTCCTCATGGAGCTTACACATAGTGGGGGTGACACCTTAGCCAAGTAATCCCACAAATGATTGCTCAGCCAGGACCTGAATTTGGTGCTGAGAAACATAGGATTTGAGTCTCTACTTTTCTGGAGGAAGGCATGAATTATGCCTTTTGTAGGAAAGGAAGTAGCCCTATCTGATACTTGCAGACATGTTCAAAGATGGAAAGATTTTCTTTGTATTGAAAGATCTGTCATTCAATGCAGTCCTGTGCCCAAACAAAGAATGGAGAATTCACAAGAGAAGGCCAGCACATACCCATGCATTGGGGAGGGGGCAGCATGTGAAAGCTACAAAGTAGGAAAGGAACAGTGGACCTGCAGAACCATGTGGCTGAAAAACGGAGCATGGGTGGGAGGGCTTGGAAGCTCATTCTGGAAAGGGGAGTTGGAGGTGATTTCTGAGGGTCTAACACCCTATGCCAAGGAATTTGAAGTTTATTATTTGGGAAATAAAGAAGTAATAAAGGATTTTTAAACAGAGAAAAAGTAAAAGAAGTCAGTATAAAGAATGAGATGTGTTTATTTGTGAAAATTATATCTTGTAAAATAAGAGCTATCTCATTTCTCCAATGCGATATCTAAATCAGAAAAAGGAATAAAGGAAATCAAATACCTACCCACAAATTTCAAGTCAATATTATATTTGTAGCCAGAACATCCCCAGGCCATGGGTAGGAAGGGAATGGCATTTACCTTTACTGCCCACATCTCAGGGGCTCTGATCCTCTCCCTGTACTGTAGCGATCCCCCTCCCTGGACCCCAGGACCCACATCACATGTGTTAGTTTCCGGGGGTTCCTGTTCTGAGATCTCCTACACGTGAGGCTTGCTGCTGCCCGCAAGCTGCACTGCCCACTGCCTGGCTCAGCGCAGCTCCCCACCTGCCCCCAGGGGAGGCTGCCACTGGTGCCTCCCAGACCCTTTTGTCCACAGGAGCTTAGGGTCAGCGGCCCAGAGCCAAGATGCTGGTAAGAGGGGTCAGAGAAGCCCCCTGTCCCCCATCATTGAAATGCCTGCAACTGTAACACAAATGTACCTCCTGGGGGCAATACCCACTGAGGTGTCAGGGCAGTAGGGAGATGCTTTTTCCATCCCCAGGACATGTTGACTTCATGCCTAGGCCTCCTTATGTTCTCTAAACCTCTCACCCACATAACATTTACCCCCGTGTCCTCTTCCAAAGTTGGCCTGGGCATGAAGTCAACATGTCTTGGGGATGGAAAAAGCAGCTCCCTACTGCCCTGACCCCTCAGTGGGTATTGCCCCCAGGAGGTACAGTTGTGTTAGTATTCACTTCCCATCTGTGCCTTTCAGAAAATTTTCATTTCTTGTCTGTGTCTTTCAGAATGTGTGTTTCCTTGTTTTCTGGGTTTCTCCCCACCCATCTTACCCCAGGGAAGTACTAGTTCCTCTTCACTGTATGTCTCTTTATAACCAAGTCTTTTTCCCTGACCCAAGGTGTTTTTTCCTTCCTTTCTTCCTTCCTTCCTTCCTCTCTCCCTCCTTTCCTTCCTTCTAAATCTCCATCTTCGAAAGATGTTAGGGCTTTTCTTCTGTAATGTAGGTGTATTTCTCTAGAAATATTAGCTTTCTCCTGAAGAAATCCATCTGCTTCTTCCCTGGTCTTAGTTGCATATAGAATTTACAAAACACATTCCACGTGTATTATTTATTTTAAATTGCCTTTCACTGTTTTCTGATCATTTTGAAGGGGGTTGACCACTATTTACAACTTTTCCACTGTCCATTCTTTTTTTTTTTTTTAACATCCTCGTTAGAGTATAATTGCTATACAATGGTGTGTTAGTTTCTGCTTTATAACAAAGTGAATCAGTTATGCATATACATATGTCCCCATATCTCTTCCCTCTTGCATCTCCCTCCCTCCCACCCTCCCTATCCCACCCCTCTAGGTGGTCACAAAGCACTGAGCTGATCTCCCTGTGCTATGCGGCTGCTTCCCACTACCTATCTATGTTATGTCTGGTAGTGTATATATGTCCATGTCACTCTCTCACTTTGTCCCAGCTTGCCCTTCCCCCTCCCCATATCCTCAAGTCCATTCTCTAGTAGGCCTGCATCTTTATCCCCATCTTGCCCCTGGGTTCTTCTGACCATTTTTTTTTCTTTTTTAAGATTCCATATATATGTGTTAGCATACGGTATTTGTTTTTCTCTTTCTGACTTACTTCACTCTGTATGACAGTCTCTAGGTCCATCCACCTCACTACAAATAACTCAGTTTCATTCCTTTTAATGGCTGAGTAATATTACTCAGCCATTAAAACATCATAAATGGGTGTTCCATTGTATATATGTGCCACATCTTCTTTATCCATCCATCTGTTGATGGACACTTAGGTTACTTCCATGTCCTGGCTATTGTAAATAGAGCTGCAATGAACATTTTGGTACATGACTCTTTTTGAATGATGGTTTCCTCAGGGTATATGCCCAGTAGTGGGATTGCTGGGTCATATGGTAGTTCTATTGTTAGTTTTTTAAAGAACCTCCATACTGTTCTCCATAGTGGCTATATCAATTTACATTCCCACCAACAGTGCAAGAGGGTTCCCTTTTCTCCACACCCTCTCCAGCATTTATTGTTTGTAGATTTTTTGATGATGGCCATTCTGACCGCTGTGAGATGATATCTCATTGTAGTTTTGATTTGCATTTCTCTAATGATTAATGATGTTGAGCATCCTTTCATGTGTTTGTTGGCAATCTGTATATCTTCTTTGGAGAAATGTCTATTTAGGTCTTCTGCCCATTTTTGGGTTGGGTTGTTTGTTTTTTTAATATTGAGCTGCATGAGTTGCTTGTATGTTTTGGAGATTAATCCTTTGTCAGTTGTTCCATTTGCAAATATTTTCTCCCATTCTGAGGGTTGTCTTTTCATCTTGTTTATGGTTTCCTTTGCTGTGCAAAAGTTTTAAGTTTCATTAGGTCCCATTTGTTTATTTTTGTTTTTATTTCTATTTCTCTAGGAGGTGGGTCAAAAAGGATCTTGCTGTGATTTATGTCCTAGAGTGTTCTGCCTATGTTTTCCTCTAAGAGTTTGATGGTGTCTGGCCTTACATTTAGGTCTGTAATCCATTTGGAGTTTATTTTTGTGTATGGTGTTAGGGAGTGTTCTAATTTCATTCTTTTACATGTAGCTGTCCAGTTTTCCCAGCACCACTTATTGAAGAGGCTGTCTTTTCTCCACTGTATATTCTTGCCTCCTTTATCAAAGATAAGGGGACCATATGTGCGTGGGTTTATCTCTGGGATTTCTATCCTGTTAGATTGATCTATATTTCTGTTTTTGTGCCAGTACCATACTGTCTTGATTACTGTAGCTTTGTAGTATAGTCTGAAGTCAGGGAGCCTGATTCCTCCAGCCCCGTTTTTCTTTCTCAAGATTGCTTTGGCTATTCGGGGTCTTTTGTGTTTCCATACAAATTGTGAGATTTTTTGTTCTAGTTCTGTGAAAAATGCCAGTGTTTGTTTGATAGGGATTGCATTGAATCTGTAGATTGCTTTGGGTAGTATAGTCATTTTCACAATGTTGATTCTTCCAATCCAAGAACATGGTATATCTCTCCATCTATTTGTATCATCTTTAATTTCTTTCATCAGTGTCTTATAATTTTCTGCATACAGGTCTTTTGTCTCCTTAGGTAGGTTTATTCCTAGATATTTTATTCTTTTTGTTGCAGTGGTAAATGGGAGTGTTTTCTTAATTTCACTTTCAGATTTTTCATCATTAGTGTATAGGAATGCAAGAGATTTCTGGTCATCAGTTTTGCATCCTGCTACTTTACCAAATTCATTGATTAGCTCTAGTAGTTTTCTGGTAGCACCTTTAGGATTCTCTATGTATAGTATCATGTCATCTGCAAACAGTGAAAGCTTTACTTCTTCTCTTCCGATTTGGATTCCTTTTATTTCTTTTTCTTCTCTGAATGCTGTGACTAAAACTTCCAAAACTATGTTGAATAATAGTGGTTAGAGTGGGCAACCTTGTCTTGTTCCTGATCTTAGTGGAAATGGTTTCAGCTTTTCACCATTGAGGATGATGTTGGCTGTGGGTTTGTCATATATGGCCTTTATTATGTTGAGGTAAGTTCCCTCTATGCCTACTTTCTGGAGGGTTTTTATCATAAATGGGTGTTGAATTTTGTTGAAAGCCTTCTCTACATCTATTGCGATGATCATACGGTTTTTCTCCTTCATATGTCCATTATTTTTTAAAACTTGAGAGGTGCATTAGATGTGGAACAGCTGTAAGTTTCCAGGAGCAACATCAAGCCACAGGTCACGTGAGACCCACTGAAGTTCAGGGTTCCCTGAGGGCTGGAAGGTTCCCTCTGAACTATGGGAGTCAAGGATGTCCTGGATGTGTAACTATGAGATGTAGCTCTTGGTCACTGTCTGGGATCTCTAATTGCCTTTCCTTTCTCTTCTCAGTGATTCATGAAAACTTCCATTACCAAAGCGTTGGTGAAGGAGAGACAAAGGAGACATTCAACTTACAATTAAACCGTGAACAAGGTAATTCTGACTTGATAGAAGCTTGCTGTCTCATCTACTAAGAGGAAAGGAGATCAGGGATCAGGGGACTGAGCTCCTGGGTGGAGAGTGCACCCTGGGGAAGGGATGCAGCAGGAGATGGGGAAGCCAGAGCAGTGGTGTGTTGTATGGGCTCCCAATTAACCAGCCAGATCTGGAATTCAAGAATATTGCTAGGCGATGTGACAACTAAGAAGATGGAACATGAACCCAAGAGAGAAGATCTCACTGCAACCATGAGGCAGAATTAAGGGGGAGAACTGACAGCAGTAATTGTGAGCCAGGAATTCAGTGGATCTGGGAAGGAGTAAGGGTTTGTGACAAGTCCAAAGAGGAAGGCTTTGATGTGTCAAAAGGAGGAACAGTTGTAAACAGTACTCATAATAAAAGAAAAGAGAGGAAGAGAGTGAGCAGTAATTGTGTGCAGGGTGTGGAAGAGATGGTGTTCTGTAGAAAAGAAGGAAAGGAGAAGGGAAGGAGTAAAAGAAAGAAAGGAGAAGGGAAGGAGTAAAAAGGGGCGAAGAGAACAAAGGGCAGTAATAACTCTGACTATGACAATAGTCACAACGCATAACATTCACAGACCACTAGGCGTAAGGTCAGCGCTTCATGTGCATCAACATGTTTAATGCTCACATATGCCTTATGTACTTTTGTAACCAGTATGCACCGTTTCTAGCTTTTAACCATCTTTTCATTCATATTATTACTAATAATTAATCATTAAATTCTAACACGTAAGACATTAATTGAAAATTATGATTTCTTGCTAAGTTACTATAACCCAGGTATCACTTTACCAGTAGCATCTCACTTAATTCTCATAACAATCCTGTCATAAGGGTTTTGTTATGCCCATTTTTCAGGAGAAGAAACTGAGGTGTGAAGATAGTTAGTGATTCAGTGAGTGAAACAGCCTTCAAGCCCAAGAAAAGGTCTCCATCCTTAAGCCAAATGGTCTACAATAAATTTAGTTATTTGTTAAATGTTGATTTTTTTCTCTTGGAAATGACAAATGTAAGAAAAAACCAAAGAATGGCCTTGCAGAATGCCATTAATATGTATCCTTAATTTGGATTTATACCTCAGATATTATATATTTTATAGAGGTATTAATACATTTATGTAAAATTCGGATGTATTTTAATAATAATACTCTTTTTAATAAAGACAAATAGCTAAAAGTATAAAATGTATATTAAAAAGTACAAAGTGTATCAAAAATATATTTAGAGATTCATCTACCACTACGAATAGTGGGAATGAGAATGGGATGGTGGAAGGATTTGTAATAGTTATTGGTAAAGGATAGAGGTTCAGTATGAAAGGAAGGGGAAACAAATCCTTCAACATTCCTAACGTGATCTAGGTGACACCCTACCTAGAGCTAGAATCCCAGAGCATATCAGTGATGGATGCAGATGAGTATAAGGGAAGAAGATTCATCTTGTGACCCAAATGGTACAATAAAAATCCAGGAAATGATGAATGAATGTGCCCGAGAATCTGAACAAGCAGTAAGGTTGACTGACAGTCCAATATTTGCCTGGATGACTGACTCTGAGTATGGTAGCACATACAGGGAGGGAGGAAGGGGGATGTCATGTGTTCATAATTCAGAAAGGAGGCCCCAGGGAGCCCCAAGGAACCCTGCTCCTCTCCCCAAGGGGCAGAGGAGTAGATCAGAGTCTAGGGTGAGGAGACATTTACTTACCAAGAAAGCATATCTGGTTTTTGTGGTAAAGGGGAGAGGTAAAAAAACCACAAAGAGACAGAGAAGGTAGTACACTGGAATAGCATAGGTATAAAGGGTATAAAGAGTTGGAAGAGAAAAACTAGAGAGACAAAGGGGGAAGAGCCGGAAGCCTCACTGGGGAAGAGAGAGGCAGAAATACAAGGTGACAGGAGTGGCCAAGGAGAGAGACGCCCTCAGAAACAAGAATGCACAATCCTTCCTCGGGGAGACACAGTGTTGGGAAGAGGACCGTAAGTACAAATGTGAGAAATGGAGAGAAGTAGAATGGACTGTAAAAAGATGGAAAATAAGGCAGAGCAAACATAGAAAAAATTAACCTCTCCTCCTGCTTCACACTATCCACAAAATATAATTCAAGTTGGATCACAAATCTAAAAGTTAAGGCTAAAACGATAAAGTTTCTAAAAGAAAACACAGGAGCGTATCCTTGCATATTTAGGGTTGACAAAAATTTGTTACATAGGACAGAAAAAGCATGGACCATAAAAGAAAAACTTGATAAATTGCACTTCATCAAAATTAAAAACTACTAATCCAAAGACACCATTAAGAAAAGGAAAAGGCAAGTCATAGACTGGGAGAAAATATTTGCAATGCATATATCTGACAAAGGATTGTACCTGGAATGTATAAAGAACTCCTACAAAAGAATAATAAAAAGACACACCACTAATTTAAAAAATGGACAAAAGACTTGAACAGACACTTCACTCAGAAGATATAAAATGACCAATAAGAACATAAACAAAGTATATATCATCATTAGTCATTGGGGAAATGCAAATTTCATTAGTCATTGGGGAAAAGCCACACGAGCTACCATTCGGTTACTAGAATTGCTAAAATTAAAAATACTGACAACACCAAATGCTGATGAGACTATGGAACAATTAGAACTCCTTTATATACGTTGCTGGTTGGACTATAAAGTGATAGATATAACCACTTTGGAAAACTAGCAGTTTCCTATAAAGTTAAATATAACCCACGACCCAGCAGTCCTACTCCTAAGTATCTTTTCATAAGGAATGAAAACATATGTTCACACAAAGATTTGTGCAACAATGTTCATAGTAGCTTTATTCCTAATAGCTAAAATCTGGAACCAATTCAAATTCTCATCAATAAGAGAAAATAAACTGTGATATAGTTATAGAATGGAATACTATTCAGCAATATAACGAATGAACTACTGGTATATGTAACCACATGGATGAATCTCAGAAACATTGTGTTGAGAAAAAGAAACCAGTCACAGGAGTATGTACTATGTGATCCTATTGATGTGAGCATCAGTACAGACAAGTATAGTACCAGAAAGGAAGGACTTGTTAATGGTGATAGAAATCAAAACAGTGGTTGCTTATAGTGGGTAGAAACTGACTGGCATGGTGGAAATGTTCCAAATCTTGACTGTGATGTTGGTCACAGAGCTGTTTTACACTTAAGATATGTGCATCTCAATGAAAAAGAGGCAAGCAAGGCTCTGCTGGGCCTCAGATGGGGTCCTTGGAACTTGAACATCATCAGAGTTCATCTTGAGCACACAGAGGTCTCTTCTCTGGATACTGTCTGAGTTCTGTCTTTTTCCTGTTGCTCTCTTTAGTGTCCTTGGAACAGTCACCTCTCCAAATGAACAATGTAATAAGGTTAGAAGATGTACCCAGCTTACTGCCATATGACAGACGAGGTAACTATCGTTTAATTTATCAATTCCATATTAAACCTTTGTTTTCTTGTCTTCATGGAAGCAAAGCCTACCTTCGGTCTCCTATCCTAGGCCTCTGCTAGCCCCCACTTCTCCTACCTGCCCTTACCTGCTCACATATGCAACAGAGACAGTGAGAAAAGGAATCTGAGCTCCTGAGTAGATGGAGCACCCATTGATGGGGAATATAAAAAGAGAAAATTGAATAGGTAGATAAGGTGTAATATGTGACAAATTACATGAATGGATCCAGTTTTCTAAAATCCCACTCTTCCAGGTTGAGATAGGGGATAATTTTCAATTAATTTCACAGAACAACTAAGAGGAACTTGGAAACATCATGGCATGTCAGGTTCACGCAGGAGAACTGGCCACTTGGAGGTCCCTGGTACCGTAGTCAGAGTCCAAGAGGAGAGTTTTGGAGATGATGAGAGGGGAGAACCTGGAGGATGAAATCACACAGAGAGACAAAAGTTGAATAGTGTTGGGAGACAGAGGTCAAAATAAAGTGGGAGAAACAGATGGAATGGGAGCAAGTGTAAGACACAGCAGAGAAGAGAGAAACTGAAAAATCTCCCAAGAAACAGAGATAAAAGTTGAGAGCGAAAAGTATAGAAAGGGCAAGAGTGAGAGGAAAATAAATACTAAGAATTGGGAAAAGTCAGGGAGACGTACAAAGGCAACTATGTAGAGAAAGAGTTGAAGGAGAATGGATGGAAAACAGGTTGAGAGTGAAAAGACAATAAAAGAGAGAGGAGCAGATTGGGACATTGTAGACCTGAGGTAAGAGCACTGGATATAAGCAACTTTGGGCACAAGTGTTGGCAACATTAGCTGTGAGTTTTCAGATTAAACTGTCCTTAACCATCGAAGTGGCACTTGTAAAATACTCACATTGCAATAGTCCTCTCCCTGAATATTCCAGTGATTCCTATGACCAAATCACCACCCTAGATTGTCTTCAGAGTACATTTATCCATGGACTCGAAGACCATGGTCTGCTAGATATCTACACATGAATTCTTTCAAGAACCTTTAACTTGGCATTTCAGAACTAAAAGTAACATCTTCATCACTCAAGCTAGATCTAAACTCCTCTTCAGCATTCATGTCTCAGTGATGGATCCTTATTATCTCATAGGTTTTCAAGTTGGAAGTCTAGGCGTCACCATGACTGCTGTTGCCCTCAAATAAATGCCTGTTACTCATCCAGTATAGTCATTTCTCTTCCAGAATATCTCCAAGCTGTCCATCTGTCACACCCCCAAGTCTTCAGACCTCTGCCATGGTTCTCAAAGCAACAGTCTTCTGTTCATGACCTTCCTCTAATCTTGCTTCCAACAAATGTGTTATTTGCACTTCAACTACATGGGACATTTGAAAATGAAAATTAGATTGTGTTATGTTCCAACATACTTTCTTAATACACTAAGGATTAAATAAATGTTTCTCTGAGTGGCATCCAAGATCACCCATGATAAGCCCCGTATCGATTTTCCCAGCCTCATCACCTGCCTCCTGCACTATTAATTCAATATAGTATAAACTTTTTTCCTCCAATAATTTTATTTTTTTAATTTGTATTTTATTTTATTTTTTAAAATTTTACTGAAATATAGTTGATTTACAATGTTGTGTTAGTTTCAAGTGTACAGCAAAGTGATTCAGTTATACATATATGTTTGTATACATGTATATATATTCTTATTTTACATTCTCTTCCATTATACATTATTACAAGATATTGCATATAGTTCCCTGTGCTATACAGTAGGTCCTTGTTGGTTATCTTTTTTTATATATAGTAGTGTGTATATGTTAATCCTAAACTCCTAATTTATCCCTCCCCGACTTCTCCTTTGGTAACCATATGTTTGTTTTCTATGTCTGTGAGTCTGTTTCTGTTTTTTAAGTAAGTTCATTTGTATCATTTTTAAAAATTCCACATACATATAAGCAATATCATATGATATTTGTTTTTCTCTGTCTCGTTTACTCCCCCAATAATTTTAATTGTTAAATCTTTCATATCTGAGCCTTTTCATACATTTTCTGCCTTATTCAGAACTGTTTTCACATTCTACTACCCTCCACTTAACCTCCTCACTCTGGTAAATTCTATTTAAAAGATACTATTGCAGGGAGGCCTTTCTTTAGAGAAAGCTAGAAAGAAACAGTTGAAAGACGAAGGATAGGAGAGAAGGAGCAACATCAGAGAAACAAGACAAAAGTTGCAGGAACAGAGAAAGAGACACTCCAGGAGACACCAGCAGAAAGAAACAGAGGCAGAGATGGATAAAATGTAAAGAATCAAATGGAAAGGGAAGAAGTAGAAAGAGAATGTGGTATAAGAAAAGGAAACCACTAAGATCAGGAACTACCACTAAGATCAGGAACAAGACAAGGTTGCCCACTTTCACCACTATTATTCAACATAATTTTGGAATTTTTAGCCACATCAATCAGAGAAGAAAAAGAGATAAAAGGAATCCAAATCAGAAAAGAAGAAGTAAAGCTTTCACTGTTTGCAGATGACATGGTACTATACATAGAGAATCCTAAAGATGCCACCAGAAAACTCCTAGAACTAATTAATGAATTTGGTAAAGTAGCAGGATACAAAACTGATGAACAGAAATCTCTTGCATTCCTATACACTAATGATGAAAAATCTGAAAGTGAAATTAAGAAAACACTCCCATTTACCACTGCAACAAAAAGAATAAAATATCTAGGAATAAACCTACCTAAGGAGACAAAAGACCCATATGCAGAAAATTATAAGACACTGATGAAAGAAATTAAAGATGATACAAATAGATGGAGAGATATACCATGTTCTTGGATTGGAAGAATCAACATTGTGAAAATGACTCTACTACCCAAAGCAATCTACAGATTCAGTGCAATCCCTATCAAACTACCACTGGCATTTTTCACAGAACTAGAACAAAAAATCTCACTATTTGTATGGAAACACAAAAGATCTCGAATAGCCAAAGCAATCTTGAGAAAGAAAAACGGGGCTGGAGGAATCAGGCTCCCTGACTTCAGACTACACTACAAAGCTACAGTAATCAAGACAGTAGGTACTGGCATAAAAACAGAAATATAGATCAATCTAACAGGATAGAAATCCCAGAGATAAACCCACACACATATGGTCACCTTCTCTTTGATAAAGGAGGCAAGAATATACAGTGGAGAAAAGACAGCCTCTTCAATAAGTGGTGCTGGGAAAACTGGACAGCTACATGTAAAAGAATGAAATTAGAACACTCCCTAACACCATACACAAAAATAAACTCTAAATGGATTACAGACCTAAATGTAAGGCCAGACACCATCAAACTCTTAGAGGAAAACATAGGCAGAACACTCTAGGACATAAATCACAGCAAGATCCTTTTTGACCCACCTCCTAGAGAAATAGAAATAAAAACAAAAATAAACAAATGGGACCTAATGAAACTTAAAACTTTTGCACAACAAAGGAAACCATAAACAAGATGAAAAGACAACCCTCAGAATGGGAGAAAATATTTGCAAATGAAACAACTGACAAAGGATTAATCTCCAAAACATACAAGCAACTCATGCAGCTCAATATTAAAAAAAACAAACAACCCAATCCAAAAATGGGCAGAAAACCTAAATAGACATTTCTCCAAAGAAGATATACAGATTGCCAACAAACACATGAAAGGATGCTCAACATCATTAATCATTAGAGAAATGCAAATCAAAACTACAATGAGATATCATCTCACAGCGGTCAGAATGGCCATCATCAAAAAATCTACAAACAATAAATGCTGGAGAGGGTGTGGAGAAAAGGGAACCCTCTTGCACTGTTGGTGGGAATGTAAATTGATACAGCCACTATGGAGAACAGTATGGAGGTTCCTTAAAAAACTAACAATAGAACTACCATATGACCCAGCAATCCCACTACTCGGCATATACCCTGAGAAAACCATCATTCAAAAAGAGTCATGTACCAAAATGTTCATTGCTCTATTTACAATAGCCAGGACATGGAAGCAACCTAAGTGTCCATCAACAGATGAGTGGATAAAGAAGATGTGGCACATATATACAATGGAATACTAGTCAGCCATAAAAAGGAACGAAACTGAGTTATTCGTAGTGAGGTGGATGGACCTAGAGACTGTCATACAGAGTGAAGTAAGCCAGAAAGAGAAAAACAAATACCGTATGCTAACACATATATTTGGAATCTAAAAAAAAAAAGAAAAAAAATTGGTCAGAAGAACCTAGGGGCAAGATGTGAATAAAGATGCAGACCTACTAGGGAATGGACTTGAGGATACGAGGAGGGGGAAGGGTAAGCTGGGACAAAGTGAGAGAGTGATATGGATATATATACACTACCAAACGTAAAATAGAAAGCTAGTGGGAAGCAGCCGCATAGCACAGGGAGATCAGCTCGGTGCTTTGTGACCACTTAGAGGGGTGGGATAGGGAGGGTGGGAGGGAGGGAGATGCAAGGTGGAAGAGATATGGGGACATATGTATATGTATAACTGATTCACTTTGTTATAAAGCAGAAACTAACACACCATTGTAAAGCAATTATACTCCAATGAACATGTTAAAAAAAAAAAAAAAAAGGAAAGGAAGATTTTTCCACAATGAATGAATTCCTCATCCCCTAGTGAAAGCTGCTGAAGCAATGTTAACCTTCAGGTCAGGTTATTTTGGGGAGTGGGACCTTCCAGTTTCTCAGGATTTCTTGGTTTTCTAGTTATTTTCTTGCTGTGATTCCTCCTTGGTCATAAATTGAGATGTCTGTGAGATTTCATTCTTTACTGTAGGGAACAACAATGTCTGGTGGGAGATCTGTGATGGAGAAGAGCTCCAGGGAACCTCGAACTTCCCACCAAGATGTGAGCTGGGTAAGGATGGGGAGGGATTGCCAGCCGAGGGTGTCAGGTGGCTGAATTCAGAGCTGGTGTTTATTGATGCTTTTTACCCTGAGCACACTCCACAGTCAAAAGGTCTAGTGTGTCTTCGAATCCCATGAGTCCATAATAACATAAGTAACATAACAAATAACATAAATGTTCCTAAGTGCATTCTAGTAGCAATATGCTGGAGAAAAGTGATGTCTCTCATAGCTATTAACAGTAAAGACTTGAATTTATACCGACCTGCCCTTTATCTTCTCTAAAGAATAAAAACTATGTATTATTCTATTTGGTTATAATGCTATTATTTTGTGCCTAACTTTGGAAAACCCCCAAAAGAAACATGGTCCTAAAGATCAATTGCTCCCAAATCTAAAGTACAATTTTTTGTCAACTATTATTTATTATGTGACTGATTTTTCAAAGAATTTTGGCAAACAAGATGTCATTCTTCTCTCCACAAAGTGATGGATGTAACAGACAAAATGTTACTTATTCCTGTTTTACAGGTAAAGAAATAGAAGCACTGAAGTGTGTAAGGGTCTTTTAGCAGTCAAAGCAGTTAAACAAGCGAGGGTACCAGCATCCTCAATGACTTACTATGGTGACTATCGTGTGGGGCTGCAGAGGGTCAGGGCATCCAAGACTTAGGTACATATATATGATGGAATATTACTCAGCCATAAAAAGGAACGAAATTGGGTCATTTGTAGAGATGCAGCTGGACCTAGAGTGTGTCATACAGAGTGAAGTAAGTCAGAAAGAGAAAAACAAATATCGTATATTAACGCATATATGTGGAATCTAGAAAAATGATACAGATGAACCTATTTGCAGGACAGGAATAGAGACGCAGACGTAGAGGATGGACATGTGGACACAGGGGAGAGGAGAGGTGGGATGAATTGGGAGATTAGGATTGACATATATACACTACCATGTGTAAAATAGATAGCTAGTATGAAGCTACAGTATTGCACAGGGAGCTCAGCTTGGTGCTCTATGATGAGCTACATGGGTGGGATGGGGTGGGGGGGAGGGAAGTCCAAGAGGGAGGGGATATATATATCAGTATACATATATACGTATATCACTATACATATAGCTGATTCACTTTGTTGTACAGCGGAAACTAACACAACAGTGTAAAGTAACTGTACCCCAATTAAAAAAAAAAACAAACAAACTGACTCATGAGTAGGAAAACTGTCAAAGAACATTGAAGGGCAAAGAAGAAGAAGAGGAAGACTAGGAGGGAAGCCCAGAGAGTAAAGGAGGTGTGTGATCCTTCATGGCACAAAAACAACCATGTGTGGGGACAGAAAAATGAGGAGAAAGGTGACTGAGAGATAACGGGAAGGAAAAAAGGCAGAGCGAGGCTCTGGTGGGTCTAAAGTGAGGTGTGTGGAGCAACAGTATCTTTTTCCCAAGGCGAAGTTCACCTGACCATTGAACACCAGAATTCAGCATGAGCACCCTGAGGTCTGTACCTCATCACCATGTCTGGATGGTCTTTTCTGTTTTTCTTTAGTTTCCTGTGAGCACAAAGCTCTTCAAAGGACAAACGAAGGCAAGTCTGAAGAGATTCCCAAAATGCAAGCAGGTAACGGGGGAGCTAATATTGATTTAAGTGACCAATTATCTCATTAATTTGCTTGCATGTCTGTATGCAAGGGACATTTCCCTTCATTCCCCCAAACACAAACACACACTTTTCCTTAGGCTCTGGTTGCTTTCTTCAGGTATATGGGAGGCAAGGGGGAAAGAGGGGCTAAGGGCCTTAATGGAGGGGCTTCTGGGTAGAGAATTTAAGGGCACAGAATAATAAAAATGTAGATTGGGGCCACCACATGGAGTTGCCTAAGTAGGTTCAATTTTATTTAAAAGTATATGGAATCTAAATACAACCAGATTGGGGTTTGGAGGAGAGAGATCATTTTAAACTTATGTCCCAGGATTGCATAGGATTAATGAAATGCTATGTATAGGAGAGACAAAGAGGAAGTGAGTTAAAAGAAAAAATAGGGATGGATTAAAGACCTAAATGTAAGGCCAGATACTATAAAACTCTTAGAGTAAAACTTAGGCAGAACACTCTTTGACATAAATCACAGCAAGAGCTTTTTTGATACACCTCCTAGAGTAATGAAAATAAAACCAAAAATAAACAAATGGGACCTAATTAAACTTAAAAGCTTTTGCACAGAAAAGGAAACCATAAAACAAAAAGTCAATCCTCAGGATGAGAGAAAATATTTGCAACCAAGTAACTGACACGGGATTAATCTCCAAAATACACAAACAGCTCATGCAGCTCAATATCAAAAAAACAAACAACCCAATCAAAAAATAGGCAGAAGATCTAAATAAACATTTCTCCAAGATCTAAAGAAGACATACAGATGACCAAAAAGCACATGAAGAGATGTTCAACATCACTAATTATTAGAGAAATGCAAATCAAAACTACAATTAGGTATCACCCCGCACCGGTTAGAATGGCCATCATCAAAAAACCTACAAACAATAAATACTGGAGAGAGTGTGGAGAAAGGGGAACCCTCCTACACTGTTGGTGGGAATGTAAATTGGTACAGCCACTATGGAGAACAGTATGGAGTTTCCTTAAAAGAACTAAAAATAGAGCTACCATGTGATCCAGCAGTCCCACTCCTGGGCATATATCTGCAGAAAACCATAATTCAAAGAGATACATGAACTACAGTGTTCATTGCAGCACTGTTTACAATAGCCAGGACATGGAAACAACCTAAATGTCCATTGATAGATGAATGGATAAAGAAGATGGTACATACATACAATGGAATATTACTCAACCATAAAAAAAGAACGAAATAATGCCATTTGCAGCAATATAGATGGACCTAGAGATTGTCATACTGAGTGAAGTAAGTCAGACAGAGAAAGACAAATATCATATGATATCACTTATATGTGGAATCCAAAAAAATGGTACAAATGAACTTATTTATAAAACAGAGTCACAGATGTAGAAAACAAACTTATGGTTACCAAGGGGGAAAGTGGGGGGAAGGATAATTTGGGACAGGAGTCCCCAACCCCTGAGATGCAGACCAGTACCGGTCCATGGCCTGTTAGGAACTGGGTCGCACAGCAGGAGATGAGCAGTGGGCGAGCCAGTGAAGCTTCATCTGCCGCCCCTCATTGCTGGCATTACCACCTGAACCATCCCCCACCCCCCACCCCCCATCCGTGGAAAAATTGTCTTCCACGAAACTGGTCCCTGGTGCCAAAAATGTTGGGAACTGCTGATTTAGGAGATTGGGATTGACATATACTCACTACTATATATTAAATAAATAACTAATAAGAACCTACTGTGTAGCACAGGGAACGCTACTCAGCACTCTGTAATGACCTATATGGGGAAAGAGTCTAAAAAAGAGTGGATATATGTATATGTATAACTGATTCACTTTGCTGTACAGCAGAAACTAACACAACATTATACCTCAACTATACTCCAATAAAAATTAATTTAAAGGGGTGAGATAAGGAGGGTGGGAGGTAGACACAAGAGGGAGGAGATATGGGGATATATGTATATGTATAGCTGATTCACTTTGTTATACAGCAGAAACTAACACACCATTGTCAAGTAATTATACTCCAAAAAAGACATTAAAAATTAATTTAAAAAATTAAAAATATAATAAAATAGATAACTAACAATGACCTACTGTGTAGCACAGGGAACTCTACTTAATACTCTGTAATGACCCAAATGGGAAAAGAATCTAAAAAAGAGTGGATATATGTATATGTATAACTGATTCACTGTGCTGTACAGCAGAAACTAATACAACATTGTAAATCAACTATACTCTAATAAAAATTTTAAAAAATAAATAGACGTGGAATCGAAGTAGAACCAGGTTAGAATGTGGTATCAGGGAGGGGAGATAATTTTCAACCTGCTTTCCTCGAGGTTGTGCCAGGAACATGGGCATAGTGGGTATAATCGCAAAATAGAAAACTCACGTGAAAGACATTTAAAACGAGCCTGCCAAGGGGAAGGAAGGATCCCTGCTCTTTTGTCAGTGGCAAAAGATGAGAACTTTGATGATTTGGAGAAGGAATATGTGAGATGGACAAAATATACAGAAAGGCTGAAATTTTAATTTTTAGATTTAAATTTTAAGTTGAAACATTACAAACAGGAAGTTAAGAACTAGAGAGAACAGATAGAAGCAGGGAAATGAGCACCATAGAAGAAAGGAGGTAAACTCAATAATCAAACAAGGTACAGAATTTAAAAGGTAGAGAATGTGACATTAGAGAAAGACCCAGAGAGGGAAAGTGCTAAGAAACAGAAAGACTGGAGGAAAGTATAACAGTTATACATAGAGAAAAAGATAAAGGAGAAGAGTAAAACGTCTGTAGAGAGGGAACACTATGTACAAGGATGGAGAAGATGGTTTGGGACATTGTTGGGACTGAAAGGAGAGTTGCTGCATGGAAGCAACTTCTAACACTAGGAGTTGAACATGTTAGCCATGAGTTTTCAGATTATGGTTCCTCCAGTTATCAAAGTGGCACCTGTAATACTCTCAGAGGCAATGGGCCTCCCCTCAGCCATTCTTGTATACTTCCATCTATAACTTAATGATCCCCAAATTCCTAACTCTGGCCCCAGCTTGCCTTGTAAGCTCATTCATCTAAGTGCCTGACTATATTTGTACAGGGATCCGAGAGACATCTCCATTTGGATGGTTTTCGGGAACTTCAATACAAGTCGCTTCCATAGTTGTATGTACCATCTTTCTTGATGCCAGATCTGCCTCCTTTCCCCGTATTCCCTATCTCAGTATGGAACACTATTGTTCCATTCTTTAGGTAGACACCTAGGGGTCACCAATGACTCTTTCCCCTCCCTCAACTCACACACCCCATCAATCATCTAGTTTAGTTAACTATACCTTTAACTTGTCTCTTACTCGTCCATTTGTTGCCACACCCGACACAGAAGCCCTAGTCAGATCTCTCTTCTCTCTGGAACTAGAGCCAGAGCAACAGACTCTATCTGGTCTCATACCTTCCCCCAGTCATCCTCCCACCATATCCATTCTCTCCAACTCAACTAGATGACCCTTTGAAAATGCAGGTTGGCTTATCTCACTTTCCTACCTTAAATCAATAACTTTTTGTTGTCAAAAGGATTAAATCCTTCCCTATTTTCCTTCCCATGGCTCCAGCCTCATGTCTGCCTCTCCTGCAACGACTTCTAAAGTTTGTTTAAAACTTTGCAGTAATTTTAATTTTGACTACTTTTTCTCATCTGAGCCTTTGCACACACTTAGCCCTGTGCTTGGAACAATTTTCTTGGTCCACTCCACTCTCCATTCTGCTCACTAATCTGGTGAAATCACATGGAAGTTATAGACCACCTCAGAGATACCTTTTCTAATTCCTAGTTCTAGAAAAAAACAGCATGAGAGACGGGGAGAAGACATAAAGCTCAGCATCAAGAAAGGAAAAGGGAGAAAAGGCAGGTGGGAACAGACATGGGAAAAGAAACAAACCAGGACAAAGAGAAGTACCAAGAGATTCCAATAGCAAGATACCGAGATGGAAATAGAAGAAGCAGAGATGTGTGGGAAGGGTGAGAATGAGAAAGAGAACAAGGTTGGGAGACAATGTGTACAGTCTCCATCAGATTATTGGATTGTGCAAGTCCCCTCTTACCTTCACGAAACCCTAAGACACAGGTATGCAAACTGTTGTAACTTCTATTTTATGGTTGGGGAAATGAAACAGAAGGGCATGGAGGTTATTTTTGCAAGGGCAAGGTAGAAAAGGAAGAGTGGGCACCAGCATCTTGGGTGTGTCACTGAGGGTGACAGTTGTGTGAAGCCAGCTGACAGTCAGCGTGGGGTCATGTGGTCAGAAAAGGAAGAGGAAACCCAAGGAGTTCTGCAGGTTCCCGGGGGAGTGAACCAGGGTCCAAGAGAAGATTTAGTTAAGGAAAAAATAATGTTGGTGGGGTGGGAAAGGAAACCACTGAGAGACAGGGAGTATAGAAATGGACCCAACCACTTGGGCTTGAAGAGATCTAGAATAAGAAAGCTGGAAAGGATAACAGGAGAAAAGAGATACAGTATCACTGAAAAACAAACAAACAAACAAACAAAAACCCAAGACCTGAAAACAAGAGATGAGGAGAGAAACACAGACAGTCAAAGAGATGCACAGCTAGGAAACAGAGCTGTGTGGAGGTGGAACTGTGGGTAGGACACTGAGAAGGAGAGAGAAGAGGTGCAGATGGCAAAGAAGCGGAAGGAGACGGTGTGTCTCTCAGGAGCAGTGCTTGGAGCAGACATATGGCTTTCCCGTCATGTTTGGCATGAGCCAACCGAGGTCTGTTTCTGATCGCCCTGCATGGTCCATCATGTCCTTGTTTCTCTGCAGTGACCTGTTATCCCAAAGCTCCCCAAATGACTCACGAAGGAAAACCCAAGGAGGTGCTCAGCCTACTACCAGTAGAGGGAGAAGGTAATTATGATTTAAACTCCTCAATAAATAGGAAAAAAAAAAATCCCCCCTTCTCTCATCTTGCCGTTCTCTTCTTCATATTCACATACATACACATGGAATTGTGTCGATTTTCTGTTTTGTTTTTTCCAAAACTGTGAGAGAGACTAAGGAGAAAGGTGAGCTGAGCTGAGTGGGGAGAGCACCCCTGCGTGGAGAACGTAGGGAGACAGGATGTGCCAAAGGTAGGCTGGGGTCCCAAAGCAGAAGTACCTGGGTGACTTTATTAAATGCATATAAAATCCAAATGTCAGCAGGTTATGGCAGTTGAGGCAAGGAGATCATTTTCAGCTTACTTCTGGAAGTACAAGGAACATGGAAGTAAGTTTTGTGAATGACTGATAAGCTTGCAATTTAGAAAGGTCATGGGGGACACTTAGAATAGAGCTGATAAGGGAAGGCTCTCCGGCACTGTGGTCCATGTGAAAATGGAAGGACTTTTGTCAGTTTGGGAGAAGGGATCTGTGAGCATGAGGAAAATATATAAAATAAGGAAATTTTACAGGCATCTAGAAAGAGAAGACCCAGAGAAAAAGAGAAAAGGAGAAAATGGAAGACAAGGTAGAAAGGGAATTACCTTAATAAGAAATGAGATACAAAGATAAAAATTAGAGAAACCATATAGAGAGGCAAATAAATACCAAAAAAAAAAAAAAAATGTGCAAGGAAGTGCAGAGAAACTATGTCGAGAAAGAGTTTTATCAGATCAATAAAGAGTGAAAACGGCTGTACAGGGAAGAGAGGAGAGAAGTTGGGATCCTGGAGCACTGAAGTATGCACATCAGACAGGAGCACCTTCGATCCCAGTAGTGAGTTTCCAAGTTAGGTTTGCCCCATGGAGAGAGCGGTGTCCATAACACAGAGTAATAATTCTCTCCCTGGCAGCCTCAGCTACTCTCAGGTAACAGAATGTGTCTCAAGCACATCCCTGCTAGGCAGACCCATCTTCCAAGGTCATCCATCTATGTATGTACCTGAAGACATTTATCCCAGGGTCTTCTCCATTTGGATGTCTTTCAGGAACTGACACTTCCAAAATTGAAACCAACATCTTCTTCCATGAAACTGGAATGTCCTTTTCTTACAGGGTTTGCTCTCTCAGTAAATGGAACTTGAATGTCCCATTTTCTCTTGCTCCCATCTTGCCCATTTTCTCCACTTTAGCACAATTTTTATTTGCAAGATGGAAATCAGATCATATTACTTTCCCACTTAAACCTGGTGTCCTTTGTTGTCCAAAGAGTAGATCAGTTATCCTTCCTGTCTTGCTGTGCCTTCCATTCATCATGCGACCCTTGCCAATTTCTTCTTCCTCATCTCTGATGATAGTATAAATATTTTCAGTGATTGCAATGTTCTGATCTTTCTTTTATATGAGGGATTTGGAAAAAGTTTCCCCTGTGGTTGGTGGTGTTGCCTTGGTCCACTCTATTTCTTACCCCATTCCCTGATCAGGTTATATTATACTATTTTAGGGTTGCCTCTCCTAACACTCACCATGAGAAAGGGAGCGAGAGGGAAAAATGGGATGGGGAAAGGTGATAAAGAGCAGTGTCAAGGCTGCAAGAGAAAAAGAGACAGGAGCAGAGGAGACAGAAACACACCAAAACAAAGAGAAACATCTAGAGATGCTGGCAGAAAGAAACAAGGGCAGAGACAGAAAAATATGCAGAGGCAATGGGGAAGAGGAAGAAGTAGAAAGAGAATTAGGTGTACGGGGAGTGTGGGAGATGGTGGGTGGTTCTCAGCCTCCGGTGGTAGTGATGGGAGGGAGTTAACCTGCAGGCCAGGGGAACCCCAAGGGCAGACCAAGATGGTCTGGGATAGAGACAGTCCCACCCATGAGATCATTGAGCTTCCCATGTCTTCAGTATGAGTTTTCTTGCCATGATTTCCCCCTGCTTGTGTACTGAGACCTCTGAGGGATTTCATTCCTTTCTGCAGAGGACAACAATGCCTGTTGGGAGGTCTGTGACAAAGAAGAGCCCCAGGAAGCCTCGAGCTCCCCACCAAGATGTGGGCCAGGTAAGGAAGGGGGGATTGCCAGCCCTGAGCTGCAGGGTTTCAGATGTCTGAATTCAGAGCTGAACAGCATGACCCTTGTTAGAATAGATGTGTTCCCTCTTCGTGTTGTAGTAGATCAGTCCTAAAGAAGGAGAGAGTGTTTTTTCCTCCACAATCTTTATGCTTATTTACACTAAAGGCTCAGTATTGTGATTTTAACCCCTGACCACCTTTTATTTTCTATAAGGAGTAAAAGATAAGTATTTATCTAGTGTTTAATAATAATAATATTATATTGTCATAACCTTGGATAGGCTTCCAAAGAAACATGGTCCTTGAGATCTACTTGTCAGAAATTAAGATCAATGATCTAAGGCCCAAATGACATTTTTTGCCACGTATTCTTCATCAGGTTATTGGAGTATATAGTGCTTTATTCTTTTCAAAGTACTTTGGCAAGTAAGATTTCCTCACAACACTTTAGGACTTAGCCAGGGAAACAGTTAATATCCTTCCTTAGAGATAAGAATATGGACGCACAGAAGAAGGATACTTGTTTTTCCCTGAGATCAAAGTAGGAGGAAGGGCAGAGATACCTGTGTCCCGAGTATCTCATTGCAGGTGGTGGCTGTGTGAGGCTTGTAGCAGGTCAATGTCCAAAGGGAGACCTGCAGGATCCCAAGGGCAATAGAACAGAGCTTGAACCAGAGAGCCTTCCACTTCTCAAATAAAGAATGTCAGTAGGGAGAAGAAGAGATCAAGAGAGACAGTGAGGGAAGGAATGGATCCTGCTGTAGAGATTGGAGAGACCTAGAAGAACGGAGCTGGAGAGAATAAGCAGAAAAGGAGAGATTAAGATAATCACTGAGGAAAAAAAGTAAAGATAGAAGACGTCAGGGGGATCAGAGCCCACAAAATCAAAGGCGCACAATTATTCTCCTAGTGCAGAAGCAGAAATGTTTAGAGGCACGTCTATAGATAGGAAACTGAGAAGCAGAGGGTAGGAGAATGAGATTAATGAGGTGGAAATAGAGGCAGAACAGGGCTTAGTTGGATCTCAGGTGTGGTCCTTGGAGCAGATGTCCCTTTTCCCAAAGGGCAGCTCACCTGTGGTCTGAGCATCCTGGCTCAGCTCATTTTCTTGTTTCTCTTTAGTGTCCTGTGATCCTGAAGCTTCCCAAATGACCAATGAAGAAGAACCAGAGGAGCTGCCTAGTCAACCACTATGTGATGGAGAAGGTAATTGTGATTTCAACTCCCAAATTGAATCTTTGTTTTTCTGTCTGCAGAGAGGAAAATCTCCATCTTTCTTCTCCCTTCCTACCCTGCTCCCCTTCACATACCCATACAGAAGAAATATATAGAGCCAACTGGAAAGGATGAAAAAGACAGAGAAAATTAGTGTATAAGAAGGGAGTGAGATGGGTAGACTGTTTTCAGCCTCTGATGATAGTGACGGGAACCATGTTAACCTCTAGGTCAGGTGAGCTCAAAGGCAGGAGGGTCTAAGGGCAAGGACATTCCCATCTTGGAGATACTTGAGCTGCTCTGGTCTTCCTGGTTGTCCCTGGGAGGGTTTTCCTACTATGGTTTCCATTGGTCATACACTGGGATTCCAAGAGATTTCATTCTATTTATCAGAAGGAAGCAGTACCTATTCAGAAATGTGTGATGAAGAAGAACCCCAGGAATCCTTGAGCTCACTACCAAAAAGGGGAGCAGGTGAGAGAGATAAGGCCTGTCTGGGCTGCAGGGTGTCAGGAGGATGGTGTTCCCTAATGGATTTTACTCTGGGAATACTCCACAATGAAAGTTCCAGTTAATTCTCAAGTATCATTCTTCACATTTACCTTGGCTCTTTGGCTCTTGTACCTTGCAAGGGACAAGAAACCTTGAGCAACTCCATAATTAGGAGATCATGTTGTTTGATTGTAGGTATCCATATATTCAGTTGTAGTAGATAGAATTCCACATAGGAGAAAGAACACAGAAGCTGCACAAAAATGTGATTAACTTTAGTGGAACTGTTAGTACATTATCTCTAGCTATTTATTATCTCCCAAGAATATTTATATTCACCTCTTCCAGCACCGAAACATAATCTTTCATTTGTGTATTATCTACAGAGAGTTGATTTATTGGTTAAGTTGGTGTAATGTACTTTAAATCATCATAAACTCTTTCTTTGCCCAAATGTTTGAACTTTTGATCTTATTATAGGAATAACTCATGACTTCGAATGTTTGAGGTTCTTTGGGGGTTGTAGTTGTTTCCTATTCCATGGACAACGCTCAAAGATGAAGTACAGTTGGGTTTAAGCTGATTTTGATGATTAGGTGGAGTCATGGTCTTTATATAAATAGTTTGTAGCATCCTTGCCCTGAATGCCCATCAATAGCTGTCAGCCTGATATTTCTTAATGCAGTTTATCCTCAATTAAAACTTATTTTAGAAGCATAATTACAAGTAAGCCATTATTTTTTTCCAAGAGTTGGCTTGGGACGATGACATATTCAAAAATTCTTCTAGTTGGCTCTACTAGAAATATTTTAGAAGAACTGAATTATAAAGTTAGAGTGGTGATCGTCCTAAGTGAAGTCGGTCTTGGAATGTTATTATTAGTAGTAACATTATGGGAAAGTCAGAGGCTTCAAACATTAAACCAGTAAATAGAAAAACTAAAGTTGTAAGGATAAAGGATAAAAATATGAAGGAGAATGTGACAATCAGTGTGACAATCTAGGCATCCAGGAAAACCTTATTCTGACGATCTTGAGTGGAAGCAGTTCTACTTCATGGAATTATCTGCATGTTCTGGGGATCTTTGGGTAGTAAAAAGACATTAAGTAATCCACTTGATATCTGTTTTTATATGGGTACCTGAAGAGATTGAAAATCTGTTTGCTTCCACAGCATTCAGAAGTTATGATCTACTCCAAATGCATAATGGCTTTCAGTTTAACAATTTGACATGTCCTAGAGAAGGCTCTATGTTCAGTTACTTGAGACAATTTTGCTTTCTGTAAGGGAATGAACTCTACAAGGGAGTCTGGAACAGTCATTGCATAACCAGCCTGGTATTTCATTCTACTTTATTTTCTTTAGTCTCATTTAATTTTATTTTTATTTTGGAGATAAAACTTATCACCAAACAATATTAAGTCAGGATTTAGTAAGGAAGTATCTAAACTATCTCTTCTGGAAGTGGATATTAGAAACTAAATCCTAGGATTCTCCTTCCTTGAGTAAGAATATTACTCTATAACACACACACACACACACACACACACACACACACACACACACATATCACATTTTCTTTATCTATTTATCTATTGATGAACACATAGGTTGTTCCCATGTCTTTGGCTATTGTTTAAATAATGCTTCAATGAACATTAGGGTGCAGATTTTGTTTCCTTTGGATTATATATCCAGGAGTGGAATTGCTGGAACATATGGTAGTTCTATTTTTAGTTTTTTGAGGAAACTCCGTGCTGTTTTCCACAGTGACTGCACCAATTTACATCCCACCAACAGTGCTCAAGGGTTCCCTTTGCTCCACATTCTCACCAACATTTGTTATTGCTTGTGTTGACAATCTCCTTTTCTTAAACATCAACTCTGCCATACAACATAACCTAAAAATGGGGGTAATGTCTTATGATATTCATAGTCCCTGGGGTTTAGGAACAAATCTTGGGAGGTCATTTCAGAATTCTACCTATGACAATGAAGCTTGAGTAAATCTCCAGAAAATAACTATCCAGATGAGCCACTGATTTTCCCAAGCAAATAATATAGGCTATCAAACAAATTAAAACACCAAAGAAAGCTGAGCATAAGTGTGTTAAAGAAAAGAATTTGACTTTAGAAAAGACTATAGTAATTGGCTTAGGCACTACAGGGAAGTGAGGTATACCTATGTTGTTTATTTCCTGCATACCTTGAATATGCATAGTATAGGCATACTGATGTTCAGATTAACTATAAAGTGATCATGTGTAGGAGAATTTTCCAGGAATTCTAAGGTTAGCCCTTCTTAGTACACTTAATATGTAGTTTCATTTGCAGAATAGAGCCCTACCTATTAAATTTATAGGAGTTTCTTAGAGAAAAGAAAGGACTGTTTGTTACATAATGGTCTGAATATAGCGGTTATTGGTTGGCACATGGAACTACTCTTGGTCATTTTTTTCAGTCCTTTTAGAGAAATATTATCAAATGAGTCATTTACTTTTGACATGCCAAAAGTTCCCCACTGAAATCTAAAGACATCTTTTGTGAAAATTTACCATTTATTAAGTGCAAGTTAGAATCATACTGAGAGTACAGAGAGGAAGTGAAAGTTCTGCCAGTGGGAGATTGTGACTTTGGCAAAGACAAGCCCATGACATAGAGTCATAAATATGAATGGTGTCCTGCAAATGGAGTATTGTGCTCATCAATCAAGCAGAAACTAAAAAGAAGACATATGATCAATTATATGATAACAGTTATGTATTAAACAAAAGGATTTTCTTTCAAAAATTAATACGATGTCAAGTATCCTCATGAAAGTTTTGGTGAGGGACCCAAGACAAAATGTGACAAAATATATTTGCACAAATTATCTACTTTCTAATGGACCCCCATCCATTAATTAGTCTTTGGGGCTAGCTTGGATTGGGGATTGATCAAGTCTATGCCTCTATCTATTTGCTTTGGATCACTATCTTCTGATAATCAAGAAGCACAGGAAAATCAGGAACAGACAAACACACATGAGACAAGACTTAAAAAAAAATAGACAAAAGAAAAGTGAGAGTAAATGAAGTAGTGGAAGAATAAGCACATTAACAGAACATTTGCTAAATGCTGTCCCGCCAAACCAAAATGTCTACTTACTTTGTATCTAATTGCATACACATCTTTAAATAATAAAATAAATTCAGAAATAAAACTTCAGTGAAACAAGTCAGAGCTCAAGTTGTTCTTGTGATGGATTCACTTGGCAGTGGATCAGGAAGACAATCTGAGTTGTGCACAAGAAGCTGGGGTTTTGGACCAACACCTGTTGGTCTAAGGGTCCCACAAGACACCCCTAAGCAAGAGTCCTCAAGATGATCTTGGTGGGAACACCATTTGTGAAGGAAGAGTGGCCACCATGCAATATGAAGCTAAAGCTGGATTTATTGCTTGCTAAGCAAGACACATGGTGGGAGGAAGCACTGTACACAGTTTTTTTAATAAAGGAAACTGCTGATTTTACTTATTTTTTAATTAATTTTTATTGGAGTATAGTTGATTTACAATGTTGTGTTTTTATTTACAGTTTTGGGAAGCATGTAGTTCAGGGACTGCAGACTTTCAGAAACAGGAGTGTTTATAAATTGGTTAGCATTTAGCCATACACATAGGCTTTCTGAAGTGCGTCTGTTGCTGACTGGCTGATTTTCGTAAGTGTAAGGCTGCCGCTGATTAGCTGACTAGATGTGGTTAGTGATGCAAGCAGTCATTGGCCAACTGGGATGAATTTAAAACTGGTTCTGGCAATTACTTTTTGCAACTTTCAAAGGACAGTCAGTTCTTCCTAGAAGGATAAGATCTTTTTATTTTATTCTTAGGACTAAAAGTAGAAAAATAAAAGTAGAGAAAGCAGAATGAGGTTCAAAAGATGGGAAAAACATGGCTCTGTCGGATCTCAGGTGTGATTATTGGAGCAGATATTCTTTTTCCCAGAAAGCAATTCATTGGTTTTTTTTTCTTTTTGGTTTTTCTTTTCTTTTCTTTTCTTTTTTTTTGTTACATCTTTATTGGAGTATAATTGCTTTACAATGTTGTGTTAGTTTCTGCTGTATAACATAATGAATCAGATATATGTATACATATATCCCCATATCCCCTCCCTCTTGCATCTCCCTCCCACCCTCCCTATCCCACCCCTCTAGGTGGTCACAAAGCACTGAGCTGATCTCCCTGTGCTATGTGGCTGCTTCCCACTACCTATCTATTTTACATTAGGTAGTGTATATCTGTCAATGCAACTCTATCACTTTGTCCCATCTTACCTGTCCCCCTCCCTGTGTCCTCAAGTCCATTCTCTGCATCTACATCTTTATTCCTGTCCTGCCCCTAGGTTCATCAGAACCATTTTTTTTTAATTCCATATATATGTGTTAGCGTACGGTATTTGTTTTTCTCTTTCTGACTTACTTCACTCTGTGTGACAGACTCTAGGTCCATCCACCTCACTATAAATAACTCAGTTTCATTCCTTTTTATGGCTGAGTAATATTCCATTGTATATATGTGCCACATCTTCTTTATCCATTCATCTGTTGATGGACACTTAGGTTGCTTACATGTCCTGGCTATTGTAAATAGAGCTGCAATGAACATTTTGGTACATGTCTCTTTTTGAATTATGGTTTTCTCAGGGTATATGCCCAGTAGTGGGATTGCTGGGTCGTATGGTAGTTCTATTTTTAGTTTTTTAAGGAACCTCCATACTGTACTCCATAGTGGCTGTATCAATTTACATTCCCACCAACAGTGCAAGAGGGTTCCCTTTTCTCCACACTCTCTCCAGCGTTTATTGTTTGTAGATTTTTTTATTATGGCCATTCTCACCAGGGTGAGGTGATACCTCATTGTGGTTTTGATTTGCATTTCTCTAATGATTAGTGATGTTGAGCATCTTTTCATGTGTTTGTTGGCGATCTGTATACCTTCTTTGGAGAAATGTCTATTTAGTTCTTCTGCCCATTTTTGGACTGGGTTGTTTGTTTTTTTTAATATTGAGCTGCATGAGCTGCTTGTATACTTTGGAGATTAATCCTTTGTTATTTGCTTCGTTTGCAAATATTTTCTCCCATTCTGAGGGCTGTCTTTCTTCTTATTTATGGTTTCCTTTTAAGTTTCATTAGGTCCCATGTGTTTATTTTTGTCTTTATTTCCATTTCTCTAGGAGGTGGGTCAAAAAGGATCTCCTTGTGATTTATGTCAAAGAGTGTTCTTCCTATGTTTTCCTCTAAGAGTTTTATAACGTCTGGCCTTACATTTAGGTCTTTAATCCATTTTGAGCCTACTTTTGTGTATGGTATTAGGAAGTGTTCTAATTTCATTCTTTTACCTGTAGCTGTCCAGTTTTCCCAGCACCACTTATTGAAGAGGCTGTCTTCTCTCCATTGTATATCAAAGATAAGGTGACCATATGTGCGTGGGTTTATCTCTGGGCTTTCTATCCTGTTCCATTGATCTGGATTTCTGTTTTTGTGCCAGTACCATACTGTCTTGATAATTGTGGCTTTGTAGTATAGTCTGAAGTCAGGGAACCTGATTCCTCCAGCTCCGTTTTTCTTTCTCAAGATTGCTTTGCCTATTCGAGGTCTTTTGTGTTTCCATACAAATTGTGAAATTTTTGGTTCTAGTTCTGTGAAAAATGCCATTGGTAGTGTGATAGGGATTGCATTGAATCTGTAGATTGCTTTGGGTAGTATTGTCATTTTCACGATATTGATTCTTCCAATCCAAGAACATGGTATATCTCTCCATCTGTTTGTATCATCTTTAATTTCTTTCATCAGTGTCTTATAGTTTTCTGCATACAGGTCTTTTGTCTCCTTAGGTAGGTTTATTCCTAGGTGTTTTATTCTTTTTGTTGCAGTGGTAAATGGGAGTGTTTCCTTAATTTCTCTTTCAGGTTTTTCATCATTAGGGTATAGGAATGCAAGAGATTTCTGTGCATTAATTTTGTATCCTGCTACTCTACCAAATTCATTGATTAGCTCTAGTAGTTTTCTGGTAGCATCTTTAGGATTCTCTATGTATAGTATCATGTCATCTGCAAACAGTGAGAGTTTTACTTCTTCTTTTCTGATTTGGATTCCTTTTATTTCTTTTTCTTCTCTGATTGCTGTGGCTAAAACTTCCAAAACTATGTTGAATACTAGTGGTGAGAGTGGGCACCCTTGTCTTGTTCCTGATCTTAGAGGAGATGGTTTCACTTTTTCACCATTGAGAACGATGTTGGCTGTGGGTTTGTCATATATGGCCTTTATTATGTTGAGGTAAGTTCCCTCTATGCCTACTTTCTGGATGGTTTTTTATCATAAATGGGTGTTGAATTTTTTCAGAAGCTTTTTCTGCATCTATCGAGATTATCATGGGGTTTTTCTCCTTCAATTTGTTAATATGGTGTATCACATTGATTGATTTGCATATATTGAAGAATCCTTGCATTCCTGGGATAAACCCCACTTGATCATGGTGTATGATCCTTTTAATGTGCTGTTGGATTCTGTTTGCTAGTATTTTGTTGAGGATTTTTGCATCTATGTTCATCAGTAATATTGGCCTCTAGTTTTCTATCCTTGTGACATCTTTGTCTGGTTTTGGTATCAGGGTGATGGTGGCCTCGTACAATGAGTTTGGGAGTGTTCCTCCCTCTGCTATGTTTTGTAAGAGTTTGAGAAGGATATGTGTTAGCTCTTCTCTAAATGTTTGATAGAATTCGCCTGTGAAGCCATCTGGTCCTGGGCTTTTGTTTGTTGGAAGATTTTTAATCGCAATTTCAATTTCAGTACTTGTGATTGGTCTGTTTATATTTTCTATTTCTTCCTGGTTCAGTCTCAGAAGGTTGTGCTTTTCTAAGAATTTGTCCATTTCTTCCAGGTTGTCCATTTTATTGACATATAGTTGCTTGTAGTAATCTCTCATGATCCTTTGTATTTCTGCAGTGTCAGTTGTTACTTCTCCTTTTTCATTTCTAATTCTGTTGATTTGTCTTCTCTCTTTTTTTCTAGATGAGTCTGGCTAATGGTTTATCAATTTTGTTTATCTTCTCAAAGAACCAGCTTTTAGTTTTATTGATCTTTGCTATTTTTTCCTTCATTTTTTTTCATTTATTTCTGATCTGATCTTTATGATTTCTTTCCTACTGCTAACTTTGGGCTTTCTTTGTTCTCCCTTCTCTCATTGCTTTAGGTGTAAGGTTAGGTTGTTTATTTGAGATTTTTCTTATTTCTTGAGGTAGGATAGTATTGCTATAAACTTCCCTCTTAGAACTGCTTTTGCTGCATCCCATAGGTTTTGGGTCATTGTGTTTTCATTATCATTTGTTTCTAGGTATTTTTTGATTTCCCCTTTGATTTCTTCAGTGATCTCTTGGTTATTTAGTAGTGTATTGTTTAGCCTCCATGTGTTTGTATTTTTTACAGTTTTTTTCCTGTAATTGATATCTACTCTCATAGCACTGTGGTCATAAAAGATACTTGATATGATTTCAATTTTCTAAAATTTACCAAGGCTTGACTTGTGTCCCAGGATATGATCTATCCTGGAGAATGTCCCACGAGCACTTGCGAAGAAAGTGTATTCTGTTGTTTTTGGATGAAATTTCCTATAAATATCAATTAAGTCCATCTTGTTTAATGTGTCATTTAAAGCTTGTGTTTCCTTATTTATTTTCACTTTGGATGATCTGTCCATTGGTGAAAGTGAGCTGTTAAAGTCCCCTGCTATTACTGTGTTACTGTCGATTTCCCCTTTTATGGCTGTTAGCATTTGCCTTATGTATTGTGGTGCTCCTATGTTGGGTGTGTAAATATTTACAATTGTTATATCTTCTTGGATTGACCCCTTGATCATTATATAGTGTCCTTCTTTGTCTCTTGTAATAGTCTTTATTTTAAAGTCTATTTTGTCTGATATGAGAATTGCTACTCCAGCTTTCTTTTGATTTGCATTTGCATAGAATATCTTTTTCCATCCCCTCACTTTCAGTCTGTATGTGTCCCTAGGTCTGAAGTGGGTCTCTTGTAGACAGCATATATACGGGTCTTGTTTTTGTATCCATTCAGCCAGTCTATGTCTTTTGGCTGGAGCATTTAATCCATTTACATTTAAGGTAATTATCGATATGTATGTTCCTATTACCATTTTCTTAATTGTTTTGGGTTTGTTTTGGTAGGTCTTTTCCTTCTCTTGTGTTTCCTGCCTAGAGAAGTTCCTTTAGCATTTGTTGTAAAGCTGGTTTGGTGGTGCTGAATTCTCTTAGCTTTTGCTTGTCTGTAAAGGTTTTAATTTCTCCATTGAATCTGAATGAGACCCTTGCTGGGTAGAGTAATCTTGGTTGTAGGTTTTTCCCTTTCATCACTTTAAATATGTCCTGCCACTCCCTTCTGGCTTGCAGAGTTTCTGCTGAAAGATCAGCTGTCAACCTTATAGGGATTCCCTTATATGTTATTTGTTGTTTTTCCCTTTCTGCTTTTAATATTTTTTCTTTGTATTTAATTTTTGATTGTTTGATTACTATGTGTCTTGGCATGTTTCTCCTTGGATTTAAGCTGTATAGGACTCTCTGCGCTTCCTGGACTTGATTGACTCTTTCCTCTCCCATGTTAGGGAAGTTTTCAACTATAATCTCTTTAAATATTTTCTCAGTCCCTTTCTTTTTCTCTTCTTCTGAGACACCTATAATTCGAATGTTGGTATGTTTAACGTTGTCCCAGAGGTCTCTGAGACTGTCCTTAGTTCTTTTCATTCTTTTTTCTTTATTTTTCTCTGTGGTAGTTATTTCCACTATTTTATCTTCCAGGTCACTTATCCGTTCTTCTGCCTCAGTTATTCTGCTACTTATTGCTTCTAGAGACTTTTTAATTTCATTTATTTTGTTGTTCATCATTGTTTGTTTGCTCTTTAGTTCTTCTTGGTCCTTGTTAAACGTATCTTGTATTTCCTCCATTCTATTTCCAAGGTTTTGGATCAACTTTTCCAAGATTTTGGATCATCTTTATTTCCAAGATTTTGGATCATTCATTACTCTGAATTCTTTTTCAGGTAGACTGCATATTTCCTCTTCATTTGTTTGGTCTGGTGGGTTTTTACCTTGCTCCTTCATCTGCTGTGTGTTTCTTTGTCTTCTCATTTTGTTTAACTTACTGTGTTTGGGGTCTCCTTTTCGCAGGCTGCAGGTTCGTAGTTCCCATTGTTTTTGGTGTCCGTCCCCAGTGGGTAAGGTTGGTTCAGGGGTCTGTGTTGGCTTCCTGGTGGAGGGGACTGGTGCCTGTGTTCTAGTGGGTGGGGCTGGATCTTGTCTTTCTGGTGGGCAGAGCCGTGTCTGGTGGTGTGCTTTGGGATGTCTGTGAACTTAGTAAGATTTTAGGCAGCCTCTCTGCTAGTTGGTGGGGTTGTGTTCCTGTCTTGCTAGTTGTTTGGCATGGGTGTCCAGCACTGGAGCTAGAAAGCAGTTCATTTTAGTTCAGAATATTAGTGTGCATTATGAGAGCCCCAGGAACTCTTCCCTAATCACTGTCTCAGGATCTGTGGATGGTAATTTTCCTGTTTCTCTTTAGTATCTGGCAAACTAGAAGCTCTCCAAATGAATACAGAAGGAGATTCTGAAGAGCTAACTTCTAGTCCACTATCTTATGATGGACAAGGTAATAATGAATTAAGAAAAAAAACAGAAACAAAGTTCTGGTAAAGAGAAAGGGATGAGAAAGGGGAAAAGAGAGACTTAAAGGAAGAGTCAGGTGTAGGGAGGATCAATGAAAGATTTCAGAGGAAGAAGTAGAAAAAGTGGGATCAACAAGGGTTCAGAAAAGAGGATCACTAGAGAAATGAAAAGTCTTCATAATTCACAATTTTGGCCCAGGAGCAGAGCTACCAACATCTGGAAATGAGAAGTGTTCCTGTGTTATGTGTTTCTCAAAAGACGTGCCAGGAGGTCCAGAAGGAAGTACTGAAAGTAAAGAAGCTAGTGACATGATGGGTAAGGCTACCTGAGTGTGGTGAGATGGGGGTGGCTCCACTGGTAACACAGACGCAGGTTGGGTGGTGGCAGGTGGTCCAATCCATCTCAGTATCCTGATCTCTGCATTTGCTTGACCTGATCCTTTTGGGAATAGCAAGGAAGCAAGAGATCATTATAAAATTGTGTTTAAGGGATGGCCCATGTTGATTATATATGGATGATGTAGTAGAAATACACTTTTAAAAATGGCAGTATATTGTTTATTACATCAGTATATTACTAATAAAGACTTGTGATTTACAATGTTTTCTATCCCTGTCACCCAAGAAAGTCAAGTGTATGTCCACTAGTAGATAATAGTGTCATTTTGTCACAACCTTAGAAAGGTCTCAAAAGATAACTAGTCCTGTCACTTAATTGTCAGGAGAAAAGACTTCAGATCAACTATTCTTAACCCAGCACATATTTTTGATAGATGTTCTCCAGCATGTCACTTGTTTATATAGTGATCCTATTAAGTTTTGTACGTAAGATCTTATTTAATCCTAACAAAATTCTTAAGAACTAGACAAATATCCCTGAGTAAACTGAAGTACATAGGTATTGAATAATGTTTTTCGAAGTCCCATTAAGAAATAAAGGAAGACCCGGGGCCCATCCTGGACTCTCATTTCTCAATTCAGTAGGTTTAGTTCCTTTAGAAGGAAGAGACAGATGATAACCCAAACATCTTTATAAATTCAAGCCTTCTGCAGTATGAATCATCCTAAGATTTGTAACTTTTTTTAATTCATTTTTGTTTCCTCACCACCTGTTTTTTCTAGATACTGTGGATCTTGGAAACAACTCTACTTTGGGAAAACTCAAGAGGAAAAGAAGTAAGAGTGCATACAATTTTACTTGCTTTTGATATTAAAATGAGTTTTTAAGGCCAGTTTCATTATTATTATTTATAATAATAAATATTACTAATATGACATCCCCATAAAGATGTCTATATCCTAATCTCTGGAACCTGTAATCTGTTCTCTTACATGGCAAAAGGGGTTTTTACAGATATAATTAAGATAGGGACCTTGAAAGGGGAGATTATCCTGGATTATCGTGGTGCATCCAATATCATCAAATGGGCCTTAAAAAATGAAGAACTGTTCCTGGCTGTGAAGAGAGGGAGAAGCGATTATGGAAGATAGTCACAGAGAGATGCAATATTGCTGGCTTTGCAGATGGAGGGGAGGAAAAAGGAATATGGGTGGCTCCTAGAAGCTGGGAAAGTAAAAGAAATAGATTTTCCTCTACAGCCTCCAGACAGGAATGAAGGCCTACTGAAACCTTGATTTTAGCCCAGAGAGACCCTTGTCAGACTTCTAACCGACACAACTGTAAGATAATAAATTGTTTTAAGTCACTAAATTTGAGGTCATTTGTTATGGCAGCAATAAAAGAGTAATACAGAATTTTTGGTCATTGGAAGTAGGGTGCAGCTATAATGCATTCCTGAAAATGTGGAAGTGGCTTTGGAATTGGGCAACGGCCAGAGGGACATTGGGTTATAAGAAGAACTTTAAGTAGAATGATAGAGAATGTCTAGATTGCCTTGAGCAGTTTGTTAGTAGAAAGGTGGTGCTGAAGACTCTGCTTGTGAGGACTTGGAAGTGAAGAACATGGTAGAGAAAACCTATATCATATTAGAGAATATGTAAATTGTCATGAAACCACTGTTAGTTTAAAGGTGTCACTGAAGGAAATAAGGAACATGTTTTTGGAAATTAAAGGAAAGGGGATCCTTATTATATAGTGGCAGAAAGCTCAGTGAAATTCTGTCCTGCAGTTATGCGGAAAGCAGAATTTTCTGGATATATAGCTAAGGAGATTTCTAAGTACTATGATAAAGGTGCAGCTGGTTTCATGTTGCTGCTTAGAGTAAACTGTGAAAGAGATAAGTCAAGGGAAGAACTGCTAAACAAAAGGCATCAGAACTTGATGATTTGGAAAATTCTTAGCCTCTTCAGATTGCAAAAGATGCTCAAATTAGGAGCTTCATTGTCAGGAAAATGTGCTCTGCAGTGACAAGCAAGAGTGTGGCTGTATAACTTTTTGCTAATGCCCCAGAAGTAGTGAAAAGTTAGGGTATTCAGTCATATAAAATGTTCTTTGAAGAGATTAAGTTTGTGACCCATAGATACCCTCAGCCATCTCAGCAGAAGTGAAAAATAGATATGTGAGTATACAGGAAAGATCTGTAGAAGAGACTGTTGTCTAATGGAGGAGATCCCCATGACATACATGAGAGATTGATAAGATTCCTGAAAACTTTATACCAACAGAAACGGAGATGTCCTTTTTCTAGTCCCTGGAACCAGTAACCTGTTACTTCACCTGGCAAAAGAGACTTTGATGGTGTGATTAAGTTAAGGATTTTGAGATGCAGAGATTTTTCTAGATTATCTGGGTGGCCCCAATCAAATCACAGGGGTCCTTAAAATCAGAAAACCTTTCCTGCTATGGAGAGAGGGATATGTGACTATAGAATAATGATCAGAGAGATACAATGTGGCTGGCTTTGAAGATGAAGGCAGGGAGCCATGAGCTAAGAAATGTGGGCAGCCTTCAGAAGCTGGAAAAGGTAAAGAAATGAATTATCCCCTACAGCTTCCAGAGAGGAACAGAGCTCTATGGATTCTTTGATTTTAGCTCAGTGAGACTTATATTTTTTCAAAAATTTTGTTGTTTTTAAAATTTTAAAATATATGCTCTTTGTAAATTTTGATTGATGTATATCTTTCCAGATTTTTCTATGCATGTATTAACACATTTATATCATATACTAACACATTATGTCATAAATCTATTCTTACTGTTACATTTCCCTTAGTTTAAATCAGTATATCATGCACAGACATTATAAACATTTAACATTTTGCCAAACTTAATTGTAAAAAGTTTCATTTCATTCTGCTTTAATTTGCATTGCTCTCATTTTTGTTGTGGTCGAGCACTTTTCATTTGTTATTGGTTGTTTGTTTTCCTTTTTCTAAAACTGGCTGATGAAAATAAATAAATAAATTTAAATGGCTGGTGTGTATGCCTTGCCCAGTATTGCTATTTTTTTTTTCACCATGCTGAACAAGATAGGAATATATATATATATAAAATTTTGCCTATGTGTGTGGTTAGTATTTTGTCTCGTTTGGTGTTATTCTCTTAGGTTTGTTTATAGCATATTTTGTTCTAGAGAAATTTGAAAATTTTATGTAGTAAGATCCATCAGGGTTTTCCTTTATGGCTTCTAGGTTTTGTTTACAATGTACAAAGATATTTTCCATCTCAAGATTTTTAAAATATTTATATTTGCTTCTAGAATATTTGAAGTACTTAGTGCTTTTAAATGCTTAAATCTATTATTCACATAGGATTCACCTCTTTGTGTGTGATGTGAGATAGTAATTACAAGGAATAACACCAACACTTTTTTTTAAATTGAAGTATAGTTGATGTACAATATTATATGTTACAGGTGTACAATATAGTAATTCACAGTTTTTAAAAGTTATACTCTATTTATAGTTATTATAAAATATTTGCTATATTCCCCATGATGTACAATATATTCTTGTAGCTTGTTTTATACCTAATAGTTTGTACCTCTTAATCCCCATCCCTATATTTCCCCTACCCTCTTTCTTCTCCCCACTAGTAACCACTAGTTTGTTCTCTATATCTGTGAGTCTGCTTCTTTTTTGTTATATTCAACTACTTTGTTCTGTTTTTTTAGGTTCCAAATATAAGTTATATAATACGGTATTTGCCTTTCTCTGTCTGACTTATTTCACTTAGCATAATTCCCTCCAAATCCATCCATATTGCTGCAAATGGCAAAATTTCATTCTTTTTTTATGGCTGAGTAGTATTCCATAGTATATATATATATACACCACATCTTCTTTTTCCATTCATCTGTCGATGGACACTTAGGTTGCTTCCATATCTTGGCAGCGTAAATAACGCTGCTATGAATATTGGGATACATGTATCTTTTCGAATTAGTGTTTTTGTGTTCTTTGGCTATATGCCCAGGAGTGGGATTGCTGGGTCATATGATAGTTCTATTTTTAGTTTTTTGAGAAACCCCCATACTTTTTTCCACAGTGGCTGCACCAACTTACATTCCCTCCAACAGGGTAGGAGGGTTCCCTTTTCTCTACGTTCTTGCCAACTTTGCTATTTGTATTCTTTTTGATGATAGTCGTTCTGACAGGTGTGAGGTGGTATCTCATTGTGGTTTTGATTTTCATTTCTCTGATGATTAGCGATGTTGAACACCTTTTCATGTGCCTATGAACACCAACACTTTTTTCTTCATGATTTTAATGCCCTTTTGCGCCTTTTCCTGTATTCACAGATCTGTGTCTGACTCTACTCTGAAATGCTGGTCAGTTTATTTTATTTTTTTAAATAAATCTTTATTGGAATATAATTGCTTCACAATACCGTGTTATCAAGTTGGTTTAATTACATTGCTTTAAAGTAAAATTTTCTATTCCTACTTGTTATACTTTTTTTTTTAACAAAGGAAAAAAGTGAAAAAGTATAATGAGAAGCAAGAGAAAAGGAGGTTTCAGAATTTCAGTAATTCTGGCTCCCTCACTGTGCATGAATTTTAGAATCAATCAAGATTTCCTCTTAATACCTCCCCAACTGCATTGGAACTTTGAAAATAATTCAATTTGGAGATAAATCTGGGTAGAAATAGCGTTTTGACACGGAGAATGAACTACTCATTTATTCAGATCACCTTTTATGTTCTTCAACAAAGTTTTAGTTTTTTAAATAGATCTTGCACATTTTTACTTTCCTTGTCAGCTTTACTGAGCTATAATTTTCTATAATAGCACTCATCACTGTTAAGGTATGATTGGATGAGTTTTAACAAACTAACCTCGTCACTTCTTTAAAATTTGTTGAAAGTTCCTTTGCATCCTAATTTATGTCAATATTTGTGAATGTTCTGTGCCACTTAAAAATAGTGTGCATTGAACTATTTCTTGGGATCTGGCCTCTCCCCATAAACAGAGTCTTTATCAAGCACAACTTTGTTATTTGGTTCTTCTAAATCTTCTAAAGTAGCTTATATTCTTTCTATCAGGTTTGTATTTAGGTGATGTAAGTTCTCCCACATGGTTGTGTATTTGCCTCCTCACTACTCTGTTGTTTTACTTTAAATACTTTGAGGCTATTCATGACTGTATAACTTAGTGGATTTTTTCCTTTTATTATTATACAGTGTTCCTCTTTATCCCTATTAATGCTTTTGATCTTTAAATCTCTTTTTCAGGGTGCTGATAGTGTTCCATGAACTTTTATGTTTTATGTTTTTGAAGTTTTTTACTCCCTTTGCATTAAGCCCTTTTTTGCAGCTTTGTTTTAGGCCTCATGTAACAACACTTAGCTTTTTCTAAACTTCTCTGATAATCCTCATCTTTTAATGGTTAAATTTTATTTGTTTACATTTATTTTGATTCCTAATATATGTGGACTTATATATTCTATATCACTGTTCATCTTTGTTTTTCTGTGTTTTTGTGTCTCTTTCCTACTTTCAAATGGACTGAGATAGAATTCTGTAGTCCACCTTTTTTCCCTGCTGCTTTGGTGATTAGAGATAAATTTCTGTAGTCTTTTTAACCATGCCCCAATCCCCAAAGATGACAAGGATCTTAGCATGGATTCACTACAGTTTGACCATCCATCTCTACCATTTAGCTATTGTTTAACATTTTATTTTCTTTTAATTACAATTTTGAAACTATTAATATTATGATTTTTGCAGTTGATATTTACTTAAATTAAAATTTTTAAAAATCATTTTATGTACTCATCATTGTTTCTTTTCTTTGATTTTGCTTTTTGTCTAGCTGGATTAAATCCTTCGGTTCTTTTAGTGAGTGGTCTCTAAGTGGTAAATTTTTCAAGTGTTGTATGTGCAAATTTGTCTTTTTTTTTGATAGACCCAAGGTTAAAATTTCTAGGTTGACTTTTATTTTTCATTAGTAAAGTGTTTACTACATTGTCTTCTAGAATCTGTTTTGTGACTGATGCAAATTCCTCTTTTATTGTGATTGTCATTTCTTGGTAAATAATCTGTCCTTTCTCTCTAAAAGCTCTTTCTCCAACACTGAATAATGGAAAATTTAAATTTAGAGAAAACTTGGGAGAATTTTACAGTAAACACCAGAATACTTTAACGTAGATTCACAATTGACATTGTACTATTCTTGCTTTATCAGATTTCTTTCCATCTATCCATTTCTCTATATATCCACTAACCCATCTTCAAGTTTGAAACATTTCAAAGTTGCAGACGTCAGTACCCTTCTCCCCAAATACTTCAGCATGTACATCATTAACTAGAGTTCAATAGTTGTTTGCAAGATAAAGTTTATAATGAAATGTACTAATACTAAGTGTACCATTGATGGGTTTTAATAAATGTATTCTCCCATGTAATCCAAATCCTTATCAGGATACAGAACATGACCATCATCCTGGAAACAACCCTTATGCCCTTTCTGGTATATCCTTATCCCTCACTCATCAGTGGCAACCACTATTCTTATTTTTTTCATGATAACTTAATTTGGCTTGGTATAAAACTTTATATATGATTTTAGAGCATGTTCTCTTTTGGTATAAGGTTTATTCCACTCAGCATAATGTTTTTGAGATTTATCCATATTGTTGAATATATCAGTAGTTTGTACCATTTTGTCACAAGATAAGTTACATTGTATGACTATACCATATTTTGTGTATACTTTCTTCTATTAATTGACACCACAAGTGTTTCCAGTTTTGGGCTAATATGAAAAAGCTGCAATGAACATTCTTGTAGAAACCTTTCTGTGGCTCTATGCCTTTATACCTCTTGTATAAATTCCTATAAATGAAATTGCTGAGATATAGGCTAGGTGCATCCGTTTTTTTGTCTCCCTAAACCCACATAGGGGTTAGTAATATGGCACACACAAGCTGTGCCCAAGTTGAGGAATACCCCCAGTCTTAGAAGGGGGTTACTAGCAAACCTGCACGAAACTTATCCATGAGGGAGACATTATATTATTAGCTGGAATTTAAGAAAATTTTACTATTCTGGAATATTTCTAAGGAGGGAGACATTCTCTATTTTATATTGGTCATGAAACAAATCTGCACTCTGACCTGGAAGGCTACACTATCTCTAGCTTCCAAAGCTGTTAGCTGTTCAAAGATCCTTGAAAAGATACTCTCAGCCATGTGGAAATGCCACAGAACCACCCCTCCACCCCAACAAATTCACCTCACACATCAGATTCTGGCAAGTTTCCCCATGAAGATACCATTCCACCAGCCACCCTGATTAATCCAACAAATGTAGGCTAGGACAAAATCCATTCAATTTATTTCCTGCTGCATTTAACGAATTTCATAAACCATAAATGCCTTAGGTCTCTAATGACCACCCCTAAGGTGTAATTCTCCACGTTTGCGTGAGAGAGGCAAGTGAATGCCTGGCTTTCACACAAGAAATACAGTCCCAAGGGCACACATGGTGCCCCTGGAAGGGAAACATTTACAGTGGTTGAGGTCTCCTAATGGGACATACATCAGCCAGGGGGAAGGTGGACAGTATCTCCAGGGTGGGCCCCTGGCCAACCGTAAGCCTTAAAGTTCCCAGTTCTGTTCATTGCGTCTAGTCCTTGATTGGGAGGGCAGACACTTCCTGAGGACAGTCCATCTGATCCGTCCTCTTTGTCCATGACACCAACCAGATGGTGTTCATTCTTCACCCCCCACCATAGAATGACTGAGAATGGGGGTGGGGGTGATGTCTGGAGGGATTCTGCATGGGATATGCAGACGCTTGGACCAGCTCCTTTTCCTGTATCTGGTGAATAGTAGATTCTGCATCTTTGTAGTGGAAGAGCTGTACCGAGCATTTTCCTTCTGCAAGAAGGATTCAGGGAAGTTCTGAAAGATGGATATTATTAATGTACCTCCATCCCCTGTACCTTCTAGAGCTTATGGGATTCCCTCCTCAGATGCCTGGAGTTTTCCTCTTCCTTCACTGCTGCAAAATCTGTGTATAACATTCCAGTGGCTGGGACTTTCATATTTCTTTCCCAATCATTTCTTATTCCCACTCAGACCCCTTTCATTCAGAATAGTCAGATACAAGTGGGGCAAAGGCACTTTCATAAAATAACCAGAATTAAATCTGAATCCCTTAGGCCCTCCAAGGCTGTGCCTTCCAGGCTGGTTGGGGAAAGAGTGAGGCATGATTCCCAGGCATGTTCGAACAGAATCCTGGATTTTCAGAATTGGCCTATATAATACCATTAACCCCTCACCACTTTGTCCTGATCATCATCCAGGAAGGAGCTGATCCCTTTCTGGGGACAGCTGCCTTCAGTAACCAAAGAGCCTTACAGAGGTGTATGGACAGGAGATGAGGGATGTGGGCCAGATAGTCAGTGCACTGTGAAGAGCTCTTTTGTTAAAGGGCACATCATTGTCAGACTGCAGTGGTCCAGGCAGCCAGGTTCAAGATACCCATGACTTTCTAGGGTCACAGTGGTACGGCCAGAGTCAGCTGGTCTGTAAGCGGAAGCATAGACCATGTTGTGGCACCACCCATAACCCCAAAAGCATCCTGAAGCCTGGTCAGGCAGGAGCAGGTAGAGGCAAAGGCCCTTGCGATGTGGCTCCCCCAGCGTGGGACAAATGAGCCAGCTTCTAGCAGGAGTCACGAGCCTGGCGGTCAGCCATAACCCTTGCATCAGTATCATGATGTCAGCCTCCGTCAGTAAAGACCAGGCACCAGGGCATTCCCATGAGGGGCCCAGACTGGTCAATCAGCACCACGGTTCATTTCCACAATCACTGCCCCAGAGATCGGTGTCCCTACTCTGCCAGTCTGTAGTTTTCCACATGGCCGACCAAGCTTGTAGCTTATGTGCAAAAGCCCAGTCATCTGACTTCCGCCAACCAGAGGAGTGACCACATCCGCTTTGGTTCTGCCAAGCTGGCTCTGAGGCCAAACAGCCACAGTGGCCCAGTGGACTTCGGCTGTCAGCTTAGCCAAGCATCAGTGCACCAGGCCCAGGCCTCTGGGGAATCTTGGTGAATTAAAGACCTCAGTGAGGCTGAGATTTGCTTCAGGCTGTGAAGTAGAATAGAAAGCCAAGGTGCCACTGGGGCGGTCGCTGCATTCTCTTTTTTTCTTTTCTTTTTTAATTGATTATAATTGATTTACAATATTGTATTAGTTTCAGGTGTACAGCAAAGTGATCCAGTTATATATATATATTTTTCAGATTCTTTTCTATTATAGGTTATTACAAGATATTGAGTATAGTTCCCTGTGCTATACAGTAAATATAGCTTGTTGTTTATCTATTTTGTATATAGTAGTAACTGTTAATCCCATACTCCTAGTTTGTCCCTCCGTACTCCTTTTCCCTCTGGTAACCATAAGTTTGTTTTCTATGTCTGTGAGTCTATTTCTGTGTTGTAAATAAGTTCATTTGTATCATTTTTTTAGATTCCACATATAAGTGATATCACATGATATCTGTGTTTCTCTGACTTACTTCACTTAATATGATAATCTCTAGATCCATCCATGTTGCTGCAAATGTCATTTTGTTCTTTTTTATGTATGAGTAATATTCCATTGTATAGATATACCACATCTTTATCCACTCATCTCTTGATGCACACTTAGGTTGTTTTCATGTCTTGACTACTGTAAATAGTGCTGCTATGAACACTGGGGTGCATGTATCTTTTTGAATTAGAGTTTTTATCTTTTCCGGATATATGCCCAGGAGTGGGGTTGCTGTATCATATGGTAGATCCAGCATTCTTGAATATAGCATTTCCATTTGAAGAGCCAGGCTTTTTGGCCCTTCCTGCCTTGTAAGTCAGCACTGAGCTAGATACTTGCCCAGCACCAGTGGTCTTCCCACATTCACACATGTTCATATCACACACAAGAAAGCAAAACACAACACAAAATCCACTCTCCTTAAGTCCTCTGGGAATTTCAGGCACTATATTAAACATAAGTGAGAAGATTTGTGTTACAACTGCAAGAATACAGAGATTATTTAATGGCAGTTCTCCGTATTAAAGTTGAGAATGCCTCCCAAATTTAGAGCATTTGAATTTACATAAAAACACTTGAAAAGGGAACAAATTGATATTTGTTCAAGAGAAAGTCATCTCCTATAGTCTCCAAATCTACACAGGGTAAAATATAGCTCAAAATCAACCTCACACTGCTACACTGGTAGTTAAGAAATTTGCCCCATTCTTGTGAACTAAGGTCTGAAAAAAATACTTGAAAACTACTGATATATAGGGCTTTGAGAATTATATTTACAGCTCTAAGTAATTAACTTTATTATGTTTTTTTTAAGAAAAAAAGAAAGGGCATTCCTGGACAAGAGTAAAAATGAAATATCAGAGAAACATACATCAAAAAGGTAAGCAGCAAAGTGAAGTAGTCACACCTGTTCGGTTTATAAGGCACTGACTGCTTATTGTCTTCTTGCAGCCTGCAGTCTCTTGAGGACAATAATAGTTTCCTAGCTACTATGTCAGTCAGGATATAGGCCAAGACATTTTAACAAAGAGGCCCAAAAATACAGTGGCTTCAACAAAATGGTTTATATCTCACGTGTGTAATAGTCCAGAGCTAAATGCTACCGAGACACTGCCATCCTCAATATGTGGCTTCTTTCCTAGGTCAAGAAACATTAATTTGGAGAGATGTTCTAAAGGCTAAATGAATAAAGCAGACTGTATGTGTATGTGTGTGCATGTGTGTGTGTGTTAAAGAAAATATATGTATAAGCATTATTTGTTTTCATATCTCTATAAATCCTTATTTATACATATTTATCAATCTATATATGGAGGGAGACATAGATATAGACATATAGGAAAATCAATGTCAGTACATCCATAAAAATATATGCAGTAGTTGAATTTGGTCATTGGAATATAGGTGATGTTTACATTTTTATTTGTGTTTTTTAAAGGTATGTGTATATACTCAAAATATTAAACATGTTCAACTATTGTAATGGAAAAGTGTCATTTAAACAGTAAAATATGCAAAAGAAAAGTCTAACAAGTTAATTGTGGCTATCTCCAGATGGTGATGTTTCATGCAATTTTTATTTTCTGAGTTTCCAATAACGTGTATATATTACTTCTAATCAGACCCCTGAAATCTTGTTCATTTTAGTAGTGGTTTAAGGAACAAATTTTCTCTAGACAATGAGGGCTAGACTTCAGTTTCCACATGATTTCCGATTTTGAATCACTAGATCTATACAAGATTTTAGAGTCCAATTAAAATTTATTAATTTTCACTAATCTATATATCTTACATTCTTGTCAATTTACATGGCTGCACTATTAGTGAATGTGTATAATATTGTTCAGAAAGAAAGAAAGTGGTTTCATCCATTTTAAGAATGCATATTTTAAAAACACTAAATATTTGTATTTAATCATCATGACATTTTCATTTAGGTCTATGTGTCCATACATAAATTCTAAACCACTTTTTTCCAAAGTATAATGAAATCTTGTATGTACTTTAAAAGTGGTCCCTCGTAAGTAGAGAATGCTCTGGACACCTGCTTGAGATCCCTTGCCATAACTTTCTTTCTTGTCTGAGTGTATAGTGCAAGGGGGTTCAGAATTCAAACCCATATTCCCTCACTTGCTTTTTTCTTTTTTTTTTTGATACTTCTGAATTGAACTCTTTTCAACACATGTTCAGTGGTAGATTGATACATTTCTTATGTATTTTTACAATTAGACAGCCATAAGTTATGGTATTGTACTTTGTAATACACAGCTTATAAAGCACTTTCAAAAAACTTTAACACTTGATCTTCTGTGATAATATAGAACAACAATAGTAGGTCTATGTTATGGAGGAAGAGACAGGGACAGAGGTTTAAGTGGATTTTCCTGGGTTTCTGGTTCCTAGTTGATGTTTTATTTCCACTATATTATACTCTCTCATAAAATTCCTCGCTTGCTTTTCGTTTCACATGTCAGCTGCTGTTTGCATAACTCTGTATTTTCCCCTGCCTACCCCTAGACAACAGCAACGCTGCTGGCCACCTGGCCTCGAGTGGAAAGAAGGTGAAAATGCATCTGCAGGACCCTGCCAAAATCAGGCGTAAGATTGTTTGTGCCACTTCTATTTTGCCCTGGGGATCAATAGAAATTTTGTTAAAGTTTTGAGGAACACAGATCTTCCTTAATTTTTTACTAGTCAAGCTTACCAGTCAATTTGAGAGCCATGAAATCTTTAGAAAGCAACCCATTTGGAGCCAGGATTGTAAATTATTTGCATTTATATCATAGCTCTTATCTGCCCGGGACCTAATTATTTTTTCCTCTGAGTTTTATCTGTTTTTCATGAAAATTCCTTTACCTTATATTATTGGTTTATTAAAATGACTAGTTTTTGTAAATTGTAAACAGAAAGTAAGTTCATTCTCTCATTGCCCTTTCAGATCTACCTTCTAGGTGAGTTTTTCCTATCTTGGGCAGGTCATAGCATTTTTCTGTTCCCTTTTCACAGGAATAAGAGTCTTTTTCCAGTTATTGGGGGTCCTTTCAGGCCTGGTATTAAAACTTAAGTATTTTCTCCAATTCAAAGCACCTCCCTGCCTTCCGCCTGAGCAAGCTTGGTCTGGAACACCTGCAGTGGAGAGGTGGCATAATCGGGGTCTTCTCTCATTCTCTCTTGGCTCTACTCCCACTCAAGAGCTGCTGGCTTGAGCCCATTCAGGATTGGGGAAGTGGATGAGAGAGGAGAGAGAAGAGTGTGGAAGTGTCTTACCTGACAGGCACAGCTGTGAGATGACACTGGATAAGGAAAGGGCACAATCGCTAGCTCTTTCCTCCATGAGATGCTTTCATTAACTCCGCGGTGAGGGAAGAGGCACCAGCTTGATTTTTTGGAAAGAAGTGTAGCCTGGATATGAGTGAAGAGCTAGGGCCGCCATAATCTGTTCCACTAATACTTTGGACGGTCGCATTGGTGGTTCGGTGCATTGCCTTTGGATGTAGGCTGTGAAGTAAGGTGACCAACTCGACCCGGTTTGCCCAGGACTTTCCAAGTTCTGCCACTGAAAGTCCTGCATCCTGGATACCCCTTAGTCCTGAACAGACTGGGGCAGTTGGTCACCCTTTTTGGCACTTAGAGAATTGTTCTCAACTGTTGGGACTTAGTTCTACTAAGATTTTGAGAAAACAGTATTAAATTTAAAATTGTCACATTTACTTCTAGAGGTTAATACCAAACATAACAATTAAAAAAAATAACCTTAGATTATAATCTGATTGCCATATTATTTATTAGGGTTTGTTATGGGGTTTCAGTGTTATTAAATGGGTACTACAGCCTGGGGACATAGAAATAGTTAAATCCTGCCTTGCTCAGCCAATCTGTTTTGAAAGTAAAATACAATAGCACTATATTATGAATTAGTGGGTTTTAAGCTCCAAATCTCCTTTTACTAGAAGCTTTAGACTAGAATGGACTTCAATGTATTTCCTTTTTCTCCCTACAAATATTAGGCCTAACAGATTTGATGAAAGGTAAATCCAACATACCTACTACCCAGGAAAGATATAACCAGAAGCAACAGATAGAAACAGAGAGCAAGAAAGAACTCTGCATTTGCTTGACTGTCCAAGGTTGTAATCAGAGCTTTAGTGCCAAGCCAAACTGGAATATGGGAGAGGCAAGGATGAGATGTCTGGATCTCTTCTCACTGGGCTGTGAGCATGGACCTTTAGAAGAGGAGGGAGGAATGAGAAAGAGAACCAGAAATATCATGGTCTTCTAGAGTATTCCACCACTTTGGCATCTTGGGTGAGAGAGGAGGTGCGGAGAGCCTCAGAAAGCCATACCTGGGTGGGTGACTTGCTATTGCCTGGTGAACCCACCTTCCAGAGGAAGGAAGTGAGAGGGAGTCAAAAGATTAATCTGCCTCTTTAAGAACTGCAATTCTGTCTTGTTAGTGGTTCTCCTTAGCCCATGGCTATACTATCCAAGTCTTCTACTTTCTTACGTTTAGAAATTTCTTTAAGTTTTAAGATTTCTTAAACTTAAGATTTCTTAAGTTTAGAAATCTCTGTAGGCCTCTTGTTTGAGATTCTATTATCTTGTTAGAGATTCTGTTATCTTGTTAAATAATAACAGGGTGACAACTTGCAAAGTTGTGACTTGTTTGATCTTCTGATAAGGTCTAATCATCATTTGTCCCATGAGGCCATTTTGATCTTGAGGAAATGAAAACCCTCTCAGTAACTGTTTAGTCTAAAGACCAGAAAGTGGGATTATTTTTCCAACCAATGTGTCCATTTTGGGTTTGACTGAAGGAAAGAGTCTTTTTACTTTGCTGGTCTGATATATGCTCATAATCTGCTTAGAGTTTACAGCAGTTAGGAAGGAGTAGTCTGGAAAATATTTCTTCTTGGGCTCTGTATTACCCCACCCAGTACCACCAGATGGTGGTCATTTGATGGTAGGCATTGAACACAGAAAGGAGGAAATGAATTTATCTTCCTACCCTAGAAAATAAAACACATGTGAATGATAGCAAACATACTGAGATGAATATCCACAGTCAATTAACTTGTAAATGGCAGAACATCCTCTGCTGCAACATCTACTGAGTCAGTCCTTAATTACTATTTGAAATCAAGGTTTTGGAGGACTCAGTTCTACCCATTCTCTTGATTAGACTTCTTCTTGTTAGTTTCTTCAATTCTAATATCTTTGTCTAAACCCAGGTGGACAAAACTCTTGGTCACATTACTAAAACTTTCAACACAAATGTACAAATAACTTCATTCTAGGTGATGTGCAGGACATGTGTCTCACCTGTGAAGCCCACCATAGGGTTTCCCTTAACTCACTGCCTTTAATTGTACATTAGTAGATGTACAATTGGCATCTATTAAGCACTCAACACATGGCTGCTTGAGACATAAATAAAATGCTGATTTCTATTATTTGTTTGTTTTACTAATGTGAGACAATGAAAAGTAAAACATAAGATGAGTCTAAGATTTGCCATCTAATTCTTGGTGCTTAAGGACTAGGCATTATATATTTTTCTTTGTGCATTAGACAGGCTTTTGGGAAGTTACATTTCAATGGAAATTCTGTAAAGCACTAATATACACAATGCAACTGCATGTCTGTGACTGTGATTCTATTTTTCTATTTTCTCAGGGAGAAGGAGAGGCAGACAGAGACGCCACTTAACTCATAGTGGCAGAGTCCTACAGAAAAAAGTTAAGTCAAGAGGTAAAGAAGAAAAGGGGAATACACACTCAATAATTATGCAGCTAATTTCCTGTGCTTTACTCTGTGTTTTTACTGATAAATCCATTTCCCTAATTGCTTTATGTAGCTTTACTAACTGTTGGAAAACGTATATGATTTGGTCTATTTTCAAAATGTGTATGAAAGAAAAAGATAATTCCACAAACAAGTAACTTGGTGACAGATCTAAACCAGACCCAATGGGTCCAGGGGCTACCACAGAGATGCTGTCTTCGCTGAACTGACAACTTTCAAGCTGGAAATAGTCTGCTTTCATATAAAGGGCACATATACCACCCACACATTATTTAGCAGACCCTTTTCCTGCTACACAGAGAGTCAGAGGTTGCACACCACGGGTGGCCTGGAGTGGTAGTCAGAAGTCTGTCATTCTCTTCTTCTGACTGTGTGGGCTTGGACCTGTCACTTGACAGCTTTTACTTCAACTTCTTCATCTGTAAAGCAAGAGAGTGAATTAGGCCCCCACCATCCTTCTCAGTTCATCCCAGTTCTACTAGCCTACTACCTCAAAACTGGACCATGGACAGCTCCCCCTCTTCCCATCATAGCTCTAAAACATTGGCTGGAGGGTCAACATCAGTTACACATCCTCCTTGAGCTAGTTTGAAGACCTTTCACCCCTACTTCTGTGGAATCAGGTCTCTAGCAGCCCTCCCCCCACCCATGCAACTTGCAGATTATCCTAGAGCTTCCTGAACTCCTCTTTCAGCTAAGGAGAAAGCCGATGTGAGGGAGAAGTGAACCAAAGCAGAGAACACAAAAAGAAGGCAGACATCACCTCCATTAGGTTCCCCCATCATTACTCTCTCTCTGCTCACTAACCAGAGCTCAAATAGGGAGATGCAAGTACAGTCTCTCACTTTGCTCCAGCCACCTAACTGCAGTGAAATAGTAGAACATGATGCAGCTGTATGTTTCATTGTCATGTAAGAATCAGTGGGGCTGACTGGCCTGGGAGCTAAGACACTTTTACTGAAGCCCGATTTCTCTGCTAACACATTCTGTTTTGTGTGAGATTTGAGGGATGAGGTAGAGGTAGACATTCTGTAGTTATGTATCAAAAATGCCACTTGGAAGAAAGACTTTGACTCTAGAGATTTATGGAATAAAGCTTTCTAAGTTCCTCCATACCTTTATAGGAACAAACTCAGCATGGGAGAAGCAGTATGTGTGCAATTGAAAATGAGACAATGAAGGAATCTTCTCTTTCAGGGCAAAGAAAGCACAGATATGAAAAAGTGGATTTTCACTCTCAGATACTTCCTGTGACCTGTGGTAAGGTGAAGGGGATGTTACATAAGAAGAAATTGGAAGAAGGTGGGTTTTATGGTCTATTTGCAACACCTATCTGAAGAGATCACGAGAAGTAATGGAATTATCCATGTGAATTACACATAGTTGAAGGAATTGGGACAATGGTTTGGCTTGAGAGAAGGAGGAAGGGATCCCTAAGTTGCTATTTTCACACTTTAAGAAATCATGCATATTAGGTGCTTACTCCCATGTGAAAGTGTCCATGGGGAGGCCAAAGAGAAATGAAGCAGAAATAAAAGGGAAGAGGCCCTCAGCCTCCAACTTCATATCCTCTCTCCCTCTGGATGATTGTCACCAGGGCAGGTGCTTGATGTAGTAAGGATAGAACAGAATTCAGAATCAGACAACCTGAGTCCCAGCCTCAGCTATGCCGAGAGGGACTGATTCAGCTGAGTAGAGAATGGGACCTTTCTGACCCTGAAATTCTTCATCTAAAGAAGAAATCATTAAAAACCTGCTTCATGGTGTAGCTGTGAGGAATTAATGTACATAATTGAGGTAAGGTATTTAAACAGCTTAACCGAGATACAATTCACCACTGAGAGTGTACAACTCAATGTTGAGTTTTATTTGTATATTCACAAGATGGTACAGCCGTCACCACAATCTAATTTTAGAATATTTTTGTCAGAATATTTTTTCACTAAAGGAAGCTCCATGTCTATTAGCAATCAATGCCCATTCCCACCTAACCCCACCCCACCACCCAGCCCTAAACTGGGCTAATCTATTTTCTCTCCACTAATCTATTTTCTGCTCCATAAATTGGCCTATTCTAGGTATTTCATTTAAATGGAATCATATAATACGTGCCCTTTTGGGACTGGCTCTCTCACTTAAGATTATGTTTTCAAGATTCATCCATGTAATAGTATGTATTAGTACTTCATTCCTTCTTATTGCCCAATAATATAATATTCCAGGGTATGTATATACCATATTTTGTTTATCTTTTCATCAGCTTGGATTGTTTCCACTCTTTCACTATTATGAATAATGCTGTTTTGAACATTCATGTACAAGTTTTTGTGTGAACATATGTTTTTAATTCTTTTGGGTATATACCTAGGAGTGGAATTGCTGGTTCATATGATGATTCCATGTTTAACCTACTGAGGAAACACCAAAATGTTTTCCACAGTGGCTGTACTGTTCTATATTCCCACCAGCAATGTATGAGGGCTCCCATTTCTCTACTTCCTTGCCAACACTTGTTATTGTCTGACTTTTCTATGATGGCCGTCTTAGTGGGTGTGAAATGGTATCTCATTGTGGGTTTGACTTGCATTTCTCTAATGACTAGTGATGTTAAGCATATGATTATCTTTTATACATAACTTAAATTTTCCATTGGATAGCATTTCACAATTATTTTTAATATCAGCTATCCATGATTTCAGGGATGGGAAAATCTCTGCTCAATAATGCCATTAAACTGGATGAAAAGTGTAATAAAGGGCACAGATACTGCTGTGGTGCCGTTCTGAGCCGCAGAGCCCCCATGGGAGATCTTAGTCCCAACCTGAGGTTCCCCAAAGTCCATAGGAGATTCTGACTTGTTCTCTATCCCTAGCAAATTGAAATGGTCTCACTCTTCAAAATCACCTCCTTTTCCTTCGTAGGTGATTTTGACATACTTTTAAAAGGTTGATTTTGATGGTAATTATCATTTTGTTCTTGTTGTTGCACATTGGTTAAAGAAATGTTGCCACAAAGCAGTAAATATCCTTTGAAGGGACTTAAAGGCTAGGTTTGGGGATTCTGAAGCCTGAAAGGGGAGGCTAGACTCTCCTGTTTTAGGTCTTGAGACCAAATTGGGTGGGTCCAGATCCAGTGTGTTGGGAGCCCACCATCTGAAAACAAAGAGGGCTAAAGATTAACTTACCCTGGTCTTACAGGAGTTTTGGTGAAGTGTATACAGAGTGAGGATGGAGACTGGTTCACCCCCAGGGAATTTGAAATCAGAGGAGGCCACGAAAGATCCAAGAACTGGAAGATAAGTGTTCGCTGTAGTGGGATGCCCCTACGTTGGCTGATCGAGGTATTCCAGTGACAGGGATGGGAGATGTGACTTTTCTTGCTGTGCCCCAAGAATAAGGTCACTATTTGCTCACCAAATATTTGTTATGGCTAAAGCCCAGATGAGTTATAGCTAAAGCCCAGATGCCTCTGAGTTTATCCTCTCACCTGGGGAGAGATGTTCCACATTCCTAACCTCAGTACAATGCAGCACATCACTGTTGTAAAAGGGGCTCTGTCAGGATGGATGCAGGAGCTTGGAGGAAGGAAAGGTAATTCTGACTCAGGTGCATGCAGACAGCTTTATGCACTGAAAGAAGAAGACAGTTTACAATCAAACAAGTAGGAAGAAGTTACTCCAGACAAAGAATGGCACGAAAACCAGAACCATGGTTGAGGTAGACATATTGTATGTGATAAGGCATAATCCATCAACTGGAGTTGTTTGTGGAGGGATTTAATGCCAGGCTAAGATGTTTAAACTCACAATATAGACAATGCAAAATCAGTGAAGTCTTCTGAGGTGTGAAATGACATATTTAGAATAGTGTTTTAGGTGGCCATGGGGCCTTGAAATGACTTCAGTGTCTTTCAGCCCAAGAAACCTACACTCAACATGCAATGCTCAGCTCAAATGCCATTTTTCCCTGAATATTCCCTGACTGACCTGACCCTGACCATCCCTTCCCAGGCTCCCTGAGCCCATTACTAAGGCCTTTCTTATACTGTTTTATTCTCATCCTTCCATGCATCCCCTTTTTCTCTCTAGACGCCTCTTGGGTTTGTCCATCTTTGTGTGCCCAAGATTGGCCAGAATGTCTGGCACCAAGTAGGCATGGGATAAGTGTGTGTTGATTGACTAGCCCTGGGAGAGGGACTCAAGCTTGAGTGACACGGGTGGAAATGGAGAGGAGGTGAGAGGTGTCAAAGAGATTATGAAGGAAAACCTCTTAAAGTTAGGAAGAAAGCACAGGAGGAAAAAAAAAGTTCTAAAGATGATTTTTAAGCTACCACTGATTGAATTCTAGAAGAAGTACCAGTGAGGAGAGGGAGATGATTTCTCATTTAGACACCTTGGCTTTGGGCTGACAGTGGGACATCCAGGTAGAAATATTTGGGAGGAGGTTGGAAATGCGAGACTCACAGGCCAACCATATACTTAGATCTTTTTATCTTTCAGAAAAGATTTCTCCATAACCCTCCAAGGAAATATGGCAGGATAAGAAAGGTGATTATTGCATAACTCTCTACAAGTTCTCATCACATAACTGATTTTTCATGCACTGTGTATTATTCTGTGGTTTCTCAACTGGGTAATTATTATTAAACTTCCTCCAACACCCCACTCCCACCTTTTAAAAACTTCCGGTATGCACCTTTAGTGTTGCTACTTTGAACACTATGTTGTATATATGGCAAGATCTTCTTTGAATGGTAAACCATTTGAGATGGAGGTGATAAGGAGTCATCAAAATAGACCTCATGGTTGTGCTTTAGCTATAGATGCAGATGTAAGGGTGTCAAAGTTGTAAAAGAAAACATGATGCTGGAATACATAAAAATATATCATAATAAGGTGATAGGGTCATCTTCAACTCAAACCCAGATTTTTTAAATCAATGTTACTATTTCCTAACTTTAATGAAATCTGATGAATCGAAAGTTTATTCACAGTCTAAGTATAGGAGGGGCTGACCTGGAAAATTGTTTACTCTGATGCCACTCTTTCAGTTCCTCAAGGGGGCTGTGCAGACCTCCCTTCTATCTATGAAAGTGATTCCTTCCTCTATGGAGGCAACAAACAAATATGTACGGTGCAGTGTAGATTCAGGACATGGTGATGGTTTTTCCAGGGTTGGGTAGAATGAGAACTTGAGAAGAAGGAGGAGGTGAGAAGTGCCATTCTTATACACTTCATGTAGAAATGGCCATTCAAGACGTTCACAGACTTCTAAGACAGGTCAGATGTAGCTGGCCAATGGGACTTCATCTTCCACTGGGAATGTGAGGTCCAGACCTTTACATTATCTGATGTTCTGGACAGTTTGAACTCTAAGTCCTTGGGACATTTCACCCACTGGATTTCCTAAAGGGAAACTATCATATTATTTGCCCTACTTAGTGAGTATATGAAAGACCAGCATCTGTACCATTCCCCAGGTGCCAAGAGTTACTCAGTTAGATTACCCACGTAAGCTGACAACGTCCTACCAACAGATTCTACCCTTATTTGTGGGTGCAGCACTTTTTAGCAACAACCTGCAGTTACCTCTATATTTTGCATCTCCCTATGAGCAAGAACAGAAGCTCCCCAAGTGGCGGATCTCAGGACCCATTACTACCTCCGTGGGTCCTCTGTGCCTCTCAGAACCTCTCTTGCCCCTTGGCTTCTGGAATCTTCAGTGTCACTCTCAGCACCACATGACAGCTTCCTGGCTCCTCACAAAGGTCACTAACACCTTTTGATGACAGCTGCTGTGTTGTAAAATAATCTGATATACACCTTTAGAACAATCTTTTTATTGTAGGCTAATATTTGCTTAGGAGATAGCAAGTAATCTGTTCCTAAGTGAAATGATACTCATTTATTCACTTATCCAACATACAATGATTGAGTGCACACTAAATGCCCAATGGTCATTAGAAGATTGAAACAATATCTCTGACCGCAGGGATTGTTTCAACTTCATTGTCTAACATGGAAGAATAACTAATGGGGATGGGTGGTGAACTTTAGGCCACACAGAAACGTGGGCAGTGACACGGACACCTCTCAGGTCATTGTCCCATGGATCACACTTTTCCATGACCACTCTGCCCTGGGCTGCAGATAAAAGCTGAGGCTGCCTGTGTCCTAGAGGGAAGGAGGTCAGGTCATTCTATTGAATATTGGAACTCAATGTAAAGTTAGTGGGTGGTAGTCAGTTACCTCTGAAGAGTCAGCTAGCTGACTTTTTGGGATTCAGAGGGAGAGAAGAGGAGGGTGACCTTCTGGAAGAAGAGTTGCAACCCTGGGAAACTTGGGCACATTTTATCTTTGGGGCTGTGCCCTAGGAGACCTGTGATAGGTGGTGACATTCTTCTCTGGGACACTTGCATGGATGCCAGGACTCTAGGCCCTGTGGTCGCTGGAGCTGTGGACGATGAGTCCTCGGCCTGATACTCTCACTGCAGCTCCTCCAGGTGGGATGACATTTTCTAATATAGAGAAAAATGCCTAAGGGCCTCTCGAAGCAAGAAAACCAGCAGAGTTTCTCCAACTCCATCTGTGGGAACCAGGGCCAGACTCCCTGCATGACTTCACAAACCCCCACCTTGCATCTGAGAGCCAGGGAATAGAACTTGCATTGGGCCAAACAGTGGTACTTTGGTACTTTTTATTTTCCAAGTAGATATGTGTATCCATAAAAATAGGTATGAAGTAATGGGTAAACCGTGTCTTGAATCCCTCAACAGATTGCTGTTTAAATAAGTGATGGATGCATACATCACATTCAATATTGTCCTTTAATCTTTCTCTCTTTTATGCAGAAAGAAGTACCGAAGTCTCCCGACAATACTTTAGATAACCTTTGTGTAAGTACTAACGCCCACCTGTAACCCCAGGATAATGCAGGCCTTTTCCCTCGGCACATTCTCTGAGTCATCACTGCATTTCCCTGAAGCACACTCACACTCAGGTGCAGCATGTTGCTATGTGTGATGAACAGGGAACAGCGGATGCATCGCCCACGTCAGGTACATGGTTCTGGCGTTGGGTGTCTCAGCCTGAAAGCATCCTTTCCATTTGTTCAGTGGAAACCTTCCCATTTCCTCATTTCCCCCAAAAGTGAGTCTGGGAGGCAGAGCTTGAGACCACTGGGATCTCTAGAGCCTGGGCTTGAAGTAGTAATGGGTGCGGCTGGCCTGCAGATGAGGGATAAGGAGGAAATTTGAGGGGAAAACAGCAGTTTAAAGAAGGCAATAAGGAAGGAAAGGAAAATCCCAAACATCTATTCCAAGGTACAGGGAGAGCTAGATGGTTTTAAGCAACAACCAAAAGGAATAGGCCAGGCCAACCTGGCAAGTTAAGGTGTGAACCCTGTTGTGAGTCCTGCAGAGAAATACACTCCGGGCTAGTGGGTTCTTTACGGAAGCCCTGTATCCAATCTTGAGGGAGCCATCATGGTGCTGAGCTGGTCACCACATAGCAAATCACAGGGCATTTTTACTCAAACTGGTACCATATGGCTGGATGCTTTAAGGTCTGCTAAAATTATGGATGACTCCACTCTCTAAGTTGAATCATATTTTGATTCCCTTCATTGCAACAAGATGGACATTTTAAGCAGAGTCACCTTTGCACAACTCCAGGGGGAAGCACTCACATGGGTTAGTAAGCAGTAATACTGATACACAACGTCCAAAAGAGGAGGGATAGTCAAGTAGTTTTACATATAGTTTACCTCCAAAGCAATCCCCCCAACAATATTTAGATCTTATCCACACTCTTTCTGACCCTTGGCCAACTGAAGGATTCTTTAGTCATCTAAACAGTGCTGGAGTCCAGTGTTTGTGTGGCTTGTTTGGGATGGATATAGACACAGAGGGTCAGGTCTCACAGCCCACGGCCAAGAGCCCATGGGGAGGAGATGGCAGCTGTTCCAGCAAGAGTACCCTCATTGCTGTTAATAATCTTTCCTGGGACTGATAGTACAGGCCAATTCAGGCCTATAATATCCCCTTTGCCCAGGGTAAGTCTCAACTTATGCTGAAACTAAGACCTTTGGAAAATAGTATTGCCCAGATCCCACACTAGAGGAAATTCTGTTCATCAGTCTAGGCTACGACTTGGACATTGGGATTGTTTAAAACTCCCCAGATGATTCTGATACACAAAATTACCCATTCCATGAATTAAAGAAGAACACCAATGGATCTGCCCCACCCGGACAAATTGATTCAGAATTTCTGGCATAGGGACCAGGGCATTAGTATTTTATATACTCTGCCCTGAAAGTTCTAATGTGCAGCTGGACTAAGAAACAAAGAGCTAGATAAATCTGCTAAAAAATACACAGATGTGAGGTTCTTAGACATTGGTTATATTTGTTATTCCTTGTTCTTCTGGGAAGAGGCGTCATCACTTTCTAGAGAACGATGATGGTAATCTGTGAGTGTCTACACTGATGAGAAAAAACATGGCCCCGTGACTCCATGTCAGAGCAGTCTCAGTCTCCAACTGGCGGGTGTCCTTGAGGATCCCCAGAACATTGAATGGGAGATTTTGGCAAAATGGTCCTTGGAGCTAGCACGTCCTCATATGTGGCCATTTCAAAAACAAAAGAAATGGCCAGAATCCCAATTCACCTGACACAAGTAGTTTCACGCAAAAGCCCAGAACAAGACTCAAAATAATTGTTAAAATAATCTTGTATTACTTTCCATGCTAAGTTTAATCCACCTTATTAAATTCTCAATATATGACCCTTCAAGGAGTCAATTTAGTTATTGTGGTATAGACAAATGCATTTAACACTTTATTTCAGGACCTTATTTTATCTGCAAGGTAATAAAGTTATTCAGATTCCTAAAAACTTGTCTTCTTTTGTTGCTAGCCTTTCAGTGTTAGAGTCTCTGGTTTTATAGGGAAGACTTTTCTGGTCTGACACACAGGCCCTTTCTCCTGGATTTCATTGCAGACCACGATATCTGCTTCTGAAATCGCCACGCTATGCTGTTCTTTAATATCTCAGGGAGAAGCATATAAGTGTCCATTCAGATTCACACAAAGGCAATGAATTCTAGATTCCCCTAGTTCTGGCCTTCTGGGGTCTCACCAGGGATATAGATGTTGTTTTACCTTCCAGCTGGGAAACTCAGATGTGTGTGAGACGTGCCGGGATGGAGGAAAGCTGTTTTGCTGTGATACTTGTTCGAGATCTTTTCATGAGGACTGTCACATCCCACCTGTGGAAACTGAGAGGTTCGTGAGATGCAGCCCCTCCCTTCCTATTAGAGACCCTTCCTCCTGCCATACACACTCTCCCTACAGAGTTCTTACTATGTCTAGATGCGGAAACAGCAGGGCCATAGGTACAGGGTCCAGCAGTATGATCCGGAGAGCTGTTTCAAGATGCTGGCAGTGGCAAGTTAATGCGTTTTGCTCTCCTCTAGGTCGGTAGCCAGGTCCTTTGCCCACATACTGCTACTGTCCTTTCCTAGAAGTTTTCCAGCATGGACTCCTGTTCATGGGAGTGGAAATGCCACTTGTTTGTGTTCTGTACTTATTCAGAAAAGGCAGGAAACATGGGCTGATTCCCTCATTTTGCCACGTTCTTAATGGGCTGAGGGAAGCCCAAGGGTCCCCCAGGGGTTAAGGCTCCGTTTCGACACTCAGGCCTGGCGGGCAGGATTCCCTGTGCTCCCAGAAACAGAGGAAGAAGAGCCCACTACTCATCCTGACACCACCTCCATGCCCTGACCCCTTGTTGCTCCTTCGATGGGATGAGGGTCATTGGCTCAGACCCCACGTGGGGTTCTTGGAGACTCTGGAGGTGCCCCCTTCCTCCTCCAGCTGTGTCCATCAACATTCCTGAAAGGAGGACAGTATCAGACATAGGAGTGATGACTGTTTCCAGGGACCTTGCCCTCACTCACTTATGTCCGGCCCCTCAGGAGCCCGTGGAGTTGCACTTTCTGCAGGATGAAGGAGTCTTCTGGAAGCCAGCAGTGTCTCGGGGAATCTGGGGTCCTGGCAAGGCAGATGCAGCCCGAGGAGCAGTTGGTGAGTCGGATGGGAACCCCAAGTCTTCCCCTTTCCCCTCACATGTGAGAAGTCAAATAGGCAGGGTCAGGAGAAAGGCGACCAAAGGGTGAGCCATGACTCAGTCACACTGAAATCACACCAGAACTTGTTTGCAGCCATTGCATGTCTGTTTCCAAGAGCCATCCATGTTTGGGGAAACTTCCAGATACGGGTGTGAATCATGCCTCTGCCTGGGCATGTATATGGGCTCATTGTCTCCAAGCTGCTTTTCCCTCACAGCCACCTTCTTTTGCAGAAATGTGAGTTCCTCCTCTTGAAGGTCTATTGTCATACAGAGAGCACCTTTTTTGCGAAGATTCCATACTACTATTATGTAAGTAACAATAACAAACTGCGATTACAGGCTGCCATGATGTTACCCCACCTTGAAACAGGTACCCACGGGATTTGAGATCAGAATCCCATGGGAGTGAGAGCATGAGCTGCTGTTACCTTTACCTTTTTGTATTTCTACTGGATTTGATGGGAATCCGCAGGAGGCACACATTGAACTCTGCCAGTAATTCTCTCATTGATTTTTGTTTTTCACTAGATTAAAGAGGCTTCTGAAAACCTAAAGGAACCCATGTGGCTGGACAAGATCAAGAAGAAGCTGAATGAGCAGGGTTACTCCCACGTGGAGGGGTTTGTGCAGGACATGCGCCTCATCTTTCAGAACCACAGGGCATCTTACAAGGTAAGTGGTTCTCCCTGCTTCCATTTCATTTTCTGTCCATGGAGCCACTCTGCCCTCATTTTCTGGTGCCTGGGAAATTTTAGTTTCCCTCATCCTATGAAACCTGCAAAGCAAGAGTTCCGGAAGTCAGTGACTTTTCCGTTCAAGACTGGAGCTCAGCAAGGTGTAGTAACAGTGAATCAGAAGGTGTCCCTGCAACCAGAACCCCAGGCCCCGAAGAGCTCAGACCCTCCTACAGCTGCCACTGAGAACAGCAGAGTCCTGCCTGCTCCAAACCCAGGGAGAAGAGACTTGCATCTTAACGTTACATTGTGCTTCTTATCTCTCCCCCAAAACACTCAATCTGACCTCTCAGAAATCCCAATCTCCAGATTCCACTCCATGTGACTGGATCATATAGTTTAACAGGAGTCACCAGAGGGGAACAGAAGTGACAGTGAAAAAGGTAGATCATTGATCTAACTTAAAAGCAATCTGTACTATTTGCACTGTTACAAAGAACATAGATTACTTTTCTAACTCTCACTGAAATCAATAACCCAACCAAATAAGTAAGAGTCCCCAAGTGTGGTTATGATTTCCCATTTCTATCTTGTTAATAAGAAATAATCGTGCTCTTAGGAAGCATGTTGCTCTTCGCTGCATGAGTTCTTTAGCATAACCTGGTTCATATGACGTAGGGTGTCTAAGACAAGAGTCCTGGTCATTCTCAGTTACAAGGTGGCCAATGACACTGATATTGAGGATCATGAGTTTTGTGTTCATTTTATTTTTATTTTTTTCCAGTTCAATGACTTTGGCCTAATGGGACTTAGACTGGAGGCAGAATTTGAGAAGAATTTCAAGGAAGTGTTCACTATTCAGGAAACAAATGAGGACAGTTCACTGGAATAGTGGATGTTGTTAGTGTCCTGGAAAACCCCTTTTGGAGCAGACTTCTCATCCCCCAGCCACATGGAAGCCTGGCTGCTGACGCCGCCCCCACCCCCCCCAGAGCATTGCCTTCAGCCAAATGGAGCCAGCTTCACCTGGAGGGTTACACTTCCTTGGCCTCGGGGCCAGCCTCCGGTGCCAAGGTGGACTCAACCTTGAGTTATGATTCATGCTCCTGTGTTCTTCATGAGATCAGGCTGGAGCTAGTCTGTGGCTGTAATCACATCCTTGCTTGGCTTTTCCTACCATCCTGCTTCCCTCCCCCCTTTCTCCCAAAGAAACTCACAATAAATCACTTACTTAAGAGACTTTATCTCAGGCTCTGCTTCTAGGGAACCCAACTTAAGGTAATGGTCCTAGCAAGCAGGCTGTAAGGGTGGGTTCTGGATTTGGATCACAGTCTGGCCAGATGGTGATGGGTGGTATATCGATGGTCCCTGGTGTGCTCTAATAGTGCTGTTACCAAACTTTCACCTTTGGGAAACTCGATGAGATAAAGAGGATTTCACTAGCTTTTGAAATTGGCATTCACAAAGGGAGAAATGGTAAATGGAATTGTAGATTTTGGTGGCTATTGCTAAGTGCCACTAATATATTGAAAAGAATAAATGACAGCCTTAAATCTATTAGTCAAAGCAAAGACACCCTTACAACTGCAGCTAGAAGGCAGACAAAAGGAAGGCCTGACACAGGTCCCAGTTTTAAGAATGGCAGAACATAGGAGAAGACTGAAGTCTAAACCGTGATGGCCTCCTGTGCCAAAGGCAGATCCCTGGTAAAGAAGGAGTGCAGTCCTGAATCAGAATCAGCCTTTCTAGGTAGATGCAAGTGAGAACCTTGAACTCCAGGTCTCCCTCAACCCACGGGGCCTGCAAAAGAATTCCCTACCCTTTGTTGGAAGACAGACCCCCACCCTACCCCATCCTAATCTTGCTTGAATGAAGACAGCAGAGTCCTCCCAGCATGACCCCACTGGGAAAGTCCTGGGTTGTCCTGCCAGCTGAAGAAAGAATTTACCCCAGTGGAGCTGCAGTACTGGCCAACATGTACCAGCAGTTATCAGGAGGTTGTGTCTGGGGGTGGGTCCTGGACAAAGAAGGGAAATATGAGACTGGAAAAGGGAAAATTGTCAATACAGAAGCACTCTCCTGTGTCAAGAAGTTTAATTAGCCTGGCAAGGGCCAAAGGGGATGATTCAAGTATGCTCCTGGGTGGCTCTTAAAGGTTTATATATATATATATATTTTTTCTATTCCTTTAATTTTGGAATAAAAATGGCTGTTCACTAAACTTATTGTGGTAATCATTTCATGATGTATATAAGTCAAATCATTATATATACCTTAAACTTATACAGTGCTGTATGTCACTTATATCTCAATAAAACTGGAAGAAAAACATTTAATTAAAAATTTTAATTAAAAAAAAAGCTTGGTATAAACTGTGGTACCTACTAGATGAAGTGGAAGCAGAGATGCCAGGGCAGACTGTGGAAAAGAAGATCCGAAAGCCTCAGGATGTTGGCATGGCTCCACTCTCTACAACTGGAAAACCCATCCACCGGGCTACTATGCTCTTCAGGAGGCCTCAGACATTAACTTAACATGGTGATAAGGAGCACACAGCTGAGGGGCGCCAGCATCCCTGAGATGCTCAGTGGGGCTGTCCTCTGTAGGTTGGCATAATGGAGGAATGTTTTACAGAACTGGATTCCCTAGTAACAATGGAAATGATAGGATTCTAGAATAATCGAAGCCAGGTGGCAGCATTTAACTGTCAGAGCAAGATGAAATAATTTTTGTAATGTGCAGCAAGGTTAGAACGACGGCTGGGGCCCTGGCCCAAAGCAGTCTATGGAGATAGCTAATCGGACACGGTCACTAAACCTATTGTGGTAATCATTTTATGATGTATATAAGACAAATCATTATGCTGTACACCTTAAACTTATAGAGAGATGGGCAACCAACAAGGATATTGCTTCATATATATCATCAAAAAAGATTAAAAATAGATGAACAGATGGCTGAGATCAGCTACCCAAATAAAAAGTCAAGATCCCTTGCCTAGTTTCCAGACCTGAGCCAAATCTAGGACCTGCTCATGGAAATGAGGGCAGGTCTCATAAGAAAGTGCAAAGGTAGTGATTCCTGAGTTCTTCACCAAAAGGACCTAAGGTCATTTATTCAAGTAACCATATGCCAGACAAAGGAAAATACACACATCTTTTAACAGTTGTTGATACAGGATCTGAGTTGATGCTAATACCTGGGGTCCCAAAACACCATCATGGTCCCTGCTAGAGTGGAGTGTATGGATGTCAGGTAATGTCCATCTAACAGTGAGTCCACTCAATCCATGGGATCACCCAGCAGCCATTACCTCAGTTCCTGAAAGTAAGGGTAATGAGAACATACATAGCAGTTGACTGACCTGGATCTTTAACCTGTGAAATAACAATGACTGTCTTAGGAAAGGCCAAGCAGAAGGGCTTGAAACTGAACTTTCCCTTGGTGAAAACGGTAAGTTGAAAGAAAATCACAGTCCCGGAGAATGAGGGAATGACAGAGATTAGTGCCACATGCAAAGATTTAAGGATGCAAGGGTTGTAATCCTCATTACATCTTTGTTTGAACAGCAGTCTGGCTTCTGCAAAAGCTAAGTGGTTCATGGCTGCTAGATGACTACGAGAAACTTAACCAATAGTAGTCCCAGTTGCAGCTGTTGTTGCTTGGTGTGGTATCTTCATTCGAGCAGATTAGCACGGCCTATGGTATATGTCATGCAACTATTAATATGGAGAAATGTACTTTTAAAACATTCAGTAAGAAGTAGGATAAGCAGTTCATGTTCACATGGACTGGACAACAGTACATGTTTACAATCTTGCCCCAGGGCTATGTGAATTCTCCTGCTCTCTGTCACAATATAGCCTGAAGGGACCAAGACTGTCTGGCCACTCTGCAGTACATTACATTGGTCCACTATATTGATGACTGTATTAATCAGGGTTCTCTGGAGAAACAGAACTCTGTCTCTCTCTCTCTATCGCATATATATATGTTTGTTTGTTTATATATAAAATGTGAATTGGTTTATGTTCATATGGAGGCTGAAAAGTCTTATGATATGCCATCTGCAAGCCAGAGACCCAGTAAAAGTGGTATGTAATTCCAGTCCAAGTCTGAAGGCCCAAGAACCAGGGGAGCCAACGGTGTAAGTTCCAGTCTAACAACAGTTGGAGACACCTGTCCCAGCCCAACTAGGCAGGCAAGAAGAGAACAAATTTCCCTTCCTTCAATTCTTGTTTTATTCAGGCCCTTAACAGATTGGATGGTGCCCACTTACCTTGAAGAGGGCAATCTACTTTACTGAGCCCACCTATTCAAATGCTAATGTCCACAGAGACACCCACGATAATCTGGGCACCCAAGATTGTCCAGTCAAGTTGACACATAAAATTAACTATCACAATAACAGTGTGTTAATTGTGCCTGATGAGCAAGAAGTGTTGAGTGTTCTAAAAGCCTGGCTAAGTCACATGCACTCCAGATGATGAGAGATAAACCCTATAAGATTTGGAGACATGCCATATAGGTAAATTTTTAGGGGTTCAATGGTCTGGCGCATAACAGGATATTCCCTCCAAAGCTCCAAGCTATCGTACCTTGTGTTTCCTACCACTAAGAAGCACAATGCTTGGTAGGGCTCTCCAGGTAAGGAGAATAAACATGGTTGACAATTTGATGAAAATGATTCTGGGCTTTGTAATGTGGGGGTAGGGGTGGAGGATGGAGAGGGAGTAGTTATACCATCTGAATAATAAAATGTGTTCTAATCAATGTTTTCCACTTAATGGGCATTGTTACATGTCAGTAAATATAGTTACGTGTCATCCTTATCATAACTTTCATTTTTCATCAAGGCTTGACTGCAGCTGGCCCTTATTGATTATTTTTGGTGTTGTGAACAGTGCTAATTTGTGCTGTATCTATTGTATAAGAGCACAGACGCTGCAGTTAGCCCATGTAGGTGGAAACCCAGCTTCTCATGTACTGGCTGTGTGTCCTTCAGCAAGTTACTTACCCTCCCCATGAAGTAGTTTTATCTGTAAAATGGAGACACTAGTAGTACATAGCTCACTGGATCATTGTGAAGGTTAGTGAGATAACATTTGCTATGCACTTAGAAAGCGCTGACCCTGAAAGCAATAAGTAAATAAATTAAGAAAATTTACATGCAAATATCCTTGTATCGATTAGGGCCCTTTGCCAGTGAGACCAACTTTATCTAGGTTAGACAGAAAGCGACTTCATTGATGGGATGCGCAGTGGCTCACGAAAAGGCAGGAGGCTGGGCTCAGAGCCTGCAAACGGCCCCAGAAGCAGGCAGGAAGCAGAGCTGCTCCAGGAATTGAACACCAGGAACATCTCCTCCATCTTGTTAAGGAGCTGCCACTGAACAAATGTTATCCAACTGTGTTTTAACTCCTTAACAAACTTCACGTGAGAGTCCAACTCCCCGAAGAGAGTCTGGCTGGCCTGGCTTGCTCATGGGCCAGTGTCTTGGTTAACATTCCTTCTATCCTGCACACAAAGGGGAGAAGTCTTCAGCCAAAGGAATCCAGGTCTGTTAGGAAAGGGGTGGAGGAGGCTGGACAGCCAAGGAAAATGAAACTGACTGGCAGAACCCACCCGGGGACCATCAGTGAGCTCTGATGTCTAAGGGGAGGAATGGGGTGGTCCCAGGCCAGTCTGAGAGGCCACAGAGCCTGGGGGGCACGTTCCTGAATCGAATGGAACAGGTTGACTGTGGTTCCATTGCCTGTGCTTTGGAGATTAAGGCTGAGTCGGTCATCACGTTAGAAGGGAGAGCGTCCACTCCACCACCCTGGACAGCCAAGGGCAAGGACGGCCACTAAGCCCATCAACCCTGTCAGTTCCATTTACCTGGACGCATATGTGGGCTGCTGGCTGCAAAGGAGCCTGGCCGTGGTCTTACCTGGGGGGAGTGTGCCTGTGTCCCTGGGAACTGCAGTAGGACTAATGCTCCTGAGGTCCTGGGCTCCACCCTTCAGCCTGAACCTCCCAGAGCATCAGCACACACCCTGCTATCTGGGTGGAGAGGACCGGGCCTTCTATCTGGAGGAGAGGACGGGGTTCTCCAGCTCTCTCTGAGTAAACTGGGTGGAAGATGTCCCTATGAGGACAATATGCAAAGAACAGTTGCCTACGGCTTCTAGAAAGTGAACAAAACCAGGCTGATGGTAGAGGGAAGTCGAAACTCAGCGGAAGCAGCCAGAACAAAATGTTTCCTGTTTATTATTACTCTACTTGAGAGCAGCCGCAGCCTTACGTGGGGTGGCCAAAACTTTGGTAGGAAGCCAACCTTCTCTCTGGTCAGCAGAGCGGGGAAGGGCAACCAGGCTTTCTGGGGAGAGAGGGGAAAATCCCAGGAAGGTGAAAGTCACAGAGAAGAACCCCAAATTCTGTGTATAAACCCTCCCCAGTTGAGTTCGAAACCAACTGACAGGCAAAAAGGTGAGACAGATGGGGATCAAAATATTAGTTTTCTTCATGATAAGAGCTGGATGGGGCTTAGTGATGTGGCTTACCACGTAGCAAAAAAGAGATCCCTAAAACTGAACCTCAGAATTGGGCTTATCCACACAGTCTTACACAGCTCCAATCAGTCACACCCCACCCCACCCCACTCCCCAGGCCCCTGTCTCTGTGCACTTGACCTTGGAAGGGCTGACAGAGCCCTGGCCCTGCAGGAAGGACAAGCCCAGGGAGACCCAACAAGGAACAAGCAGACTCTCCCCTTCTACCCAGAGAGTCTCCCAGGAGGACGGAGGAGCAGGGGGTCCAGGCCAGTCCCACTGACTGATATGCTGCCCCTGCAAGGGGACAATGGAGCAGGACCTGAGTGTAACCACTTAGGTCCCGGGCGCCTGCTCCCCTCCACTTCTGCACCCGTGGGGGAGCGGAGGGTCTTGATCCTCTGGCCCCAGTGGCCACTGTGGCAGCTGCTGTTGCTTCCTTCTGCCCTTCAAGCTCAGATCCCAGGTCCTACTGTCTGGTCTCAGGGACAAGCCTCTGGTCCCCACTGGGGTCTCCCAACTTAGACACTCAGCCCCACTACTGAAGTCTGAGCGGAAGCTGTTCCTGGTGAAGCTCGTGAAGCCCATCGCCTTAGCGGGTCCTCTGCCCCAGGTCCCTCCTCAACCACGACCTCCCCTGCTCTCTGGGTTTCCAGACCCAGTAGCTGGACTCCTCCCGGGACAGCAGAAATGTTCCCCGTTGTCAGTGCTCCTCACAGCCTGGAAGATGCCCCAGGTGCCCCCTTATTTCCTTCAATCACTCCAGCAGGGTTTGTAGGAGGAGTTCAACCACTTCTTTTTTTTTTTTTTAATTGAATTATGGTTGATTTACAATATTGTGTTAATTTCTGCTGTACAGCAAAGTGATGCAGTTATACATAGATATATAGTCTCTTTTACGTATATATTTTCTTTTTCATTATGGTTTATCATAGGATCAACCTGCTTCTTAATTTGGTCCTGTCCTTTTCCAAACCCGAGTTCTTGGCTCAGAGAAACTGTGTTCTCCACAGAGGCCTGGGGATGCTTCAGAAACTCCCACTGCTCTCATAGAGTGTGGTGCAGGCCCAGCTTTCTCAGACCCACAGGAAGGTCTCTGCCAGGGGCCGGGAGCAGCCCCCGCGCGGGAGTGTCCACCCTGTGGATTGCTCGCCCAGCTGCTGCTAGGTGGCTTCTAATTCTAGGTGCTCATCTTGAAGGTCCTAAACAGACAACAGAAAAGTGGGCACATTTACGTCAACAGCCAGCACGGCAGTGGCCTGGGCCACCAGCTGCCCAGGGACAGAGAGAAGAGGGAGAGGGGACACTAGAAACGGCAGGGGTGGTTTGTGCCAGCCTTGTCTGGACCCCGTGCCCCATGGAGTCAGGAGCAGAGGACGGTTGTGCCCACAGAGGCTCGGCTTACTACTCCTTCTACCCCCCCAAAGTGAGGGAGGGAGAGAGGAATCCACACGTGTGCAGGACCTGGTACCACTGAGACCCTGCCCACTGGAAAAGATGCCCTCATCAGTGTCCTGGGACCTGTCCCAACCACTGAGATGTGATGCTCACTTCTTTGGGGGAAAGAAAGAATGGAAGTGGAGAGAAGGTAGAAACCTTCCCACTCATCTTCAAATATGATTTGCTTTTATGCTGACTCAAGTGAGTCTTTTGGTCACTTCTCATTCTTTGTGGAATGATGACTCAGAATCTGAGTGAAAAACCTGTGTGCAGACACAACTTCAGGGCCAAGGGTCACCCTCTCAGCTGGGTCACCTGCCTTTTCATTTCTAGGTTATCTGGGTTCCAACCTCCATCTCCATCCAAAGGGAAGCCTTTGCCCCTCAGCATTCCAATGACTGCTTCCCAGGTTTCTCCTCATCACCCCTGGCTGCAGTTGTGAAGCAACCCCCTAGTCGGGGCACCTTAGACCCTTGCACCTAAGATGTCAACCCTTGTCACCAACTTGGCTCCAGCCTCTGGCCCCAGGGCCTTGGAGATCTTTCTCCTACCTCTGGCTGATTTCCAGGAATACTAAGAACATTCTCTCCACTTTATAAAGCTGAGAATTTGGGCTCTCTCCTGCTCCATGTCCATAAGCTAGGACCTAACTGGGTCGGTCCAGGCTCTCCCACAGCCCGGAGAAAAGATTTGAAGTCTCTGTCTCTTCCTCTCCCCCACCATGGTCATCTCGGCAAGGGGAAGGGGCACACATGGAGCTTACACCTGACCCTGTGCTATACTCTGAACTGCTCTGAGAAGGCAGGAGACTGAGGACAGTTGTGGTCATGCAGAAGTTGTTGCTGTCTTTGCACAAACAGCTGGACCCCTGGGGGCTGGCCCTGCTCCTCCCCTGGCCCTCCAGGCCCTGACTGTCTCTCCTTGTCTGTCATCCCTGGGACCACATGTCAGGATGGCTGGAAGCACAGTGGAGTTGCGAGAAGAGGGAGGGCGTCTGCCCAGCACAGCTCACTGACAAGTACTTTCACTTCTCTTTTCCCTGCTTGGGCGGAGTCAGCTCTGGGTGAGTCCCAGAACAGACTTCCTGCCCAGGGCTCAGGGCTCCAGCAGCCTCCCCAGACCGAGGCTGGGGAGCCTGGAGGGGTCAGAGGCCAAGCTCAGGCCCAGGCCAGGCTGGGCGGGAAGATGGCTGGTTGGGGCAGCGAGCTCAACAGCAGGTCAGTCTTTCTCCCCCCTTCCTCCCACCTTTCCCTCTGGCCACGCTGCTGCTTCAGTGCTGTCCTTTGGACTCTGCTTTACGCCTGGTGTAGGGGAACAGTCACCTGCAGTGTAATGAAGGGCAGGAATGTATAATGAGGAAATCGGATTTTAAACTGCAGCAGGGTGCCTGCTGGTTGAGTCCTGCAGCCGCAAGGCACATGACTGTTTTGCAACTACTGCTCAGCTGGCAGGCCTGTCTGAAGGCAGCAGTCCTTCCTGAGGCTTTGCAGCAAAGATTTATTTCCTTGTGACCCCAGATCACTCTCGTTTCCCTCAGGTCAGTTCTACCTTCACATAGGTCATTTCAAAGAAGGTAGTTTCGAAAATAAAAAATTCAGGAGAAACGCCTGATTTATTCTCAAACCCTGGGTGGTGCTGTCGGTCTCGTACCTGTCCTGTGGACGGGGCCACTTTTCCCACTTCTAGCTGGGGGCCTGGGTTCTTCCTCCAGCAATCCTGAGCAAAGAAATTAAAGGGAAGAGAAATACACCAAACTGCAAAGAGCTAGCACAGGCTGAGTAATTTTATGTTTGCTTTCATTTTCTGTTCTGGAATAGGTTACACCTCTAAAAGGAAAAGAGTAGAAATCCTATCTTTTTCTCTAGCAATGGGCCAGAAATAGCATTACTTAATATTTTAAATTTTTTGATTTTTTAATACAAAAGAAATACATTATGCATTCTTGCTCATAAAATTTCAAATGATACAGAAGTATATAGAGGGAAAAAGTCCTGTTCACCACTCACCCCCTTGCAGCTTCCAATACCAGTCCTGTTAGATTCGCAGGCATAACCTTCCAGATCCTTTTCTCTGCATTTACATATATAACTCATTTTCTTAAATACAAAATTTGAATCCTGTTTTTTAAAAAATGTATTCATATTGTGAATGCCATTTTGCATTTTCACTTACTTTAATAGCCATAGGATCTTCTCATTCTTTTTAACAGCTATATATTGGGTTGGCCAAAAGGTCGTAAGATGTTACAGAAAAATCCGAACGAACTTGTTGGCCAACCCAATACTATCCCGTAGAATGGATACACCATCGTTTTTATTGTTTGTTTATTTAATTGAAGTATAGTTGATTTGCAATATGGTGTTAGTTTCAGGTGTAGAGCAAAGTGATTCAGTTCTCTCTCTATATATATACACACACACATATATACATATAAAAATATATATTCTTTTTCAGATTCTTTTCCCATATAGGTTTTACAAAATATTGAGTATGGTTCCCTGTGCTATACAGTAGGTCCTTGTTGTTTGTCTACTTTATATACTAGTGTGTATATGTTATTCCAAAATTCCTAATTTATCCCTCCTCCCATGTTTCCCCTTTGGTAACCATAAGTTTGTTTCCTATGTCTGTGAGTCTGTTTCTGTTTTGTAAATAAGTTCATTTGTATCATTTTTTAGATTCCACAGATAAGTGATATCATATGAGATTTGTCTTTCTCTGTCTGACTTACTTCACCTCTAGGTCCCTCCATGTTGCTGCAAATGGCATTATTTCGTTCTTTTTTTATGGCTGAGTAACATTCCACTGTATAAATATACCAAGCTTCTTTCTCTGTTCATCTGTTCATGGACGTTTCGGTTGCTTCCACATCTTGGCTGTTGTAAAAAGTGCTGCTATGAACATTGGGGGGTGTGTATCTTTTCCAAGTATGGTTTTCTCCAGATATATGCCCAGGAGTGGGACTGCTGGATCATATGGTAGCTCTGTTTTTAGTTTTTTAAGGAATCTCCATACTATTCTCCACAGTAGCTGTACCAATTTACATTCCCACCAGCAGTGTAGGAGGGTTCTCTTTACTCCACACCGTCTCCAGCATTTATTATTTATAGACTTTTTGATGATGGCCATTCTGACTTACACCATAGTTTTTTGTTTGTTTTGTTTTTTAATTTTTGTTTGCGTTGGGTCTTTGTTACGGAGTGCAGGCTTATTGCAGCGGCTTCTCTTGTTGCGGAGCACGGGCTCTAGGTGTGTGGGCTTCAGTAGTTGCAGCATGTAGGCTTCAGTAGTTGTGGCTTGCGGGCTCTAGAGCACAGGCTCACTAACTGTGGCACACGGGCTTAGTTGCTCCGCGGCACTTGGGATCTTCTCGGATCAGGGCTCAAACCCATGTCCCCTGCATTGGTAGGTGGGTTCCTAACCACTGCACCATCAGGGAAGCCCCATACACCATGGTTTTTAAAACATCCCTCCTCCCCACCCTACTGACAGACATTTAGATCATTTTCAATTGTTCACTTTTACCAAGAAGCAGTGATAACGATTATGTATTTCTTTATATTTTTGTACATATAAAAGTGTTTGTCTTGTGTCAATAACCAAAAAAAAAAATGGAATGCTGAGGCAAAGGGTACTAATATTTAATTGTTTATAGATTCTGCAAACGGCCTTTCTAAGTAGCTGAACCAATGTATTCACCTACACGATTTAGGTGAGCCATCTCCCCACACCCAAACTTTGCAGAGGTGGTGGATCAAGAGTTGCATCTTGTTAACTTTACTCTCCTGATTACATGAGAGGTTGAACAGTTTTTTTGTGTTTATTGGCCTCTTCTATGAAGTGCTGGTTGATTTATTGCCAGTGTTAGTGAGTTGAGGTGATTGTTCTTTCTTTAACTGTAAGGGAGAATTTGCTAAAATTCTGAAACTTATAAATATACCTCCCTTGCCCTTCCACTTTGCTATGGTGACTTTATCTTATTAAAGCTTAAACTTTAACGTATAGACTTATTATTGTATTGATTTTATAAAATAGATGTACCCTTGTTATTATGAATAAATAAAGTGATGCAGAAAGTTATTGATAAATTCCGTGTGCACAGTCTTTAACTATAGCCCTTGTGTTTTTAAGGTGATAGATTCAATTCTACCTTTACTTCAGGGTAAGTTTCTCCTCCAGTATCACCAAAATGATTTTCTTCTTCAATTTTGGGGCAAAATTATTCTTCCACTGGAGCAACTTCAGCCTTCACAGCTTTTATCTGTCCCTGATCTTTCATCTCTTTAGCTTTTTACTTTCTGCTCATAATGGTTGTCTGAAACTTTTCTTCATGACAATTATTTAATTTTTAGTAGTTTTTGGTTTCTTGGGTTTTTTTTAAGTTGATTTGTTTATTTGGGGGGATCTTAATTTGTTTCTACAGCTCTTCCAACTCCACTTGAAATCACATATTGTTATTTTATCACCCTATCTTCATGCTCTTGCTTTATTATTTAGGTTTTCGTGTGATGTTCAGTGCTTTGGGGATGTTTTCTTCATCCTCTGGGTTATCCTTCCAGATTGATTCTATTTGCAGTTTGGTTTCAAGTGTTGCTTTACTTTCTTGTTCACGTGCCTGCCCTGGTTTTACAGCCCATTTCGTTCCAGCATGACCTGGGCAGCTCTCTCACCACCCACAGTCTTAAGCTGAGCGAATGTTTTTGTTTTTTTCCCCCCACATTTCCTGTCTTATCTGAGACCAAATTACTTCCTGCCTGATCTACAGTTAAAGCTTCTACTTTAATTCTTACCAATTTTTGTCTGAGAATCCGTTAATCTGTTAAACCATCCCTTTCCCATCAGCCAAGGGGTCATATGCGCAGGGTCTGTTTCCGTGCACTCTCTTCTCTGCCATTGACCTATGACAGCCTCTCCTCATGCGTTTCCACACTCTCATGGCAAAAACAGCTTCATGTGAGCTCTTGAAGAGTAAATCTTCCCACGTTCTGTTCTTCTTCCAAAGTGTCTTGGCCCTTTGCATCTCCAAATCAGCTTGTCAAAATCTTGTTGAGATTTTGGTTAGGATTGCGTTGACTCTATAGGTCAAATTGAAGAGAATTGACATCTTTACAATCTTGTCTTCCATCTCCTTAATACGGTATATATATATTACTTTTAAAATATTTTCTAATAAAATTTAAACTTTTCTGCCTAGAAGTCTTATACTTCTGCTAGATTTATTCATAGATACTTGAGATATTTGTGCTATGATATCTATATAGTTTAAAAATCAACTTTCTAGGGCTTCCCTGGTGGCGCAGTGGTTGAGAATCTGCCTGCCAATGCAGGGGACACGGGTTCGAGCCCTGGTCTGGGAAGATCCCACAGGCCGCGGAGCAACTAGGCCCGTGAGCCACAAATACTGAGCCTGTGCGTTTGAAGCCTGTGCTCCGCAACAAGAGAGGCCGCCACAGTGAGAGGCCCGCGCACCGCGATGAAGAGTGGCCCCCGCTCGCCGCAACTAGAGAAAGCCCTCGCACAGAAATGAAGACCCTACACAGCCAAAAATAAATAAAGTGTAAAAATTAAAATTAGCATTCAATATAAAAAAAAATCAACTTTCTAGCTGCTTGTTACTAATATATAAAAATAAATGGAAACTTTGCCAAACTTTAAAAAATTCTAATAAATTGTATGGAGATATATATTTTGTATATAGATATAAATTTATATAATGTATACGTAATGACTATTTTGTTACTTTCAATCTAATTCTTATACTTCCTACTTCTTTTTCTTGCCTTACTGTGTGGGCTAAGACTTTGTACACGGTGAATATAAGTAGTGATAGTAATCATCTCTATCTTGATTCCAGTCCCAAAGTGAAGGCCTTTATCATTGTACAATTATGAATGATGTTTGCTGTAGGTTTTCTTCTTTAATAAAAAGACTTACACAGATTAAAGAAGTTTTATACTTGGCATCTGATACTTTCAATATATGAGGTGTTTGTGACCCTGTTTTCTGTTGTTTCTGCCAGTTCTCACTCACAAATTTCTTTTTTTAAATAAACTTTTTATTTTGGAATAATGTTATATTTACAGAAAAGTTGCAAAGATAGTACAGAAGTCTCTAATACTGTGCACCCAGTTTCATTTCCTGTGTTGCTATCCTCTTACATTATTGTGGTACATTTGTCGAAACTAAGAAAACTCAATATTGGTAGGTTACTGCTAACTAAAGCCCAGACTTTTTTCATTTTCACCAGTTTTTCCACCAATGTCCATTTTCTTTTGCAGGATTGAATCCAGTATACCACATTGCACTGAGCCATCCCATCACCTCTTCTCTTCTGGTCTGTGACAGTTTCTCAGTCTTTCCTTGTCTTTCACGACCTTGACAGTTTGAGGAGTACTGATCAGGCATTTTGTAGAATCTTTCGATTTGGGTTTGTCTTGATGTCTTTCTCATCATTATACTGGGGTTACAGGTTTTATGCAAGAAAACCACAGAGGTGAAATGCCCTTCTCATCACCTCGTATCAGGGGATATGTCAACCTGACTTATCACCAGGAATGCTGACCTTGATCATTTGGTTTAGGTAGTGTTTGCCAGGCTTTACCACTATAAAGTTACTATTTTTTTCCTTTCCACACTCTATTCACAAAGATTATTTTGCTTATATAGCTGGTTATCTTTGACTATGTACTAGCATCGTATTTAGAAAAAATATTTATAGGTAAAATCTGGGACCACAGTGAAGGTACTAGGCTTTGGAAAGGATTGCTGTTTGCTACAACCAGGTGCCTCAGGACGTACCAGTTTGGGAACTCTTTAGCACATGTTCAGGGGCTGAGAGAACCTGGAGGAACCCAGGTGATTTAACTGGGAATACAATTCAGTAAATTCAGAGATGTGCCTCCACTTATTCTCACCATGAAGATGTCAAGGTCAGGGTCTGGACTCCCATTGGACTCTCCACCCTGTGTGGACTCTAGACTTTATTTCTGTCTCTCTCACTCCTTAAGGCTGTCAAACCTGAGGTCCTGATTCTCTGGGGTCAGCAAATGCCCTCAAATCAAAAGTGTCTCTGTGCTTTGCTTACCTCTCTGGTTTCTCCTTCCCCTTTACTTTTGCCTGGCAAATCCTTATGGTGGTTTCATCTCTTCTATGATTAATAACATGTTTAAATGCTTTTTCCAACTCAAGTTTTTTCAACAGAACTCTGTACTGCTTGTGGGAGTTGGGAGAGATTGAGATGTTTTGAATCCTGACCTACCACATCAGAAACTTATGGTCGTTGACTAAATGATTGATTGATTGATTAACTGCCGTTTTTCAAAGTTTATGGCTTGAGGTTTGATTGTGGCTCTTGAAGTTTTCTCTGACTGCTTCTAGGATTTTTCTCTTAGCATTTAAACTGTAGTGAGTCTAGATTTGTTTTGTTTTGTTTTTTATTGTTTTTGTTTTGCATTTAACCTGTTGGTGTTTTCACAGTTGCTTGAATTTGTGAGTTGATGCCTTTTATCTGTTTTGGAAAATCCTTAGCCGTTTACTCTTCAAATATTTCTTCTGCCCTCCCCCCAGCTTCCTCCTCTCTCTTTCTAGGACTCAAAAGCAGATTATACTAGACCTTTTGACTGTCTCTCACATATTCCTTTCATGCTTTTCTGCATTGTTCCATTTGTTAAATGTCTGTACTTTAGTTGGATGTCTTTTGTTGAGGTATCTATCTTCTAGTTAGCCAATCGACAAGTTTTGTCTTTTTTATCCAATCTTCTGCTAAATACTACCAACAAGTTTCATTTTTAAAATTGTCTTTTTAGATCTAAATATTCCATTTCATTTTTTTTTGTAGATTCCAATTCTCTGGTAGAATTATCTGACTTTCTATTTCCTCCATCATTTCGTCCCTTTTCTTGACCATGTTAATCACAGATTTACGTGCTAAGTCCAATGTCTGGATCATCTGTGCACTTGCTTCCATCATCTTTTTTTTTCTTGGTTTGGTCCTATAGTCCTATCTTTTGACATGCCTATTAATTTTTGATTGAATGCCAGACATTGTGTATGCAAGACATGCAGCCTCCAAATATTCTCTTCCACATAAGAGTAATTCCCCTTTCCTCTGCTAAGCAAGTAAAACAATGAGGCAGACTACGTTACACATTCAGGGCATGAAATGACTCAAGAATAGTATGCATTTTTTGATAAGATTTAATATACCTCTGGTTTGCCCTGATCACAGATGAGGACATCCAGGGCTTTCAACTGAGAGACAGCAATCAAGTTTTCTCTGCTTTTCAAAGCTTTTGTCATATTTTCACCCTCTTTCCTCATGCAGCTTTCGAATTGAAAAAAAGTTCTTGAGAAAACCAACCAAGTTTTTAATTTCCTTGAAGTCTCTAACTTTGCACTCCAACTCCAAATGACCATCAGAAGTTCTGCTAGTTTCTTTGTCCTCCAGCTACAGCCCTTTGCCTGTGCCAAGTCCAGATTCTCAGCTTCTAGCTGTGTTCAGAATTTACAAGTGCTGTCATGGGACAAAAAGGCTACAGATTCCAAAGCCAGATCACCTCTCCCTTCAGAGCTTTCAGCTCTCTCCCTTTATGTTCTCTGGACCTCATCATGATTGTCTTTGCCTTTTCCGCATGGTGAGCCTTCAGGTAATTCTTTGCCTTTCAGAGACTTTTTACATAGTTATTCCAGCCTCCTGGCCTTAAAAACTTTACCAAATATCTTGGGAAGAAGAACGGGTTGTGTATTGAGGCCCCTTAAGTCTCCAGCCCTGTGTGACTGTCACAAGCTCTTCTGTGTTCCCTGCTCAGAGTAACACTCTTTGCTCTTGGCCAAGCCCAAATTCTCAGCCTCTATTCCCAGAATCAGCAAATACCAGCCACTACCCTGAAAAATAACAATTATAGCTTCTCAGCTCCCAAAGGTCTCCAGTCTCTAGAACCTTAGTCTCTGCAGACTCTGTTGCTTCTGTAGCTCTCTAGTCCCTTTAAAATAGTGTTCTGGTATTCTACCCAGCTCTTCTAATTGTTCTCTACTGGACTTCTGGCCTGCCTCAAACTGTTCGATCCTACCCTCTGATGAATTTTTGTTTACATTATTTTATGTGGATACTAACCAAGGGTTAACCTGTAGTCTAGTTTCATTTTCTGATTTTATTCAAAAATCACATACAAATTTTTTTTAATTTTTATTATTTTTAATTGAAGTAGAGTTGATTTACAACATTACATGAGTTTTAGGTGTACAACACAGTGATTCGATTTTTTATAGATTATACTCCATTTAAAGTTATTACAAAATAATGGCTATATTTCCATGTGCTATACAATATATCCCTGTTGCATAGTAGTTTGTGTTTCTTAATCTCATATGCCTATCTTGCCCCTCCCCACTTCCCTCTCCTCACTGGTAACCACTAACTTGTTCTCTATATCTGTAAATCTGTTGCTGTTTTGTTACATACATTCATTTGTTTTATATTTTAGATTCCACATATAAGTGATAACATAGAGTATTTGTCTTTTTCTATCTGACTTGTCTCACTAAGCATAATACTCTAGGTCCAGTCACATTGTTGCAAATAGCAAAATTTTATTTTTATAATGGCTGAGTAATATTCCAATGTGTGTGTGTGTGTGTGTTTGTGCATCATGCCTTATTTATCCATTCATCTGTTGATGGGCACTTAAGTTGCTTCCATATCTTGGCAATTGTAAATAATGCTGCTATTAACATTGGGGTACATGTATCCATATCCATTTTCATACTCAAGTTTACCAATGTTATCCTCCTTATGCTTTTTCTAAAATGCCTTTTATATTCTCAGAATTCTAACCATATTCTCCTATATATTATACTAATACTTTATTAATTCATTCACAAATATTTCCCAATACCATGTTTTCAGAACTTAATGAGATGCTGGAATATAATGGTGAGCAAAGCAGACCAAGTCCCTGCCCTAATGGAAATGACATTCCAGTGAGAGAAAAATAGTAAACAGATGAACAAATAAATGTATAATTTAATGACAGAAAGTGGTAAGAGTATAAAGAAAAAAAGCATATGGGGTACATGGATAGAGTGTAATGGGAGTGCAATTTTAGACAGGATGTCCTGGGAGGGCTTTCTGAGAGGTTAGTATATGATGAGAGTCATGAATGTATTGAGGAAAAGCACCATGCCAATTCCTGAAGAAATGTTCTCAGTAGAGGAAACAGCCAACGAAAAGTCAGGCATAGAGACATGGTTGGAATGTCTGAAGAAGGCTTGGAGGTTAAGGTGCCAAAGGGCAGTGATCTAGAAGAGGAGTAGTAGAAAATGAGGTTGGAAAGTCATGTTTCTCACGGGTCATGGTCAAGACTTTATATTTTATTCAAAATAGGGTGGGGAGTCATTGGAGAGTTTTCAATAGAGTGAAATAATCTGATTTCAGTTTTTCAAAGATCTCTTTTGCTTATGTTTGATGTTTGGAGAACAGCTGCAATATGACATGAGTGGAAACAAGAAGACTAGTTGGTAGCTATTACAGTAGCCAGGCAAGAGATGATGGTGGTTGGGACCAGGTTGGTGCAATGAATATAAAGAAAAAGGGTGGGATATCGGATATATTTCTATGGTAAAGCCAAGAACAGTCGAAGATGGATCAAACATTAAGTATGAGAGGAAGAGAAGTGTCATAGAAGACTGCAAATATTTTAGCCAAAGAAATTAAAGGAGAGAGTTGTCATTTGCCTAGATGGCAACATTGTGTAGTGATTAAAGGGCCTGGACTCTGGTCCAAAGCCTCACTCTGTTCTTCAATAATTATGTGGCCTTGGGGATATTGCTTAACATCTCTGTACCTCTGTTTCTTCATCTGTAAAATGGGATAATAAGAGCATATACCTCATAGGTGCTGTTATATGTATTTACTAAATCCTATATATGGAAAAATTAGAAAATAAGCAGGTTTCAAGAGGTGACTCAGAAGATCAGTGATCAGTTGCTGCCTGCTAATTGGAAAAAGCCTACCTGTGTCATCAAAGTGAAGATGGTTGAATATAAATCTGGAGTCCAGGGGAGAGATATGAGGTAGAGATGCACATTTGGGAATTGTCCATGTGTGGCTGGTATCCAAAGCCATGGGAATAGATAAGATTACACAGGGAAGGAGTGCAGATAGAAAAGAGGTAAGAGAACTGTCCCTGAGGAGTTGAATACATGCAGAAGAGCAGGAATAGCCAAGGAGATAGTTGGAAAGCCATAAAGGCATGGCTCTCAGGAGCCAAATGAAGAAAGCATTTCCAGAAGGGAGAAGTTGTTCAATGTCCATGAGGTTGAGGGATGAAATAAGAGGAGGACTGAGAATTGGCCTTTGGGTTTGGCAGTGTGGAGGTCAGGGAAAACATAAACCCAGAATATTATGTATAGGGTATTGGTAAGGGTAAAACTTGAATGAGTGCAAGAGAGACTGAGGTTGAAAAGTGGAGACAGTGAATATGGACAACAATTTCAAATGAGAAACACAACAGGAGAGGTAATCTGAGTGTAGGGAGATTTTTAAATGGGTAATACTGAAGCATGCTGTGTGTTGATAGTAATAGTCCAATAGAGAAGGAAAAGTTGATGAGGCAGAAGTGAGAGAGAATGATTCTGTATTGATTGTGCCTGAGTCAGGGAGAGGTAATGGAAAACAGTGCCCAAGTGGGTGGATTGTCCTTAGGCTGAAGAGGGGCAATCTGTGCACTGTAACAGGAGGGAAGGCCAATGGGTGCCCAGGTAGGTAGGCTGACGTATTCCATGGTGAGAGGATGCAGTTACGTTCTTCTGTTTTGCGTCTACATTCTCAGTTGAGAGGGAGAGAAAGGGTGGGAAGAGTTTGAGGATAGAAAAGCTGTAAAACAGTCATTCAGGGAAGGAAAATGTGAAATGAATAGCATGATGTAGGATTACTCAACAGCACTGAGAATCCATTCCAGCTTAATGATTATAAACTTAAAGAGAGAGCACTTAACATGCTTGTTTTTTTCTCCAGACAGCTTGGGTGCTGATGAGTGGAAGAGGGGCTAATCTGATTTTATCCAGGGTTATCGATATATTAGATAAATTCACTGGAGGGATATGTGAACGAGGAAGTTAAAGGTGAATTTAAGAGGCAGATTTTAATAGCAGTCCTAGAACTTGACTGCATGATGGAGAGCTTTGAACTTACTGATCCCCTTCCCAGTTGTACTTGGGTATTAGGATGTTTTAAAACTCCTTAGTAGATTCTAATGTATAGCCAAGGTTAAGAACACTGGAATATAACAATATATCATGAATTTAGGTGGGTAAGAAAAGTGAAGACATAGAAGCAATTATGGAAAATTAAAAAGAAAACAGTAGCAGAATTGGGAGCCTGAGTGTAGGGGATCACAGATTCACTGGAGTGCAGGTGTTAGAAGACATGACCTGCAATAGATGAGGCAGTGGTCATATTTCAGTCTGAGATTTTGTAGCATGCACAAATTGGAGGAATGATGAAGTCTAAAGTATGGCCATGGAAGAAAGTTGCAGAAATCCAGTGGAAGACAAGATTATTAGAGATAGGAAGGTCAGTAAATTGAAAGATCAGGATATTTAATGGAATCTCTGTGAATACGGAAATAATCATGAATTTTGTAAGGACTCCTGGTAAGGTATTTGCAAAAATTTTCTTCGAATAAGGGACAGTAGCCAATAGAATGGCAGATAGAAAGGAAAGAAAAAAAGAAAGATAAAATGTTTTATAGTTTGTTTAGTTGGTTTTTTGGTTGGTTTATATTTCCTTCTTAATTCCACGGGAGATTTATTTTTGCACATGGAATGAGATACAGAACTACCATTTTTTTCCTTCAAAAAAAGGACCATTTATGCAATAACATTAACTTAGTAGTTTATCCTTTAACTACTGATTTGAAATAACATTTTAAACATATACTAGATTACCTTTTATATATAGGTGATTCTTGTTCTGATTCATGATTCTATTTTTTTATTCCTCTTTCAACACTGAAATATTTTAGTTACTATGGCTTTATAGGTAAAGCTCTTTATCATTCCTATTTTCAAAATATTCATAGCTATTCTTGAGTTCTTTCTCTTCTAGATAAATGTTGGGACCAACCGTTAATGTTCTGTAGTATAACCCATCTTTCTGGGATTCAGTCAATAGACATTGAACGAATATATAGATTTAAATTAAATTTTAAATTAAATTAAAATGTAAAAATTAAATTAAAATTTTAAAAATTCTGAATGGTCCCAACTAGAAAGATAGCATGTCTCTTTATTTATTCAAGTACATATTCAAGTTCTATAGTAAAGTTATTGTTTTTTAATGATCCCTATGGTAAGCTCATTGGGTCAATTTAGTGCTAGGCATTTTACAATTATATTTATAAATGGGAACTCATTTTTCTTTTACATTTTCTAAATTTTTATTGCTGGCATAGGGGAAAACTTGGTTTGAGTTTGTTGATCTTATGGATACAAATCTTACTAAGTGGACTTCTTCTCCTAATATTGTCTTGTATTTGTCTGGAGAAATCTTTGATTTCCTTTATCAATGTTTTATAGTTCTCAGCATATAAGTCTTTCACGTCTTGGTCAGGTTTATTCCTAAGTTTTTTTTTTTTTTTTGATGCAATTTTAAAAGTGACTGCTTTTTTTTTTAACTTTCCCTTTCTGATATTTCATTGTTAGTGTAAAGAAATGCAACAGATTTATTGCCTTTAGCTCAGTTTTCATCTCAGCAATTGAGTTGTCTAATTTTGATTGGCTCTTCTTTATAATTTCTAGTTCCGTATTACAGTGATCTGCATATCTATCGATAGTGTTTCTTAATTCCTTCAGCAATTTTATTACCTCTTTTTTCAATTCAGGGTCTGACAGACTGGAGAGGTCTGTTTCATTGTTTGTTCTTTCAGGAGATTTCTCTTGTTCTTTTAATTGCCTTAGTGTGAGAGTTGGTTTTATTCATTGTTCTGGGTACTCCAGGGCCCTTTCAAATGGAAACCTACTTATTTTAAGTCACACAATTTTGCTTGTAATATTTCTTCACTTATTTCCTCCCTTCTGCTTTCTCCTATCTTTTGGAATTCATGTTAGTTGGATATTAGGTCTCCTAGGTTGATCCTCTACAAACTTCCTGCTTTTCAGGGTCTTGGGGCAGTTCTTAATATTTTTTTCTTTTGAATCTACCATCTGTAAAAGTTTCTCAGCTCATTCATTCATTCTAGTGATTTTTAAATTTCTGCCATCATATTTTTAATTTCCAAAAGCTCTTTTTAAAACTTTCTTTTTTTATACCACCTTTTTTGAAAAATGAATCCGATACTGTTTTTCTACTACTGAAGACAATAGTTTTTTTTTTTAATTCCATTTATTACAAGGTTTTTTTGAGAGTTAGTTACTTTCCAGCTCTTTCCCTACTATTTGTTTCTTCTCAAGGATTCCATCAGGTGTCCATTTACATTTAAGAATGAGACATGAAATCTTGATTAGGGCTCTGTGTAAAGGATGCCTCTAGTTGACTGGTGAGTTTCATTGTGCCAGTTTTGATTTTCATCTCTCAATCTGTCTTCTGAAGTAATGGTGCCTCTGATTCCTGACCCCTTTCACAATTCAGAAGCCTAAATTGGCTTGCCTCTTTCCAGTTTCCCCTTGTATGAGTAACTATATTTTTTAAAGATTTATTGAAGTATAATTGATATACAAAAAATTGCACGCATCTAATGTATAAAACTTGATGAGTTTGGACATGATACCATCACCACAACCAAGGTACTAAACATATTCATCACCTCCAAAACCCTTTTTTGTGTTTGTTAACTATAGGTACTATGTTTTATAGTAGATCTCTAGAACTTATTCGTCTTGCATAACTGAAACTTTATACCTATTGAAAAACAATTACCCATTTCCCACCCCCAGCACTGGTAACCACCATTCAAGTCTCTACTTCTATGAATTTGACTATTTTAGATACCTTATATAAGTGGAATCATGCAGTATTTATCCTTCTGTGACTGCTTTATTTAACTTAGCATAATGAACCTCTAGGTTCATCCATGGTGTCATAAATGGCAGGATTTCTTTCTTTTTTAAAGAAACAATCCCACTTACCATCACATCAAAAAGAATAAAATACCTAGGAATAAACCTACCAAGGAGACAAAAGACTTGTACTCTGAAAGCTATGAGAAGCTGATGAAAGAAATCAAAGATGACACAAACAGGTGGAAAGATATACCATGTTCTTGGACTGGAAGAATCAATATTGTCAAAATGACTGTACTACCCGAGGTAGTCTATAGAGTCAATGCAATCCTTATCAAATTACCAATGGAAATTTTCACGGAACAAGAATAAAAAATTTTTAAATTTGTATGGAGACACAAAAGACCCTGAATAGCAAGCAATCTTGAGAAAGAAAAACAGAGCTGGAGTAATCAGGCTCCCTGACTTCAGACTATACTACAAAGCTACAGTCATCAAAACAGTATGATACTGGCACAAAAACAGAAATATAGATCAATGGAACAGGATAGAAAGCCCAGCAATAAACACACACACCCATGGTCACCTAATCTATGACAGAGGAGGCAAGAATACACAATGGAAAAAAGACAGCCTCTTCAATAAGTGGTGCTGGGGAAACTGGACAGTTACATGTAAAAGAATGAAATTAGAACACTCCCTAACACCATACACAAAAATAAACTCAAAATGGATTAAAGACCTAAATGTGAGGTAGGATACTATAAAATTCTTAGAGGAAAACATAGGCTGAACACTCTTTGACATAAATCACAGCAACATCTTTTTTGACCCACCTCCTAGAGTAATGAAAATTAAAACAAAAATAAACAAATGGGACCTAATTAAACTTAAAAGCTTTTGCACAACAAAGGAAACCATAAACAAGATGAAAAGACAGCCCTTAGAATGGGAGAAAATTTTTGCAAATGAAGCAACTGACAAAGGATTAATCTCCAAAATATACAAGCAATTCATACAGCTCAATATCAAAAAAATAAATAACCCAATCAAAAAATGGGTGGAAGATCTAAACAGATATTTCTCCGAAGAAGACATACATATGGCCAAAAAGCACATAAAAAGATGCTCAACGTCACAAATTATTAGAGAAATGCAAATCAAAACTACAATGAGGTATCACCTCACACCAGTCAGAAGGGCCATCATCAAAAACTCTACAAACAATAAATGCTGGAGAAGGTGTGGAGAAAAGGGAACCCTCCTGCACTGTTGGCAGGAATGTAAATTGGTACAGTCACTAGGGAGAACAGTACAGAGGTTCCTTTAAAAACTAAAAATAGAACTACCATATGACCCAGTAATCCCACTCTTGGGCCTATATCTGGAGAAAACAATACTCTGTAATGACCTATATGGGAAAAGAATCTAAAAAAGAGTGGATATATGTATATGTATAACTGATTCACTTTGCTGCACAGCAGAAACTAACAACATTGTAAATCAATTATACTCCAATAAAAATTAATTTTAAAAAAGTAGGTAGAGGAAGATTTAATAGATTTAATGTAAAAAAAGCAATACAAACATTAAAAGACAATGTAGAAAAATATTTTCAACACATATAACAAAGGCTTAATATATCTGATATACACAGACCCAGCCCACTGATAAAATATGACAAATAACTCCAAAGAAAATGGACTTGAACAGAAAACTTAGAGAAGAGAAAATAAAAATGTACAATAAACATATGAATACATACAAATTAAATGGTAGTGAGAAACCATTTCTCACCTCTTAGAATGGCAAACATAACTTCATAAATGACATTGCAGTGTGGGAGAAGATTCAGAGAAACAGACATTTATTGCTGGGTTGAGCATGAATTGCTAGAGCCTTTTCAGGAAAGATCTGGCAATAGCTACTAAATTTTAAGATACACTACAGCTTAACCTAGCAGTCAGTCCTACTTTTGGAACCTATCCTGTGAAAATAAAAACACCAATATGCATATACAAAAGCTCCAGGGCTTCCCTGGTGGCGCAGCGGTTGGGAGTCTGCCTGCCGGTGCAGGGGACGCGGGTTCGAGCCCTGGTCTGGGAGGATCCCACGTGCCGCGGAGCGGCTGGGCCCGTGAGCCACAACTACTGAGCCTGTGCGTCTGGAGCCTGTGCTCCGCAACAAGAGAGGCTGCGATAGTGAGAGGCCCGCGCACCGCGATGAAGAGTGGCCCCGGCTTGCCGCAACTGAAGGAAGCCCTCGCACAGAAACAGAGACCCAACAAGCCAAAACTAAATAAATAAATAAATTAAAAAAAAAAAAAAAAAAGCTCCAGAACTTTCAGTGGCTCCCTATTTCCCCCAAAGTAAAAGCTAAGTCCTTAAGAGTGTTCAGAGGACCTGAAACGATCCAGCCCTTCTCTCCTCTCCTCTACCTCACTCTTCTCTGGCCACACTACTCTTTGCTGTTTCTTGACTACACCAAGCACACTACAGCTCTAGGAAAGTGGTGCTGGCTCTCACCTCTGTGTGATATGTTCTTTGTCCAGATACCTATTAGTGAACTAACTTTCCATCTCCTTAAAATCCTTGCTCCAGGTCACCTTCTCAATGAGGGCTGTTTTGACCAACCTACTCAAAATCACAGCCACAGCCCAGCCCCCCACCCAACCTGCATACTCCCAACCTCCTAATCTGGTTCTATTTTTATTGTCTGTGATGTCCTTATCACCCCCTAACATACTAAATTAATTACTTATTTATTTTATTTAGTGTTTATTGTCTCAATCATTGACATCTCCCAAAATACATATGCCAGAGCATAGGAAATTTGTTAATTTGTCCCTTGATTTTTCTTGAGTACTTGATGCACACAAAGCACGAATAAATTGGTTAGATGCCGTAAGTACAAATGTCTTTATTGAAGCATTGTTTTTTGATGGCAAAATAGAACAATGACTACATAACACTGACCTCTAAATCTGAAAACAATCTGATTGTCCATTGAGCTGAATGGTTGAATAAATTATGGTAAATACATATTGCTAGAGTATTACATACCTATTTATTTCTAATAATTTGGATAGAAGGGCATAGTTTTATTAATGAATAAAAACAAGTTCAGATTAATATATCATGACCCAGGACTTCCCTGGTGGCACAGTGGTTAAGAATCCACCTGCCAATGCAGGGACACAGGTTCAATCCCTGGTCTGGGAAGATCCCACATGCCGGGGAGAAACTAAGCCCGTGTGCCACTACTATTGGTCCTGTGCTCTAGAGCACATGAGCCAAAACTACTGAGCCCACACGCTGCAACTACTGAGCCCATGTGCCACAACTACTGAAGCCTGTGCACCTAGAGCCTGTGCTCCGCAACAAGAGAAGCCACCACAATGAGAAGCATGCACACCACAATGAAGAGTAGCCCCCGCTCGCCACAACTAGAGAAAGCCTGCGCGCAGCAACAAAGACCCAACGCAGCCAAAAACAAAAAAACAAAAAAAACCACAAAACATATATATATATATATATATATATATATATATATATATATATATATATATAATGCCCCTATTTTTATACAAATGAAAGTAATAAAAATATTTTACTTGTGGTAAATTTTGGAACAAATGATGGGAAAGGCGTGGAATGCTACGCCCCAGGCTGTTAACAATGGCTTAGTGAAGAGTGTCCAGGTTACACCCAGGTCCCTTCAGATCCTTCTTTTTAATCATTTCTTGGTAACATCAGAGGAAATAGAAATAATAGAGCCAACAGAACAAGACTTCAGACTAAGTATATTCAATGCTCCCACAGCTTATGAGATAATATTGCTTCTATAAAACAATTAACTAGGAAACTTAGAAATTTAAAAGTTGTTTTACAGAAATAAAAGTAGGCAAAATAATAAAATATTTAGGAATAAACTTAACAAATGTAACATAAGACTTATATGTCAAAACTGCAAAACATTGTAAGAAAAATTAAATATCGAAATAAATAGAAAATTATGGTTCATGGATTGGAGGACTCGATATTTTTAAGATGGCAATTCTTCCCAAATTGATCTGCAGATTCAATGCAAAATCAAAATCCCAGCAGGCCTTTTCACAGAAATTGAGAAGCTGATCTTAAAATTTGTGTAGAAATGCAAAGGACCCGGAATAGTGAAAATGATCTTAAAAAGGAAAAAGTTGTAAGACTTACAGTTCCTGATTTCAATACTTATTATAAAGCTACATTAATAAAGACAGTTAAAGCACTGCCATAAAGATAGATCTAGAATCAATGGAACAGAATTGAGAGTGCAGAAATAAACACTGATGTTTTGGGTCAATTGATTTTCAACAAAAGTGCCAAGGCAACTCAAGGAGGAAAAGATCGTCTCTTCAACAAATGGTGCTAGAACATTTGGATATCTACACGCAAAAAGATTAATTTATACCCTTACCTCACACCATTTGCAAAAATCAACTCAAAATGGATCAAAGACTAAAATGTAAGAGCAGGGCCAGATTCAGGGCCATGCATCTTATTCAGATGCACAAGGCCTTGTGCTTGGTTTACTGCTCTGCTTTCACTGTTTTGAAATTCTTAATGGTTTGTAAACAAGGGTCCTACTAATTTCTTTTTCCCTGGGTCCCACAAATTGTGTAGCTGGGTGTGTGTGACAGTGAAAATGATAAAACTTTTTTTTTAATTTTCATTTTTTATTGAAGTATAGTTGATTTATAATGGTTCAGATGTACAGCAAGTGATTCAGTTATATATATATATATATATATATATATATATATATATATATATATACATATATATTCTTTTTCAGATTCTTTTCCATTATAGGTTATAACAAGATATTGATTATAGTTCCCTTTGCTATACAGTAGGTCCTTTTTGTTTATCTACTTTATATATAGTAGTGTATATCTGTTAATCCCAAACTCCAAATTTAGAAAATGATAAAACTTTTAGAAGAAAATATGGAAGAAAAATCTTTGTGACTTTGGGTTAGACAAAAAGGCAGTTAGAACACAAAAAGCATGATTCATAAAATAATATGTTGATAAATCAGAGTTCACAAAACTTAAATCTTTTGTACTTCAAGAGACACCATTAAGAAAATAAAAGACTAATCCCAGTCTGGAAGAAAATATTAACCAATCATGTTTGTAATGAACAACTGCACCTGGATATGTAAAGAATTCTTACAACTCAATAATTAGACAAACAGTCCAATTAAAAGATGGGCCAATGGTTTGAATAGATATTTCTCCATGGAGTCATATGGAAGGTAATAAACACGTGAAATGCTCAACATCATTAGCCATTATGGAAAAAAGCAAATTAAAATCAAAACAAAATACCAATGTATACCCACTGGATTGGCTACAATCAAAGACATAAAGGGTTAGCAAGATAGTGGAAAAACTAGAACCCTTACATTCCTAGTGGTAGGAATGTAAAATGGTTCTTTGGAAGCACTGTAAAACAGTTTCTTAAAAAGCTAAAATAATGTTACCATATGACCCAATAATTCCACTCCTAGGTAGCTATGTAGAAATAAAAACATATGTCCACACAAAGACTTGTATGCAAATATTCATGGCAGCATTTTCCATAATAGCCAAAAGTGGAAACAAACCAAATGTCCATTACTGGTGAATGGATAAATAAAATGTGATAATTCCACCCAATGGAATACCATTCAGCAATAAAAAGGAATGAAATACTAATACATGAGGCAACATGGATGAACCCCCAAGACATTATGCTCAGTGAAAAAAAGTTAGTTGCAAAAGACCATATAATCTTTGCTTTCATCTATATGAAAGGTCCAGAAAAAGGAAATATACAGAGACAGGTAGTAGAGTAGTGGTTGCCTGGGGCTGGGGAATAGAAACAGGAATCACAGCAAATAGCCATGAGCAAACTTTCTGGGGTAATAAAAATGTTCTAAATTTGGATTGTGTTCATGATTGCAGAATTCTATACATTTACTAAAAATCATTGAATTGTAAATTTAAAACAGCCAAATTTTATGGTATATAAATTTTACCTCATTAAAAAAATTTTTTTTTATAAAAACAAAGGTAAGTGTGTTAGCTGAATAGACTCAGTTGAAGTAAGGTTAGTTAGAAGAAATGGAAAATGTGAAAAAATTAAGATATACTGCATAATCTGATGTTTCAACATTCTGCCAATGGAATTCCAGAAGAAGAGAAAGAATGAGAATGAGGAAATCAAATAAAAAGAGGGAAAAACAATTCTCAGAATGGAAGCTAGAACTTTAGATTTAAAAGTCCCATCATTACAGAGAATGAATTTTTAAATCCCATACCTAGGATTTCACCACCATTCTAGTGAAAATCTAGAATATCACAAATAACAAACAAATCATAAAGTTTCCAGAAAGTAAAAGCAATGGACATACAAGGAATGAAAACCTGATGGAAGTTGCAATTTTCATTTGCGACACTGAACGCAGGAAGACAATGAAGGAAAATGTCCTAATTTTTAAGTGAAAAATAATTTTGAACCTTAATTCTAAACATACACAAGTACTCATGCATGTATGAAAGTAAAATGAAGATATTTTCAGACCACAAAGATTCAGAAAGTTTATGATGGGAATAGGAAGAGAGAGGAGAGAAATAATATCAAGTTTCAGTTTTTAGCTTGAGAAAAGATACCAAATAACTCCTGACATTGAGAGAATAATATACACCTAAGTTTGTTTATTAAAAATTCAACTGAAAAAAAGAGTAGACATTACTTCCAATGTATTGGTGGAAAATTATGGAGCCACGGAAATGTGATCAATCAAAAAACAGGTGAGAAAGAGGGTGGGAGAATAATAAGAAATCCTTGAAAATACTAAGTAATAATTAAGATAGCAAGAATAAATACAAACACACTAGTGATCAAAATAAATGTCAATGTAATTAACTGACATAAAATATAGAAATATGTATGTTGGATAGGAAACAAGATTCAGCTATTTTTAAAAATAAAACAACTCAACGAGATTGAAAATAAAGGGATTGGAAGAGACATATTAAATGACTGCAAAGTTAAAGAGCACTCTGTAGCAAAACTAACCTCAGAAACAAATAAAATTTAGATTCACATGTACTACAAAGAATGCAGGTTATTTCGTACTGATAAAATGTACACTCTACCAGACTGAATGGTAGAAGTTATGATCTGTAATAAAATATCCTTAGAATATTGAAGGGAAAGTTTGATGGATGTTCAGGAAAACCTCAAATCCTACGGTTAGAGTATAAAATATTAACAGTTCTCTGTGAGAAGCTAGCAAATCTGGTAAACCAAAATTAAATTTTAAAAAGATTTGAATAAAATAATGAGCACTTTGGATTAAATAGATGTGAAAAGCAGCGGTTAAAATTTGTTTCAGCAAATTTAAAAATATCTGATATTTTTGGATGTTCACTCTCCACTAACACTCTTAAGTGCTTGGTACTTGGTTTAACACATTTCCTCTTCATAACCCTTCTATGAAATGGGTACCATTATTGTCAACATCATTCTACAGGTAGGGAACTCAGGCTGCCCTACCTCCACAGCTATGCAATGGCAGAGCTGGAGTTCAAAACATCCTCCCCACCTTCCTACCTATCCCCTCACCTTCTATCCTTCCTCCTGTCTGGCACTGGCTACCACACTATTAATCACTACAATATATTGCCTTTCAAACATGAAGAAGCCTCAAAAATGACATGCATTAGGCTGCAAAAGAAATAACAATAGACTCTTAAGTGAAAAAATCTTAAAGAACACATTTTCTAATCATATATGATAAGATCAGAATAAATAACCAGGACAAAGGAAGACCTTCCCTAATCCATCCACTGAGAAGTTTTCAAAGCTCCTTCCAAACACTCCTTAGTTTAAAGAGAAAATCAAAATAGAAATTACAAATGATTAAGAAATAAACTCCAATGAAAACATTGCATACAAAAACCACAGACATACCCAAATGGGCACAAAGGTGAACATTCATGGCCTAAAATCCATTTATTAGAAAACAGGAAATGTTGAAAAGTGAATTTAACTTTAAATCAAGGTATTAGGAAAAGAAATCAAGATAATCCCCCCAAGAACGTTGAAGACTAGAATAAGGAAGGGAAAAATATATAAATATAATTTTAAAAGCAGTATTTAATTAAATATCAAACAAAAAAATAAGAATAATGGAACCAAGAGAACCAAAAGGTGGTTCTTGGACAAGAATAACAAAATGGAACATTTGATCAAGAGAACAAAAGGAAAGACATAAATGAACAACACCAGAAATAAGGAAAGGGATATGTCTCTAGTGAAAGAAAAGATTAAAATTTTATATTAAAAAAATCCATGTATAATTTCCTACCAATAAATATGACAATCTAGGAAAAATGATTACTTTTTAGGAAAATAGGAATGATCAAACCTGAGTCAACTTGAGAACTAAATAGAACTAAAAGTAGTAGAAGAAATGTACAATGTCCTTCCAGACCTACCCTAACCCCGCCCTCTCCCCACCCCCCGACACCCCCACCCCTAGACATCAAACAGTTTAATGAATAATTTCCAGCAATCCTTCAAGGAACAGAAAATATTTGTACTAAGTAAATTATTCCGATAAGTTAAGAAAATTCAAATCACCCCAAATCATCATGAGATTACTATATTTCTGCTATCAAACCCAGATAAACACAAGATAAATGAAAATTGTAGGTTAATGTTGCTTATAAACACATAATATTAAATCCCTTAAAAAGATATTAGTGAGTCCAGTCCAAGGGGGGATGAAAAATTAGTGTGATATTACCACATAAGTATCATCTCAGGAATTCTAGGAAAGGTCACATTAGAAAATTTTTCTATGCTTTTGGTTAAACCCGGCAGATTGAACACATCTGCATTTATCAGTGCTCCTTCTAACACTAAATCATGTCAGAGAGTTACATGGCAGAAAGCAGCAAGGACGAGAGAACAGAAGGGAGGATATCAAACACCAGATGTCAAGCAGACATTTCAAAAGATGAGATGCGGATGTATAAGCAGTAGCCAATTTCACAGAGCGAAGGAATAAGAAACATAACTGGACCCCAGTCTTACACCATATACAAAAATCAAGTCAAAACTGATTAAAGACTTAACTGTAAGACCTGAAACTATTGTAATGTAGAGCATGGGGGTTCTTGTTAATAATACTGTATTGCATATTTGAAAATACTAAGAGAGTATATCTTAAAGTTTTCATCACAAGAAAAAATTTGTAACTATGTATGGTGATGAATGTTAAGTAGACTTATTGTGGTGATTATTTCATAATATATACAAATATCATATTGTTATGATGTACCCCTGAAACTAATGTAATGTTATATGCCAGTTATATCTAAATTTTAAAAATCTATAAATAATTGCCAAAATTTGGAAGCAACCAAAATGTCCTCCAAAAAGTGAATGGATAAATAAACTGTGGTACATTTAGACAACGGAATACTATTCAGGCCAAAAGGAAATGCATGTTATTAAGTAAAAGAAGACAATCTGAAAAGGTTACATACTATGATTCCAACCATATGACAGTCTGGAAAAGGCAAAACAATGGAGACAGTAAAAAGATCAGTTGTTGCCAGGGATTTGGGACAGGGATAAACAGGCAGAGCACAGAGCATTTTTAGAGCAGAGAAACTACTCTGTATGATACTATAATGGTGGATACATGGCATTATGTATTTGTCTAAGCCAACAGTGTACAAGAATGAATCCTAATGTAATCTATGGCCTTTGAGTGATGATGATGTGTCAAAGTAGGTTCATAATTGTAAAAAATGTACCACTCTGTTGGGGAACATTGGTAATGGAGTGTACTAGGCATGTTTAGGGGAGAGGACATAGGAGAAATCTCTACTTTCTACTCAATTTTGCTGTGAACCTAAACTGCTCTTTTAAAAAGGTCTATTTTAAACATAGTTTTTTAAAAAAATCCCTGAAACTGTAAAACTGTTTGAAGAAAACATTGTGGGAGTGGGGGGGAAGTCTTGGCATTGCTTTTGGCAATAATTTCTTGGATCTGACAGCAAAAGCACGGGCAACAAACCCCAAAATAAACAAGTGGGAGTATATCAAACTAAAAAGCTCTGCAGAGCAAAGGAAAACATCAACAGAATGAAAAGACATCTTATGGAACGGGAGAAAGTATTTGTAAACCATCTATCTGACAAGGGGTTAATATCCAATATACACAAATCTCCTACAACTTAATAACAAAACAAACAAACAAAAAACACAACCAATTTTTTAAAAACATGGGCAAAGGACATGAATAGACATTTTTCCAAGAAGACATTCAAATTGCTACCTGGTATGTGAAAAAATGCTCAACATCACTCATCATGAGAGAAATGCAGATCAAAACCACAATGAGATATCACCTCACACTTGTTTGGATGGCTATTATCAAAAAACCAAAGATAACAAGTATTGACAAAGATATGGAGAAATTGGAGATAACAAGTATTGACAAAGATATGGAGAAATTGGAACACTTGTACACTGATAGAGTTGTGCAGCCACTGTAGAAAACAATATGAAGGTTCCAAAAAAATTAAAAATAGAACTACCATATGATCCAGCAATCCTACTGCTGGGTATTTATCTTTAAGAATAGAAATCAGGATCTGGAAGAGATATATGCACCCCCATGTTCACTGCAGCATTATTCACAATTTCCAAAATATGGAGACAACCCATATATTTGTTGACAGATGAATGTATAAAGAATATGTGGAATACACTTATAATGGAATATTATTCAGACTTTTTTTGCTTGTCATTTTATTTTTTTTAATTTTTATTTTATATTGGAGTATAGTTGATTTACAATGTTATGTTAGTTTTAGGTATACAGCAATGTGATTCAGTTATACATACACATGTATCTATTCTTCTTCAAATTCTTTTCCCATTTAGCTTATTACAGAATATTTAGCAGAGTTCCCTGTGCTATACAGTAGATCCTTGTTGGTTATCTATTTTAAATACCGGAGTGTGTATATGTCAATCCCAGACTCCCAGTTTATCCCTCCCTCCACCTTGCCCCTTTGGTAACCATAAGTTTGTTTTCTAAGTCTGTGAGTGTGCTTCTGTTTTGTTAATAAGTTCATTTGTATCATATTTTTTTAGATTCTGCATATAAGCAATATCATATTTGTCTTTCTCTGTCTGATTTACTTCACTTAGTATGATAATCTCCGGGTCCACCTATGTTGCTGCAAATGGCATTATTTCATTCTTATTAATGGCTGAGTAATATTCCATTGTATATATGTACCACTTCTTCTTTATCCATTTTTCTGTTGATGGACATTTAGGTTGCTTCCCTGTCCTGGCTATTGTAAATAGTGCTGCAGTGAACGTTGGGGTGCATGTATCTTTTTGAATTATGGTTTTCTCAGGATAAACGCCCAGGAGTGGGATTGCTGGGTTATATGGTAGTTTTATTTTTAGTTTTTTAAGGAACCTCCATACTGTTCTCCATAGTGGTTGTATCAATTTACATTCCCACCAACAGTGCAAGAGGGTTCCTTTTCTCCACACCCTCTCCAGCATTTATTGTCTGTAGAGTTTTTGATGATGGCCCTTCTGACTGGTGTGAGGTGATACCTCATTGTAGTTTTGATTTGCATTTCTCTAATAATTAATGACGTTGAGCATCTTTTATGTGCTTTTTGGCCACCTGTATGTCTTTTTTGGAGAAATGTCTGTTTAGATATTCTGCCCATTTTTTGATTGGGTTGCTTGTGTTTTTGATATTAAGCTGCATGAGCTGTTTGTATATTTTGGAGATTAATCCCTTGTTGGTCCCTTTGCAAATATTTTCTCCCATTCTGTGGGCTGCTTTTTCATTTGCTTTATTGTTTCCTTTGCCGTGCAAAAGCTTTTGAGTTTAATTAGATCCCATTTGTTTATTTTTGTTTTTATTTGCATTACTCTAGGAGACAGATCGAGAAAGATCTAGCTCTGATTTATGTCAGACAGTGTTCTTCCTATGTTTTCCTCTAAGAGTTTTATAGTATCAGGTCTTACAATTAGGTCTTTAATTCATTTTGAGTTTATTTTTTTGTATAGTATTAAAGAATGTTCTAATTTCATTCTTTTACATGTAGCTGTCCAGTTTTCCAAGCACCATTTATTGAAGACACTGTCTTTTCTCCATTGTATATTCTTGCCTCCTTTCCATAGATTAATTGACCATAGGTGCACGAGTTGATTTCTGGACTTTCTATCCTGTTCCATTGATCTGTATTTCTGTTTTTGTGCCAGTACCATACTGTTTTGATTACTGTAACTTTGTAGTATAGTCTGAAGTCAGGGAGCCTGATTCCACCAGCTCTGTTTTTCTTTCTCAAGATTGCTTTGACTATTCGGGGTATTTTGTGTTTCCATACAAATTGTAAATTTTTTTGTTCTAATTCTGTGAAAAAGCCATTGATAATTTGATAGGGATTGCCCTGAATCTGTAGATTGCTTTGGGTAATATAGTCATGTTGACAATATTGCTTCTTCCAATCCAAGAACATGGTATATCTCTCCATCTGTTTGTGTCATCTTTGATTTCTTTCACCAGTATCTTATGGTTTTCTAAGTACAGGTCTTTTTCTTTGTATGCTTTTTCTTGGCTTGACTCAGATATTTATTCTGTCATGTATGTTTTTATACTACTTTATCCACTTCCAATGGGATTACAAGTTACAAGTGTACCACACTTTTATGATAATTTCAGAAGGACTGACATTTTAAAATTACTATGCTTATCCCACTACTGGGCATATACCCAGAGAAAACCGTAATTCAAAAAGACACAGGCACCCCAATGTTCATTGCAGCACTATTTACAATAGCCAGGTCATGGAAGCAACCTTAATGCCCATCGACAGACGAATGGATAAAGAAGAAGTGGTACATATATACAGTGGAATATTACTCAGCCATAAAAAGGAATGAAATTGGGGCATTTGTAGAGATGTGGATGGATCAATCTAGAGACTGTCATACAGAGTGAAGTAAGTCAGAAAGAGAAAAAAATATATCGTATATTAATGCATATATGTGGAAGCTAGAAAAACGGTGCAGATGAACTGGTTTGCAGGGCAGAAATTGAGACACAGATGTAGAGAACAAACATATGGACACCAAGTGGGGAAAGTGGTGGTGGGGGAAGGGTATTGGTGTGATTAATTGGGAGATTGGGATTGACATATAAACACTAATACGTAGAAAATGGATAACTAATAAGAAGCTACTGTATAAAAAAATAAATAAAATAAAATTCAAATATTCGAAAAAAAAAATAAACCAAACGTGCCTTCCTAAAAAAGAAAACAACAAAAACCAAAATATACTGTGTTGGGTCAAAGATGAGATTTTGTGGTTAGAGGCTATTTAAAAAAAAAAGTGGAAGAAAATGCAATACTAAATGAGAATGAGTAAAGATGGTTTAGCAGTAGGAAATCTCTTTATATAATTTATTACATCAACAAACAAAAGGAGAAAAAGTGTATAAATATACCCATAAATAATCCTAAAAGGGGATTTCTTAAGACCTAACAGCTATTTTTATAAAGACGCAGACATAGAGAATAGACTTGAGGACATGGGGAGGGGGAAGGGTAAGCTGGGACGAAGTGAGAGAGTGGCATTGACATATATACACTACCAAATGTAAAATAGGTAGCTAGTGGGAAGCAGCCGCATAGCACAGGGAGATCAGCTTGGTGCTTTGTGACCACCTAGAGAGGTGGGATAGAGAGGGTGGGAGGGAGACACAAGAGGGAGGGGATACGGGGATATATGTATACGTATAGCTGATTCACTTTGTTATACAGCAGAAACTAACACACCATTGTAAAGCAATTATACTCCAATAAAGATGTTAAAAAAAAAAAAGATAGAAAAAAACTATATGAAATATACAAATGCTTAACACAATATGAAGTCTCCAAAAATAACAAATATTACAGTAAACATTGAAATGATGAAATAATTTAAATAGAAAAAAAGGCAGAGATGCCTACCATTAACCATCTTTGTTTTATATATATATTTTTAGAAGTTTTGGCTAATGCAATAGGATAAGAAAATGAAGTCACTGGTATAAATACTAAAATAAGATACAACATTATATGTCCTACATTTATATACATAGAAACTCTAGCGTCCTAACTAAATCCGTAAGAACTAGAAAAAGAATTTTCCAATCTGCATGAATACAAAATAGACATATAAAATTTATAGATTTTATTTGGAACACCATAAAAGAAATAAAATAATACTTCAAACATAATAGCAAATATGTATATATTTATAAACATCTGAAAAGTATGAACCTATATGAAGAAAAAAACTATAAAATCTTATTGAAGGAAATTAAACAAGATCTAAATATACAGAGATATATAAGGTGCCACCAATTAGGAAAGCATAGTAATTTTTTTTTTAATTTTTGAAATTTAATTTATTTTTTTATACAGCAGGTTCTAATTAGTTATCCATTTTATACATATTAGTGGATACATGTCAATCCAACCTCCCAATTCATCACACCACCACCCCCACCCTGCCACTTTCCCCCCTTGGTGTCCATACGTTTGTTCTCTACATCTGTGTCTCTATTTCTGCCCTACAAACCAGTTCATCTGTACCATTTTTCTAGGTTCCAGATATATGCGTTAATATACGATATATTTTTTTCTCTTTCTGACTTACTTCACTCTGTATGACAGTCTCTAGATTCATCCACATCTCTACAAATAACCCAATTTCGTTCATTTTTATGGCTGAGTAATATTCCACTGTATATATGTACCACTTCTTCTTTATCCATTCGTCTGTCAATGGGCATTTATGTTGCTTCCATGACCTGGCTATTCTTTTTGAATTACGGTTTTCTCTGGGTCTATGCCCAGTAGTGGGATTGCTGGGTCATATGGTAATTCTATTTTTAGTTTTTTAAGGAACCTCCACACTGTTCTCCATAGTGGCTGTATCAATTTACATTCCCACCAACAGTGCAGGAGGGTTCCTTTTCTCCACACCCTCTCCAGCATTTATTGTTTGTAGAGTTTTTGATGATGGCCCTTCTGACTGGTGGGAGGTGATACCTCATTGTAGTTTTGACTTGCACTTCTCTAAGAATTACTAATGTTGAACAGCTTTTCATCTTCTTGGCCATCTGTATGTTTTCTTTGGAGAAATGTCTATTTAGGTCTTCTGCCCATTTTTGGATTGGGTTGTTTGTTTTTTTAATATTAAGCTGCATGAGCTGTTTATATATTTTGGAGATTAATCCTTTGTCCACTGAATCGTTTGCAAATACTTTTTCCCACTCTGAGGGTTGTCTTTTCATCTTGTTTGTAGTTTTCTTTGCTTTGCAAAAGCTTTTAAGTTTCATTAGGTCATATTTGTTTATTTTTGTTCTTATTTCCATTACTCTAGATGTGGATCAAAAAAGATCATGCTGTGATTTATGTCTAAGAGTGTTCTTCCTATGTTTTCCTCTAAAAGTTTTATAGTGTCCAGTCTTACATTAAGTTCTCTAATCCATTTTGAGTTTATTTTTGTGTATGGTGTCAGGGAGTGTTCTAACTTCATTCTTTTACATGTAGTTGTCCAGTTTTCCCAGCATCACTTATTGAAGAGACTGTCTTTTCTCCATGGTATACCCTTGCCTCCTTTGTCATAGATTAGTTGACCATAGGTGCGTGGGTTTATCTCTGGGCTTTCTATCCCATTCCATTGCCCTATATTTCTGTTTTTGTGCCAGTACCATACTGTCTTAATTACTGTAGCTTTGTAGTATAATCTGAAGTCAGGGAGTCTGATTCCTCCATCTCCGTTTTTTTTCCCTCAAGACTGCTTTGGCTATTCAGGGTCTTTTGTGTCTCCATACAAATTTTAAGATCCTTTGTTCTAGTTCTGAAAAAAATGCCATTCATAAGTTGATAGGGATTTCACTGAATGTGCAGATTGCTTTGGGTAGTATAGTCATTTTCACAATATTGATTCTTCCAATCCAAGAACATGGTATATCTCTCCATCTGTTTGTATCATCTTTAATTTCTTTCATCATTATCTTATAGTTTTCTGCATACAGGTCTTTTGTCTCCCTAGGTAGGTTTATTCCTAGGTATTTTATTCTTTTTGTTGCAATGGTAAATGGGAGTGTTTCCTTAATTTCTCTTTCAGGTTTTTCATCATTAGTGTACAGGAATGCAGGAGATTTCTGTGCCTTAATTTTGTATCCTGCAACTTTACCAAATTCATTGATTAGCTCTAATAGTTTTCTGGTGGCATTTTTAGGATTCTCTATGTATAGTATCATGTCATCCGCAAACAGTGACAGTTTTACTTCTTCTTTTCCAATTTGTATTCCTTTTATTTCTTTTTCTTCTCTGATTGCCGTGGTTAGGACTTCCAAAAGTATGTTGAATAATAGTGGTGAGAGTGGACATCCTTGTCTTGTTCCTGATCTTAGAGGAAATGCTTTCAGCTTTTCACCATTGAGAATGATATTTGCTGTGGGTTTGTCATATATGGCCTTTATTATGTTGAGGTAGATTCCCTCTATGCCCACTTTCTGGAGAGTTTTTATCATAAATGGGTGTTGAATTTTGTCAAAAGCTTTTTCTGCATCTATTGAGAGGATCATATGGTTTTTATTCTTCAATTTGTTATTATGGTATATCACATTGATTGATTTGCATATACTGAAGAATTCTTGCATCCCTGGGATAAATCCCACTTGATCATGGTGTTTGATCCTTTTAATGTGTTGCTGGATTCTGTTTGCTAGTATTTTGTTGAGGATTTGTGCATCCACATTCATCAGTGATATTGGTCTGTAATTTTCTTTTTTTGTAGTATCTTTGTCTGGTTTAGGTATCAGGGTGATGGTGGCCTCATAGAATGAGTTTGGGAGTATTCCTTCCTCTGCAATTTTTTGGAAGAGTTTGACAAGGATGGGTGTTCACTCTTCTATAAATGTTTGATAGAATTAACCTGTGAAGCCATCTGGTCCTGGGGTTTTTTTGGTTGGAAGATTTGCAATCACAGTTTCAATTTCATTAGTTGTGATTGGTCTGTTCATATTTTCTATTTCTTCCTGGTTCAGTCTTGGAAGGTTATACTTTTCTAAGAATTTGTCCATTTCTTCCAGGTTGCCCATTTTATTGGCATAGAGTTGCTTGTAATAGTCTCTTAGGATGCTTTGTATTTCTGTAGTGTCTGTTGTAACTTCTCCTTTTTCATTTCTAATTTTATTGATTTGAGTCCTCTCCCTCTTTTTCTTTGTCTTTAATTTTTGCGAATTTTCTTACTATGCGTCTCAGCATGTTTCTCTTTGGGTTATCCTGTATGGGACTCTCTGTGCTTCCTGGACTTGGGTGGCTATTTCCTTTTCCATGTTAAGGAAGTTTTCGACTATAATCTCTTCAAATATTTTCTCTGGTCCTTTCTCTCTCTCTTCGCCTTCTGGGACCCCTATAATGCGAATGTTGTTGCGTTTAATGTTGTCCCAGAGGTCTCTTAGGCTGTCTTCATTTCTTTTCATTCTTTTTTCTTTATTCTGTTCCACAGCAGTGAATTCCACCATTCTGTCTTCCAGGTTACTTATCTGTTCTTCTGCCTCAGTTATTTTGCTATGGATTCCTTCTAGTGTATTTTTCATTTCAGTTATTGTGTTGTTCATCTCTGTTTGTTTGTTCTTTAATTCTTCTAGGTCTTTGTTAAACATTTCTTGCATCTTCTTGATCTTTGCCTCCATTCTTTTTCCTATGTCCTGGATCATCTTCACTATCATTACTCTGAATTCTTTTTCTGGAAGGTTGCCTCTCTCCACTTCATTTAGTTGTTTTTCTGGGGTTTTATCTTGTTCCTTCATCTGGTACATAGCCCTCTGCTTTTTCATCTTGTCTATCTTTCTGTGAATGTGGTTGTTGTTCCACAGGCTGCAGGGTTGTTCTTTTTGCTTCTGCTGTCTGCCCTCTGGTGGATGAGGCTGTCTAAGAGGCTTGTGCAAGTTTCCTGATAGGAGGACTGGTGGTGGGTAGAGCTAGCTGTTGCTCTGCTGGACAGAGCTCAGTAAAACTTTAATCCGCTTTTCTGCTGATGGGTGGGGCTGGGTTCCCTCCCTGTTGGTTGTTTGGCCTGAGGCGACTCAACACTGGAGCCTACAGGAGCTCTTTGGTGGGGCTAATGGTGGACTCTGGGAGGGCTCACGCCAAGGAGTACTTCCCAGAACTTCTGCTGCCAGTGTCCTTGTCCTCGCGGTGAGACACAGCCACCCCCCGCCTCTGCAGGAGACCCTCCAACACTAGCAGGTAGGTCTGATTCAGTCTTCTATGGGGTCACTGCTCCTTCCCCTGGGTCCTGATGCACACGCTACTTTGTGTGTGTCCTCCAAGAGTGGAGTCTCTGTTCCCCCCAGTCCTGTCAAAGTCCTGTAATCAAATCCTGCTAGGCTTCAAAGTCTGATTCTCTAGGAATTCCTCCTCCCATTGCCAGACCCCCAGGTTGGGAAGCCTGACGTGGGTCTCAGAACCTTCAGTCCAGTGGGTGGACTTCTGTGGTATAATTGTTCTCCAGTCTGTGAGTCACCCACCCAGCAGTTATGGGATTTGATTTTACTGTGATTGCACCCCTCCTACCATCTCATTGTGGCTTCTCCTTTGTCTTTGGATGTGGGGTATCTTTTTTGGTGAGTTCCAGTACCTTCCTGTCGATGATTGTTCAGCAGCTAGTTGTGATTCTGGTGCTCTCGCCACTTACTGACCCTTGAGGCTTGTGGTTTTTATCTTAGTCCTTGTTTTGTTTTATAAAACTCTGTGTGGTTTACTTTCTTTAACGTGCAGCCTATTTAGCATCTACTGATTCTAACTTATTGAGACTTCATTTATGGTCAAGATTATGATCTGTATTGATATGCATTTAAAGGACATTGAGAGAAAATTTTCTGTGTTTTTAGGTCACAAGATTAAATAATAAATCTTTCTTGCTAATTTATCCAGAGCCTGTATATTTTGATCATTTTTTGAATACGTGAAGAGTCAAACACTAGAGGTGAATTGTTTCTCAATATTCATAAAACATTTGCCCCATTATTTGTTCTTTGAATTTTGCTTTGAGATGAATATAAATACCCTTATTTTCTATTTTGTTTATATCTGAATACCATAACTTGCCTATCTTTGATTTTAACAAATTTTTTGTCACTTTGTCTTTCTTGTGTCTCTTATTGGATTCTATTTTTAATCCTGTGCCTTTCAATACCATTATTTTTTCATTTACATTTAGTGTTTTTAATAATGTATTTTTCATACTTGTTTTTTTTCTGTTAGTTACTAAATTCCTATTAGTTTCCTTGATTTTTTACTCTCTAAAAATGCAAGCTATATTTCCTTTTTATATTATTTTTTAGTCTTTCATAAGGTTTTATTAGAGTCTGATTTCACTCAACCAGTGGTTATTTTCGACTTTTCAAAATAATTTTTAATCTATTTTTCTGTATTTTTTGGTGGTGAATTTGAAACCATATTGTTCGAATTTCATGTTTAAAAGAAATAATTTAATAAGAATTTTCCTTTACCACTAAGCTCAACACTGTTTATAAAATTTGAAATTTTACATCAAAGTCGTTACTATTATATTATTTTGCAAAATAAAATTCTTCTCTTTCTAGAGTAATTTTCTGCATATAGATTCTGTATATATTTTGTTAGATTCATACCTAAGTATTTAATATTTTTGGTGCTATTGTAAATGTTATTGTCTTATTGCATTTCAAATTCCGAGTTTTCAGTGCTGGTATATACAAAAGCAATTGATCTTTGTATGTTAACCTAGTGTCCAGCAACCTCTCTATACTTAACTATTAGTTCCAGATTTTGTGTGCATGTGAATTCTTTGGGATTTTCTACATATAAACAGTCATGTTATCTGCAAACAAAGATAGTTTTATTCCTTCCCAAACTCTGTACATTAAATTTCCTTTTCTCCTTTTTTTGCACTAGCTGTGCCTTCTAGTACAGTGTTGAATAGGAATAGTGAAAGAGGACATCTTTGCCTTGTTTCTCATCCTAGGAGGAAAGTGTGCAGGTTTTCAACAGTAAGTATGATACTAGCTATAGATGTTTTAATAGATATTCTTTCTCATTTTGAAGATGTTCCTCTCTATTTCTAGTTTTCTAGGGGTTTTTACATGAAAAAGTGATGGAATTTGTTAAATGACTTTTCCATATCAATTGATATGATCATCCAAATTTTGTTCTTTTACTTGTTGATATGGTGGATTACACTGATTGATTTCAAATCTTGAACCAGGCTTGCATATCTGGAATAAGTTACACTTGGTCATGCTACATATTTTTTTACACTTTTGGATGCAATTTACTAATATTTTCTTGAAGATTTTTACATCTATATTCATGAGAGATATTGATCTGTAATTTGTCTTTACCTGCTTTGGGTATTGCAGTAGTGCTGGGCTCATAGAAGGAATTAAGAAGTGTTCTCTCTGCTCTATTTTCTGGACAAGAATGTGGAGAATGGGTATCATTTCTTCCTTAAATGTTTGGTAGGATTAACCAGTGGAATCCCCTGGGCCTAGTGCTTACTTTTTTCAAAGTTATTAATTACTATTTCAATTTTGTAATGAATATAGGCCTATTCAAACTGTCCATTTCTCCTTGTGTGAGTTTTGATAGTTTGTATCTCTCGAGGATTTGGTCAATTTTATTTAAGTTATCAAATTTTAGGGAACAGATTTGTTCATAGTATTCCTTTGTTATCGTTTTAATGTTCATAAAATCAGTTGTGATGATCCTAATTTCACTTCTGATATTGGTAATTTGTGACTTCTTTCTCTTTTTTTCTTTAGTTAGTCTGGGTAGAAGTTTATCAATTTTATTGATCTTTTCCAAGAACAAGTTTTAGGTTTTGTGGAATTTTCTCTTTCATTGCTTTTTGCTCTTTTATTTCATTTCTTCTACTGCTTTAAGCTTAAGTTGCTCTTTCTTTCCAGTTTCCAATGGGAGAAACTTATATTATTGATTTTACATCTTTCTTCTTTTCTAATATATACATAATAATATATATATTCAATGGAACTCATTTCTTTGTAGTCACTGCTTTTTCAGCATCCCACAAATTTCGATAAGTTGTAGTTTAGTTTATTTTTGTTCAGTTCAAAATATTTTAAAATTTCTCTTAAGACTTTTTCTTGACCCACGTGTTATTTAAGAGTGTATTTTTAAATCCCCAAGTATTTGGGGGAATTTCCCACCCCTTTCTGTTATTTATTTGTAGTTTAACTCCTTTTTTCTGAGAACATACTTTTTATGATTTCTATTCTTTTAAATTTAAGATGTGTTTTATGGCCCAGAGTGTATTCTATCTTGGTAAGGGTGATTATTCCATGTGTTCTTGAGGAGTATGTGTATTCTGCTGTGGTCGGATGGAGTATTCTAAAAATGTCAAACAGATCAAGTTGATTGGTAGTGATGTTCAGGTCAACTACATTCTTATGGCTTCTCTACTTGCTTGATCTATAAATGACTAAAAGAGGGCTGTTCATGTATCCAACTGGAACAGTGGATTTGTCTATTTCTATTACTGTTCTATCAATTTTTCCCTTACACAATTTGTTGCTGTGTGTTTATCGTGTGTAAATACCACATTAAGGATTGTTATGTCTTCTTGGAAAAGTGACCCCTTTATCATATGTAATGCTCTCTTTCTCTTAATTAATATTTTTTCTTGTCCTGAATCTTTTTTCTCTGGAAATAATATAGCTACTCTATCTTTCTTCTGATTAGTGTTGACATGGTATCTCCTTCTCCATTCTTAACCCGCATCTTCGTATTTGTTTTTTTCTTATTGACAATATAAGATTGGGTCTTGTTTTCTCAGTCACTTTGACAATCTCTGTTTTTAATTGGAGTATTTAGGCCATTCACACTGAAAATAATTATTGATATACTGGATTATATTACCATGTTTGTAACTGTTCTTTATTCATTGTATTTGTTCTTTGTCTCCTTTTCCCCCCCTCTTTTTCTGCCTTCTCTAGCTTTAATTTAGCATTTTATATGAGTCCATCTTAGTCTTCTATTAACATATCAATTATACTTCTTTTTAAATGTTTTTGTTGGTTGTCTAGACATTGCAATACACATTTATACCACTTCCCCTGTAGCACAGGTACCTTATAGCAGAGTATTCCCAATTCCCTCCTCCCTTCCCTTATGACATTGTTGTCATTCATTGCACTTATTTATATGCTCTAATCATCACCTGTTCCAATCTGAGATGTTCATGTTCTCCATCTGTTACTGGACTGCCAACTTGGATCCATAACTGGATCCACTGGTTTTTAATTTTCACATCTTCCTCATTACTGGATTACTTCCCTGTTTTTCCAAAATCCATCATATTGTATTTTCCTAAGAGTGGGTGTGTGCTGTTCAATATTATACATTGACAAATAAATAAATAAACAAGCTAGAACCACACTAGATGACTTAGAGAATATTTTGCAAGGTATTAATGTGAAGACAAATTTGATGCAGAAGACAATTTGTAATTCAAAGAAAATTATATAATATTTTAATATAATATGATGAATAAAACCCCTGAAAGATATGGGTAGGTTATAGAAATAGGTAGATGGATTTATATGCTTATGGAGAATTTAGGAAAGAATACATGCAAGGTTATTAAAATGGATTATGCAGGAGGAGTGGGCACAGTGATGTAGATGGAAAGGAAAATAACGATTGCATAAAAATTTTAGAGCACGTATAAACTGTATTTTTAAACCTTAAATATACGTATTGACATATGCATAAAGGAAATAAAGAAAATTTTAGGAAAACACTCAAAATGGATGTTTGTAAAGTAAAATTTCTCAGCCCTACATGTCTGAAGTTGTCCTGATTCACTCTGCATTTTGAAGGGCTAGATCTGTTACTGATGAGATGTCTCAAGCTATTCTTGCCATCATTCCTCCATAAGTGACCAGTTTCTTAATTCTTTCTGGAATATTTTAGGCTCTTCTCTGTTTTTTAGATGTTGGCATTTCATAGTGATATGCCTTGGTTTGGTTCTTTTAAAATTCATTTCTCTAAGTCCTTTTAAAAAAAATCCATGTCCTTCTACTCCATGGTATATATCTCCTTAAATAATTCTCTTGATGTGGTCCTCCTCTGCACTTCCTTGCGCATCTTTCTTGACTCTAATTAGGTTGCTATTAGACCCCTAAATTAATCTTACTCTCCTATGTTGTCTTTCAAATTTATTCTTTTTTGTTCTTTTAATCTCTTCATTTAATTTTGTGGGAAATTTCCCCAACTTTATTTTACAACCATTTTAGTAAATCTTAGTAAATTTCCAAAAATCAATTTAAAAAAAATATCTAATGCCACTATCTCTTTCTCTGTTAGTTCCTTTTTCTTTGTAACCAGGGGTGCAATATGTATTCTCGAATCTCTCTAAAAATATTAGAGGTTTTGGAAGTTTCTCCTGTTTCCTACAATATCTCTGTTTCTCCTGGGGCAACTTTTCCTCTTTTTTAATGTTTTTCTTTCTTTCTAATATTGGAGACTTTCTTCAAATGTCTGCTGACCTGTGGTTATCTGCTTCTACTTAAGAGGGGGCTCTGGAAATCAATCAACGTGACTCACCAAATTAAAGAATAAAGAAGGAAAACGATATGAATAGCTCAATAGATGCATTTGATAATTAACGTCTGTCCATGATAAAACTCTCAGCAAACTAGCAATAAACAGAAACTTCCTCAGTTGTGTGTGTGTGTGTGTGTGTGTATGACATCATACTTGATGGTGATACTAAATGCATTTTCTCTAACATTGGAAACAAGGCAAGGGATTCCATTCTCACCATTTCTCCTCAACATTGTATTTAAACTCCTAACCAGTGCAACAAGAAAGAAAAAAGAAACAATTTTTGGAAAGGAAGAAGTAAAGGAGTTTTATTTGCTGATGACATGATTGTTTTTTTCTATAAAATCCAAAGGAAATCTATGAATATATACTAGAATACATGAATTTAGGAAGGTCATGAATACATGGTTAATGTTTCTGAAAATCGATTCTATGTTCATACAGTTGTTAGAAATAATTTTAAAAGCAATATCATTTAAAGTAGCCCCCTCAAAGAATAAAATAACTAAGAATAATTTTAATGAAAGAAGTGTGTGACTTCTATACTGAAAGCTGTAAACACTTCTGGCAAGATTAAGGGAAAATAAATAAATGGATTAGAGCTCAATATTGTTAAGATGTCACTTTTCACCAAATTTATCAACAAGTTCAATGCAAACCTTATAAAACTCTAAAATGCTTTTCTTGTAGAAATTGACAAATCCAATTTAAAAGATATGTGGAAAAACAAAAGACCTAGAAAACCCAAGACATATTTTCCTAATTGACTTCAAAACTTACTATAAGTTGTAGTATTCAAATCAATATACTATTGGCACAAGGATAGACAAACAGATAAATAGTATGGCATAGAAAATCCAGAAATAGACCCATGCTTATACTGTAAATTACTTTTTGAATATTTTCATTAACTTGGGGAAGGCAAAGATTTCTTAAGTAGTACACTGAAGTTATTAGCCACAGAAGAAAAAAATGATAGCTTTAGCTTCATCAAAGTTAAACATTTCTCCTCGTCAAAAGACATGGTTAAGAAAATGAAAGGCAAACCACAGAATGGGAAAAAATGTTCATAATACGTATATTAAACAAAACACTTCTTTCCATAATATATACAAACTCCTACACATCAATAATTAATAAATGACAATCTAATAATATAAATGGGCCAAAGACTTGGAAAGACACTTCACAAAAGGAGATTATGAATTGCCAATAAGCATACAGAAGTGTGCTCAATATTATCAGTCATTAAAGAAATACAAATTAAAACTATATGGGATATCACATTATACATTATAGACTAAAATGGGTCAAACATAGACTTTGAAATATAGTTTGACAGGTTCTAAAGCCATTAAACATATTCCTACACAATGACCCAACAATTCCACTCCTAGTTATTTACACAAGAGAAATTAAAACATCTTGCCACTAAAAAACTTGTACAAGAACAACAGCTTTATTCAAACTAGCCCCAAACTAGAATCCACCCAAGTGTCCATAAACAGGAAAATGAATAAACGGATAGTGGTAGGTCCACACAATGGAATACCTTCAACAATAAAAAAGAACAAATTTCTGTTCATCCAACAACATGGATGATGAGCAAAAGAAGTCAGACACAAAGCACATGTGTTGTATTATTTTCATGTATGTGGAATCCAGGAACAGGCAAAATTAACATATGGTGACAGAAAGGACAGCAATGTTTCCATCTGAGAGGCTGCCTGGGCACAAGTGGTCAGGATGCCAGTTGAGGGGTGGAGGGTGTGTTGTTCTGTTCTTCATTTTTCAAATAACACAACAGTTTTCAGCACCATGTCCCCCTTGTGATCGCCACTGCTTCTCCAGGTGCTGCAGGGCACACTGGTTGCTTCTCTGACCTCTGGGGGCATCCTACACCTACAATAGTAATTAGCGATCCTCTGACCAGTTTTTGTCTTATAGATTTCGGTAGTAATCTCTCATCTGCTCATTGCCCCCTGCCATTCTCCTTGTCATTGTGAATCCAATCCCTTCATTAGCATTTTAGTGGGGGGAGGGGAGATAATAAAAGAGAAGACAAATGATTCTCTTCAATCTGCAGTCTTTAATCAGAAACTTCTTTATGCAGAATTCAACAAAATAATGTGACATTTCTTTGATGGTTTTGGGTACTGGTAAGTGACAATAATTTTCTTCTGGTTTGACAAAGAATCCTAATGTCTTCATAACTTTTATGAATACAAAATGTTGATTAAAACATTATCAGAGCAATAAAATAATCACCTAAGAACCAGAATTAAAGGCTCAGGCTTAAAATTACTATCACAGAAAATAGCAGCAATTTCTGAAATTCAGATGTCTAGAAAGATTCACTATATAAAACAATAACACAGAAAGATTTATATTAACACAAAGTAGAAGTCCCAGAAGAAACAACTGATAGTCTTGTGAATTTCTCAGTTTATCCATATCATATCATTCTTAAGCACATCTTATCATTTATGAACTAGTTTTATAATACAAGATGGTATTTCTCTTAACAGTTATAGATCAGAGGAGGGGACATCTTGTTTTATTTTCTCTTAGTTATTAATTAAGAAACATTTTTCAAGGTTAGATTTTTTATTCTATTGTTTTCATTCCTCTGTTTATTCCACTTGATTTTGTACAAATTTTAAATTTTTTTAATTAAAAAATATACCAGATAAGGGGAGATATCTTTACAATGGTTTTGATTGGGACAGACTGGAATGGACTTTTTCAGTCCTGTGCTTCAGTCTTTCTTAACCTCCTCACTTTCTTCTATTATATCATTGTTTGTTGTTTCAATTCCATTTATTCTGGTCTCTACTGAAACCACTTATTTTATATATGTTGGTTCTTCACAACCTATCCTTTATATATAAAATGTTACAGCCTCCACAAGCGTCTTGGAATATTGATGACTGTTTTCACATGGTATTCTTCCTCCCTAGGATAGCCACAGCAAATCAGAACACAGACAACAGGCTTAACTTAGAGCCTGCATTCAGGCACTTCAAAAGACATAAAGTGGAGATTTCAACTGCAATAAAAAAAACATTTCCTTTCCTTGAGGGTCTTCGTGACCGTGAACTCATCACCAATAGAATGTATGAAGTAAGTGAGGTTTATTATGTCACAATCTGGTAAACTAGCCCCATACTAAGTTATGCTTCGATAACCTGAACACAGAAGTAAGGGCACAAGTACCTAACTGAGGAGTGTCCTATGAGAAGAAGACCTTTTCAAGTATTTTTGCAATTGTTCAAGTATTGTGATAAGGTAAAAAAGGAGAGGGAGAGTAGAAACAGGCATCACTGGAGACAGTCCTGCTTCTAACTGAAGGGATGGTGCTCATGGTGACCACTGGTGTCAAGGTGAGTAGCACTGGAGACAGGCTGCATCTGAAGCAGGTGTGCTCCACAGATGTTTAATTCCTTGTAGAAATGCACACAGTAGAGCATAAACTAAGAATTAAAAGAATTTTAATGAATTGATGAATAATTTAAATGAGATGATTTAATGAAATAATAATTGACACAGCATTTCTTTTCAATGAATTTCAATTTAAATAGTTAGATCTGAGAACATTAAAACCCACAGGGAATTGATGTCCTGTTAGGACAAATTTGGGAGTATATGCTTGCTATTCTTTCTCCAGTGGGTTTTGGTGTGGGGGGGGTTCTTATTTTTCCCATTTATTTACTTATTTACTTATTTTATTTATGCTATTTCTGGAGTCTTGGAATTTCGGTTAATTTTAGCAATAGGTGTTGTTGGAGCTACAGAGATGCAAGTCTTCTCCTTGCCCTACAAATATGCTTTCCCTGCGGTCAAGTTCACAAAAGGGGAAACTGTCACCTGCCTTCCTTGAGCCCTTCCAGGCCAAGTCAGTCTCGGTGAAGGGGCAGGAGTTGTCCAGTCAACAGAATAGCTGCTCATCACCTGCCAAGTCTATTCCTAAAACATTTGACCAAGTTCTTAGAAGCCTACAAATCCATTAACTTTGAACCCATTTTATTCTTCGGAATTGCTCCTTCTTACATCTAATATAAATGAGGGTGAGGAGATCAGATTCACAAATGGGGATTTCTAAGGAGAAAGGATTTACTGTTTCACTTAGTAGCCATACAAATACACAGAAATTCTAAACCTTTATGTGAAAAGATAAGTATGTATGGAAATTGGAATACATTAACTATAAAATCTCTTTCTAGGGCTCTTCTGTAACGTGGAAGTCTGTATTTATATTTTTTCCATTCAATATTTTTTAGGACTATCAAGATTCTTGTAGAAACCTGGTCCCTGTATCGAGAGTGGTTTACAATGTTCTCAGTGAGCTGGAGAAGACATTTGACATGTCGCTTCTGGAAGCTTTGTTCAGCGAGGTCAACCGGCAGGAATATCCTGATTTAAATCACATTTATGAAAGCTTCATAAAGGGTAATTAGCTTATTCTCTACCTTTTGATGTTCAAGGCCAATTCTTTTCAACAAGTATAGATTGAGCTTGTACCACAAGCCATACATGGTGCTGGGTAGTGGGGATATAACAGTTAGCAAAACACGTACCATGAGCCTTATCAAAGCTCATGTTATAATGGCTACAGTACGACACCAACCTGGAGCTCTGCTTAACTAGGCATTTAGACTCACAGGACAACCAGAGCCACAGTGGCATCCAATTTAGATAGAAGGACAAATGACAGGGCAGCAGTGGTCTACACAGCAGTCCACTGAGTTCACTACTACCCATCTCAAGCTTAGCTGCGGGTGCAGGATCTATCCTGGCTTGGCAACACCAGATCAATGGGAGTCAGTATCCCAACCACTCCAGAATCATAACTTTTAGGGACCCCTAGAGGGACAAGCCGAGTTACAAGAATCACCACATTGAAGGAAGACCCAAGAATAGTGCCTAGATCCCAGTCTACATGTAAAGGACCAGTCACAGGTCATTTTAAGCCTTAAACCCAGGGTTGGCTTAGTAACACAGAAGAAAGGGCACTTTCATCAGATTTCCAGAGTAATGAGCAAGAAAGCTAACTCAATATCAAATCTGCCCTTAAAGGAAAAATGGTTTTATTAACTTTTTCTCCTCAAATAATCACACAAGCTCTTCTCTTCCAGGGACTATTTTTGGTGCTATACAAAACTAAATCTTGACTTTTTCCTGAGAAGGCATAATTTATACTTTTTGAATGCTGGGGCGACTCACACCTACACTTGCTGCCATCCACCTGCCCCTGGGGGAGGTTGCTGCTGCCGCCTCCTGGACTCTGCTGTCCCCGAGAGCTCGGGTCAGCGGCCAAAGTTAGAGGCTGGAGACTGTGACCAGGGCGTGACATCTCTCCTATTGCCAGGTCCCCACCTCCATCTCATGTGCTGAAGCCCCCAGTGCCTGCCCACAGGCCTCCTTCAACTCTTCTGGGCTTTGGGCCATTGTTCTCCTCGCACCTTCCGCCTGGTTTTGCTGAGGCTTGAAGCCCGTGTCCTGGGGGAGACAAAGCAGCCATGGCTCTCACAGTCCTGTCCATCTCACCCCCTAAAAGGCACTGTCCGAGGAGGTGCTCCTGCCATCAGCTCTGGGGCAGCCCGGGCTCCACTGCCTCCCCTGGTGTCTCCTCCCCGGACTCCTGGCAGGGATCCATGCCCTAGGCTCCCTGGTTTATTTCCTTCCTCCTACGCTTGCTGGGTCACCTAGCTGCAGGGGCCCTGGGCTGGTGTCCTGGCCTCTCCTTGTTGGGGCAGCCACCTGGGTCCCTGGTCCAGGAGTCATGGGGACGTCCTGCAGTGCTGCAACAGGCACTCCCTGCTTGCGGCTTCAGAGTGTCCTTCTTTGTGGGATCTGGGCCACTATGGGAAACCCGTCTAGTAACCCCACCAAACGCATCACCCCCTCTGCTTGGTCTCTTTGGGAACCGCTCATCCTCCCCAACACAATTAAGCCCAACCCTCGTCTTATCTAGTCCCATCTTTATTTTATTTCTTTTTAATATTTATTTATTTATTTATTTATTTGGCTGCACCAGATCTTAGTTGTGGCACGCTGGATCTTCGAGGCAGCACGCGGGCTCCTTTAGTTGCAGAATGCAGGCTCTTAGTTGCGGCATGCGGATCTAGTTCCCTGACTGGGGATGGGAACCCGAGCCCCCTGCATTGGGAGCTCAGAGTCTTAACCACTGGACCACGAGGGAAGTCCCTAGTCCCATCTTTATAGCTCTTGGGCTTTCTCTTTTATACACACGGATCTCTCTAGGATCCTACCCCTTCTCCAGAGGAAATCTCTCTGTTTCTTCCTTACAGTTTGAACAGTTCAGTAAACACATTTCACTTTCCTTATTTATCTTGACATGTGCTTTCCCCACGATGCGAGGTTTATTTTACATAACTGACAGGATCACGATGTTTCCACGACTCCTTTATCCTTACATACAAGTGGCTCATTTCTGTTTGGGTTACACAGCAGTTAGCTTGCTGGGGCTTCTCTTCTGTCCAAGGATGATGGGGGAACTTTACCAATAGGATTGGGAACCCCTGAGCTCTGAGTGACCCGAGGGCTAGGAATTCCTAAATTTGTAATTTTGAGATGATGTTCCTGGTCTCTGGTGGAGATCTCTAATTGTCTTCTTCTCTGTCCCTCTCTTCAGTAATGCAGGGGATAATTAATCATGAAGAAAGCAATGGAGAAGAGAGGGAGGAGAGGCCTACTCTCCCACTAAGCCTTGAGCAAGGTGATTGAGACAAATACAAAAGCGATTCCCATCTGCTAAGAGGGAAAGGAGAAGGGGAGGTGTGAGCCCGAGTCCTGAGCAAACACTGAGAATCAGGGAAGAAATGTTGAAGGACCACGGAGAAGGCGGTGAGGGGTGTCTGTATGAGCATCTAACCAGAGGCTGAGTCCTGGAGAAGTAGCTGTGACAAGAGATTGTGGGCCCAAATACCAAGACAAAGGAAGAGGAACCCAGGGTGTCAGTAACCAGATTTAAAGAGAATGACTACCTGGAAGTAATTGTGATTTAGAAAGACTCCTGTAGGAGAAGATCAGTGTAAAGGTGTGAAGGGCTAAGGACTATGGGCCCAAGGTCAGCGTCAAAGAGGAGACCCTTGATGATGGCAGAAGGAGGGACCGATTTAAACGTGGGGGATGTTGTTCAAGAGCAGGAATATTCAAGGAGAAAGGCAGTCTATATAGAGACAGAAGCAAGGAAGTGGTAGAGACGTGGAGGAGAGGATGTGGGTATTTGAGAGACAGAGAGGAAGACAAAGAAGAAATGAAAGGAGAAAGGGGTCAGGGACACAACAAAAACAACCAAGTTATTAACAGCTCACTTGATTGAACGTTTATTCTGGCAGTTGTGGGATTAGTGCCATTGGACGATATTATCACTCACGTGCCCATTTTGCAGATAAGGAAGCTGAAATCTAGAGAGACCATGTAAATAGTTGTCCTGGGGTCAATGAGCAAGGATAGACCCAGGCATTCTGAACCCAGAGCCTGTGTTTGCAACCCTGGATACTACCTGGTAACCTAATGGAAAAGACAGAACCATGAAACAAAAATAAGGAAACATATAAAGAGGGAAATCCCAAGGGCTGGAGAAAGTGGAGGAGAATCAGACACTGAATCCTCATGGAAAGGCCATCAAGACTTGCACAGGGAGGGGGTGGAGCAAGAGGGAGTGCGGAAGAGGCAGCAGGACTTTTCAGGAAGTAAGGGAAGGCCACCAGTCAGGGGCAGCTCTGGGGACAAAGGCAAGTTCCCTATGACCACGGGTGGTTTGTATTTTCCTGTTGGATGCTGATTGATGCCGGAGGAAAACAAAGTATTGATGAATCAAAACATGATTTAGGTATGACCTCACCTGAAAATGGACTCTCGGATAACCTCTGTGAAACAGAACAGGTAAATGCAGAGAGGAACGATACAACCAGTGACCAAAACGATGCACTAGAAAGCCAACAAGCAAATGAACAATGTGCCCAAGAGTCTGAACCAGCAGGTAAGACTGGCTGGGTTTGATGAGTGTGGAAGGGCCAAGAGGTCCTGACTAGTGGCAGAGAAGGAAGTAATGCACCACTCAAGGAGACATCTATTAACAAAGAAGGGGAAATCACACAGACACACAGAGGGCAGGAATGGGGCCTGATATATTGATGGGGGAGACCTGGAGGAAGAAAGTGAGAAAGGAAAAACTAAGAGACAGAAGGCGAAGAGTTGCAGAGTCCCACCGGGGTAGAGAGACAGAAACAAAAGTCGAACAAGTCAGGGAGAGATCGACTCCAGAATCAATGAAGCACAGCACTTTCACAGGGTGAAGGTGGCAATATATGCAGACAGGTTATAAGTAGAAACATAAGAAGGAAAGAGAAGTCGGATGAAATGCAAGAAAATGGAAACAGGGCAAAGCAAGTCTCTGTGGTCTTTTTTATCTTCAGAGTCCTGCGAACAAGTACCTATCCAATCAAATAATGGTGATGCAAGAAAGGAGACACCCAGCCCATTGCCTTATGAGGAAGAAAGTAATTACTTACCAATTTTCTAATTACATCTTTGTTTTCCTATGAGAGTAAAAGCTCTCCTTTGTTCTCCCATACTAATACACCCCTTCCCAATCCTAACACTGTCCAAGACACACAGCCTTCTCCACAACCTCTGGCTGATTTTAGCAGATGTAAGTTGCAAGGGAGAAGGAGAGCTGAGCTCTTTAGTGGATGGGGTGTCCCTGGGAAGAGAATGCAAAGATGAAAAATAGGAAAAGGTGGACTGTGGAGCACCAAATAACAAAGTACAAGAGTGAGATAGATTTTAGATAAATTGACATGGAATCAAAATAATGCCATGTTGTGGAGTTGATGAAAAGAAATAAGTTGCAACTTCCTTTTCAGAGGTTATAACAGAAACATGTAAATCATGTAAGATGTTGCAGGTCAGATTTGCAAGTAAGGACGCCCAGGTGAATGGCCTTTTAGAAAGGAAGTGGCAGGTAGAGGGATGTGGTTTGTTGGACAATGGCACACAGGGAGAACTTTGGTGATGATTTGAATGCTTAAATGAGGAAAATATATAGAAAGACAAAATTGATATAGAGGAGACATGTGCAGGTCATAATAATAATTAAGAAACAGGGATAGAGTAAGAGAAAGTAGGAAACGTAACAGAGAATGGATACATTGAAAAAGCAGGTATGGGACAGCAGGGTCAGGTCTAGGGTGAGACCCTGGGGCACATATAAGGATTATCTTACTCTTGGCACCTTCTTGTGCCCTAGGCACCTCCTTTGCCTGGTCCTAGACCCTGCTGGACACTGGGGACAGTGATTACAAATGTAGAGGAGAAGAGATGAATAGAGAAAGATACAGATGAAAAAGAATACCAATAAATAGAAAAATGGGGGTAGGAGAGGCACAAAGAGAATAATTTAAAGGACAATGAGTTAAAAATCGGTAGCGAGTGGGCCAAACAGAGAGAGGAGACAAATCAAGACATTACCCCATTTGAGGAGACAGTCATCAAAAAAGAAGACACAAGGGGCTGTTCCTAATACCATTGAGAAGGGTAAGGTATCTGCAATGATCAAAATAGCCCTGTAACCCCCTCAGATAAAAATAGGCCTCTCCTCAGGCATCTCACCCTCCCCATGGTTTCAGTACCATCCATCATCTATTGATTCCTAGATGTACATCTCCAGCCCAGACCTGATCTCTAGACTCATTCCTCCAAGTGCTTGAAGATCTGTATTCAAAGATCTGATGGACATCTCTATTTGGAAGCTGTATCAGTTATCTATTGCTGTATAAAAAAATAGTCCCAAAACTTAGTGGATTAATCCAACCATGGTTTTGTCACTTCTGTCAATCCTAACTTTACACATAGCCTATGACTCAGCAGTTACATTCCTCAACAGATCAACAGAAATGCATATTATCTTCATCAAAACACATACAAAAGAATGTTCATCATAGTGTTATTCATAGTAGTCTAAAGCTTGAGCCAGCAAAAATGGATATTTTATGGTTTTATTTTTTAATGGATAATTTCTATAAAGGAATATTATATAGTGGTGAAGATAAATATACGAAATGGATACAGACGACTATCACACACATGTTGATTAAAGAAGCCAAATCCACCCCCGCCCCTGAAAAGTCAGAGGGACAGAGAGAGAGAGCAAGAGTGAATGATTCCACTTATATAAATTTATATAAATTTTGAACTAGCAAAATCAATCCTCTATGGTATTAAAAGTGTCAAAGTGGTGGTTAACTTGAGCAAGATACATCTGGACAGTTAGTGGGGGCATCACTAAGAGGTTTCTGGAGTGTTAGTAATCTCTTATTACTTGACCAAAGTGATGGTTACCCAGATATGCTTGTTCTGTGATAATTCAAAATTTATGATTTGTGCATTTTTATCTATGGGTTATACTAAAATTATGATTTTTATTTTTGAAAAGCAAAAAAAAAAAATCATCAAAAGATGAGAAAAGTAAGTGAAAAGAAAGTAAAAACAAAGATAAAATAAAAACCTGAGAGTTGAGAGAGACACAAAGAAAGGGACAGAGTTGAACAGCAGGAAGGAGAAGGGTTGGGGTGAAGCGTCCCTCCTGCAGTGGAATTACAAGGAGAAGGCTGTTAATGCTAATGAAAGGTGCTTACTCCCTTTTGGAGTGACAAATTACAATTCTTCATTCATTACAATTTGATCCAGAAGCAAAGCTACCCAACCATGGACTTCAGATCAATTCCCGTTCTGCCCTTCTGGTGGATATAAAGAAGGAAAAGCCATTTTTTAACCCCGAAGTTGAATGGCAAACCCAAGCCAGGACTGACTGTAACCAGGCATCTGATGTAATAGGTAAGGCTGACACAGTGTGGAGCAGGAATCACAGGAACAGGGCAAGAGGCTGGGGCAGGTCATCAAGGTACATCCAGCCAGGGCAGGTGGCCATGGACAGAGGCAGGAAGGGGAGGGAACCAGTGCCCTGTGCAGTGAGTTTAGCAGAAGAGATTCCCCAGGAACTGGAAAAATATCAAAAGACAAAAGGGGTAGATAATAAGTATTGATGTCCAAGAGACAATCTCTAAAGCAAGAGAGGAAAGTATGGGGGTAGAAGATAAAGAAAAGGGAAAAAATCAGAGACCCAGGGTATTCAAGAGAGGAGATGGAAGAGAAACACATGAAGACAAAGCGAGGTATAAAGAGATACCATCCCCAGAAAGAGAGGCATAAGTAGGGAAAATGGGCCAAGCCAAGAGGAAGGTGAAGAAGTAAAATAAGAATGAAAGAAAGAGGTAGAATGAAGTAGAGGGTCAGAGGTAGATTGAGGGTGGTGGTAAGAGGTAGAATGAGGGTGAGGAAAGAAGAGTGTTGGCAGGATGGGCAAAGCTGCCCCTGTGAATATCATCACTTTTTGTGCAGGACCTGGAGAAACCTGCAGGTCACACACATTCAAGCACAGGCCACGGTGTCCTGAGTTAACTTAGCTTCTAGATCTTCCTAGTACTCTCATTCTGGGGTTTCCTGCTGCGTGGGCTCCACCCTGAGATCCTAAGTGGTTGTTTTCCTCTGTGCAGTGATCAGCAGTGAGGACTCCACAGAATCCAGTGATGGAGAGGAGTTCCCAGAACCCTCCACGTCAGCACTGAGAAAGTCGTCTGGTAAGGAAGTGGGAGAGCAAGGTCTAGGCTGCAGGAATCTGAACTAGGGCCACTGTTCCCTGAGCATCTTATTCTGAGCCCCTTCTGTAGCATGGTTCCAGTTTACTCTGGAATCCCATTCTCTGTCTTTATTTTACTGGACTTTTATGGGAAATGCAGAGAGATATGAAATCTATATCTGAGGATGAGGCCTATTAACTATTGGGTCCCATTAATCAATTTATGTACCCTATATTGATTATATAGTAGAAATAGGCCAGCAAAGTAAGGAGTGTGTTAAAAACTACTAGCTGTGGGCTTCACTGGTGGCACAGTGGTTAAGAATCCGCCTGCCAAGTCAGGGGACACGGGTTCGAGCCCTGGTCCGGGAAGATCCCACATGCCACGGAGTAACTAAGCCCGTGCGCCACAGCTGCTGAGCCTGCATGCCGCAACTGCTGAAGCCCGCGCACCTGGCGCCTGTGCTCCGCAACAAGAGAAGCCACCGCAACAAAGAGTAGCCCCCGCTCGCCACAACTAGAGAAAGCCTGCGTGCAGCCAAAAAAAAAACTACTAGTTGCTATGCCTATAAAGTGGTGGATTTATACGGTGATTTCTACAAAGAACAGAAAGGTAAATACGGTTGGCAATGCATGGGTTAAGGGCACCAACCTCCAGTGCAGTCAAAAATCTGCCTAACTTAAGAGTCAGCCCTCCATACACACAGGTCACATCCATGAATTCCACCAACTGTGGATCGTTTAGTGCTGTAGTATTTAATTTCTTTTTCTTTCTTCTTTTTTTTGGCTGTGGTGGGTCTTCATTGCTGAGCAGGGGCTTTCTCTAGTTGCGGAGCACAGGCTCTAGGCACGTGGGCTTCACTAGTTGTGGCATGCAGGCTCAGCAGTTGTGGCATACGGGCTTAGTTGCTCTGCAGCATGTGGGATCTTCCCAGACCAGGGATCGAACCCTTGTCCCCTGCATTGGCAGGCGGATTCTCCACCCCTGTGCCACCAGGGAAGTCCTGCTGTAGTATTTAGTATGGAAAAAATCTGAGTTTAAGTGGACCTGTGCAGTTCAAACCCATATTGTTCAAGGGTGGGCTGTATTCCTTTATTGGAAGGTCATATTATCATCTGATCACAAACTTGAATCATGTCATAACTTGTCCAGCTACCTAGTGTTAGCAGAAATAAAGACTTCGTATAAGGCATTCTGAAACCCAAAGGATTGTTTTTGACAGAATTCTTCAACAAGTCATGGCATATACAGTGATTTTTCAAAGGACCTTTGCAAACAACATCTTACAACAACCTTAAGGGCTAAGCAGGATGGACATTGTAACCCTTGCTTCTCGATGAGGAAACACAATCACATAAATGTTTCAAGGTCTCTACAAAGTCTCATGGGAGACTGAAGGGAATAACAAGGCTAGCGTCCTGGATTCTGCATTATTTTCTTGTAAAATTGAAGCTCGAAATGATTATCAAAATGTTAGTTCCTCAATCCTATGGGTAGCCTGAGTTGCCATAAGATCCATGTCTCTGTAGTGTACAAATTGGTGAATTTTTGTCCCTTTCTACTTTTTAGACCTAGACAATATCAGAAACATACCTATTTATGGAAACACATTAGGAACAGTCCTAAGAAATAAAATGTTACCTGATCTTGATGCTATAAAAGAGCAATATTTTAAATAATACACTCAATCTAATTGCTCACTAGATCTATCAAAGTAAAATGTAGATTTGTTTCAGTTTTTAGGGAACACTTTTGTCTTAGTACTAGTAGGAAGACTGCTCTAGAAGATAGTCCTAAAACACATCTACGGCTCAGACACATGAGAAGATTATTTCCCAGACTTGCAAATAGTTCAGGAGGGCACCAGGTTGGCAGGGGGTGGGAGGAGGTGAGGAGATGAGACTCACACAAGGTCTTGAACACAAGGTTTCCAAGGTACCCTACATGAGAAACAGCAGATGAAGGAAGTTTGAAAAGACAACAGAAGGGGTCAGAAGTAGAAGAGAGAGAAGGGAAGGACGGTAAGGTTCAAGCAGAGCAAAGTTGCCCCTTGCATTTGAATCGTCTCTGCCCTGGGAACAGGGAATGGAACATCACTAACCTACACAGCAGATGACTTAGAAGGGCAGCCCAGAGTGGCCTAGGGGCAGGCCATGCCTCGCATGGCTTTTCAAGACTTTTGCAAGTTTTCTTATGAGGGAATTTCCTGCTGAATGCGTTCCTTGGTCACACACCCAAACCCCTCGAGAATCCTGTTCCTTTGTGCAGTGACCAATAACCTTGACTTTTTAGAATCAAGGGAGGGAGGAGGGGCCAAAAAGCCACCTGCTCACGATCCCAGATGTCTCGTGTAGGAAGATACGGATTGCAGCCATGGACAGCAAATATCCCGAGTGTAAATCCAGAGCTCTGTTTTCCTGATGAATCTTATTCTGAGCATTCGCCACATGCCTTGATTTGATTCCTTCTAGGATATCATTTTCCACCTTTAACTTTTCTGGCCCTGTTGGAAAGTGGAAGGAGGCAAGAAGGTATTGTATATAAACTGTTGTTTAACTGGATGAGCCCAGTGAAGTGATATATTGAAAATGTAGCAAAAATAGGCTAGTAAAATTATGCCTTTTACTACACACTATCATATCTATTAATGCTGAAGAGTGGAAATCGTGCACTTATTCCTCAGTATGCTTTTATTCTGTGGAGCATACTAAGCACAGCATTCCTCTATTTGCTGTTAATATTGTCATGAGTCCCCAACTTAGAAAGACTTCACAGAATAATTTGTGCTTCTATTAAATTATTGATGGAAAAAATAGCTTAAGACCAAATACTCTCAAACCCCAATTATAGTTAAATCATTGGCTTACACGGTGATTTCTCATAGGGTTTTTATAAATAAAGCTTCCCTTTGTTTTTACAAAAACCTTAACAGGGAGTTAGGGTCACCAGGTTATCCCAGGTTTATAGATGAGGAAACTGGAGCTGGTAATGTTTGAGGGTCTTTTATGAATTCACATGGAGAGTAAAAGGCAGAGCCAGGGAGGAACCCAGCATTACCTGCAACATGACATTGGCCTGTATAGTGATATTTGAAAACATTTTCACAAATAAGGTATCATTTTACGTTTACAACAACCTAAAAGGTAGGTCAGAAAACTGTTGTTCCCTCATTTCACAGATGAGGAAACTCCAGCACATAAACATTTAAGGATCTTTACACCTCACATATGGACAATTATTGGAAGAGTCAGAACTAACAACCTGGACTCTTAGCAAATATTCATAATCGTTTATTCAAAATCTTTAAAGCCAGATGTAAGATAATAATGCTTTATTATTTTAGAAAGACAGTGTGGTGTATATCCTATTTGTTATAAAACACTCCAGTAGGGTCTGGGACAGAATCTCATCCTCAAATATACTGTATTAGTGTTCCTGCAGCAAATTGTGTGAATTCACAACAACTGTGATAAATATTTTATTGGACTCATGGCAGCTGAAGTCCAGATTCATTGCCAAACTAGTTAGTACAAACCTATGAAAAAATATTGGTTTTCAAAACTTCTTTGACTTTGCAATTAGGGCTGAAGGACTGGGAGGGTCTTTGCTACATTTGGTAGTGGTCACTTTCCTTTAGACAGGAAGAGACAGAAATGATCATCATTGTGTCTTTAGAGTCCAAATCCTGTCTACAATGTGAGTAGTCATAAGATTTACTACTCTTTTAGTTATAGATTACTGGTTGTATTTTCCTTTCCTTCCTAGATCCTTGGGATATTGAAAACACATCAATTTTCAGCATAAGCCATAGGAAAAGACGTAAGAACAATCAAAATTCTTGCTGTAACAAATATCTTTCTTTGCTACAAAAGCTTCAGTCAAATTTTTGGTTATATCCTTTAAAATAAAATGATAAATTTGTTGGCATTTTAGATGATTCACATTATACATTTTGAATTAGGTGAGCTGGGCTAATTGATGTTACTTGTAGGCCTCAAGAAGTTCAGTGTCACAAGTGCGGTACAAGTTTATTCTTCACTCACATAAAAGGATAAAGTGGTTCCCAGGGTGGAGGGGTGCTCACTGAGGGCCCAGCTGATGGAGGCTCTGACATCTTGAAAATGTTGCTTCCACCGTCCCCCTGGATAAGAAACAAATTGGAAGCAGAAGTATGTGCAGACAAGAGGAAAGGGTAAAGAATAGTGACCAAAGCGAGTGCCTTCCATGGCAAAGTTGTGTCCAGTCCTGGCCTTGGGGGTGGTCCCTGGAGCAACCTTGACCAGGAGGCCAGATGGAGCCATAGGGGGCCTGGTGGTAGGAATATTCCTACCTCTTCTACATAAGCTTCCCCTTTCCAGATTTCCTTTTAAAGAACTCCATGCTGTATAGGTCCTAGGACACAGGCTGAGACTGTAAAGGAATTTTATTTCTTTCTGCAGGAATCGACAGTAGTGACACTTCAGAACTGAGTAACGAAGATGAGCTTCAGGAAACGTCTAACTCAGTCCTAAGAAATGGGTCAGGTAAAGAAGATTACGATGCCAAGCCTTGGCCTGCAGAATGTCAGGAATGAAAAGACACTGTTTCCTGGTGCATTTTATTCTGAGACCTTGACTACCTTGTATCCAGTTAATCCTGGGAACTACTTTTCGGATTTTAGAAAATGGAAAGAGGCAGGAAATTAGTATAAATTCATGTTTAATAGAATAACTCATATTCACTAAATGTATATAATTTTATATTCCTATTTTAGCAGAAATAATCACCCAAATGATGGTCTCTTTTTAAACATTTACTGTCATGCCTGCTAACACTAAGATCCTAGATTTCTATAGTGATATACTGGTTGACATTAATGTCATTTGTAATCGTAAAAGCCTCAAAAGACAACTGGTCCTGCTGTGTAATTATAGACAGAAATAAAAGCTTCAGATCAACCATTCTCAAACTTTAGTATAGTTTGTGACAGATATTCATCACATTATAATTGGATTGTAACGTGATATTTTAAATTCCTTTGGCAAATAAGATCTTACTCTGCTATCACAAAATCTTTAAGACTTAGGAAGGTTAACTCTTGCTTCCCCATTTTAGGATCAGGAAATAGATGTACAAATGTATAAGGGTAAAAAAGGGTGACTATTTTATGTAACAGGCAGAAAGATAAGAGCTGTGTCCCATGATCAGAGCCCAAAGAGGAGATACGAGGGATCTGGCATATTCACAGGGGAATGTATCAGTGCCTGATGCAAGAAAACTTATTTAGCAACAATAATAAATACATATGTATATATATATGTGTGTGTGTGTGTGTGTGTGTGTGTGTGTGTGTGTGTGTGTGTATACATATACACACATATATACATATATATGTATAGGTATTGGTGGGTATATAACCACCAGTATTGGTGTGGATTTTGAAATATATATTCAGATTGAGAGGGAAAAAGCAAAAACCATAAAGAAACAGAGAGGGTAGGAATGGAACCAGTTGTATGATATACAGAACACCTAGAAGGATAATGCCAAAAAGGATGAACAGAGAAATAAAAAGGAACAGATATTAAGAGTATAACTGATGAAATGAGAGAAATCAGGGACAGCGAAGTTCACAGGTGGGCAGAAAATTGAAGAAAAGGAGGAGGAGGAGGTGTGGTTAGATTGAAAGAGACAGAGAAAATCTCTGTTGGATATGAGGTGTAGTCATTGGAGCAGGTGTATTTTTCTTCAGCCCATTTGAGCTTCAAACATAGATCAGCATGACCGCATCAAAGTCTGTTTCCTGGTCGCCATCTACAGTCTGCTGTTTCCTTATTTCCCTTCAATGTCCTGTGGATTCAAAGCTCTAAAAATAAATAGAGGAAGAGACTCAGAAGAGATGCCAATCTATTAGCATGTGATAGAAAAGCCAATTGTGATACTAGTTCTCAGTTATCTTTGTTTTACTGTCTGCACAGAGGAAAAGCTCTTCCTCCTTTACCTACCTCTCCCCCAAAACATTGCCATACACGCACACACCAATACACATACTCATATAGAGACAGGTCTGTGCACAGATTTGGACTGTTTTCAACAGGTTTGAAGGAGCCAAAAGAGAAAGAAGAGCTCAGCTTCTGGGTGGAGGGAGGTGACACTAAGTGGATAATGCAAGGAGAAATAATGGAAAAATTAGGCTGAAAAGATATCTGAGTAAGTTTCCTCAAATTAAAAGATATCTGAGTAAGTGTCAAGTTTTTCTAAGTGGACATGAGATCCAAATATCACGAGATTGGGAAGTTTTGTAGAGGAAGATGGATAATTTTCAAGATACCTCTAGGAAGTTTACCAGAAACATGATAATAAAGTCTGTGACTGATGGACAGTCCTGTGATGTAGAAAGCTCATAGAGAACTGGCAGAAGTAATAATAGTCAATAGTGTGGTCAGTGTCAAAAAAGCAGGCAGCTGGTGACAATGAAAGTGGTAAACTGTGAGATGTAGCCAAATATGGTTGAAGAAAATATAGATAAACACAAAGATTGTAATTTTTTTAAAGCCAAAAGATCAAGATAAGATTAAGAGAAACAAACTGAGGCAAAGAGAAAACAGAAAGTGATGTGACAATATAAAGAGGATTACTTCAACAGTAAAACTAGATCCAGAGACAGAAGCATAAAAAACTAGACGGAATGAGATACATACAGGAAGCAATCAATGGAGAGGTATAAAGATGAGGCACAGAGATAACTGCATAGATAAAGGGTTAAAAGATGAGAGAAAAATGGTAGAGAGAGAAAGGGGCAGTGTAAAATAAAGAAAGGAGAGAGATGGAGAAATTGTGGGATCTGAGATGACCATGAGACAAAAGCAACATTGGCACAAGGGGTGGTTCACACTAGCAGTGAGTTTTCAGGGTAAGGTGTCCCCAGGTAACAAAGTGGCTCCTGTAACTCACCCAGATTACAAGGTACCTCACCAAAGGGGTTTCGTGTACTCTTACGGTCTCAATCACCATCTACAATCTAATGGTTCCTAAACACACATTTCCAGCCCAGCTCTGCCTTCTAAGCTTCCAAACTCAATTATCCAAGTGTCAGAAAGGCCTCTGGCTAAGGTCATGAAGGTTCTAGACTTCTCCACTTAGATGTCTCTCAAACTCAACACTTTTAAAACTGAGCACATCATCTTTCCCCCTAAAGGAAGCATCTACTCCTCCAGTGTTCGCTATCTCTAAAACACTTATTAACTGACTCATTCTTTCAAGTTGAAATTCTCAGAGTCATCCGTGACACAGCCATCTCCTCAATTGATGTACCCCATCTGTCACCTAACTCTATCAATTATTCCTTTTATATGTCTCCACCCTGCCCATTTATTTCCATCTCCATGCCAGCACTCTCATCCATATCTATATCACTTCTCACTTGAACGAGGTCTACAGGCTCCTATTTGTCCACCTTCTCATGTTGTTCCCACCAAACACATTCTAAGTGATTTAGCTAAATTGATCTTTCAAAAATGCAATTATGTTCATGCTGCTTTCCTACATAATAGCCAAATATCATTTAATTTTCTTTAGGAATAAGTTAATTCTTCTTCATGTGATCTCCAAAGCTCCATACCTGAGGCTCCTGCTTCTTTCTCCATTCTCACCATTCCCTCTCATTCTCTCACTCTATGTTCAGACACACTAAACTCCTTTTGGTTACTTGTATTCGCTGAATCCAGACCTTTGCACATGCTTCTCCATCCATTTGGGGCTATCATCTTAGTCACCTTTCTCCCTAATCCGGTTAACTACTGTTTCCATGATACCTCCTCCAGAAGAGGTCCCTCATCTCAAACTCTGCAAGTTCCTCCTGCCTTCTGCATCCCCAGAGTATCCTGTACAATCTGTGTCCTCACATTCTCCATGTTTCAATGTATTCACTCATTAAGTGTCAGTTCCCTGGTTGCTCATAAGATTGACAAGCGTTAACTCTTCATGCACCATCATCACGCACCTCGGCACCTGGCACATGAAAGATGCTCAGCAAACTTGTTGAGTGAATAGAAAAAAAAGTCCACTCTCTGTATTCCAACATTTGGAATTTGGTAAAAATTAGTTTCTTATAGTATTTATATGAGAATATCTATAAAAATTATTTTAATAATTGAATTACGTATATATATATATACATATAAATGTAATAAATAATATTTCTGGAAAAGAATAATGTCACATAAAAGTAAGTACAAATGTATATAAAAACGTCATTAATGGATGGATGGGAAAAGCATATAAAGAAAAAATAGAAAAACAAAGATATATATTTTGGGCAAAGAGAAAAAGAGAAAAGGCAGATTAAAAGGAAGAGACAAGGGCAGTGAGGAGCAACGAAAGAGAAAGCGATCTCAGAGGCGAGTCACCCTGTGATGTAGGCGTCCGTGAAAGGTGGCTGCTCGGAAGGGAGGGGAGGGGTTCAGATGAAAATTCTTTACAAATCATAACTTAGGAACAGAGCTCCAAGGACCTGAGAAGTGTTCCCGTGTCATGTGTTTTTCAAAAAGTGTGTCTAGAAGCCAAGAAGCAAGGACTGAAAGTAGCCAAGCATTGACATGATGGGTGAGGACACCCAAGGTCAGGGTAGAGGTGGTTCAGCAGACATCACAGACCCTGGGGGAGCTGTGGTAGGTGATCGGTGTTCAGGGAGAACCCTTACCAGCTCACAACAGGGGGCGGGCCAGTTATGGAAGGTGAAGGTCACAGGGCCTGTGCTGCAGGATGTCAGGAGTCTGAAATCAGAGCTCCAGTTCCTGATGCACTTGACTCTAAACATACTTTGACAAGGAGTACATCCAGTCCATGTCAGAATCCCATTCCCCTCTTCGTTTGCTTGAACTGACCCACTGGGGAACTGCAGGGAGAAAAGAATTCTGTTTAACAGAACGGGTCCTGTCGATTATACATGGATGATGTCGTTGAAATACACTGGTAAAAATGGCAGTATCACGGAGCAAAGAAATAAAAGTGCTCTTCTGCTGGTAGATAATAGTGTCACTTTGTCACAATGTTGGAAAGGCCTCAAAAGACAAATAAATGGTCCTTTGCCCTGACAGGAATAAAAGACCTCAGACAACTATTCATAAACTCACCATATAGTTTTGAAGGATGCTCTCTAGCATGTTACTGATTTACACAGTGATTTCTCATTAGCTTTTGCAACTAAGATCTTATTTAATCTTCATAAGAAATTTAAAACCTGAATAGCATAACTGTTGTTATCCCTGGTTCATAAATGAGGAAACTGATGCACATAAGTAGTGAAGAGAGTTTTCAAAGTTTTACAGTTTTTTACAGTTTCAAAATTTTTACAGTTTCTGACCACCACCTGTTACTTTCTAGATACCAAGGATACTGGAAGCGATTCTACTTTGGGAAAACACAGTGAGAAAAGAAGTAAGAGTGCATAAGAATTTACTCAATTTTCATGTTACAAATCAACTATTTTTTAATGCTAAAGTTTATTATTATTTTCTATACCTTTAATAAGACAAAAAATTAATGCCTTTTAAAGTAACTTTTTTCAAAATGCTCATACCTTCACATTGCTTTTTATGCTGATTTTAAAATGTTTCTTATAAACACTGATATATATCTTTCCAGAATTTTTCTATGCATGTGTTAACACATTTTGCAATGTAGTTTTATTTATCTAAATAGGATAATTCTATGCGTACTTTCCCTCTTAAAATTATTATATCATACCTAGAAAATTAAAATATTTAACATTTTAAATTGAACTACAAAAAGTCTTTTTTAAGGGATGCTTTAACATGCACTATTTTCATTTTTAGTGTGGTTGAGTATTTTCCATTTGTTATTGGTCATTTGTTTTTCTTCTTCATAGAACTCTTTGTCATAGAATGCTCGGCCATGTTGTGGTGTTTGTATTTTTCTTACCATGCTGAATGAATATAGAAATCTTTATATGATATACATGTACATTAAATCTTGATTCTATATGTTCCTAACATTTTGTCCCATTTGTTGTTTTTCTTTTAGGTTTGTTAATGGAATATTTTGTCCTAGAGAAGTTATACATTTTTAGGAATCAAATTTGTTAGCTTTTTTCTCTCTAGTTCTTTGGTTTCCTATCATATTTACAACAGCTTCTAGCTGAAGATTTTAAAAATATTGTTCTATATTTGATTCTAGAATATTTGAAGTACCTTATCATTTTTAATATTTACATCCAAAACCCTGTGAGCTTTGCCTATTTGTGTATATGTGAGGTGAGAATTTTAAAAATATTCCTTACACTATTACATTATGATTTCAATCACCACTTCGATCACACAGTGTCTTTACTTGTCTATATATTAGTTTTTCTTTTATAAGAAAATTGCAGAAGAGAAAGGAGAGCTCAGAAGTAGCACCAGACTGACGATTCACTGGGGGTGAATTTTAAAATTAACTCAGGAAGATTCCCCCATTTCCTTCCCAAGTTCATTGGAAGCTCTAATTAGAAATGCATTGAAGTTGCAGATTAATTTGGGGAGAGCAAAGACTTATACCCATTTATTCACATCTTATTTAATGTTCTTCTACTAAGAATTTTCATACACCTTTAAAAAATTTATAGGCTGAAGCCATTTGTTTCTCTCTATGAATATCTTTTTTTCCCATTAAAAACTAGCTGGGATAAATTTAAGTGAGACAAGACTCTCAAAATCTTTATTTAAATAGGAAGTCTATGGTCATTTTATTATCCATTTGCATATGAGGAAATCAGAATGCCAAGGATCTTCTTCTGATTCAATATAAAATCTTACAAGCATCTATATAGTTTAAGGATCCAAATGTCACTTAAAATATTATGGCCAAGCCCCCAAATGATCAAGACAATCAATCAGAATTAAGTTTCTGAGGAAACTGTCTTCATAAGAAGTGGCAATAATTTCAAATGAGGGGCTTATTACAAGACCCCTTCAAATAACTCTTTCAAGGACAAGTTTATATTACAGAAAACAGAACAAATTGGTAATGGTTACAAACAGACACGTCTCCATATTTCACAAGACTTATCTTCTTATGAAATTTCTCAATACTGTCAAATCAATTCTTTATGTAGTTTTGTGGTACAGACTGCTCTCTCCTTCTACAGCTATGGTTTGAGAGGACTTTCCCTCCTCTTTCTGTAATTCTGTTAGTTATGAAGACTTACATTTTAAAAATCTGGTCTCTGGAATTTGATCAGTTAGCCTTGTAAGAAACGCAGGCCCATAGAGTTGGATTGTGTTGGCAGAAATAGAGAAAAAAGGACCTGGAAAGTATTTTAAAAACAGTAAAATAAGATGTATATAAATTTTTCTACTTTAGCCTCCCATCTTGTTGCTAAATCTGAATCAGCTTGTGATCTTTATCATTTTTTTTCAAATTTCCTTTCTTGCCTTCACCTAAATACATAATGTGAATGATTTGTTCAGTATTTACGTGAGGATGTTTACAATATCTTTTTTTTAAAACTATATATATATTTAATAAGCATTACTACTTATAGGCTAATTATTATTCCCAGTATCATTAAAATACTTTCTACAGTTTTTCTTTGATCGCCAAATACTGAGGACTCCTCTTTATACACGTTCTATTTACCAGACCTCATCCTTATGGGCCTCATCCCACTTCAATTTTCACGGCTCAATTTACCCATTTCACACTCTCAACACTTCTACAACTTCTCTTTCCTGGAAAATCAGACCACATCTATACTAATGACTGCTAAAACCCAGTCTTCCTTCATGGTACCCATTTTGGGTGAAGATATACAAACAGACTTCAAAACTGAGCATCATTACTGGTGTAGCATGGGAATTTGGCATCATAGAAGGAAAAACCAGATTTGGGATATCCCCCAAAACAGAGGTATAGAAGGCTTCAGCAGAGAGGCCAAGATTTTGAAAGACTTTGGCCAAGCTTGCGCTCATGCTGAAGACTGGGTAGAATTCTGTTGGCTGCAGATGAAGTTCCCATAGCTCGTCCTATAATGTGGCAGGATAATTCACAGCGACCCCTACTTCCAGAGAAGAAAGAAGTGAACGCAGAGCTTCCCTTTCTTAAAAACTCTGAGTTTCACCCAGAGGCAAAGAGTCAAGGGTCTCATTTGCAACATAGCCCAGGGTCCGGTCACAGCAATGGTTCCCAGTGACACATATACTTGTTGACACAGCCCCACAATCTAGCAACCTTAGGTGCTAAATGCAACGTGGGAACAGCCGTATTTTTCCACCATGATGAAACAGAAAAAGTACTAATTCCGCAAGGTTAGACCAGTGTCATACCCCAAACACTTGGAATGATTTCCTCCTCCATCTGTCCTTGCCCCAGGTTAAAGTTCCTAGCATTAAAGGAATTCCTTCCTCCTGCTGTGTAGCAGGTAAGAAGAGACTCTGCATTAGAAACAGTTAAGGTTCTGCATATTGATGCATCCAAGAATGTGTTGGATAGTAACTTAAATGAATAAATTAATTCTATCAGTTTGTGAAAAGTTTAATCCAAATATATGACTGTATACTTAAAGCCAAAAAAAGACATTAAAATAAAGGGAGGGATAAAGAAATGTCAGCAAACTACAGTTAGAAGGTCGGTAATTTTTCGTAGTCAGTTCTTTGTCATGGATAGTGATGTAGTAATCAATGTTGTTGGCTAATGAGGATTCTCTGTAATCTCATTGTGAGGGTGGGGCTGTCTCTACACCACAGGCTCCCAAGAGGACTGTACAGATTGACCATAGATGAGCGGCCCTGCTGACCTCACGGGTGAGGCAGGGGTAGGCAGCAGGTGTGGAGAGCAGTGTGCATGGGGAGGCAAACATCTTCCCAGGAGCCTGGGCATTAGACCTGAAGGGATCTGTCCCTAACAAGCTGGTTTCTCCAGTCAAGAGGATGAAGCTGGTGCAGCTTATCAGAGGGTGGCCTGATCATGGTCTTTCTGACTGAGAGGTCATTGGCTGCCTCTTGCCTCCTAACACCTGGCAAGCCTTGGCATCACTGTGATCAGGTGAGTAAGCTGGGAGAACTTGATGCACTCTCTTGTCTTCTGGAGCATCTCGGTCTCCTACTTGCTAATAGCTCCTTCCTGGTCATTTGTTGGTGATGTTGATGATAGTGTCGATAGTGGTGGTTCTATCGGTGGTGATGGTCCCTTCGTGGCTTCCTGATATCTACATGTTGGCATGTACCAGAGATTTCATCCCTAAGGATTTCATCCAGTCTGGTAGCTATAAATTCCATCAATATGTTAATGACTGCCGATTATACTTCACCTCCTTTGATCCCTCTATTGAACTGCCAAGTCATAAGTTCAACTTCTTACTCCAAACTTCCACTTGGAATCTCAAATTTGACACATGAAACAGATTCCTTTATTTCACTCCCAAACCTGTCATCCACCACCACTCACCCTTATCTCAGTAAATGGCACTAATTCTACTCAGTTGCTTGAGCCAAAAGTGTAGAAGATGTGTTTGATTCCTCCCTTTTTCCTAACCCCCACCCCACATTCATTCATCAAGTTTCAAAACTATATATATATATTTTTTTTTAAAAGAACCAAATAGAAATTCTGAGATTGAAAAGTATAATAACTGAAATAAAAAACAATGAAAAAAGTGGGTGAACTCTGAAAATAATTGTGTGTGTGCGTGTGTACACATATACAGCCAGTTCTCATTTTTCATGGTATATAGGTTTCATGAATCACCCCAAACACAAAAATAGCTAATCTTGTACCTTTGCTCCCAGGAGAAATACAGGATTTGGTTCCTGTGAGCCTCTGGTCACATTTTTGTAAACCAATAAATATATATCTTTGTTTTATGAGTGTTTCTGTTTAAAGACACCTAATTTAACATATATGTTGATTCATCAGTGTTGAACTCACAGCCGACAGCACTATAACTCATGCCTGATCGGAGCTTATCTAACACACAGATTTTCTCCATAAGGCACATCACAGTCTCAGGAACACTAGACAGCACTTCAGCACTAGGCTTGGGGGCCATTTTAAGCAGCAAAATCACCAACAGAAAACACAAAAATGAGAAAAACATGGAACTAAATAGTCGGCAAAAGGACACTTGTTTACAGAATAAGCTGAAACAAGGAGACAGAGCATTGCCTTGTTCAACCTCATCTGGGAACAGGTACGGCTGGCAACTCAGATTTTTCACTGCTCTGAGCCTCACCATGAATGACCATGAAAGTGCCCTGAGTACTGATTTGGGAGTTGCAAATAAACTTTAGGGAGTGGGTGACTTCACAAATATGGAATCTGTGAATAATGAAAATTGGCTGTATGTATACATATTTTCATTCTTTCTAGAATTAGTTTTTTAAATTAAATAATACATCTGTTCTCATAGGCAACATTTTATTATTGTTGTTTGCCAGATAGCCTGCAATTTGGATTTATATTTAGTCTTTGACCCAAGAGTTACTTAAGAGAGAGTGGGAGAAAATGTACATTCTCTATTTCTGTTTTCTGGGTATGGAGTTGAATATGTATCAGTAATATCAACCCTGTTAAAACATATTATTTGGGTCTTTCATAGCCTCCTCATTTTGTCCACTTGATCACCTGTGGACTGAGCGACATAACAATAAAATTGTCTACTAGTAGAGTGTTTTTACCTCTCATGGTATTTCCTGTATTTTCTACTTGCTTAAAACTTTTTGGCCTGAATCACACTTTCTTTGAAATTCAGATCATGACTCCCTGGTTTCTTTTTGTTGATGTATGCTGAATATACCTTTGTCTATACATTTATTTTCATTTTTTAAAAAATTTTTATTTTATCTAATTAATTTATTTTTGTCTGCACTGGGTCTTTGTTGCTGTGCTCAGGCTTTCTCTAGCTGTGGTGAGGAGGGGCTGCTCTTCGCTGGGATGCGTGGGCTTCTCATTGCAGTGGCTTCTCTTGTTGCAGAGCATGGGCTCTAGGCGCAGGCTCAGGAGTTGTGGTGCACTGGGCTAGGTGCTCCGCGGCATGTGGGATCTTCCCGGACCAGGGCTCGAACCCATGTCCCCTGCATTGGCAGGCGGATTCTTAACCACTGTGCCACCAAGGAAACCCTATACATTTATTTTCAACATTTAAAACTATGTTTTTACTTGAGTCTTTTGTATATGGTTAAAAGTTGGGGTTTACTATGTAATTTAATCTCAAAATATTTTATTTAAATAAGTGAGTTAAATCCATCTATTTTTATTTTTAGGACCAAAGTGTTTGAACTTGTTCCTGTCATATTAATTTATATTGTTGATTCATCTTGTTCTAGTGTCTTAGATATTAAAAATGTCAACACTCTGCATTCTGTCTTCAATGCATTTATGTGCATGTATGTACTTGTGATACTTAGGAAGGTTTGCATTTCTGTGGTGGTGGTTACAGCTGGGCATATGACTGCTTAGCTGAGACTAACCCTCCCAGCTTTCCCTGTCCTGCCAAGCGACTATGGCATCTGAGTAGAAAAAATGTGAGCCTCTTTTGGGTCTTTCCCTTAAAAGAAATGAATGGTTGAGCCCCTGCTCATTTCCCATATTTCCATTGGCTAGGAGTATATACTTCTGATATTTACAAAGGTTTGTACTTTTGTTATAGTGATTACTCTTAGAATTACCTTTATATGATACCTTTGGTCCTCTCTTTAGACAGAACCCATTAATTTCCCACCCAGGAGATTTATAAAATTAGTGTATGTCCTATTTCTCTTTCCCCTCTCACCCAATTTAGGCCACGATGTTCCCTTTATTTTTACCTTTTAGCTATTAAATGTGTTTTATATTTATCCTTTATTTATCCAAATAATACCCTTTGACTCCTAGCTGTAGAACAAACTATGACCTTGCCTTACCACCCATATTTCTCCCTTCCTCCCAATTTTTTAAAATATTATATCATTTCTATATTGTAAGGGCATATACATTTATGCCCTGGTCTGTCACCTCATCTCCATTTTTATTTTAATCCTTTTGCCAAAATTTTTCCAGTCCTGTCTTGGTTTGCTGAAGTGGATCCTCTAGTAGTCTTCTCAAAGGAACAAGTACTCATAGGAACAGTATTTCCAGAATTTCCCTATTCAAAAGTATTTGTTTTTATTATTTATACCTGAAAATAATTTGCTCACTCTTTACTTCTAGAAGTGTCTTGTACTTCTTGTACTTTTTTTCTGTGGCATTAAATGTTGCTATGGGAAATTCTATAGCCAACGAGATCCCTCTCCCTTGAAAATGACTTGGTTGTTTTGCCCAGGCTGCCCATTCAATTCTTTAAAGTACGGTAACTTTGCTGGAATATATTTCAGGGTTGACTGAAGTCAATTTTCTCTGCTACAGAGTGAAAACACAAGTACTTATGATATGTATATTCATTTTTTTTATAATTTCAGAAAACTTTTTCTTGAACTTATCTTCAATTATTTCTTCTGTTATTTTGGTTTTCTTCTTCAAGAATTCAAATGATTTGTTTACTGCCTTTTCTTGACAGGGATATCACCCACATATTTCTTTTAAAGGAAAGACCCAGAGTCTTCTGCTCGCATCCTATTGGAGAACCCTTAGTCACATGGCCAGAGCTAGCTGTGAGGTGAGGCTAAGAAATATAATCTCTAGACAGGCAGCCAAGGGTCTGGCTGTAACTCTATCCCTATGGAAGAAAAGAAAGGATGATTATGGGTGACAAATAGCAATCTGCTTACTTGTTCTCCATGTTTTCATCCAAAGTCACTGATTTCCTCAAATAAAGAGGAAAATTCAGACTCTCCATTGGTTCAAACCCAGCCTTGTTGTCACCTGAGGCCCTTTGGCAATAAAAGGAACTGGAAATTGGATGCAACACAGAGCTTTGTGGCCAGAGACAAGCCAGCCCTGAGTGAGAAATAAGAGAGAAAGCGTTAGAAAAGTTTGCTGTAACTGATGAACACAGCTCTAAACCAAATGAGGAGAAACAGACAAGAGAGAACATAATCAATTAAGCAGAAGCCAGACTCCTGGTATCACATCAGATCTAAACACAGTTATTTAAACCAAACTAATAGCACATACCACACCGTGTTGGTGCAGTAGAGATAAGTGAACCTCCATTCTCTGAATTAAGTTCTGTAATTTTCATTTCTTTCTCATTCCTTGTTTTCTTCCTCTTCTTCATCTGTCTTCTTTTTCCCACCCCTCTCCCATTCTACTAATGTTTTTCTTGTATACTTTATTTCTTTTGTTCATTCTTTTACATCACATCATATAAAATACTGCTGTTGGGTTTATACAGCACTGTAGAGGTGGCAAGATTTTCCTTCTGGAGTTGAAACATATTCAGATATATTTTGTTTCCATTTCTTCTGATTATTTCTAACACCATATATATATTTAAATATATTATTATTATATATTAAATATATTTTAGAATATAAATAAGTGTAAATAAATATATACTTATATTTTTAGCATCTCTATCATTTTTTTCTCCATACTTATCTTTATCATCTTGTTTATTTCCCAGGTTATATTTACCCAAGTCTAAGACTTTTGTTCTCTGAGTTTTTGTGAAATCTCACTGCCATACTTGATTTATTATAGTACTTGGCATGGGTAGTCTAAGCACAGTTTGTTCTTTCTCCTACTTACTTCCTTGTCAAACCTGTTCTCTCAAATAGTTCTTTCTGTGCCCCAGGATGAAATCTTAGATAAGCCCCAGAGTTGTGCTAATCCTTTTCAGCAGCAGTGATATTCTCATTCAGTATTTAAAAGACTGAGCTGATATAATATTAAAACTGTAAAATTTGTAGTGAGCAAGTTGGATAAGGCCAGCCTCTTCTTTCATCCACACTTCCTCTCTAACACCATTCAGTATGTGTTGCTTTTAGCTAATTCAAACTGAGGAGGAAGGAAAGAAGGAAGTGGTAAGGAGCAGGAATGGCCCTCTTACAATAGATCCTTCATGTCTCCCAGAAATGGCAGATGCATGAGCCACATTTGTGGGTTCTTCAGATATTCACTCTCTTTAGGGAGAATTTCTCAACTGAAGTTCCCCTGATGCAGGAAATCTAACTGATGCCTTACCACTTCCTTCTTAGTCTCCCAGCTTCTAGGAGGTCCACACCCCTCCTGGGGTCACCTCTTTCATCCAAATGATCCTCCTGATACAGTGTCTCTCAAGAACTAACTGAGCCCCTCCCTTCCCCAGGGAGGCTCGTGAGAACCATGTCTCTTCATGGTCCTACGACCAGTGGATGTGGGGGTTGGCTCCCAACGCAGTCACCCTCTCTAGACTTTCCAGGCTTGAGTCTTTAAACATCTCTGCCTCCCTCAAGCTCTTAGAGACACAGATTAATCACCTTGAGACTGAAGGCTTCTCACTTGCCTTGAGGGGAGGGGAACACTTAACTTCTATAGCAAGCCTCTGGTGTCAATAAACAGTATTTGGATAGGAAACCCAAGAACAACCACTCTACTTCCTGTGGGGTATTTGAGTGAGAAATTTCACAAAGAACAATAATTAGCAGGTCTTAAACCCCAAATCTCCCAGTAAGGAGAACTCTGGTAAGCTGAACTAGACTACTTTTGTATCTTTAATTTATTTGGCCTCAACAGGTTTGATGAAAGGTGAATCAAACAGTGCCAGAGAAAGATAGAGAGGGAAAGCAAATAATTTTTGTTTGTCTAAGATGTCTATGGTTGAACAGGGCCAAATTGTAGTCCAGGCATTGAAAGAAAGAGAAAGAAAGAAAGAAAGAAAGAAAGAGAGAGAGAAAGAAAGAAAAGAAAGAAAGAGAGAGAGAGAGAAAGAAAGGAAGGAAGGAAGGAAGGAAGGAAGGAAAGAAAGAAAGAAAGAAAGAAAGAAAGGAAGGAAGAAAGAAAGGAAGAAAGAAAGAAAGAAGATAGAAAGAAGAAAGGGAGAAAAGGGGGAGGAAGGAAGGAAAGAAGGAAAAACAAAGAAGAGGAGAAGAGAGGAAAGGAAAGGAAAGGAAAGGGGAAAGGAAATGTGTGCACTTTATGGCCCTGCTTTGGAGATCAACACGTTTGAACATGGCACTCAGGAGATTCACCTGCGCAAACCCCACCATCTTTCCACCCACACCTCCTAAATCTGAGAGCATATTCCCCTGACATATGGTTTCAATCAACCCTTTTTTGATATCTCTAACCCTAAGGTTTTCTAGGACTTGAAGTTCTATTTCTACAAATTCCCCTTGGGCAATATTTTCTTGGTTAGTTCTTTAAATCCTATTTTTTTGTCCAAACCCATGTGAACAAGGTCTTTGGTCACTTTCATGATATTTTCAGCCTAAAAGCCTTCATTCAGGGCTAAGATGATGGCCTATATTTTATCTGTGTAGCTCACCATCACATCTCCCCAGACAATCCAAAGTCTTGCATAACTGCCATTGATTCTGCCTCTCAACCAAAGGAAATCTGCATTGCCTCACTTAATTTTTTAATTTCAGGATGCTTCAGTTTCTTCATTGGTAATGGGGATAGTAAAAATCCCTAAAATAAAGTAGTAGAAGTAAGGGTCTTATGTTCATGTCTAGCATATAATAAGCACTTAACAACTGTTAGCTCTCATTATTATTATTCTCACAGTGTTCCTTGAGATATAAGGAATAAAACTCTATCTTAAATTCTTTTTTATTAATGTGGATATAAATGAATTTTTATTAATGTGAGGGCAAATAAAATGAAATCTAGGATGAACCCAGGTTAACCATCAAAGGCTTAGTAGGTGCAAGGCTATGGGTTATATATTTTTTCTTTATGCAGTAAGCTTTTGAAAATTTAAAGTAAAATGGAATTTTTGAAAAGCACTATTATATACCATGCAACTTTTCAGCAGCATCTGTTTTATAATTTTCTATTTTCTCAGAAAGAGGGGCAGACATAGAATTGAAATTCTGAGTAACAGAGCCCCAAAGAAAAGAGGCAAACCAAGAAGAAATAAATACATATATAAATTTTACTAACTAAACATCTAAATTCTCATGCTTTAGTCTATGCTTTTGTTAATAGACCTGTTTCTCTATTTACTTTCTGTAACTACTAACCATTGGGAAATATATCAGATTTATTCAACTTCTAAAACATGACAGGGAGAGAAATATGATATCTCAAACAAGCAACATGGTGATGAATCCACAACCAAAACCCAGGACCCAACGGCCACTGAAGTGCTGCCTCTGATGAACTGGTAACTTTTGAGGCTGGAAATAGTTGTAGCCATAAAACACTGTGTAACTCACAAGTGACAAAGATGTCCTGCCTCATGTCCCACCACCCTGAGGTAGTCCTGTGGACTTGGGTCTGTCACTTCACCTCTTCTGCCTCAGTTTACTCCTCTGTAAAGTGAAATGATAATAAAGAGACTGACTGCTCACCAAGGCCCATCCCAGCTTCATATACAGTTTCACATTCTGTAGATCTACCACTGGACTCTGTAAGGACCATGGGCAGCTCTCTCATCGGCATCAAGAACAGGGAGCCCAAGGAGTGTCTTTAATGGATTCCCCAAATCTTTAATGGATTCCTAACATCGCTGGCTGGAAGGGCAGGAACAGCAGCTAATCTTAAGACTCCTTTCTGTGGAGTCAGACTCTCAGTTCCCCGCCCCCCACCACCACACCCTCTCATGTAGAGGTAGACCCTCCTTCCGCCCTGAGCAATTTTCAGAAGACAGTAGAACTCCCCTGAGCTTCCCTTCCAGCGAGGAGAAAGCTGCTGTAAAGGAGAAGTGAGGCAAGCAAATAAGACAGACCCCATCTCCTGCTAGGCTGCCCCATTGTGATCCTGCTCACAGCTCAGCTAGTCAATGGATCATATCTACAAATTTGTCAAATTATAGACAAATTACAATCTAAAACTCTTTGTCTGGAAAAAAATTTGGCTAGAAGTTTCCCACTAGAACAGCAGAAGCAATATATTTTACCACCTCTCAGTAGTGAGTATGGCCAACTTGCTTGGGAATGAAGACATTGGATGGCCCTTCTGGAAGGTTAGCACCCTTGCAGTAGCTACCTCGTTGCCCTATGTGGTTCTTTTGGGAAGAGTATCTCTCAAAAATACTCAGTTCAACTCCCATCCACAGGGCCCCCCACCAGGCCAAGGGAATCATGCTTCTTCATTGATTCTCTTGCTGGCTCCTGGCTCAGCCCTTCTCCCACCACAGAACACTCTAGCCATGACGTTCACCTTTATATTGGTAAGGATGAGTCTGATAATCTCTCCTTCCCTGATGTCCCAAGGACTGAGACCCATCTCCTGTGTGGATCCTTTAACATATTTTGTCTTGGCTTGAGGGGAGGTGTCTGACGATTCTCTTGAAAGAAATGTAGCCTCTTTCACAAGACCTGGAGGTGGGGAAGGCCTGTTCCGGCAGAACCAACCTCACTATCCCTTACCATGGTCTGTGCAACAGGGCTAGACTAGCACTTGCTTTAGGATCTAGGCATACTGGGCTCCTATTCTATTGTTCTTAAACACTGAGGACTCTCTGATACTCTGAGGCAACCAAAAGATCACCTAAACATCCTGATATACTTTTTTGCCCATAAAGATTAGTTCCAACCATTAAGAAAATTATTTTTAAATGACTTTTAATTTTTCTGACCACATTATTATTTGTAAGAGTTAATGTAGGGTTTTAGTATAGCATTAGTAGTTGTTTATTAAGATGGTAGACCCAAGAATAATTAAATCCTACTTTGTCCAGGCATTTTACTTTCTGGATCTAAGATAGTAAAGTGCTGGAGCTCGCTAACACACAAATAACCCCTGTAAAGTTTAGCAGCACTTTGTTCATATGATCTGGTCTCCAGACCAAATTTCTGAGAACTGAGCTGGAGTACAACGAGTTTCTGTTTGTTTGCCATGAAGTTGTTTGCCCTCAACAGGCTTTGATGAAATAGAAGTCTAACTCACCAACTAGTCCCAGAAATATTTAAACAGAGAGAAACTGAGAGCAAGAGAATGCATGTTTGCCAATAAGGACTACTGTTGGACAGACTCAAGTTATAGTTAGATCTGGGGTTTCAATTTCATCACCGCATGGGAGAGGAGAGCAAGGAGAAAGCCAAGAGAACACAAGTGTCTTCTTGTGGGACAGTGGGCCTTGATTCTTGCAAGAAAAGAGAGAGAGAATCAGAACTGGCCTTTTCCCACTTCAGCATCATTAGTGACAGGAGAGCACTGTTTCACCAAGACCCACACCTGTGTGGATAACCTTTTATACCTGGCAACTACTAACTACCATATTTGGTACCGTAATGTTCTTTGAAACCAATCCATCTAGAGCAATTTTTAAAGAAAGCTTCATCTACTTTCAGGTCTACATTTTCCCCCATTCACTTGTTCCTCTTAAGTCTTCAAGATCATAGCCATGCTTATGATTCTCTTATACAGGTTTAGTAATCTCTCCTCAGTGTACCTCCCTAATACCTTGATAAACTTCCTAAGGATAACATTTTGTAAGGTAGAACATGTTGATCTTGGGGTGTGATTTCTCTTGGGATGAAAATCATTAATAAATATCTCATGGGGCCATTTTTATTTTGGTGAGTTTTTTTTTTTTTTAACTTGAGTAATTGTTATGGCAAAGTCCCTGAATACGAGATAACATCATCAACCTGAAGGCTTTTTGTGTTTGGTTGAAGGAAATATTCCTTTCCAGCCTCATCTGGTCATAATCTGCTTAAAGGAAAGATTAGTCATGATTGACTTTCTGGAGGGGATTTTCTCCTGGGACTTGCATTACCCAAATTAGCACCCCAGGATTCCAGCCATGGGAACAGAATGATGGGCACAGACCTTTAGCAAGAAAGCATCCCTGACTTCAACATTCAGACACATTTGAATGATGGCAGACCTGAACATGAACATGGACATGATTAATCTTTTTGGACAAAATCAACAATTAAATCAGATACTACATTTTTCTGAAACATCTCTTAAGTCAACCTTTTGTGCCATCTCTAACCCTACAACTTTTGGAACTTGGGCATCAATTTTATAAGCTCCCCTTCATTGAGCCATTGGGCTAGATTTTAAGTCCTTGCTCATTTTTGCAACCATTTTTGATACAAAAATCTTTCAAGTTTAGGTTTGCAGCAGCTATCTGACCTATAGAGTTGAGCATGAAGTCCCCCTTGAGACCTAATATTACTGCCTTTTATCTCTGCCTCTTTAGCAAAGTAAATCTTCAATGCTTTTAGTTAATTTGCATTTATATCTGTGCATATCAATTTCCTCATCTGTAAGATAAGGATAGTATTAGTCCCTGTTTGACTAAGTCCCTAATTTGACTAAATTTGCTCTAAGGATAAAGTAAATTAATAGAGGTAAGGCCTAAGGATAGTTCCTGGCACACAACAAGGACTCAAAAGATGTACAACTTCATTACTCTTCTCACCTTGCTGCTCTGTTGCTTGGGAAACACATAAAACACGGTTTCAGTTTTATTTGGAACGACTTGGAGTAAAAGAAATATAGGATATACCTCAGTTAAACATCATCTTTGTAACTAACTAAGTCTAGACCAGGGTTCCGCAAACTATGGCCCACAGGGCAAATTCAACCCATGAATTGTTTTGTAAATAAATTTTTATCAGAACGCAGCCACAGTCATATCTTTCCATTTATGAATTGTCTATGGATGCTTTTACAATAAAACAGTAGAGTTGAGTAGTCACAAAGGAGACTGTGGTCCACAATAACTTAAATATTTACTATCTGGCCCTTTACAGAAAAAGTTCCTAATTTCTGATCTAAGCATTTGCTATTTTTCTTGAAGTACTAGGTAAACTCCTAAAAAGTGACATTTGAATGGTATTTTTGCAAAACACTACTATTTGCAATGCAATGTTATAAAAAGAGACATTTATGTTATTTTTCTACTTCCTCAGGGAGAAAAACAGTCAACACTGGGCCTTTGAAAAGAGGCAGACAAAGAGGTAAAAATAAGTGATTAATGCAGTTTTAATAATTAAACATCTAAATTTTTATTTTATAATCCATGTTTTTAGTGATCAATAAATTTTCTTAATTGGCTTACAGAGCCGATAGCAAACGTTAGGATAGTCCTTGGTCTTGGTCAATTTCGACCACATGACAGGATGGTGATAACACCCGCTCCGTTGATTAGTCAGTCGATCTGTGAGAGACCCCCAGGCCTCCTTGGGCCTGTGCAGGGCTCCTCTCACTGCACTGATAACTTTTGAGGAGGGAAATATAAAGAAAAATGTATAAAAGGTATGACTCACATGATATTTCTCTCACCCTTCTCTTGCCCACATAGAGAGCCATAGGCTCCCCACCAAGGGGGACTCTGGGTGGTAACACAAGACCTATGTCCTAATTCCTAAAATTCCTTTGACTGTGTAACTTTGGCTTGTCAACTGTTCTCTCTTGCTTCAATTTCCTCCTCTGTAAATTGGTGGGTGGCAGGTGAATTAGACCAAATGGCCCCCTACACCCACCCCAGCTCTAATAGAACTGACTCTGGAAGGACTGTTGACAGCCTACCCTCCCCATCCAGAGAGAAGCCCCCAGACCTGTCTTTAAAGGATCCTCCTCAATGTTGGCCAGAAGGGCAAAAGAAGGTGCTCCTGATACTGACATTCTTTCTAAGACTTTCAACAACTGCTTCAGAGGAATTAGATGCCAGCACCCTCACCCAAGGATGTACAGAAACCCTCTCCCTGAGCAATTTGCAGTTTCTTCTAGAGCAAATTACCTTCTAGTCACAGAGAAAGCTCACATGAAAGAGAAGTGAAACAGAGAGCAAGGTGGGAAGACAGACATTGCCCCTGCTGGGGGTCCCATTGCAATCCTGCTTTTTTCCCCAGGTGAGCCCTCAAATGGGGAGAAAAAATTAAAAGTTGAGGGTTTTTTCTCCATCTGTATGACTTCAAAGCAATAATATGACTATAAATCTTCCTTCAAAACAGCAGGAGGAAAATTATCATGCAATAGGTAGTTGGGACCAGCAAGCTTGGGAATCAGATCCTTCCACAAGAGGTTTGTATATAGGATTTTAGACGATGGTGGTGGAGGGTGATGTTATCTTTATGTACCTAACCTGCTTAGAAATGTACCTGATTCATGGGGCAAATCCTTCCATTACATTTTAACTTATAAAGAAGTATCTCAAGATGGGTGAGGAGAGACGGTACACAGCTTTAGAGCAAGATGGAATGAAGAAACCAATGCTTCCTTGCAGGTCCAAGAATTCCCAAAGAAACATATACAGATTTTCAGCTTCCTGAACTTCCTGTGACTTGTGGTGAGGCGAAGGGGATTTTATACAAGGAGAAAATGAAAAAAGGTGGGCTTCGTGGTCTTCTACACTTTTCAACTGGAAAACTCCCATGTGAATAATATACAGGGGGTAGACACCTGTATTGGGGGTCTCTAGGTTTGGTGACTGACTAGGAGGACTGAAAGGACTCAGCATATAGTTGAACTCATGGCTGTGATTTATTAAATTGAAAGGATACAAAGCAAAATCAGCAAAGGGAAAAGGCACATGGTACAGGTGTCAGTTTCCAAGAGTCCTCTCCCAGTTGGGTCACCAGGACACACTTAATTCACCAGCAATGAATTGTAACAACACATGTGAAATGTTGTCTGCCAGGGAAGCTGCCCTGAGTCTAAGAGTCCAGGGTTTTTATCAGGGGTTAGTTACATAAGTACCCTCTGCCTAGCACATGCCAAAACTCCAAACTCCCAGAAGGAAGGCAGGTGTTCACATAAACCATACTGTTTGTATAAATAGTTAAGGCACAGTGAGCTACCCTTAAGTTCTGGGAGTGGTGAGACCCCTCCCCAAATCCAAGTTCCCAGATACCAGCCAAGCGCCAACATTGCAAGCAGACTTTCTAAAGAAAGCAGCCTCAGTTCTGCTCTGTTAGCTCTTTTTCCACACAGCATCCCAGATAGGCTGGAGGAAAGATGGCATTCCCACTCTTTTAAAATTAATAAACATTAGCCTACCAGGCCATCTCCGCTTTCCCCCATGGAAAAGGTCTACAGGTGCCCATCCAGCACCCAATACAGGGGCAAGTGCTTCAATAACAGGATGGAAGATGTACACATTTGAGAAATGCAACAGCAACCTTCACAGCCACATTCCCTATAACATCTGTATGGCCTTGTGCTAACTGGGAGAAGCACAAGATTTAGACTCAGAAGACCTGGATTCGAGTTTCAGCTGTACCAAGAGTGTCTATTTTGTATGGGCCAAGTTACTAAGTCTCTGTCATCCTGAACTGTCCTCTACAAAATGAAAATAATAATAAAACCTTCCTCACCGTATTATTATGAGAAAAAACAAGATAACAGATAGAAAAGTTTGCAAATTACAACTGTTAAAGTACAGTACAAATGTTCATCTACCATAATTGATTCCCTCCTCCCAAAATATGGTTCTTTAGGTACCAAGAAATATAAATGTTTTCCCAATGATTACATAGCATATATATAATTTAATTTTTCCCACTTGATAACATTTCTACAATTGCTTTTAACATAAAATAGCTATGAGTCCAAAATATGAGCAATAATTGATTGCCATTTGCTGGCTGATCAACTATTGTATAGGACAAGGCAGACATGGCTGTGGTGACAGTTGACACACGGCCCCATGTGTGACCTCATCTGCTGCCTCAGATACTCAGCCTGGCTCTATCCCGGGTCTCAGAGAAGAGAAGGGAAAGAATCTTGCCTATTCTTTAGAGTCATCCATTGTTTTCTCTTTTGAATATAGTGAAATATTTTTTTAAAGTAAATGTTGGTAGTAATTACTGTCCTTCTCATTGCATGAGGGTCAGAGTATGCACACAGGGCAGGAAGTCTGCTCCTGCCCTCACCTTTCGGACTGTTGTGGAGCCCCAGAGAGGGGACTCAGCTATCCTGCTGCAGATTATGAACCCAAAACGAGTAGCCCAGATTCACGTGGAGGGAGGTCAAGTTCTGGGGTTTTCACAGTTGGGGGCACACCCTGGCCACAAAGGGAGCTCAGCTTGTCTTGGTCTCACAGGCACCTCGGAGAAGTGTATACAGAATGCATATGGAAAGTGGTTCACCCTCAGGGAATTTGAAATTGAAGGAAACCGCAAAGCATCCAAGAACTGGAAGCTGAGTGTGCGCTGCGGTGGAAGGCCCCTGAAAACCTTGATTCAGGTATTCTAATGACAAAGCGCTACAATCAAGGATTTAGTGCCACAAGTCATCAACTTCAAGCTTTAGCAGAATTTCCAGAAAACCATCATGACTCCCCTTGCCCAGGTCGCAATGCGTATATTATCACTAACATTCCATGTGGGTGTTATATTTGCTGGCTTACATTACAGCTTAATCCTCCAAGTGCATAAACTCTTACACTTTAATTTTTTTTAAATTTTTATACAATTTTTAAAGGCTACTTTCCACTTACAGTTATTACAAAACATTGGTTGTATGTTGTACAATACATCCTTGAGCCTATCCTACACCCAATAGTTTATACCTCTCACTCCCCCACCTCTATGTTGCCTCTCCCCCCCACCCCACTGGTAACCACTAGTTTGTTCTCTATGAGTCAGCTTCTTTTATGTTATATTCACTAGTTTGTTATATTTTTTAGATTCCACATATAAGTGATATCATACAATATTTGTCTTTCTCCATCTGACTTATTTCACTTAATGTAATGCCCTCCATGTCCATCCATGTTGCTGCAAATGACAAAATTTTGTTCTTTTTTATGGCTGAATAGTATTCAAACTCTTACATTGTTGAAGGTAGGACAGTAAATTGTGGCCTTGGCACTGCCACTAATAATTGCCACTGTGTAGTTTGGTCACAGGAAAGTAAACTAAATTTGGCGGGGGAGGGTCTTAGACTTTTGGTGGGGGGCAATGTTGAAAGTAACAATAATAGAACTATGTATCTGAAAATAATACATCAGAATGAGTGTTTTCTGGATAGCCATCTGAAATTCATTCTTGAAAAATAATATTTTTTAATGAATTTTAAAATATCTCTGGTCCTCATCTCGGCCCACTGATGTGGACAAAACGGGCCAGGTCTCTGTCACAGATGAACCCATGCCTTCTGATGCTTTCTGTCACATGCCCCAGACGGTCCTTCCTTGTGCCACTCTAATGATGAGCAAATAGTTATTGAATACATCTAAAGCCACAGGGACTGTAAGGTGTGGCCCCCAGCCCCCAACCAGGAGGAAGGCTGCACATTTATAAACACAGGATTGCACAGCTCATAGATGCCATAATGAGATTCTCTGGCAGGAGGAGATGCAGAAGCTCAGGAGAGGGAAGTTCATTTCTGTCTTTGAGGTTGAGGACAGTTTCATGGAACAGTTTGCACGGAGCTGGGTCTTAAAAGAAGAATAGTTCTGACAAGCAAAAATGTCATAATGAGGAATTCTACATAGAAAGGATGGCATGAAAATCCTCCCCATGACTGTCAAGAAGTTGTGGGTTATAAGTCTCAATACATGAGCTGGGCTGATTGTGGAGGTCCTGCGGCCCCAGAAAGGAGGCTGAACCCTTCATTTAATCATGGGGGAATCGCGGAAGGTTTGGGTTAGGGACTGACAAAGTTGAAAGAGTGTTTTAGAGGTATGAATCTGATCAAGGAATGCAAGATGGATTAGAGGGTAGAGTGCTTTAACCCATGGAGACCTCAAATGATCTTCACCACCTTTCTGCCTGATCCACCCCACTCAACCTGCAAGGCCCAGCTCAAACAGCACACTCTCTGCTGAAGTCCTTTAAAATTCACTGAATTTGTTTCCTATTGCTGCTATAACAAATTCCCACAAACTTGGTGCCTTGAAACAATGTAAATCTATTATCTTACAGTTCTAGAGACCAGAAGTATGAAATCAGTTTCACTGGACTCAAGTCAAGGTGTCGGCAGGGCTGGTTCCTTCTGGAGCCTTCCAGGGAGAACGTGTTCCTCCCCTTTTTCAGCTTCTGGAAGCAGCCTTCATTTCCTGGCTCGTGGCCCCTTCCTCACATCACTCCAACCTCTTCTCCTGTCAACACATCTCCTACTACTCACTCTGATTCTCCTACCCCCTCTTGTATGGACCCTTGTGATTACATTGGCCCTACCCAGATAATCAGAATCATCTTCCATTTCAAGCTCCTTCATTTAATTACATTAATAAAGTTCTTTTTACCATGTAAGTTGACACATTCATGGGTCTGGGGATTAGAACAAATTCATGGGTCGGGGGGGGCATTATTTAGCCTACTATACTCAGCCATCTCCGGATCCCAAAATACTCCATGAGGGCACAGTTTACACTTTATCGTCCTTACCCCACTATATGCCAGGTTTTCCCACTTGTCTCCCCAAAGGCCTGGATACCTTTGTGTGTCCAAGGCCACTGATGGGGCCTGCCAGCTGTCAATCACTCACCAGGTGTGTGCCAATGGAGCTATAGTATGCAAGGTATAAAGATAAAAGCTAGAGGGGTACTGGGAGAATGGAAAGGGAGTGGTGGGTATAGAAGTGGTTTTAAAGGAAAATCTGGCAAAACTTTATAAGGAGAGCAAGAGAGAGGATGCAGTTTTTAAAGCTGACTTTAAAGCTGAGTCTGGATAACAGAGAGCACCATGTTACAGACTTGGAGAGGGAGGTTATTTTCCATGAAGACCCCTTGAGTTTGTGTTGACAATGGGACATGAGTGGAAGGTAGTGGAATTACTGATCTCACAAAGTAGAGACAAGGACCCTTCACAGCATGAATCTCATTTTTCTTTCAGAGAGAATTTCTACCAAACCCGCCAAGAAAAATAAAAAAGGTAATTATCACATGACCTTCTGGCCATGTCTCATCTACCATATTGTTGATTTTCCATCTCTCTGGCTTTATTTTATAGTTTCTAAATTAACCAATTATGTTGAAATTTGATTTTATAATATGGTGCTTTTACACTTGCTACTTCCAAACATTTCAGTGTGTGAGGCCAGGATTTCTTTGAGCATTAAAATATTTTGAGATAGAGGTGCAGGGGTAATCCTTAAAAATAGATAATGAGGCAGAACTGACCTTGTACATTTGTTTTAGAAAAATATGTGAATGGCATACAGTAAGTCCCCAACGTATGAACCTTCAAGTTGCGAGCTTTCAAAAATGCGAACGTGCGTTCTCATGTCCAATCACGTAAGTTAGTTCCCATGTCTGGTGTACATTGTCACGTGCGTGCATCCTCTACAAGTGGTTGTGCTTTTGTGTACTTTATGGTACAGTACTGTATAGAGTACAGTAGTACAGTGTCTTTATTTCAAGCTCAGGATGTCTGAAAGCAAGTGTAAAAGCAGCGATGATGTAGCTGGTACTGCCAAGAAGAGCCAGGAATTGAAGGCCCAGAGGAAGGACAGAGAGAGACAAGAGGAAGAAGAAGTAACTGAAGAACCGAAGAGATTCACGACGTAGGAAATGGCAAGGGGATTTTCTTTATTTGAGGAGGCACTGTTATTTTTTGAGGCGCAGGACCCGAATGTAGAATGGTACGTGAAGGTGGCAGCAGCCATTCAGAATGTAATCCAGTGCTACCGTGTCATCTATGATGAGAAAAAAAGAGCTACGACACAGACATCACTGGATCGTTTTCTCAAGAGGGTAGACAGAATTGAATCCAGCAAGGAACCAGAACCTGTGCCATCAGCATCAGGCATGAGTGAAATTGCAGCTTGCTCTCCGTCTCCTATTGCTGACGACCCTTCAGCTCTACCATCTCCCACCTCCTCTCCCTCCTCCAGTCAGTAACTCTTCTTGCCTGTTCACTCGATGCCAGCCCCTGGATGCCAGCTGTTGTACTGTACTACTGTACTTTTCAAGGTACTATACTGTAAGCTTAAAAATGTTTTCTTTACTTTTTGTGTTTGTTTTTTATGTATTATTTGTGTGAAAAGTGTTATAAACCTATTACAGTACAGTACTATATAGCCGATTGTGTTAGTCGGGTACCTAGGCTAACTTTGCTGGACTTACAAAGGCACTCTTGGAACGGAACTCTTACTGTACTGTCTTTTTTTTTTTTGGAGTATAGTTGATTTACAATGTTGTGTTAGTTTCAGGTGTACAGCAAAGTTAATCAGTTATACACATGCATATATCCACTCTTTTTTTTTTTTAGATTCTTTTCCCATATAGGCCATTACAGAGGGCATACTGTCTTAAAATTAGACATAAAAGATGAAGTTGGAGCTGGAAAAGCATGATTTTGAAAGGCACAAAAAAGTACATTTAATGACTATTGCTTTCGCAACACTGATTTTATTTTCATTGGTTTTTCTGGGTTCTAGCTTTAATGAAATAAGAATTGAGCAAAATGGAAACATCTCATGGTCACTCTAGCTAACCTAATATAGACCTAATGTAGAGTCCCCCTTTGGAATGGATATATAGCCATATGTCACCTGGTAAAGCAAAAAAACAAAACCTCTCCTTCACATGCACACACACTTATGCTAAGTCCTTTTTCAAGGGAAATTTTATTTCCTTTATGGAGATGACCCGTTAGAGAATAGAGTGATTGGGAAGCAGATGTGCCCTGTGGGAGAGGCTGCTGACCTGGAAAGTTCTTTCCTTTGTGTAGGGGCCTTTGGCCCTAACAGAGGGGCTTTGCAGACTGCAGTTCCATCTACGAAGGCAAATTCTCTCTCCTTCAAAGTAGCATGTGAAGTTCATGGACCATTGGTTTCTATGCTGTGTGGATTTCAGGGAAGGCAGTCAGATAGTTGATGTCTTCCTCTCCAAGACTGGGTGTGAGAGAGAACATGTGAGGTGAAAAAAGGAAATAGAAAAACTTCCATTTTCCTGACCTCCGACAGCAGTGACCTTGGTCATCTCAGTCAAACCAGGAAGTTGAGGTCTTCACAAAGCTGGTTTCTGGGGCTACCAGCTCAACTGAATTTATGCTAAAGACTCAGTAACTAAGCTCTGCATCCACTGGGTTTTCCGAAGAAAGAGATGCTATTTGCTCTGTTCATTAAGACCAAACGTTTCTGCCCAGTCCTAGGGAGTCAAGTCAAGCCCATAGTAGATGCACAGCATTTCTAACTTTCAGTTCGTACAATCATAATTGGTACAGCTGATGGGAGCATTCCTCACCTCTGACAATTCTTGGTTCTGTTGGGGAATGACTCTGCCATGGCATCCTGGTGACCTTGCATGTTTCCACATAGGCCACATAGGCAAGACTTGCCTGTAGCTGATCTAAGTCTTGAGAATGCCCTATGATCCTTACAGAACATGAGAGCCTGGGAAGCTTCTGAGCAGCTGCTACAAGGCCATTTCCTACTCACCACCTTCTCTCCCAGAGGTTATCATGACACACTCTCCTCGTGTTCCAAGTTCTGATGAGGTACGAGTCTGTCTGCCTCCTTTTTAGGGCACAAAAAGTGCTTAGCTGTAACATGAATGTGAAAATGAAAAAATGCTACTGCAAATAACAGCAAGTTCTTACTAGTCCCAGAAGAAATGCCTTCCATATAACATTTCTGCAGAGGTTATATTGGGACTTGCCAGTATTCAATGCTACTTACTTTTCATGAGCATGCCATATCAGGGTGGCCTGCCCTTGGAAATGTAGCAGAAGTTGAATATAAATGCCCAGGGGCTGTTCCTGGTACAACAGCTTGTTTAGTTAATGCAACAATTTTTCCCATAAATATATTTATAACCCTGGTCTGTCAACATCAGTATAGTCTCAATGATATGTCAGTTTTTAGAGAAAATCAAAATGTAACTAAAAATTAAATAAATTAATTAAATAAAATAAAATTAGAAGAAAAAAAGAAAGTGAAAACACAACCTACAGAATGGGGAAAAATATTTGGAAACCGTATATCTGATAAGGGATTAATATTCAGAATATGTAAAGACTTCCTGAAGGTCTGCAAACAACTCAATTCAAAAATGGGCAAAGTATCAACAGATGATTGGTTTAAGAAGATGTGGTACATATATACAATGGAATATTACTCAGCCATAGAAAAGAATGAAATATTGCCATTTGCAGCAACATGGATGGACTTAGAGACTGTCATACTGAGTGAAGTAAGTCAGACAGAGAAAGACAAATATTATATAACTTATATGTGGAATCCAAAAAATAATACAAATGAATCTATATACAAAACAAAAACAGATTCACAGACGTAGGAAACAAACTTATGGTTACCAAAGGGGAATGGGAAGACCAGGATGGGATAAATTAGGAGTTTGGGATTAACAGATACAAACTACCGTACATAAAACAGATAAGCAACAAGGATTTACTGTATAACACAGGGAACTATATTCAATACCTTATAATAACCTATAATGGAAAATAATCTAAAAAAATATATATATATATAATATAACTGAATCACTTTGCCGTACACCTGAAACTAACACAATATTGTAAATCAGCTATACTTCCATTTTTAAAAAATGGGCAAAAGACTTGAGTAGACATTCTCCAAACAAACAAGATATACAAATGGCCAATAAGCAAATGAAAAGATGTTCAACATCATAAGTCATTACGGAAACGTAAATCAAAACCACAGTGAGATATCACTTCATATTTACTAGAATGGCTATAATAAAAATAATAATTTAAACACACACACAGAAAACAACAAGTATTAGTGAGGATGTGGAGAAATTGGAACCATCATGCTTTGCTGGTACGGCCGCTGGGGAAAACAACTGGGCAGCTCCTCAAAAAGTTAAACATGCAACTACCATACAACCTAGCAATTCCACTCCTAGGTATATATCCATAAGAAAGCAGGAAATCAAACAGATATTTGTACACCAATGTTTATAGCAGCATTATTCACAATAGCCAAAAAGTGGAAACAACCCGTGTCCACCAACAGATGAGTGGATAAATAAATGTGGTGTATACATACAATGGAACATTATTCAGCCATAAAAAAAAAGAATAACAATTTTAGTATATGCCACTACATGGATGGACCTTGAAAACATTACGCTAATAAGCCAGACACAGGACAAATGCATGATTCTAATTATAGGAGAAACTGAGACTAGGCAAATTCATAGAAACAAAAAGAATACAGGGTACAGGACTGCAGAAGGAGGTGTGTGTGCAGGGAATGAGGAAGCTTTTTTTTTAACGCGTACAAAGTTTATTTTGGGGACGACAAAAAAGTTTTGGAAATATATAGTGGTGATGGTTACACAACATTGTGAACGTATTTAATATCACTAAATTATCCACTTACAAATGATTAAAATGATAAATATTGTTATATACACTTTACCACAATTTTAAAAATACTAACTGGAGGGGGCTCATATTATTTGAATCTGGAGCTTTGTGTTAATTATTCCAACTAAGTCGTCACCTGGTGCTCTCTGGAGAGCCAGGACACTGGAGCTGAGCATATTTGGGGACAGAAAAGTAAATGGGGTGGAGGGGAGGCAAATTCTCAGCCTAGTGGAGAGCGAGAACCTACAGGTCACTCAGGTCCTGACAAATATCAGAAACTTCTCAGAGCCACATCTGAGCTTCTTATTCTGTTGGTTTCGACTATCTACAAACAAGCAGTGGCAGAAAGCCCTGGGTGTCCGCTTTTAAGCAAGCCTTCCAGGGGGTCTGCTCCTCTTCTCCCTAAATTCCACCACACCCTGGGGTGAACTAGGTGACCAGGTAAACTTAATGGTTTAACAGAAAACAAAAGTGAAGAAATTCAGGATGAGGAGGAATTCCTGTCCCTTGCACCTCGTTCTTCCCTAAAGGAAGGAACCCTGTTCTGACCCAGTCCCTTCCTGCGTCACAGGATGAGCCACTGAAGCAGCGCTTGGGTAATAAAAGGTCAGGCAGGAGCGGTTTTCTTCTAGCAAACACCGGATATGGAAAACGGGGCGGGGACTCCCCCGCCAGCCCCGGATTCGCTCTCCTTCTTGCACAAGCTCCCTTACTGGAAGTCAGCTGCTGGCGCAAGTTCAGCCCGGCTGGGGGCCACCCACTCACTTTCCCGAAGCACCCGCCCCCAACCGTCTTCTCCCTAAGCCCCCACCCAAGCCCTCCCCAATCAGCGACCTGATGTCCTGGGGTCCTTCAGGAATCTGCTGCAGCCTTCGGCCGGTGTCAGTTTTCATCCGGAGCACACAGAGCAGAATGAAAGGGAAGACTCTACTACTGGGTTTTGTTTTGTTTTTAATTCTAATTTTACCAGATGAAACTTAACTTTAAATTTGCATTTTACCGTCCTTTCGCTCGGTACCGCTTTCCTCTCTCCAGACCCTCCAGAAAGTCTACACTGCCCTCTGGTGGCTGAATGTTGCTATTGCACAGTCCCCTTTAGAAATGTCTTGAACCTTTTCCTCTCCTAATTCATCCTGTTGTCTCTCCTGAAAAAGTAGAATTCATTCCTTAACCTTCTAACCAAAGAGCTCAAAACCAAGGTTAGAAGTGATATTATTTCCTTCTAAATAAAAGGGAGTGAAATAATGGTTTTCTTGTTTGGCAGTTCATAGGCCCATAAGTGATTTGTGACCTAGACAGAGAAGTCTTAGTTCAAATAGTGAGGATGCCCTGTGTCTTTGACTCTTTTCCACCCCCTTTCTGAGCTGTCCATCTTCCTAGGTCCCTGAGACCTTCATTGGGCTTAGGAGTCCTCAAGGACAAGGCATCCCTGCCCTCTGGATTTCCCCTTAGGCTGGGAACACTCTGCCCCTCAGAGAACTCACACAGTGAACCAGGGGGTCCCTGAAGTTCCAGAGCAGTGAGGTGGTGCCTGCATATTCATCTGGACAGCCTCCGCCTCGGCACAGAGCCTGCTGACGTCCATTGGCTTGCCCTATGGACTTTCTCCTCTGTGAATGCTTCCTGCAAGAGGAGCCTCAATGGTGGCTTGAACAGAGAAGAAAAATCTGGGTATTAAGGTGAGCATAACCACAGCTGACAGTTATCTTTTAAGGGGAGACGAGAAGTGGGTTGTTGTAAGTGGACACCGTGTTGGGGAGGACTCCATCCCTGCAGCATCGTAAGTACTGTCTAGCACGAGTTAATGTGCAGCATGTGACCATTGTTCAGGAGGTGATGGGCGGTGGAGAAGCGGCTCCACACCAGAGGTGATGTTCCAGTGGAAACTCTTTCTGTGAAATGTGCGGTTGGCAGACAGAACGAAAATCTTTGTATGTTCATGAGGAGTCCTACACAGAGCACAGAATGGGTCTTCTCAAACTGACAACCATAACTAAGGTGGCATCATGGCTCTGGCCCCAGGAAATTATATCCACATAGAACATCTGCCAAGGGCAAGCAAGCATCTGCAGCAGGAGCAACATGCCTGGAGTTAAGTGTTTCCCAGCCTTGTGAAGAGGAAAACAGCCTCCATAAGCAAAAGAACTTCACGTCACAAATCCTGGAAGTTAAAATCCCAAGTAACAAAAAAATGCTTAATGTGTTTCTCCCCAGCACAAATATTTAGAATGCTTTACAAATCCTCAATGTTTTAGTGGAGAAATAACTGTGACCTCTTTCAGATGTTTATCATTACTCTTTCCTTATGACCTTTTTGAAGAGTGCTAATAGTGGTCCACAATGTTCCACTGCCCCATCCCTTGCTAAGTGTCACTAGCTCTCATCTTTCTTACCTGCATGTCATGAGGTTCTTCCTTCCCAGCTGACCCCAAAGCAACCCATGGAAGGGGGAACAGGTTGTATTCATGTTATAATTTTCAAAAGAATTTACAACTCTCATACAAATATAAAACAAACACGTGTCAGTGGTTTTTAAAATTCATTTCATTAATGAGAGAACCAGAAAAATGTTTAAAACTAGTTCAAAAGAGATTTTGAAGAACTGAGATTTATGTCAAAGAAATGCTGAAATGAATTTGCTAATATATACAAAACTGGTTAATATCCTACTGGGACATAAACTCTCTGAGGTCATCTTTTCTACCAGAGAGTACTCAATTGCATCTCTCCCAGACAAAATTCATTTGTATGACTATGGATAAGAATTATTTACGAAGCTTTCAGATAAGAATCATTTATGTTATTATAGCTTTCTGCAAGTTAACTTCTACCTCTTAGAGTTATAAAATATTCAAGGCCGTAAAAGGTCAATCAAATTTGCATAGCCAGCACTGCATTAAAAGAATGCCCAGGTAATCTCTTCATTTTTCTTGACAATGTATGAAATAGAATGTGTAAGTTGATGTGTTAAGGAACTGGGGCATGATGGCCCCCAGTCTCTGGTTGTAAGCATTTTCCTCCTCCTTTGTTCAAATAAATGCCAAAGCCTGTTTATAAATTCCGAGCTAATAGGTTGTTTTTCCCCCATAACACTGTTTTTTTGCTCAGGTGTGTTTATGCTTCCTATGGGACCACATGAAGTCCCCACAGTCAGGCTGGCATCCTAGAGGGCTCAGCATAGTATAGCACAGAACAGCACCTGGATCTGGCCTTTCTGGAGACACATCAGGGTGGGCAAATGTTTTCTATACAGGACCAAAGAGTAAATATTTTAGGCTACGCCGGTCAGAAGGTCTCTGTAGCAACTACTCAGGTCTGACACAAAAATAGCCAGAGACAACACATAATGAATGGCATGACTGTGTTCTAATAAAACCTTATTTATAAAAACAGGTGGTGGGCTGGATTTGGCACATGGGCCGTCGTTTGTCAACCCAACCTCTGCTGGGGCTGCCATAACGAAACATCACCAACTAGATGGCTTAAATGACAGACATTTATTTTCTCACAGTCTCAGAGGCTGGAAGTCCACGATCAAGGTGCCAGCAAGTTTGGTTTCTGGTGAGAGCTCTCTTCCTGGCTTGTAGACAGCCACCTTCGCACTGTGTCTTCACATGGTCTTCCCTCTGTATAAACGTGGAGAGAAAGCAAGAGAGCTCTCTGGTGTCTCTTCCTCTTCTTATAAGGCCACTTGTCCTGTCAGATTAAGGTCCCACTCTTATGACCTCATTTAACTTTTATTGCCTCCTATCAGCCCTATATCCAAATACAGCCACACTGGGGATTAGGGTTCTAATATTTCAGTTCCGTCCATAACCCCTGGTATAGAGAACATAAGAGTTTTCATTCATTCACTCAGTAAATATTAGTCGTGATCCTAAGTGAGCCATCGCTAGGCAGACCCAGTCCCTGCCCTCGCCAAGCGCTGGTGTGGCAGAGGAGGCATAGTTTAAACAAAGGAATTCTAATAAAGTGCAATGGCAGAGATGGCAGGCCAAAAATCCTAGTCCAATGAGAAAATGCCACTTAACTTGAAGCATAAATGTTTATTAAGATGTTGAGTTTGAGGTCCCAGTGACATATCCAAATAGAGACATCATGTGGACAGGTAGATATATTGAGCTGAGAGCTCAGAAAGCACATCTTGGTTGAAGATATTTGAAGCCATCAAAGCATTGGGAGAGGTTGAAGTTGCCTAGGAGAGCAAGTGGGGCAAGATGAGTGTGAGTGTCTACACCAGCGGTCCTCAAACTTGAGCACCAGAGTCACGTGCAGGGCTTCTTAAAACACAGATTGCTAATCCCCACATCCAGAGGTTCTGACTCAGGAGGTCTGGGGTGGAGGCCAAAGAATTTGCATTTCTACCAAGTTCCCGAAGAAGAAGGTACATCTGGAGTATAGTCCCATTCTAGAAAAGGGGCTTTTAATTACAAGCTGAGTATAACCAGGAAAGATAACTCCTTGTACCTTCCAGAGGAATGAAAACATACTCGAAAAAAAGGCCAAGATCTGACACTTTGGTTTTGGAGTCAAGAAATAAACCCAGACTAAAAAAAAAAATTCACCATCATCATCTTCTTCATCATTTTCATCATCATGGATCCCAAGTACACTTCATTACATTAGTCATTGTGGACCATCTAATGCAGGGCAGTAAGTACCGTCCATCTCACAGACATAGGAAGCAAACTTATGGTTACCAAAGGGGATAGCAGGGTGGGGAGTTAAATTAGGAGTTTGGGATTAACAGATACATACCACTATATATAAAATAAACAACAAGGACCTACTGCATAGCACAGGGAACTATATTCAATATCTTGTAATAACCTATATTGGAAAAAATCTGAAAAAGAATATATATATATATATATCTGAATCACTTTGCTGTACACAACACAACATTGTAAATTAACTACACTTCAATTATAAAAATGATTTCAAATAAATAAATAAATACGTTCCATGATGCTGCTATCTCTTAGGCCTCCATGTAAATAATTTTTAAAGAAGCAACCTCAGTGGGTACTAATCAATGAAATAAAAGTTGTTACAGAACAAGAGATCTAAAGGTAGAAATTCTCTGTCCACTGGGCAATTCTAGCCCTTGATTGAATTTCTTTACCACTAAGGTGATCATGGCTTTTGTCATTGTCACTTCAGCCTGGAAAATAATTTGGCTGTAATGGCCCTTGGAAGAGAGAGAGATCTCAAAATTCAGTGAAAAGTTTTAAAAGCAAAGACTTTGGAGTCAGGCAGACCTGGGTTTGTGTTCTAGATCTGTAATTTACTTTCAGTGACCTAGGGCACATTACTTCCTATGTGTTTGTTTCTTTATATAATAATAAGAATAATTCTAGGGTTGTTCTAAGAATTAAATTTTAAAATATGTGAAAAGAGTAGACTTCCTGGTCTGTGGTATGTACTCAATAAATAATTATTTTTGTCATTGTTTCCATTTTCATTGTTTTTTAGAGAAGAAATGAAAAGTTGAAGAGTGTTTAATCAGCTCATAAAGTTGTCAAGGGGTTTTAATAGCTCACTCTAAAATGATAAAACCCAAGTTCTCCTAAACTTAGGGAGGAAGCTTAAGAGAGTTACACAGGAAGTTTAATGGCTTTATACTGTTGTGTAATGAACACCCGTCCCAAGAAAAGAACGCACTTATAAATCCCTTGCCACGGCAACCCAGGCTAACAATTCACAAAATGGGGAAGTGCAAAGGCAGCTAGCAGAGAATACTAAAGGCAGTCAGAGAACCATGCAAATAGGAAAAATAATAATAAAATTCCAAATCTATAAGTAACTGGCAACAGGTCTTTCTGCAGAGAGCACTGGGGCAAAGCACGCTCCCTCACAGTTGAAAAAGAGTTTGATTTCATTTGGAGCAGCTGCAGGTACAGAGACTGAGATGCTCCTGCCATCAGGTAACAGAGTCCCCAGTACAAGGAAGCAGCTACACAGGGCAGAACAGGACAGGACAATATCCGCATAGGACACACGGAGCAGAATTGAACTGGAGCAGGACCAAAGAGAAATCCAGGTGGAACCAGAGAAGGGACAATTCCAGAGCCCTGCTCAAGAGAGTTTTCACTCAAGAAGAAGAATCAGAAGTTCATCTTAGGGCTGTCCATATCCATTAATTCTTTGGTTGTCTTTCTGAAGTCTTGAGTTAAGAGAACCCTCCAGGTAAGATCTCAGACAGCCACGTTGACCAGAGACCATCAGACATTTGCAGTGAAAACTGTAGAATCAATGTGATCCCCAGGGTCTGCTTTTGCAATTGTCTTTCTCTATCCATTCACACTCTTTCTTCTTGTAAAAAAAAAAAAAAAAAAGCCTTTTAAAGTGAAGAAAAAATAACTTCAAAAGAGCCATTTTTGCCTTCTCAGATGTGCTGGGTTGTTGGAGAGGAGTGCGGGGATGGAAATCAGCGTAGCAACCCTGCCAACAAATTTAACCCTGCCCAGGATAAAAAGAAAAGTCACAGGGTTTCTTTTTGTGCACTCTGATCCTCAAAGATGCTAGAAACTGATGAGTAGAAAGATGTCCTTCAGGATGAGGGGACATATTCATGAGGTTTTAACTATGGAAGGATGGGCTCTAAGCTTAGTTTGGTGGCCCTGAAGAGAGATGAAGTGGAGGAAAACATTAACTTCCTAAAGAGGCAGGTGATGGAGAAGAAAGGAACCCAACCTTAACCCTGCAGGCTGGAGCCCTGCACAGAGGGACACACCGGAAGATGCTCCCAGGGTCAGGACCTGACCAAACGCCACTCTGCTGCTCAAACCTTCAGTAAATTTTGGTACAAGCAGCATCACAGGAGGTTTTCAACAAGGCAGTGCAGGAGACATACAGAATGCCCAGGGAAGAGAAAAAAGAGCAAAGACAGAAGATTAAAAGGCAGCAGGAAAAATATAAACCTTCCAAGAATATCCAGAGACCTACCTTTTATGGAATAACTAGCCAGTATTTATTGAGCACCACCTATGTGCCAGTTGCAGTACAGCTGGCTTGTACCAGCTGGTGAAAGCCAACGTGCGCATCTCTTCCCAACTCCGCATCCCGTGATGTCATGTTGGTAGCTTGAAACTGGCCATGGTGAGATTATTTGTACCATAGGCAAATGCTGCAAATCAGACTTCTGTTGTTTTTGGTTTTCTGGATTTTTTTTTTTTTTCAGAGAGTTGGTTTACCAGTATACCATTGGCCAACCACTATTTTTTAGAATACAGCAATGAGCAAAACCATCAAGGTCATAACCCTTACAGAGCACATGTTCTAGGAGATGAAAATCAAAGAATTAATTAATCGATTAACAAGCTATTTTCAGATGGTGAATGAGCACGCTGAGGAAAATAAGGTAGAGTGATTTGATAGGCTGTGGGAGTTGAGAAAGCTTCTGTTAGGAGGGAACACTTGAGAACTGTGACTTAAATTTTCACGTGCAAAATCATCCAGACACAGTGGAGTCATCCATGGAGCGAACGGCTCTGATACACCTTCGGTTCCTTTTTGGCACATGTTATAGTGTCTACATGGGACTGTCATATGTAATACTCTACTATCTTGCCTAGAAAATTACCAAGGATGTTTCACTTGTGCCCCAGCTAAGGCTACACCTCCCACTGGCACACTGGACCCCATTCCTTCTTACCGACTCAAGGGCATCTCTTTTGCAATTCTACCCTCCACCTACTGTATCATCAGGTTTCTCACTATATTGGGTCTTTCCCAGCAGCAGAGAAACACACTATTATTTCTCTCATCCTAAAAACCCCTTTTCCTCTCCCATTAGCTTCTCCAGCCACTGCCCAATTTCTCTCTTTGCCTTTACAACAAAATGCTCCAAAGAGAGGTGTCTATTCACTTTCTCCAGTTCCTTTTCTCCCTTCTCTCTTGAACCAATGCAGTAGGGCTCTTACTCCCATCACTTGCTAACATGGCTCTTGTCAAGGTCATGAGCCAACTTTACGCTGCTGAATCCAACAGTCAACTTTCATCCCTAATCTGGAAGCGTTTGAAAAAACCAAAAACAGGCCACTCCCTCCCTCTTACACTTGCTCTTGGCTTCTGGGACTTGACCCTCTCCTGGACTTCCTCCAGGACTGCTTTTTCCTAGGCTCTTGCTGGTTCCTCTCCATCTCCCTGGCCTCTGAATGAGGACATACCCCATGGCTCAATTCTTGGACTTGGTCTCTTTCCTAATTATCCTTCAGAAATCTCATCCAGCCTCACAGCTTTTGATACCATCTCTGAGCTAATGATTTTCAAATGTATCACCTAGCCAGATCTCCCACCTGAGCTTGTTTGAATATCCATTTGCCTATTTAACATCTCCTCCTGGAGCTAGAATGATCCTTTAGAGGGTGAGTCAGATGTTGTCACTCCTTTGCTTAAAATCCTCCAGGCATTGTTACCTTGCTCAGGGTAAAAGCCAAAGTCATCAAACCAGTCTACAGCGCCCCCTCCCTGTACTTCTGTGACTGCCCTAGATTCATTCTGAGACCTGCTTTCGTCATAAGAGGTTTTGCAGGGAGTAGGGGAACCCATGGTCCCGTACTAGTTCAGGTTACGCCAGAGACAGGTGAAGGAAACCAGACTCTGTCCCCCAAATATGCCTCTTTGCCATAAAAATTAGTTTGAGCTGAAGGCAACCAACAATCAATTTTATAATCCACTACGTCACTCTTTACATGCATTCCTTTGGCAAGCATTAGGAAGGATGACAATAGCAGAGTTTGAGAAACAACTTGTAAAGTTGAATATTGGCATACCCTTGTTAGAATTCTATGCCTAGGTATATAGCCAAAAGAACCTCTTGCACATGTGAAGAGCCAATATGTACAATAATATTTTTAGCAACATTGGTCTTAATAGCAAAAGCTATAAACAACTCAAATGTCCATGGTCAGGAGAACAGATAAATAAATTAAGGTACACAATGAAATATTATACAGCTGTGAAAATAAATTTTTCATTTACTCATTTAACAACAACAACAAAAAAAAGCAGCAAACACAGAAAAAGCTCTCTCCACCCTCCGCTTTTCTGCCTGAAGACGGGATATAAGTTCTCCCTGTGCTGGAGACACACTCTTATCAGCACCAGAGGAATCTGCAAACAAACCCTACACTATCAGCTGCCTCCCATATGTTTACCTTTTCAGTTTGCCGCCCTGGGAAGCCTGAAACTGCTTTCCTCTGTCCTGTCATTTCTCTGCAGGTTTTTGTTCTTTGTTGAAGATGCAAATAAGCCAGCATTGTGAGCCTTCACTTTGAGTTACTTTTCCTGGAGGTTTCTCCCACATATGAGCTTTGAATTGGATTTCTATCATTTTCATTCAGAAGAATCCTAGCCAATATCCCCATGTCTTGCTGCCTCAGATCAGACCAAACTACCTGACTCCCTGCAGACCCTTCCTTCAATGCAGCCAAAGAATGGTTACATGTGATTCCCCTTTTGGGGCACTGGTTGGTGGTCAGGGCCCTTGGTGAGGCAGGGGGCGGGGGGAGGGCAGTGGAGAAGGGAAGAGGTAGGGAACTGTGCTATGTCATCTTAGTCTTCAATTTAAAGCCTGACAATGAATGAACAAGGATTTCTATGTGTGGTTCAGCCCGACCTCTCAGATTCTGCTTTGGGGATCGGGGTTTGAGTCCCATCAACAGTAAAGTGGGACTTGGTTTCCTCTCCCATTGTTCCTTGGGCATGGACCCCATGTGGGGATCTCATGAAGGATGAAGGCGTCAGTGGTCTGGGAGCAGGATTTACCTGCTTCTAGGTGCCCTGGGCAAAGACCAAGTCAATGCTATCTAGCAGCACACACCTTAACCATTAAGTGCCATGCAAGTGTTAGCTGGTCATTATTATTATCATAATCATGAGCATCAAACTCTAATGTCTTAAATTAAGTGAATAACATCTTATGGAAAAATACAGTTTTCCACATTCCTAGTCACTGGGATGCAGCAGCAGACAAAAACAAAGACATAAAAATCACTGAGGGCTTCCCTGGTGGCGCAGTGGTTGAGAATCTGCCTGTCAATGCAGGGGACACGGGTTCGAGCCCTGGTCTGGGAAGATCCCACATGCTGCGGAGCAACTAGGCCCGTGAGCCACAACTACTGAGCCTGCACGTCTGGAGCCTGTGCTCCGCAACAAGAGAGGCCGCGATAGTGAGAGGCCCGCGCACCACGATGAAGAGTGGCCCCCGCTTGCCGCAACTGGAGAAAGCCCTCGCACAGAAAAGAAGACCCAGCACAGCCAAAAATAAATAAATTAATTAATTAATTTTTTTAAAAAAAGTGTTAAAAAAAAAAATCACAGAGCTTACATTCAAGTGGGAAGAGGCAGAAAATAAATAAAACCAATCAGCATGTCAAGTGGTGCTAAGTAGAGAGAAATAAAGGAAAGTAAGGGAAACAGGAAGTAAGGGGAGGTCAAGGAGCTTCGGCTGTTTCACAGAATGTACGGGCTAGCATTCCTGTTAAGGTAACATCTGAGCGGAGCCCAGAGGGAAGCAAGCAAATAAGCGGTGTGAACACGCGGGGCTTGGGTGTAAAGGCCCCGCGGTGAAGACTGATGCGTCTGGTGGGCAGTGGGAAGGGGAGCTGGTGAGATGGCCTCAGATAGGAGGCAGATAGACAGACGGCAGAGGGCCTAGGAGGCTATTTTAGGGCTTTGCTTTAACATGAAATTGATGGAATTTGTTGGAGGGTTTTAAGTTGAAAAGTTTCGTGTTCTGTATCATATTCATGTGAAGCAAATTTTCCTTTCACCTCCGGAAACTCTTCTACCTCCCCCTCTTACATTTCTCATTTCCTCTTTCTCTCCAGCTTTTTCTTGGCTTTCTTTCCTTCCCTCTGTCTCTCCTTCCCCAGGGTGGTTCACTCCTTCCCAGCTCCTCCATGCCTCCCTTCAACCTCAGCCTCTCTTGCTCCCATTGAACTTCCTTCTGCTAAACACCCCATAAGCCCGTCTGCAGGCCTCTACCATCGCCCTTATTGGTTTCTCTGGCTTCTCCCTTGGGCTGGATCTCTCCCAGTCATCCCTACTCTTTTCCTCTGCCATTGTTTACCATGTAGAGGCTCCGAGCCAGGGCCCTCATCGGCCTACACAGCAGTGAGCCTTCTGAAATACAACTCTGTCTCTGACATTTTGGACAAAAAGGTATCCTACCAGAAAAAAGAATGCCAGATATAAACTCCTTATGCCAAATGCATTAAGTGTCTCATGCACTTTGCAAGTTTGAGCCATGTCATTAGCATGATCCTGGGGATCACAACACAGGGAAAAGGCAATGGCACCTGCAAGGGGTCCAGAGGGCATGAGTTCTCTGATGCCATCACACCCAGCCTGTCCCAGGCCCTGCACCAGGAAGAAGCCCGCTTCTTGCAGAAATTGCTACAAGCAGAGGAAGGACCAGAGACTACAGCCCTTCAGCCCTCCAAGTTGGGAAAATTGTGCACTGAAATTTATAAGCAGTTCTCCATATCCCAGGAAGTAAGGTCTGAACACACTTTTGGACCAGGCCTGTCCTCTGGTCTGGGAAAACCTACCTCCATGGTCACTGAAGTAGGCAGAATTTTGGCCCCCATGACCTTTATGCTCTAATGTCACAACCACAATTATTTTGCCTTATAAGGCAAAAGGGAATTTGTAGATGTAATTAAGGCTATTAATCAACTGACCTTAAAATAGGGAGATTATCCTGGATTATCCAGGTGGGCCCAATGTGGTTACATGAGCCCTTGAAAGCAGAAGAGGAAGTCAGAGATATTTGGAACTTGAGAAAGACTCAACACACCACTGTTGGCTTTGAAGATAGAGAAAGAGCCACAAGTCAAGGAATGCAGGTGGCTTCTGGAAGCTGAGAACCACCTCCAGCTGACAGCCAGTGAGGACATGGGGACCTCAGCCTTGCAATGACGACTTGGGTGGAGGTTGGGAGGGCGAGGTTGCACCTCCTCTCCCGTTCGCCCATCTTTGTTTCTTCCCCCCAAATCGATCCATTGATCAATCGATCTACCTATCTATCAGTCTATCTATCGATCACTCTCTTAGGATGAGAACCCTTCTCAGGAGATCGACCCTCTTGACACATTTCGAAGTGGACAGGACAGTGTGTGGTGAAAGATACCTACAAGGTTCTACTGCAGACCTCTAGGACTTAGTATTCATCTAATTAGTCACTGAAACCTTACGCCCCTGGATTAGGAACTGCTGGTTGGCCCCTCTCCACAAGGAGCTGCATTCTGCCCACAGCCTGAATGAGGCTGGAAGCAGATTCTTCCCAGAGCCACCCAATAAGAATGCAGCTGGCCAATACCCTGATTTCAGTCTTATAAGACCCTGAGCAGAGGACCCTGCTGAGCCCAGCTGAGACTTCTGACCAACAGAACTCTGAGATAAAAACTAGTGTTGTTTTAAGCCATTAAATGTGTGGTGGTTTGTTACAGCAGCGACAGGAGACTAACACAGCCCCTCTGATTAGACCGCTGTAAACAGGAGATATTTGCCTCACCTCCACAGTAATGTTCCTTCTAGAGAGGCCTTTCTTTGCCAACTATAGGTTGGGTCGACTCTGCACCAAAGCTCAACAGGAAAATCCTCTCCCACCCTGTTTACTCTTGGAGAATTGATCAAGATATTCTTCTACTTCTCCCTTCCTTAAAATATTATATGTGGGGTGGGGGGCAATGTAATTTAAACTTTCCATCAGTTCTAGTGTTGTTGAGGCCAGAAGCCTGATGTCTTAGGGTTCTCCAGAGAAATAGAACCAATAGAATATGCATGTGTGTGTGTGTGTGTGTGTGTGTGTGTGTGTGTCTACAGAGAGAGAGAGAGAGAGATTTCAAGGAATTACTCATGCAATTATGGAGCTGGCAAGTCCGAAATCTGGAAGGTGGGCCGGCAGCCTGAAGACTCAAGGAAGAGCCAATGTTGTAGTTCAAGTTCAAAGGCCGTCTTTTGGCAGAATTCCTTCTTCCTTGAGAGAGGTCAGTCTTTTGTGTTATTCAGGCCTTCAACTGATTGGATGAGGCCCACCCACGTTATAGGTAATACTATGCAGCAGTATAAAGAATGGGATGGATCTATATGTGTGGATATGGAAATTGTCCTAAGATACATTACTAAGCAATGAAAGCAGAGTACACAACAGTGTTATTGCACAATCCAATGTGTGGTGTTTAAAGAATTCACATGTACTAAATTGTACATAACCACTATGGAAGAACTTTTTTACTTTACACACTTTTGCAATTCTCATTTTTAACCACGTGAATGTAATACTTTTGTTTTTTAAAAGCTTATTTTTTAATGAGGAAAATGATGTGACAGTATAAAACCACTGACATGGAATAATATTACTAAGTGAAAAAAGATTACAAAACTGTATGTATATGATAATCACATTTCTTTCTTCACACATCTGTAATTATTTCCAAATGTATTTTTGTGCATTTAAAAAAAAAATAAAAAGTCTGGAAGAATTTGGCCAAAATGTTAATTGTAGAAATCCCCAGCGGAAATTATTTTTACATTTGTTTCTTCAAAGTTTCTAGTTTTCTACAAAGGATGTCTTAACCTTAGCACCACTGACATTCGGGGCCAGACAATTCTTTATTGTGGAGGCTGTCCTGCATCTTGTAGGATGTTTAGCAGCAACCCTGGCCTCTACCCACTAGATGCCAGTAGCACCTCCCAATTGTGACAACCAAAATGTCTCCAGACATTGCCAAAAGTCCCCTAGGGAGCAAGAGTACACCCCCGACCCACCCACAGACCCTGTTCTACAGTAAACGTGATTTATTTATGTAATTAAAAAGTTAAATAGATTGGACAGAAACATAGATGATGGGTTGATGATAGATAGATAGATAGATAGATAGATAGATAGATAGATAGATGATAGATAGATGATAGATAGATAGATGATAGATAGATAGATAGATAGATAGATAGATAGATAGATAGATGATAGATATGAGAGAGAAACAGTGGGACATATACAAGATATTCAAAGTAACCACTGGGAAGCAGATCAGTTAAGAAGCTCTTGGGATGTGAGCAGCTGAAGAGATCACTCCACTGAGATTTTCTTCTGACCTTTTTCTAGGTCCCTCTCAGAGACAAATAAAGACAGTGACCATTCCCCAAACTCACCAGAAGGTACTTATCAAAATGAGTAAGGGGCCGCAACACCATTCTTTGGGGGCTCTGCCTATATTCTAATGATATTGCCAAGATAAAAATATTTTTGATACTGCTCTTTGGAATTTATCTTCAAGAGTAGATAGCATGTGCTTCTGAATAACTTCAGAGAGGGTTAGTATTTCTTCTTTTTTCTTTTTTTAAGTGAAACTGCTTATAAGAAATAGACAAATTTAATTTTGGATTCAAGTGTGATGAGTAAGTATGATCAAATTAAATAATTTTGTGTAAGAATAAGCTGTGAGAATAGTTTTAAGTAGATATTTGTTGTTATTATGAGTTGCATTGTGTCCCCAAAAAAGATATGTTGAAGTCCTAATCCCCAGTGTCTCAGAAGGTGACCTTACTTGGAAATAGGGTCATTGCAAATTAGTTAAAATGTCATACATTAGGGCTTCCCTGGTGGCGCAGGGGTTAAGAATCCACCTGCCAGTGCAGGGGACACGGGTTCGAGCCCTGGTCCGGGAAGATGCCGCATGCCGCGGAGCAGCTAAGCCCGTGCGCCACAACTACTGAGCCTGCGCTCTAGAGCCCGCGAGCCACAACGACTGAAGCCTGCGTGCCTAGAGCCCGTGCTCCGCAACAAGAGAAGCCACCACAGTGAGAAGCCCGCGCACCGCAACAAAGAGTAGCCCCCCACTCGCCACAAGTAGAGGAAGCCCGCGTGCAGCAACAAAGACCCAACGCAGCCAAAAATAAACAAATAAATTAATTAATTTTTTAAAAAATGTCATACATTAGTAGGGTGGGCTTTTAATCCAATCTGACTGGTGTCTTTGTAAGAGAAGAGAACGTCTTGTGAACACAGAAACACACAGAGAGAAAAAAACATGAAGACGCAAGGGGAGAAGACAGCCATGTGACTACAAGCCAAAGAGTGCCAAGGGTTGCCGGAGAACACCAAAAGCTAGAAGCGGCAGGGAAGGATCTCCCCTACAGCTGTTAGATAGCATGGCTCTGCCAACATCTTGATTTCAGACTTCTGGTTTCCAAAACTGTGAGACAATAAATTTCTGTTTTTGTAAGCCACCCAGTTTTGGGTACTTTGTTATAGTAGCCCTAGGAAACTAACACAGTTGTCTACTCAGCATCCGTTCCCTTCTTTCTAACAATGCCCAGACCTTCATTTGTGTACTTACCCCTTCTGCACACCGACCATGTACTACAGAGGAAGTGATCTACCTCCAGTTCCAGGTTGGACCCTGATAGGCTTAGACAATCAGCATCTTCCATTCCCTCACCCGTAAGTCATTGGTGCAGGGTTGGACATGTATCTGAAACTGGGCCAATCACAGTGACCCTAAGGACCCTCACTTAGAATAGTGGACAGAGGGATCTCTGGAGAAGGATGTAAACTGCTAGATGTGAAGCCTAAATTGCACCTGGCAACAGCCATCTTCAGATGCAGCCCACAGGGTGAACAACAGAGCAGAGAACCCAAAGCCCCTGAGTCTTCGGAAATATCTTTAAACCACAAGATCTGTCTACGTTGAAACACTCCAATCTTATAATTTAGAAGCTTTATAGTTTAAGCCAGTGTGACTTGGATTTTGCATTCCTTGCAACCCAAAGCTTCTAGCTGACAAGCTGGCATCACAAGGCAGTATGTGCCACCTCAAGCCAGCAAGAGGGGCTTTAAAGAGAAACCTTTGGAAAGCTAGACATGAAAAACAGAGGGCTGGAACCACATCCACAAAATCTAAAGATTGGAGGCTGTGGCTGAACTCCTCCTGTGAGTTGTAGGAAGCTGGCAGCTTGTAGGAAGAGACCTGGCTGTAGTGGGAATGGGAATGGCTGCACTTTGAGAGCCTGACAGGACAAGGATGGATGTGCGTCTCCCACCGGCCAGGGATGGACTTGCTGAAGGGAGCCGGACCAGGTCTTCCTGTGAGAGAGTCTGCCCGCAAGAACCACACGGGAGTACGGCAGGGGAATGAATCAGAAAGCAGAAGGGGGAGGCTGCCACTGATAATCAGGTGGCCAGCAGGTGGAGCCATTGCCCACTTCAAGGGAACTGCAGGTGCAAGATACCCAGCAAAGGTAGAATCCCTGAAGAGCCCCCCCAAAAAAACTTCCTGGGAAAATAATCCAGCAACTGGGCATCTACCCCATGCAGAGAACACCAGAGCCCAATTACAACGGAACTAGTCAAGCAAAGCCTTTCCTGCCCCTTCCCTCTCCTCCCCTACTCACTTCAGCCCTGCAGAAACCAAAAAGAGCAGGTAGTAAAGGAGGAAAAAGATTGAGTCAGAAAGAAAAACCATCAGATCATTTTTCTGCTGGTGTTCAGACTATGGCAGCCCCCAGCTAATGTCAGGGCAAGGATTTAAGTACAATAAAGTATCGAATATTAGAGCAGATGAGACTTTAAGAGGAGTCTTTTCTTGTGATTAAAAAGGCCTGGAAAAACTATGGGACCTCCTCGGATTTTAACCAGTTTTAGTGGACACTGCCATGCCCATATCCCTTGGAATTAACCCTACGCAGGAAGGCTGTGTGTTGCCAATACCTGCTGCTCTGGCTGAGGGCTTTTATCTGACAGGGCACACATCCGAGCCTTGAGCAAGGCAAACCAGAAGTGCTGCAGAACTCATGTACCTGGAAGCAGTCTGCAGTCAGGGAGGGACAGGAGGCTGTTGGTTAAGTACCACAGCTTCCTGGCCCCCCAGCTGGGATGGCTCAGTGATACCTGGCCTGAAAATTCACCCCTCATTGGCTCATTTCCTTTCTTATCTCACCTCCTACCTGTGTGTCCTAGGACATTTGATTGCACTCCAATTCTGTCTCAGAGTCTGTTTCTGGGGAGACGCAAACCAAGACACCAGGAAAAGATAAGATGATTTCAAAGAGTGGGTTTGAGTTGTCATGAGGGGAGCAAATGGCATCTTGCAGCTTATTCATTCAACACATCAGTCACACTGGCGTTCTGGTGTTACTCATAACTGAGTTTCCTGTCTAAAACCTGGGGACAGGAGGCAGTGGGGGTCCTCCATTCTCTTCTGCATGCTCATCACATCTTGAAACGGAATCTGAATAGAGTCAGATACTCATCACACCACTCTTCTGACTTCTTCCTGCCTACTGAACCTTCTACTTCCTCTTATGATGACCTCAGAATGGGACGAACTGTGCATGGGGGGCAGGGCTCACAGGATGCGCAGTTCGTCAAGTTGACTGGTCTATGTCAGGGGTGCTAGCTCTCATCAGCCCAATAGCCTTACTTACTTCGCTTTTTCATTTTCTTGTTAAAGTGTAATTTACTCACAGTAAAATGTAATCATTTTCATGTACAATTTGGACACTTCTTTTCTGCTTTTTAAACAAATTTGATTGTCGACTATAATTCAATGATTAGAAGAGCATAAAACATATAGTTGCTTGAATTGTCCCAAAGTGAACAAACTTTTAACGAACTCGTACAATTGTATACCCCACCACCGAGGTCAACACATGCCATCACACTTATTTATTTTCAACTTTCACCTTTAGGACTATGATCCATCTCAAATTAATTAATTTATTGTGTGAGGTAAGGGTCAGGATTAATTTTTTCCATATGAATGTTCAATTGACCCACATCATTTGTCGAAAAAAAAATCTTTCTTTACTTATTTGCCATAGAGCTTTTGCCATAAATCCAGGAACCATATATGTGAGGACAGTTTCTTGACTCTCTTTTCTATTCCCTCAGTCTATTTTTCTATTCTTGTACAATCACCAGACTGTCTTAATTACTGTAGCCTTAGAGTAAATCTTGATATCAGATAGTATAAGTCTTCCAGCTTTGTTTTTATTCAGAACTGCCTTGGCTATTCTAAATTATTTGGATGTCCTTATAAATTTCAGAATCATCTCTCAATTACCATTAAATAACCAGCTAGGATTTTTACTGGGATTGTCCTGAATCTATAGGTAGATTTAGGAAGAACTGACATATTTAGTTTTGAACATTTGGTCTTCTAATCCGTAACCAAGGTATAGATCTTCACTTATTTTGTCCTTCTTTAAATTCTCTAAGTAATGTTCAGTGTATTTACTCTAGAAATCTTAAATAACTTTCATTAGATTTTCTTCCTGGCTATTTGATATTTTCTGAAACTTTCTTAAGGCCAGGACTAGAGTAAGGCAAGAGACAAGAGGAGAATGAATGCTTCCTTAAATTTTTAAAAATTATTTATTTATTTATTTTATTGAAGAATAGTTGGTTTACAATGTTTCAGGTGTACAACAAAGTGATTCAGTTTTATATATACATATATATATTCTTTTTCAGATTATTTTCCATTATAGGTTATTACAAGATATTGAATATAGTTTTCTGTGCTATACAGTAGGTCCTTGTTTATCTATTTTATATATAATAGCGTGTGTATGTTAATCCCCCTCCCTCAATGCTTCCTTAAATTTTGCACCCTAGATCCTGCTCTAACCACCATAGTCCCAGCCCTGGCTGTTCTACGTGATACTTAATTAGAATTTTTATTTCTACTAAGTTGTTTCTAATATGTTAAAAATTCATTTGAATCTTGGATACAAGACTTTGTGTCCAGCAAGCTTTGTAGCCCCAACTCTTAACTCCCAGAGAGGAGAATAGGGCATCCATGGCTTGACTCGTGTCTATTAAAGCTCAGCGATATGCATTCAGAAGGGGCCGCCCCACAGACTGGAAAAGAATGGAGTGTCTGCCTTTTTAGGCATCTGTGGGCTGTCCTCCAAAGCTCTCTATTGCATCCCTCCACTTCAGAGTCACGTACCAGGCTCCCAGTACATCATGGGCAGCTGGGAATCCAGGAAGTAGAACCAGAACTCAGAGCCAGGTAAACAACTGTGGGAGGGCAAGCACCAGAAGAAGCCCAGCTTCTGGAAGTCCACGAAAGCCAGGAGTCTGTCCCCCGTCTCCCTATCTACCACCTCTTTATTTTCCCACACCTAGTGCCCATTATAAATGGGATAAGGGGTGATTCACAAAACTGCCTACAATGTGGCCAGATGAAATTAACATTTAAGGACATTGAAGGGAAAATGGGGACATGGACATAAACTGAAATCAGGGAGGGATGAGCAAAACTGTAGGCAAAAAACCAGGTCAGAATCAGGGAGAGTCAAAGGCAGTGCCAGGGCCAGAACCAGACAGAGACTTTAGAGCAGACCCAAGGCTCTGTCTTACAACTTAGAGAGTCAGAATTTATTTTGACACCATCATCCCTTACCTGGATGACTACATTAGCCTCCTATCTGTTCTCCCAGCTTCTAACTCTGCCCTCTCCCCACAACCTACTGTCAAAATAGTAACCACAGTGATCTTTTGAAAACACAAGTCAGCCCCATAATGGGGGGGAAATATCTACAAGTCATATATGTGATAGGGTCTAGGATCCAGAATATTTAAAGAAGTCTTACAACTTATCAATAAAAAGGACAAATAACCCAATTTTTAAGTGGGCGAAGGATTTGAATAGACTTTTCTCCAAAAAAAAATATGCAAATGGTCAATAAATGCATGAAACGTTGCTCAACATCATTAGCCATCAGGGAAATGTAAAGCAAAACCACAGTGGAACACCACTTCACACCCATTAGGAGGACTGTAATCAAAAAGACACACAAGAACAAGTATTGGTGTGGGTGTAAAGAAACTGGAACACTCATACTTTGCTGGTGGGAACTTAAAAGTGTGCAATTGTTTGGGGAAACAGTTCAAAAGTTACCATAGAGTTATCACATGACCCCCAAATCCTATTCAGAGGTATATACTCAAGATCACTGGAATACTATGAGGCAGTTAAAGTGAAAAAAGCTACTGCTATGTGCAAAAACATGGATGAATCTCACCAATGTACCGTTGCATCAAAGAGACAAGGACAAATGGGTACAAACTGTATAATTCCGTTTATACAAAGGTCAAAAACAGGCAAAACTAATTATTTTGGCTCATACCAAAAGTATTAGCCCTTGGGCCTTGGGAATGGCAAGAATCAGAGCCTCCATCACCACTTGGGCTCTGGAGCTTTCTTTGTCTCTTGTCTCATCCTCTACTGGGGAGTCAGCTTCGGTCTCTCCAAATGTCTTTCTCTACAGTGCAGAAACCATGACCCCTGGTCAACTCTGGACACACGTATTTCCAACTCCCTCACCTGGAACAAGACCTCTCTTCCCTTACTTCCCATTCAAAAAATGCTAGGGAAGACTTCTAATTAGCCAGAGATTATATTTGCTGACCCCTGGCTAGGCCAGCAAACAATAGCATAGGCAGCTCCTACGAGAACCCAGTGGTTGGAGTTGGGGAGTGGGAAGAGGTCTCTCTCGAAGGGATTGTGATAGACACACAATTTCATAAATGTTCATGCCATTCAGGCCTCACCTTACCTGGGATTCACTCAACTGATGACTCTGTCCTTTCCAGACCAATAGTTTATGCCTTGTCCTCTCCTGGGTTAGTCCACACACACTAAGATGCCTCAAGTCTTACAGGCAGCTGGGGAAACACTCCCGGGTATACCCAAGGTGAACTGCCACTCCTTTCTGTTGCTGGCACTAACCCCTCTAGGTGCCCAGTGGCATTCTCTACCTTCAAGAAATCTATAAACCGAACCCTAGCCATGCTTGCCTAGTCAATTTGGCAATACCTACTAAATTTTAAATGTTTATACCTTTGATCTAGCATTTCTGTTTCTAGAAATATTACATCCTATACGCATAGAAACCCTCTCACAGGTATACAAAAACATGTGCAAGGATATCCACTGCAGTATTGTTCATATAAAGGAAAAATTGTGTTGGAAAGGGTTGAATTCCAAATATCCATCAACAGGAAACTCATTAAATAAGTGATTATTCATAGACATGATGGAACACTCTACAATTGTTTAAAAAATGAGATCCTAGTACTGAAAGAAGTTCTATATTAAGTCAAAAAGCAAATTGCAAAACAATATCTATGGTACAATGATAAAAAAAAAAAGAAAAAGGTAATAATAATAATAATACTATCTGTGTTAGTAGGTGCAGAGAAGAAAAATCTGAGCAATATACACCAAAGTATTAACAATAGTTTTCTGGCACTGAGGGGAGGGGGGAAGGGAGGTGAAGATTTATGAGGGACTTTCCTCTTTCAAAGTATATATCTCGGTAATAGCTGAATTTTTCAAAGAAACGTAAACATACAACAATGATTTGTTTTTTAAGAAAGGGCCTTGGAAGTTTGGGAGAGCGTGACAGATGTTGTTTGATTGCCTTTCAGACAGATGTCTTGCGTTCACAAGGTTGTTTAAGAATTCAGACTTATCTCCTTGCTCACTGACCCATAACACAACAGACTAAATGTACGACATGGGAAAATTCTCTGGGACAAAAGAGCTTATTCAAGCAGACCTAACAGCCATGAGCTATCTCATAATCGGCAGAGAGACAGACTACGTTGTGCCTGTGCTGGGAGTGGGGAGAGGCCCGGTTGGGACTGCCACGGGCTGGGAAGGCGACTAACCCTTTTCTCCCAATAGCAGCTCCAGTGGCCTTGGCTTTGCTGTAAACAGGGCTGGGGGTGCCTGGTCTGGTCTGACTGTTGGGGAGCCTGGACAGGAGGCCACAGGAGGAGGGTCAGGAAGCTGCTGCAGGGAGTAAGGAAGCCATGCACTTCAGAGGGCTTCAGAGCTGGAGCAACCACAGAGAAAATGCAGAGGGGGAGAGGCACCTTTGGACGATGGGGAAATTGCATACCATTGAAAAGCAGGCCTATGTTAGGGACACTGGTGTAGAACCTGCATCCTGAGCTTTTCTGGCATGGGCAGATCACCTCTGAATCAGATGACAGTAATAATAAATCCCTGATTTACAAGCCACCTTCTACTTTTCCAATTATGTTGCCATCTAATCCTTATCTCATTTGATCATCACAGTGTTGGAGGGAGGGAGGCAAAGCAACTCTCGTCGGTGTGCACGAAGAAAGCAAGGCTCCCACTCATGGTGTCCAGCTCCCTCATCCCTCCCAGAACCCATCTGCCTCTACAGGTCACCATAAGCTCCTTTCGGTCTGAGTCACAGTTTAGACTCAAGTGGACCCTCTACCACATATTTTATAGCTATTTTAGGGCATGATTTTGTGTTATAGCCTCTTTGTGGAAGTAGCTGGCAAAGAACTATTTCCATATCTCCTTAGATACAGACAGGCTTGGCCACTGCCCCTTCCTTCTGGGAGGCAGCTGGGTGGGCTGGGCACTGGTTTCCCACCAGTTTTAATTCTATTAAAGCTCATCAGAAATTTGCATTTCACCAGGAATGCTGATTTCTTTCCAGAAGGAAATTGCTAATTGCATCACACAAAAAAATTTCTGTCCTGGACCAGTTTGGGGACACTTTTTCTTTTACAGATTGTTGGCATCACGCCAGGTGCTGAAGAAAGAGGCAAATGTGTTTGCACAGGAAGATGGGGCGCTGACTCCTCCTAACCCCAGGTTTGTCCAAGTGACCCCGCTCCTCAAAGGTGACTCCGTCCCAGAACTGACTGCCCAGGGAGCACCACTGATCATTTTGCCGGGGTCACATCAGGATTGCAGGCTACGTCCCCCAGGGTCTTCCCAAGGGTGAAAGGGTGGGAGTTTGAACTTGAGATGGAAAGAGCCTCCCTTCAGTTCCCAGGGTGAGCACTCCAGTTTGGGTGCAGTCTACTTGATTGAAAGTTTGCAGAGACAGACAGGGCCCACCCCATCACAGGGACAAAGTAGGCGTTCCTATTCTTACAAAGTCCCTTGGCCATTCTGCCAGCAGTGGCTCTACCCTCCCCACTCACACCCTTGGCCAACCCCTGAACCCCACCCCCAACTCCAACTCCACAAATATTCCTCCCCTCTTTATTATGCTGAGCCATTCTACCACCAAGACCTCCTACCACCAACCTGGGCCCCACAGGGCTCTTTGCATGTTCAGAGACTCATTACTGTGTTCTTCCAGATAATGGGGCACCTTCTCCAAGGCTCAGCCTCTCTTCCAGCCCCTCCCCACTTTTGAGGAAGGAGCTGGGAGGTGGGTGGATCTTTACTCACATCCACCCCTTCTACTCTAAGGTCGCTCGCAAGGTAGCATCTTGAGGTTTGGGATTCGTAAAGGGAAGGGGCTCTTTGATAGGAATGAGGCCACCAGCCCACACTCAGTGGTTGCCCCCGTCTATCCTCTGCGACATGCTGAGAAGGCATCGCAGCAAAGGCTGGGGAGCAGATGCCTACTGCGAGACAGATGCCAGCCAAGCTTCAGCATGGCCTCCAAGGACCCAGCTCTTCCCACCAGTGTCTAGACACTTCAGAGAGGCACCCTAACTTGGATCCTGTTACGGAAGTGAGGAGGAGAAAATAGAATAAAAAGCATACATTGGACTAGAAGGGGTGTCACAGAAATGGTGGATTTCCTGGGATTGGCTAAAGTATCCACCATGAGGCAGGAAGAGGGCTCGAGCTAGCAACTGAGTTGCAGAATAATTAAACTCTTCTAAATTTTAATTTTAAAAGTTCAGACACTTGGATCTATAGCTTTGAAATAGAAGATGCATTAAAGATATTTTGAATAATATCTTTATTAAGCACCCAACATACTTCAGGAACTGCAGGATGCAGTGGATAAAACACTGAGAAACCAACAAGCCTGAACAATTACAGGTGTAACTACCTGTGTGCACATCAGAGGCACCAGGCAGCCCAGGTGGAAAGCACCCAGATGGGGAGAGAGGAAGGCATCCCAATGCAGGGACCCTGACCAGAACGACCATGCAAAATAGACAATGCAAAACATTGTCTACTTGTTTTGCCAGCAAAAACAATAGACATTTCCACTTAAAAAAAAAAAAAAAGAACTACAAGTAAGATAGTGACATAAACATTGAAAATGAAATTCAAGGTAACTTGGCGTTAGGGGAGAAAAAAGCTCTGGGGTGGGTAGGTGTTCCAGGCAGAGGGGCCAGGTACAAATATGTGCGGGTTCCAAGAAAGCAAGGTCCAGGGGTTTCAGGGGGAGCCTTCAGTGGGCCTGGGCCCCCAGGTCTGAGAAGTGGATGGGTCAGAAGGAGAAGGATAAGCCAACCACAGGAAGGAGGTCTCATTTGCTAAGGAATTGGGGTTTTAGCTAGAAGGTAAGTGAAGACCACTAAGGGGAACTCTGGCAATGGGGTTTGCATTTCTAAAAGATTGTTCCTTAGCTCTTTGGAGACTGGCCCCAAAGGAGAGCTCCTGGAGGGGAGCAAGGCATTGAGAGGCTAATGTAATAACAGGCAACAGGAGGGAGAAGACGAGGGCCTGGGGGAGAGGGGAGGAGGGGAAGAAGGGGAGGGAGAGTCTGGGAGGGTCAGATGAACCGTGGTTGCTTGGATATGTGTGGGAGGGGAGTCCCAACGCAGGTGAGGAGATTAACATCTGGGTAGGTGACAGGACTACATCTCTGGCTAGGGAGCAGATTTTGAGGCAGGGACATCATTTGAATGATGCCCTCTGAGTTGGGGTCAGGGTAGGGTTTCCTCATCTGGGTTCTGCAACACTCTCCAAAGTGCCTTGGGTGCCCTTGGAGTAACAGAAAGGACACCCGGTATCCCCCACTCCACTCTGGGCAGTGAAGGCATCTCTCCAGAGGCTGAAGCCCCAGGTTTCACAGGAGCTGGTCCCTGACCCTCTCCTGGAATCACCCCCAGTGAAAAGGGCCAGGCAAGGTGAAAGGACATCTTAATACTTTGTGGAGTGGGCTCAACGTGGTGGTGCCTGGGATGGGGGCCAGGGCTCACAGGGCAATGGGGCTAACGCAGCTCGGAGAAGCCACGCTATAGAGGGCTGGGTCCACCCAGGGTCCAGTCCTGCCCCTGGGCGCAATGAAGGGGTTGCAGGGCAGAAAATGTGCCAAAGGGCACCCGGATTGGCTCCAAAATAGACTGACACTCAGAACTCAGGCCGCCTTTCACAGTTTGCTGGGGCCCCCTCCTGGCAGAGAAGACAGCTGCCATTTGCCAGCTTTTACCAGCTGCTCACTCTGTGCTGGGCCGGAAGCCAGCACTGCAGAGCCTCTTCCACACCCTTATTGACTTGAGGTGCGAGTACGAACCCTCATTACTTTAGCTGTTGTCATTTTAATTGTGATCCCTCAGGCCATTCTCACACCACCCCGCCCTCTGTGATCCTTGCCCCCTGGTCTCCCAGTCTGTGGCCCACACAGCCCTCAAGGCCTAGCTCAGGGCCACCTGTCCACGGCCCCAGACCAGCTGATGACCCCACTCTGGAGCCCGCAATTCCGAGTCTGCTTCTTTGGGCGCACAGGCCTTTCTGCCTCGTGCTGGGGCTGAAAGCAGGGCTCTGCCTTGTTCACCTTCTCCCACGACGTCCTGCACACATCAGGGTGTTCGTGGGCATCTGGAAGCAACTACTTCATGAAGGGAAGTGTTCCCCAAAAGGGAGCGGTGGGCGAGTGGTAGCCTCTGCACCCCAGGCTGGGGCAGCTGACAGTTGTGTCCAACCCACAGGCTTCTGCCACAGCCCTGCGGTGACCACATGGCAGATGCCCTGCAAAGACCCTTTCCTGGACGTGCAGAACATCCGTCCCCCGGCCACCAGCCCTGATCTAGGGATAGCACCCCGTCACAGACTCACGGCCCCTGCAGCCACTATGCCCTCTTCAGGCTCTTCCAAAGGAAAGTTCCTCGCCTGGCAGATAGAGGCTCAGGCTCCCTGCTTCCTCCCAGGCCTCCAGTGACCCCTCAACCGTCTTGACATGGAGCAAACAGCACCAGCACTGAGCAGGCCCTTCATAGGCCACACAGGTATGTCCTTGGGACCCTTGGCCACAGCCCTGGTGACCACAAACCCTGGGACAGTCCCTGCCCCACTCTCCAGCTCCCACTGAGAATGGCTCTGCCCGGCCTGGTGTGCCCTCAGCATCTTTAGCCAGGCCTCTGCTGCCATCCCCAAACTCCCCGACCCCTCCCACTCCGCCCTGTGCTGCCTGCCTGCCCAGCTTTCCACAAGCATCCCCAGTTGTCTCTGTAACCCCAACCTGCCTAGCCAGTCTAGTTCAAGCCCTGGATCCTCTCTTTCTACCCTTTTAGCTGTAAGTAGCCAGAGCTGCCCCATGGAATCCTGAGGGATGTGTCGCCCGCTTCCCAGGGAAGACATAAAACACCCTTTCAGAACGCAGCAGGTTTTAATTTCTAGAACTGCAGAATCACCCTGAAAATGAGAAACAGGGTGTTGGGTGTCTGATAAGTGAAGATAGGGGTTTAGCGATGACAGGTTCGAAGGAAAGGCAGTTACACTACTTTGTCTAAAGAAAAGCCCAGGAGTCAGCCCGTAAGTAGGGTAAGCGTGGTTAGGAGAGCCCCACCGGGACGCACGGGGACGCCCTCGTCGTGATCCTCCATCAGTCCGCGCCAAGTCCAGCCCTCGCAGATGTGCAGCCAAAGGCATCTGCCCAGCGGGGCGGCTGGCGGGCACCTGGAGCCGGGGCCCTGCCACTTCCTCAGACTCAGGCAGGCGGGTGTGGCCTGGGGCAGCCTCGTCATGCCCTCTGGCTTCCCACCAAGGCCATCCAGGCCACCTGCCTCTGCATCCAGCCCCGTGATGCCACTGCCCTCTTCCTATGCCAGGCACCTTCCTGTTGGGGGCAGGGACCGTGTCAGGCAGTCTTGTCAACAGGAACGGGCCGTGCTCCCGGGCACATGGGCTCCATCCCTAGGCCCCCCTGCACATGCAGAGGACCCAGCAGACACCGAGGGTGTGCCACCCCCATCAGTCTGCCACACTCACACCGGGGAGAGGTGGCTGGGTCACAGGCAGCTGCCCTCTGGCTCTGGGGGCAGGGTGGAGAAGGGCCTGCCCTGGTTCACCTTCACCCAGATGCTGACCTGCAGAGCGTCCAGGGCTGTGAGGCCAGCAGGGGAGGACAGAGGTTCCCAGCCAGACTCCCGAAACCAAGCTTGCAAAGTCAGTAGTCAGAAAGTCTCAGAAGGGCCCTCCTTGGTGCAAAGGGAACACCCGCACGAGGAAAGGGCAAGGGCTCTGGAGGCCAGAGGGGAGGGGTCCCGAGGGCAGAGCACAGGCGGGCCCCCACCCAGGCCCCACAGGCCTGGCTTCAGACTGTCCCCAGACTGTCCTCGTTCCTCCGGGAAGGCCTGGACGATGCCCCCATCCTCTGCTGTGGAGTAACCAGGCCATTCCACAACCAGCTACCGGTGACAGAGAGCTGGTGGCAGGGGCACGTCCACCTGCCCATGACCCTGGCTGAGATGAGCATGGTGTGGTCTTGGAGGGGGAAGAGTCAGACAGAAGAGACAATCTCAACTCCCAGGAAGAGGCGATCTGGGGGTGGGGGAGGGGGATGGTGCGGGCAGAGGCAAGGGAGGTTACCGACCACATGTTCAGGAGTTCAGACCTTTGTCCCACTAGTTGTCAGAGTTTCCGTCCCCTTTCCTAATTCTCTAGAGCAAGGAGTTTGGGAAACAGGCTCGACCAACTGCAGCCCAAGGCAGCACATGGCAAGGTATACAGTTGGTGCCAGTTAATGGTGAAGGGACCTAACCCTGAAATCAGACGGGATCCCAGCCCAACTGATTATTAGTCACTCAAGCTCTCTAAGCCTCCGTGTCCCCATCCGTAAAATGGTGATAGTATCAGGGACCATCTCGCAGGGCTGCTCAGAGGATTAAATGAGAAACTCGACATCATGCACTGAGGACAAAGCTTGGCACCTGCTGGACCTCAATAAATACCAACCACGACTGTTGTCCTGACTAGAAGTGCTAGCTGAAGAGCCAGTGGGCTCCTCACACCCTCGTCTTGGGGGGTCTGCCCCACTGGGCGGACCTGCAGGCAGTGCCTCGGGACCAACTGCTTCCAGGGACACTGCAGAAATGCTTTCCCCCAAAGCTGTCTTCTTTCTCCTCCTTCCACTGGCTTCAGTGTCTGAAGTTGTACCATAGAGACTTGTTTCTTTGGGTGGCACCAGCAACATCCCAGATCACGGGTCTGCACAAAGCTGCTGAGAGAGCAGGTGAGGGGGCAAGGGGTCCAATGTAGACCCATTTAGGGGTGGGGTTGGGAGAGGAGCAGATGGAGGACAGGCCTGACCTCCCACAGAACTCCGGATAAGGAGGGGGCCCTGGTGAGTCAGCAGCTGGGGCTCCCTCCCCCCAGCCCCAGGAGGCCTAACACCCCAAGATGTAGCTTTTCCCTAGCGCCTGCCCCCCATCATCACTTCCTGGGCCTCAGTTTCCGCACCTGAGAAATAAGTACTTATCTCTTAGGACTGTGGTTAAGATCAAATGAGACAACGTGTACAAAGCCGTTCACACAGAGCTAAGCATGGGTGCTATATTTGCTCACTAGGGCTACATAACAAAGGACCACAGACTGGCTGGCTTAAACTACAGAAGTTTATTTTCTCATGATTCTGGAAGCTAGAAATCTGCAGTCAGGGTTTCAGCAGGACTGGTTTCTTCTGAAGCCTCTCTGCGTGGTTTGTAGGTGGCTTCTTCTCTCTGTTGTCTTCACATGGTCTTCCTTCTCTGTGTGTCTGTGTCCTAATCTCCTCTTATTATAAGGGTAGCAGTCATGCTGGATTAGGGCTCACCCTAATGACCTCATTTTAACTTCATTACCTCTTCAAAGACCTGTCTCCACATATAACCACATTCTCAGGTACTGGACGTTAGGACTTCAGCATATGAATTTTGGGGAGGACACAAGCCCCTAATAGGTGGTGCTCGGGAAACATCGCTATTTAATTCAGTTCAACAAGTACCTTCTTTAGGCCAGCATTATTCTAGGCTCTTAGAATGTATTCATGAACAAAGCAAACCAAGACCCTTATTTGTGTGGGGCTTAAACCTGGGGTGGGGAGAGAGGTGACAGACATGTACAGCCAACATAATAAAAATAAGTTAAATACTGTGCTAGAAGGTGAGCCATTCTATTGAAAAAAAAAAAACTAGAGCAGGATAATGGAATCAGGAAATAGGGGTTGAAATTTTAAATGGAGTAGTCAGGTTAGGTCTCCTTGAGGCAACATTTGCAAAGCCTTCAATGAGGCTTTGATCTACTATTTATGATGATGATGATGATTCCTAGGATATCACAGCAGATTCCCTGGCCTGCAAACCCCCATATCCCTGCCCAACCTCACCCACCTTAGTATCGGAGAAGAAACAGTGCCTCTGAGATAGAAGATCTTATCTTGACTCTTCTCTTACTAGCCATGTGATGCAGGAGAAGTCACCTAACCTCTCTGAGCCTGTGGCCCTACACCCCTGCACTCCTCTGGGCCACCACCTCAGGGTGGTGCGGTCAGAGTAGAGGCACGGCCATCCTTGGGTGGGGCTGCTCTAGGGTCGGCTGGGGTACGTGCTGAGATTTCAGAAGGAGCTACCAGATTTTGTGTAGGAAGGGCTGTGTGTCAGTTAGGACTATGTTTACCTGCAAGTACCTGAAAACTAGAGTAACAGGGGCTTAAACAAAGAAGAGATCTTTTTTAATCTCTTGCAAAAAATAAATTCAGAGTTGGCAGTCAAGGGCCGGTGCTACTACTAAGGGGTGTCAGCCAGATTCCTTCTTTATTTCTCCTCCACCACACTCAGCACCTGGCTTTTGTCCTCATGGTTGAAAGGTGGCTGCTGCACCTCCAGGCATCCAAACTGTCTTCCAGGAAGATAGAAAGGGGAAGAGGTGAAGTCAGCAATCAGAGGTAAGAAACTGACAAACATGTCTGTTGAGTCAGTTCCTTTTTCAATGTCTACTAGCTGACTTCTCCTCTCATTCCATTGGGCAGAACTGGGTCGACATGGCCACCACTAGCTACAAAGGATCCGAGGAAGTATTTTAGCTGGGTACATTGCCACCCCTCTCCCCAAATCAGGGTCCTGCTAGTAGAAAGAAGGGGAAAATAGACATTGGGTAGGTGCCTGGCACACTGCTCTCAGCAGAGCTCAGTACAGTGAGGGTGAGTGATGCATTAGACCCCTGGTAAGGTCAGTGCTGTAGCCAAGAGCCTGGCCCAAGATCATTCCCACCAGCAGCAATGGCCCCAGGACTGGCAGGAGAGTCCAGAACTGAGAGGGGCAGAGCCTAGGGCTGTGGATCTGGAGGGACTGCGTGGTGTGCGCTGGCCAGTGGTGGGTAGAATTTTTGCTTCTCTAACCATGTACCCTCCTGTCTCATTCACATACGTGGGGCCCCTATGCACCAGCATCCTGCAGCCTCCATTTTTACCGCTTGCCCTGAGGTCTCCCGGACACTGTGAGCCTGGTGCCCATGGCAGCCGGGGGAGGGGGGCTGGGGGCAGAGGGGTTGGCCACTGCCCCTCATCACAGCTTCTTGGAGGTTTCCCCCGCCACTCTGCCAAAGAAGGGGTGTGAAGCTGGGGTGTGGAGGTTGTGTACCAGTTTTAATATTATTCCTAGGGAATCATAGCCCATTTGCCACCTGCTAAAGTCTAGGCTCCATTAATGTCCAAGGCTAGGACATACAAGCATGGTGCTGTGCTGGAAAGCGGGTGCAGGCAGGTGGAAGGAGGAGCCCCAAGTTAATATTTCAGTGAATTATGCTTCCAGGCACGTGGGATGCTTAGCAGGGGCAGGGGACACGGTAGGGCTCCGACAGCTCTGTACTGATGGGCTCTCGTTGCCATCAGCTTAGGCTGAGCGACGTATGAGGGGGCTTGCCATCAACACACCTTCTATGGAGGCCTTTCTGGGCCCTCCTGCCTGTTCTCAGTGCTGTTTTACTCTCCAGAAGCTTCCAGCACAGCTGCAGATAAAAAGACCTCGGGACCAGAGGTGGCATTTGCAAATTAGAGCCGTGTGAAAGCCGGGGTTGGTGACCCAGGAGAAAAGATGGGAAGAAGATGAATAGACAGAGGGCACCAGGCAGGGCATTCTGGGGAAAGGGACTGAGGGCCTGTTAGACTGCCAGGGCCGCCATGACAAGCGCCACAGACTGGGGGCGGGGGAGGGTACTTCCACGACCAAAATTTATTTTCTTACGGTCCTGGAGGCAGAAGTCCAAGATTGAGTTTGGAGGGCTGGTTCCTTCTGAGGCCTCTGTCCTTGGCTTGCAGGTAGTGTCTTCTCCCTGTGTCCTCCCAGGGTCATACCTCTGTGTGTATCTGTGTCCTGAGCGCCTCTTCTTATAAGGATACTGGTCATATTGGATTAGGGCCCACCCTCATTTTAACTTAATTACCTCTTTAAAGACTGTATCTCTCACAGTTACATTCCGAGGTACTAGGGGAGAGGGCTTCCACAAATGAATGGGGGTGGGGCTGGAGACAGAATACAGCCCCCTAAGAGCAATCACATTGCGGATGTCCGATGTGGGGACGGCCCTGCGTGGGGAACGGGGGGAGGACACCAAGAGGCTGTCCAGCTACCCAGCCCCACTCTGCTGCCACCACCACCAGGCTGAGCCGTCTCCTTCCCACCTCCCCACCCCCCTACTTACTGCTGCTTGCCACTCAGACCAGCTCCAGAGCCTTCTAAGACAAGATTAGCTTCTCAAACCACTTCTCAGGCTTGATGATAGCACCCGATGGTGAGTAATGGCGGGAATTTCAGGCAAGGTCAGAAAGGAGGCTGGCACAGGGTATGCGGGAAGCCGTTAGGCTCACCCCGCCCCGGGCTGGCCACACTGCCAGGCCTGCAGGTCTGGAAGGAGAACAGGGAAGCAAAAGAGGAAACTGTGTTAAGAAGGAGAGGGGAAGGACAGGGGCTCCCCCTTCCCTCTTGTCAGGCCCTGCAGGGCTAGGGGGCCCCCGTGGGGACCGCATCCCTGCTGGGAGCTGCACCCCTGCCCAGCCTGGCCCCAGGTGCCCTGTCCTGCCTGCTGTGACCGGGGCAAAGCATGCTGTTCCTGCACACACTCGTGCCTTCTGAAACTTGAGGAGGCCAGGGGGGTAAGGAGGAGCCCCGCACAGTCTGGGCCCAGCTGGTCAGGCTAATTTTAGGCTTTTCCCAGCTTGACCGAGGCCCACTAATCTCCGTTCACCCAGAGAATGTGCATTGATCAGATGGTGCCTTCACTCACTGTGACCCCCACCCCCTAAGAAAGCACCTCCCTCTGTCTAATTCCAAGCCCTCTTTTACCTGCCCCGGGTCCCACCCCTCTGAGGAAACCCGCACTGACCCCTACCTCCTCTCCCAGCCCCTGGGGCAACTGCAGTCTGAAGGCACACTGGGGCCCTGTGTCCCCAGCGCTGGCACAGTATGGGGCCGAAAATAAGCACTCAGTCAGTATGGGTGGAAGGAATGAATGAGCACTTTATTACCCGGGGCCATCGCATGCTACATGGCGGTTAGGTCTAAAGTTAGCAAATAAGGTCAAAAGAGCTCAGAGTTTAAATCACCCTTGAGACTCCATCAGGAAGACATAAATCTCTCAGTAAGCCCAGCGCGATGATACTTCCTCCGCAAGATCTCCCTCCTCAGACCCCCGCCCCCAAAGCTAAGGGGAGGGTCTTGGTCCTCTCCCCAGCCCCAACCCCAGTCCTCTGCCCAAAACTTGAGGCTGACAGGTGCTTGCTCAGGGATTCTTGAGGTTCACACAATGTGTCCCCAAAAGAACCCACATCTAGAATTCTCGGAAGTAAGAGGTTCTCCATCCCCTCTCAGCCTCTTCCGGGGGCTGCTCCTCTGTTGCCATGGCAGCCAGGGCAGAGTCTGGCAAACCCTCAGAAAGACCAACAGGCTGAGGATGAAGCCAGTGAGAGACACAGAGGAGACCTCAAGGCAGAGAGCAGAAATCGGAGGCCTGTAGGAACGGCCCAAATTTTAAACAGCCCTGATGTATGAGGGGAAATACTCTCCAGCTCCAGGCATGAAAAGGGAAGTGCCCTAGGCTGGTAGATCCTAAAACTACCAGCCAAGAAAGGACAGCTATTCCTCGTACTTCATTTTTTCTCTACAGTTCAATGGGTTTTCGCTATCTTTTTATTTGGCAATTTCCAAACATAGAGAAAAATGGAAAGAATAGGACAAGAAACACTCATGAACACTCCATCTAGATCCAATAATTGCTAATATTTTCTATCTATCAGGATTTGAAATATTTGGGAGTGAATTTAGTCATGGTGACACATCAGCCCTAAATGCTTCAGCTGCATCTCCTAAGAATGGTCCATTCTCCTACATAACCACAAAACCAAGTGTAATGGGTATTTGAATTTAAAAAAAAGTAACAACTTGTAACTAATATTTTTGTCTAAATAAGGAAGCTTTGCATGACTAGAAAAATAAGGGAAGGCTGGGAATTACAGAGTAAAATCATACCAAGCCAAGCCTAGAATGAAAAACCTCTAAGCTGGGCTCTCATCACAGAAAAACAAGTGAGCTTTTCAGCTCTGCCAAACATCTACCCAGGAAGCCTCTAGGCATATATTTAACAGCAAGTCTCCAAATCATATATTTATATTTCCCAAAATAATGTTTTGTAAGACTAGAGATGTTCTGTAAATGTATGCTTATCACATAGTAGGTGCTTAATAAATTCAAGTGCAAACTGCCTTGGGGCAGTAGAAGGCCTTCGGAGCCCACCAGGTGGGCCGCACAGGGCTGGCTCAGCCTGAATCGGCCCTAACTCGGCTTCACAAGAATGGCCTTTACTTAACCAAAGATTCCTCTGGTCCCATCAGCCACCAGCTCTACACGCTCTGAGACCTCCTTAGGCACCCAGGTCCTCCCTTATCTTATATAAATCCTAATTTGTTTGTGGTCCATACCACAATTTAGCTCTTAATTTGTCCTCTCTTTTCTCCCCATGGGTTGGTCTTATTTCCCCAACCAGAGCTGCAGACCCTCCTCTTTCTGCTGCAGCTCAGAGCTCCCAGCCAGAGTTTGCTACAGACTCCAAGCAGGTGATGGATCACAGAATCCTTGGCTCCTGACAAGCCAGGTCCCTAGCTAAACCCCTTCCCAACACAATCTCATTTAATCTTCACAAAACCATGTGACGGGAGACCTAGTTTGACCCCCAATTTATAGACAAGAAAACTGAGGCTCAGAGAGATTAACAGAAGTCGCACAATTAGTTAAGTAGCAGAGGCAGGATCTGAACTGGTCACTCAGAAGCCAAGGCCCAGATTTTTAACCACTGGGTCTCAGAGATGGGATGCAAGGCAAAGGCGGCTGCGGGGGTTCCCATGCAGATTGGGATGGGAGGGGGTGAGGGAGGAGACGAGATCGCAGAGCTGCTGTTCCAGCACCGCAGTGATTCGGTTCCCAGTGCAAGGTTTGCAACCTCCTACAGAGGGAGGCCCACGGAGCTGGGGACACAATTGTCTCTTCCAGCCTAACCCTTGGATGTCACACAACAGGTGTTGCATAAATACTCAATGATCACAGGCAGGTATGAAGAAATGTGACTTATTTCTCCTTCATCACCCCCCTGCTTCCCAAGCAAATGTCCAGACATCAGAGTGCAGGGGAAGCTGTGACCTCCATTCGTGTCCCCTTGACAACTGCAGGGCGCCCCTCTCCGCTGGTCCAGTTGTGTCCTGACGTCCTGCCATCGTCTCCTGGGGAACAGCTTCTCCACAGCAGACAACCAGAGGGAGAGACCCCACATTCTTCTGGAATACATAGGACAGCCGTGGGGTTACAAGGGAGGCCAGAAATGGAGCAGGGATGGTGGGATTTGAGACACGAGAATAAAGGGCTGCCCCCAACAGACTCCTTCATGGTGTGACTCATTCATTATCCAGAAAATATGAAGCAGGACACAAAGAGGAGATTTCAGTTCTTTTTCTCAGGCAGCCAAATAAAACTTTTTAATTAATTTTTTTTTTTTTTTTTGAGCAAGAACTTTGTACATGATGAATGTATGAGTAGAAAAGTATGCGATGGGTTTGAAAAATATTAGTGAGACCTGGAACTTCCACCTTCGTCTGTGTGGTTTCTGCCTGGGGAAAGTTTAGGATTTGTTACTAGAGTTAAATTAAGAAAAAAATCTATGTGCTATTCAACTTTCACAGAGGAAAAAAAAAAGTCTTGCAAGTCAGACTATCACCTTGAAAAAGAATTCTAAATTACTTAATCCAGCCCACCACCCCGTGACCCTAAGTAATGTGCTTTCCCCATCCCGTGCGGAGACAAGGGAAGAGCCAGCCCAGGAAATAGTGAGTAGCTTAGCGGAGGGCAGAGAGAGGGGAGCGGGGGAGCAAAGCAACCCAGTGTGTGCCCCAATCTGGGGGAGGCAGACAGGATATAAAACAGAGTGAGGTGGGGGGAAGAAGGGAAGCTCCTCCTCCACCACCCCCCCCGGCCTCCCCACCCCTACTCCTTATTCAGGTCTCTGGGGAGAGGCTTTCTCTACCTGCCTGGGATGCAGCTGCATCCGTGCCAACCAGAGGGGGCATCTAGATTAGCTGAGGTCCACCCCACATTTGAGCTTTGCCAGAGCCACGATTGGATCCTGGGGCCACAGGCCAGACTTTGTAGGAGCTGCGGGTCTAGACAGGGTGCTTCCTAGAGGGGCCATCATAGCACAGGAGTTAGGGTGTAAGCGAACTGCCAACTCAGAACCAAGTGCAAGCACCAGGCTGACCTCAGAGGGGCCTCCTGCCCCAGCAGGAGCTGGGTGGGCCACTCTGTGGTGTGACACGCCTGGGAGCACTGCAGGCCACAGAGTGGTTTCCAAGGATGCCGCAGCCACAGTGCTCAACATCACTGCCCTGTGCCCTTGCTCTGCAGAGCTGGCCTGGGGACAGTGGGCACATTTGCATAGGGCCAGGAAGCCTCCCAGAACAAAAGCAACTCTGACCCTGGCCCCCTGGGCCTGTTGACCTTCAGCATCCCAAGGGCATCTCGGATGAACTGAGGCTGTCCCAAATGAGGACTAGTGGCAGCAAAGGCCTGAGAGGGGAATTCACTAAGAGGACAGGTGGTGACATGATTCAGGACCCGGGTTCAACGGGAAGGCTTCGAATGCAGGACTCAGCCTGTGGACTGACCCGGCTTCTCCTGGGGGTAGCGTTCAGAGACCGAGGCTGAGAGCAAGCCTGTAAACGGAACATTCATACCTCAGTAGCTGAGGGTGGGGCTCTTCTGCCATCGGGCTAAAAGCGGAGCAAGGGCACCATCCCAAGTGAGAACAACGAAGCCTTCTTCTGCAGGGAACGCTTTCCCAGCAGCATCTCCCTGTGGCAGGGGCCGAGCCACCCCAGTCAAAACGGGGGATAGACTGAAGTCGCCATCATTCACTGTCTCCCTGACATTTGGAATCCTGTGCCGACCTGGGTGCTTGTCGCTAGGTCCTGGCCCCTTCTGTTCCTCTGCTGACCGAGATCCTAAGCCTCTCTCCTGTTACAGACTGAGCTCCTGCTCTGTGTCCAGTGGGATTGACTGCAAGAGGGGCTTGGCTGTCCGGTTGCTGGGAGAGGCCTCCACGTGGCACACCCTCCTCCTGGTCCTATGCTGAGCTCCAACACAGGAGTGAGTGCCTCTGTGTCACCCAGCCTCACCCACCCCAAAGCTCTACCTTCACCCACAAGGTATTTATATGCCTGGGTCCCTGTACGCTCAGCCACTGCAGCTGCACCCACATCCAGAAGCCTTTCTTCACTGAGGGCAGCCAGTCCAAGCATACATCAGGCTATTCCTTCCTTCTGAGCCTTTGCCTGTGACACCCTCCTCCCTCCTCCTACCTGGATTCACCTGGCTAACGCTGAGCGACACTGCTTAGGCACACTGGCTGCAGAAAGCCATCTCAGAATCCCTAGTATGGACTAAACTTCTCCAGCACCTGGCACAGACCTTACTCCTAGTACTTCATTCCTTCAACAAATACTTAAGTATCTACTATGCACCTGCCCTCAGCCCTATGGATGTAGCAGTGAACAAAAGAAACAAACAAAAAAATCCCCACTCTTATGGAATCTGCATTTCAGAGTGTATGGGAGGGAGACAAAAATAAATTAAATAAATAAGTAAACTACATGGCATGTCAGGTTTAGAGGTCTATGAAGATAAACAAAGCAGCAAAAGAGATGAAGCATCAGGGGGTCATTTATGTGTATCTCTCACTACATGCTCCTGTGGGACAGGCGTTCGGTTGTGTTTCTCTTTGGGGCTCCAGGCCTAGCCAGGCATCCTGCTGACTGGTCCTTTTCCCCAGTGCTGTCACATGCATGGCCACTTGCCCCTTGAGAGCACCCAGATCCCCTGAGTATCTGAATCCATGGTCACCAGCCAGCCTCCAAGGAGTGAGGGCCCAGGAAAGTCAAGACACAGCCTCCACATGACCCTGGGACCACCCAAGGAACATTAGCTCAGGCTTTCTTGAAGCCAATTCTGGGGATCCAGCCAATATCATTTCTGTGAACCCTTATAGAAGAGGACTTCAGGCAAAGACTCAATGGACACAAAATTCTGATTTTCAACAAACATGTGAATCACAGTGTAGCATTAACACTCAGATGCATCAGAAGACGGCCCTGCCCAGGTAGCTTCACAGGAGCCATAGTCCGCTCAAAGAGGTTAGCTCAGGACAGGGGGAAGAGGACCCAGCTTTAGTGCTTCTTTCTAGAAGTTTCTTTTCATGGTTTATTTTTTAAATCAGTTCTACCAGAGATGGGTATCATTTCCTTGCTGGCCACAGCTCAGATAGGCACCCCTGTGTTCCAAGAGATCCCTTTTCTACCGCCAACTCTAATTTGCCCCCCGATCATCCCTGACCCAAAGTGGCCCAATCACTTTCTCCTGGGGATGCAGAAGTGAGTCCCGAGTCCCAGAGGTGCTGCTGCTTAGAAGCTGGCTCGTGGACCCTGAAGCTGTGAGGTGACATAGGCTGGGGTCAGTGCCACATGCAAAGGCAAAGCTTCCCAGCTGTCCCGTGGACCCTGCAGCTGGGAGGTGACATAGGCTGGGGTCAGTGCCACATGCAAAGGCAAAGCTTCCCAGCTGTCCTGGGGAGAGTGCAACAAGTGTGCAGAGGGGTGGGGGCTGTGAGAGAGACAGAGACAGAGACAGAGAGATGGAGAGGTGGAGAGAGACAGAGAGAGGGAGAGAGGGAGAGAGAAAGAGAAAGAGGCTGGGTCTGATGTGCTGTGTTACATGCAGTGGTGGAGACATGCCCAGAAGAGCAGCACATGGCTCTGTCTGAGGATGCCAGACGGGCAAAGGTTCCTGGCAGAGAGGTGATGCCTAAGGTGAGCACTGAGGATGCGTAAGAATGAGGCAGAGACACGTGAGGCAACATGGCGTGTACTGGAATTGCAGTGAGTCTGCAATGACTAGACAGGGAGTAAGACTGAAGAAAGAACAGGAGCTGAGACCTGAGGGTACATACCCCAAGGAACTTGGACTTGGTGGTCAGCCATGTTCATGCAGGAGCAAGAAATGCAATCCATATGTGATACAATATTTTTTTTAACCCTTATAGGCAGTATCAGGGCTAAAGATATCAATATATATCAGAGCATTGGTAACATAGAAGTGAAAGAAATTCTTAGATGGCTGAGAAATGACACAGAAGAGGAGAGAAAAGAGCACCACGCTGAACATAGAACTCCAAGGAGCAAGTCTCGGGTCTTAAGATCCCGAGCCTCCATCAAAGAGTCTTGGAAGAATTGGTTGATTGAGTAGAAGGAACGCCAGGCAAGAGGCTGTCTTGGAAGCCAAGGAAGTGAGAAGCCTGAAAAATGAGAGTGTGGTCACCATGCCACATCAACAACGTGACCCAGGAAGATAAGGCCTGAAATGTATACAGGGCCTTTGCACAGGCTGTGAGTTTGTCTGGAATGCTCCCCCCAACACACACACACACACACTGTTCGCCAATTTAATTCCCACTCTTCCTTTGGACCCTGACCTAAATGTCACTTTCCTAAGGATGCCTTTCCTGGCCCTTTGCCTGGTCAGTTGTCTCCCTGTTTTCCCTCACAGGAACATGTGATTCTGTGAAGGCAATTACCACTAGCTACGGGGTCAAACCAAGGTCTCAGCGAGCAAGCACAATAGAGGCTTATTTCCCCTAAATGTAATGTTCAATGTGGGTTGGGTAGACCCCTTAATCCTGTAGCTCCACCATCTGCATGGTGCCCACGGTCATCAAAACGGAACAAAGAGAGTTGAAAGAGATGCACCAGCTCTTAAAGTCTTTCCCTGGAGGTGATACACATCATGTCCACTCATGGTCCTTAGCCAGAATTAATCACTTGGCCCCAACTGAAAGTGCAAGAGCGGGGGTGTTGGGAAATGCAGGGGAGCACACAGGGTACTGGGGGAGTGCTAGCTCAGCTGCAGCTCTTCCTGAGAAACTTTTATCACAGTTGTCCTTCTACAGTAATTTACAAGCTTCTTTGATGACAACCGTCTCCCACATTAGGCTGTGAACCCCAAGAGGGCAGGAACTGTGTGTGTGCTGGCTTATCACTCATTTTCAGAGTACTGTGTAGTGGGTGCTCACTAAATATTTATTAAATCATCCAATGAATAAACAAGTAAATGGGAAATGGCCTCAGCAGTTGGGAGTTCACCTCGGGAGACACAGGACATCAATTCAGAGGGAAACAAAACTTTGAAGTCTAAGGGGTGATGTTGAGTTTGGGATCAGAGGGGCAGCACGTTTTGATGGAGAAGGGCGAGAAGACCTGATAAGGAGAGGTGTGGGTAGATTTCCCCAGCAGCTTCTAGCCCCCTAAATCAGCTTTTATTAATCCACTTGGCAAGGGCTATGGCCCCTCCGCTGCTACCTCAGGGTAAGAGATAGAGAAGCCAGTAGCTGGGGGAGAAGGGGAAGCCTGCATGGCCATGACCTACACCCACTCCTTCCCCACCCACCCTCCCCCTGCCAAAAATAACCGAGCGACAGCAGAATGGGCAGTCTCTATAATTAGGCACGGTGAGGAGGGGACGCAGTCTCAAAACGACACTTGCTTTAGCTCTGTCAGTTGTCTGAAAGCAGAGGCTCTTTTTTCCAGGACAGATGGCTTAGGGACTGGTTCCTGAGAACAGGCAGGCAGGGAAAAGGGAACCCGTCAGGAGAAAAAGCCTTCGAACGTCTGGAGAGGCAATGGACTCTGGCACAATCTAAACCCAGCTCTGCCTCTGATTAGCTCTGTGGTTCTGGCCACATTACCCAGCCTCTCTGAGCTTCAGCTTTCTCTGTACAACTCCTCACCATCAAGTCTAAGATGCACTCTTTTTTTTTTTCCTTCACATTTTAACATCTCTGAAATTAGGATGCAATTTGCAATCAGTGTCAGGTTACAACACAGTTGACAGGGTGGTGTTGTTGTTGTTTTTTTTTTTCCTTAATGTTGCAGAGAGGAGCATTTGATTTGATGAAATGCAGCATTTCTCTTTTGCTTTAGGATCAGCAATCACGTCGGTAAAGCCTCTGGCACAGGACCTATGCATAGTAGTGTCCAAAAAATTTGCTATTTTAATACTATCCCTTCGAGATGTTAAAAAACAGTCTTAAAGTCTTTGTGAATTGTTTGATTCCTACTCTCAGACTCTGCACAACTGTCATTACGGGCCTTAGGAGGTGCCCTTGCAAGGCTTGTTGGGGGAAGTGCTCTGATGTGTAGGCAGGACTGGAATACAGACTCGAAAACGGGTGCGGGGCCGTATGGGGGGCAGGGGTAGAAAACAGAGAGGGATTAACAGGAGGAAAAATTAAAGGTGAAGTAATAATCGACCGTCTCCTTGGAACTTTACAATGGCAACTGAAATGTGAGCGATGCCGGTTCCAAGCCTGGGAAAGGCAAATGAGCTCAAAGGAAGTGATCAAGCCTCACGAATGACTCAGCAAGGAGCAAAGAAGAACATCCAGAACAAATCATCCTGAGTCTCAGAGAACCAGAGGCTAAACTCCTCCAGACCTGGAAGAGTTGAGAAACCATAAACTTTGATTACTGTAAAGTTGGAAGTTGAAAACCTAAGACTTGTTCTTTCCTTTCTTCTTTTTAATCGGAAGAGAGAGACCGTTGTTTGGTGCAAAGCTCCCTATTAATTTTTAAAGAAATGAAGGAACACTATTAGGTACATGGGAGTAGATCTGGAAGGAACGCCTGCATTTACCCCCCCCCCCCCCCCCGGTAGAACCCAGCTCCTTCCGCTCTCTTTCACCCCACCCCCAAATGATTGGTTCAATTTGAATTGTATAAGTTTTGTTAAAATTTTGTTAGTGTGTGAGTATCTGGGTATTTGTATTTGACTTTAAGATTTGAATGTTTAGTGTGCTTTTCGAAATGCCTTTTAGGAAAGGATTTCATTGCTTAATGGAGCAGGGTAATATTTAAAGTAAAATCAGGGTTTGATCTGCACTGATCTGGAAAAGTTCTGCAGGATGTCAAATGTTTATGGTTTTACAGGTCCCAATTATAAGAATCAGGGAAAGACATTAAAACATCAAGATAAATAAGCTTACAAAGAAACTTGTGTAAGTAGTGACTTAGGACATTCATTATCTTAGGAGAAGGGAATTATTAATGAATTACTTTAATGGTAGAATTGCCAACTGTTATGTTACCTTTATGGCTGAATAGAGCAAACGTGAAAATGCTCATTTTTGTTTGTAATTCAGCATACAATTGTGTAAGTGTGCCCAATTCTACTCAAGGAAAGTATAAAGTTGTATAACAGGTTTATATTTAGAAAATATAGATTATACAAAAATGCGGAACTGAGTTTTTTATCATAAGATAGCTTGGCAAATAGCAACATGCTTAGAAATACTTTCTATGATGCAATTTGTCCTTTAATTTAATCAAGATGACTTTTCTTTAGAGATAATTTTTGTTAAAACAGTCAGTGATGGAGCTTACATTTGAAACGGTGAGATAGAAATTGGGCTGTTTTAATGTAATTTTAATGAAAAACATTCCATAGTGTTAGAGCTTATTTGCTTGGTAATTTGAATGAGATCATGTAATGATTATTGGTGAACTTGATGGGATTTTATGTTTTTAGCGGTATCTCCTCTACCCATAATCTGGCCTGTGCTCTGAGGTGGTTTGCAATGTAATCACCGTAAAAGAGGCCTGGGCTACTGAACACTTGGATCAACTTAGATCTACAAAGAGATTACAAACACTTTCAATGAAGATGTTACAGTGTTGATACTTTATATATTTTGAAAATAATTCTTATCTCTTTTCATTTGAAACTTGTCTATGGCATAGTCTGTCCCTATCCCTGGGCTGGTTCCAGAAATGACTGGAAATTTATTTGCATGATCCTGGGAGTGGCTAGTAGAGTGTGCTGTGAATGTAGAATTGGTATGACTGGATGCACTGGGGTTTGCAGAAGCCACACCGAGACTATACACACAGATCCTCAGCCTGGAAGAAATCAAGTTTCAGCTTGATGAATTTGCTCTGGGCCATCTCCAGCACACTTTACGTACCTTATGTACCGTTCCTCAGACACTGTGGCAATACAAATAACATCTTCTGTATTGATCCTAAAATAGCTGGAGATATTGCAGCTCCTTCTTGGGGACCCTGATGGCAAGTGGAGGCCGGGTGCCAAGTCCATCAGCTGCATCTAGCTGCACCAATCTGGGCATGTGCCATGGCGCGTTGTCACTCAGACCATTCCTGGACTGGAGAGAGTCTTCTTCATTCTAGGTCTGAACAATCCTTTCTGGAATCAGTGGGACTAAACCACAGTAGCCGGCAGCTTCCCTGAGCTCTCTTCCACTGTAGCAGAATCTTGGGAAAGCCGGATTCCAGCCCAGGCTGCTGCTTGAGTGAGGGCTTGGTGACTCCATTCTAGTCCCTGGAAGACTCTGACCCCTGGATCCTTCTTCTGGCAGAGGTCATTGGTCACCCTTCAGTATGAGGTCGGGTATGCCTGTATTGAGGCTTGTCCTACCTGCCAAACTCTACCCATTTTGGGGGGGTAGGGAAAGAAATGGGTAAAAGACAACAGCTTAATAGAACTCTACATCTTCTTGCCTTTCTGACCAGCCCAGCACGCACTACCTAGGGTGGGTCAGTCAGCTTCCTGTGTAAGTGTTACAGGCCACCTCCTGCTGTACCTCCCTCACATTTATACACATTCATGTTCACTCTCACATACACTCACTCACCTGTATGCACCACACACACACACACACACACACACACACACACACACACACACTCCCACCAGCCAAATGGACAAACCACCCAAGGGAATCATGCACTTTCCTCAACTTAATAGATGCTCTTTCCCAACTATCCCCTCCCAGCCCCCAAGAAAGATGTCATTTACAGGAATCAAGACCCAACTATCCACCCTAAAATCAAGGACAGGAAGGATCTGGCTACCTTTCATAGGTAACTATGATCTTTTTCATGACAAATTACAGGGTGTCAAAGAGCCTTCTAAACTCTGGTTCACACCAATATAGACAGTTAGAACAGATGAATCCCTGTACTGGGCTTCCCCTCTGCCACCGAGAGCACACCCACAAGCTCCTCAGCTGCTGCCTGTAACCCGTATTGGACGCCCCACTGCTCCTGGCGCCACCCAACTGGAAACCGTTGGTCTCAGTCTCACTTGGATACTTGAACATAGAGCCTCTTCCAGTTCCTGCAACCAGCACTCTCCTAGGTAGGTGTCCTTCAACCAGATTATACAAGACGCAGAGTTTAAAGAGTATATTCATCTTTTGAAGCTCAGGTCTTCCATCCAGGACAACCTAGAAGAAACTTACAATGGGGAGTTAGCAAATCCTTGACCACACCCAGCAAGGACTGATGTCTTTGTAAAGAAGAAAAACTGGGAGCTCCAGCTAAAACCGGACAGCCCTGAATGGGGCTGGGGCCACCAAGACAGGAGACATCAGTCTGGAAGGGAAACTAGGATCTAACTAGGTTGCATATTCATACAAATCCCACGTAAGTACTTTTAGCCCTCAAACCCCTGCCTCTATTTTTTCTCACCAGGCCCAGACCCTGTATGGTGGCCCTATCAAGGTGGTCACAATAAGAGACTCACTTCCAATCATTTTCAATTCATGAAGTCAATTTGGAAGAACCAGTCCATCCATAAAGCTGGACATTCTGAGGACAAACAGTTCAGATGTGGGCCTGTGGGCCAGCAGAGAAGGCCTTCTGGACATGCGTGGATCAGTCCAGGTCTTTGGTGATACTCTGAGGCCTGAACCACACCAGGTGGGTTCTGAGGGCTCACAGGTGTGGTCCTCCAAGGCCTCCTGGTCAGGGGCAAAGCCCTACTTGACTGATGTTCTGACCCACAGTTATTTCCTGGACCCTGTCTTTACACTACGTGTGGGCCAGTGTCCCCTCCCCCCAAATGTATATGCAAAATACGTAAGGTTGACTTGACCGGGTTTCTGCACTCAAGGGGCAAAACTCTTATACATCAGGAATAATACTTCTCTGGTTGCCATAGGTATTCAAAAACTCACTTTTCCATTACCATCCTGTCAACAGACTTCTTCAGAATAAAAGGAATGTTCTTTGGACCCCAAAATTAGCAAAAACTCCTCCCAAAATCACGATCTTATCTGCCCTCATCCAAGCCTATTCTAACTCAGCCCACCCATGTCTGCCTGGCTTGGAAACCTCCCAAACATGTATATGGGGCCACCATGTTGCTAGAAAACTTTTGCTCTGTTGCCTATTTTTCAAAGAATCTAGTCCTGTGAGAAACCAACTCCCAGGACACAAATAACATTAAAAGAGGCTTTACGGCTTGGAGAGATGAACTTAACAGAATCTGACATACTGGGCCTCAAAGGCTAACAACAGTGGCTTGAAACAGCTCTAAGAGACAGGAAAACTCAGCCCTGGTCGCTTAGAGTGGGCACTTAACTTTCAAAGATGCGGTTTTCAAACAGCTAGCCTAGGCAACCACTCAGCTAAACCTTTATCATATGAGCCCAAATAACAGGAGCTGGCAGAGGCCAGCCTAACTCAAGGAAGATCCTCCATTCTAAATAAATTATAGCTTAGCACTCCTAGAACCTCCAGCATGACCAGATACCAGCAACAAGCCAGTGTTGCATTCAGCAGCCCCCGGACAAGGTCCCGTACCATTGGGTAGGGACTTCCAGAGTACAGAGGACAGGGGAGGCTTGCTCTGCCATTATGACCCCTTCAGCATGTTCATTGGGGAAGAGCCAGAACACAGGCCTGTACTGCTGCCAGGACAGAAACCCAGAAACATCCAGATGTCAGGTTTCTGGCAGAATATACTCAGGTCAAGACAAGGGCCAAGAAGACTCTAAAGGCTCCTTTATTCACCTTGGATGCCAGAGGCCCCTGAAAGACTGGACTCTGTAATGGTTTTGGCCTCTTGAATTGCTGGTGCTATGGATGATGTCACCAAGACAATGCACATGATCTCCTGGACCAGAGCCCATTTCCAGCCATCACAGCCCTATTGGTCAAGGTTAGATTCTAATCCACTGACTACCTGGTGGCCTCAGTTTGCACCCCAGTTTTGGAAGCACACTTCAAATCCCAGTGAGTGTCAATCCACCTCTCTGTCCCCTGATTTTGTTAAAATAATAAGTGAGCCAGAGCCCAGAGAGGTCCTACCATTGCTATACACAGAGATGATTTTTAGCCAGAATCCATTCTGCTTAGTATATACTTGTAGAACTAGTGTAGTTCTGGTTAACAAACACGTTTAATATGACTCCTGGCTGCATGTCATATAGTCAGCATGACCCGTTCCCTCATCCTGCCTCTAATGAGCTTTCTAACTTTGTCAATTTTTTATGACCCAGGACACAATTTGTACAGTAAGTACAGATTCTTAAGCTTCATAAAATGGCCCCTCAGTCCCAAGCACTGTGCTAGGCCTGGGGACAGCACAGAGAATACCCAGCACAGAGAATACACAGAGAATCCCTGAGGATTCTCACGAGCTCCCTGGCTATCATTGTCCCCTGGGACCTCACCCCAGACATGCTTGCTTCACCAAGGGGAAACATATCTGATACATTAAAAAAACAACAAAAAAAAAAACAAAACAAACACCACAGATGTCTAGATCTCTCAGGCTACAAGAGAGACAATTCCAGAATGGAGACATCATCTGGTCTCCTCGCCCTTCTCAGCATCGTGCCCTTGCTGAAATCTGGAAGGCTTGTTTCTGATTCAACTTCCTGTGAAGTTGCAGAGGTGGTGAATCCTGTCACATGCTGCCATCAGAGACCCCTGAGGGTACACATTCTGCCCAGTGGAGCCTTCCCTGTCTGCCCTCACTCCCCTCCAAGAAGAGGAATCAGACGGGGTCAGGGTTGGCTAAAGACCTGTACACCTTTTACTTTCTGGCCAGTCTTTCCCCTGGACTTTCCCTCTTTGGGGTCTCCCCTCCTCCCAGCTTTTAGGGCTGCCTCTGGCATTTCTGACTTTCAGACTCACCCTTCCCTTCATAATGGTCACTCCAACAGGTCCCCAGTGAGCAGCACCTGCTGCGGTCCAGCTCTGCCTCAGCCTGCGCTCTGCCCAGCACCTGTCCAGCTGATGTTAAAGACATCCCTGGGTGTGTTTACCCCCAGCTCATCTCAGAAGCATCTCAGACTGATTCCTTTCTGTCCCATTCAACATAGGAGTTTCCTTCCATAACTCCAACACTACCTGAGGCAACTAGGGCCATGCTGTCCTTCTCTGTTTACTCATGTCCTGAGCTGTCGAAAGGGTGGTTGTTCTCAGGAGGACTGAACAGAGTATCAGGGCACAGATGATTGTCATTCCAGCCGGGCAGTCAGGGGCAATGTGCTGGCTGCCATCAAAGGGAGGTCCTCACTGGAGCTGTGACAGAAAAACTTCACCTGATAATTAAGAAGATGATTTATTCAGGTGATTGCAATAAGGAGAACATTCATTGATGAGGAACATCTCAAAGAAAAGGAAGGGGACCAGGGGTTTTATAGAGGCAGGTAAACAAGGGAGTCATCTTGGAATCTTACAGGAGTCATGAGAAAGGATGGAGCTGAGACTTCCCTTGGAAACTCTGAGGGCAGTGTGGTCCCTTGTGGTTAGCTGGTTTGTCATTTCCAAGGCACAAAGGGGTAGTGGGGATTTCTTAACCATCACTGCTGAAGTTGCACAGAGCTCAGATAAAGCTCAATAATGTCAGTCCCGCCTTCCCGTTCAAGATGACTATCTTTTGTCACTGAACAACTCAGAGGCAAGCATAAACCTCCTGAGTGGCATGAAGCAGGGCCTAAGAAATAGTCTCTCCAGCATTCTTGCTGGTGTTGTTCTTCTAAAACTGGTGGCCCATCTGTTGAGAGGTGGGGCAGAGGTCAGTTGTTTTATGGTCCTGGAGATCAGATATCTTAAAAGAGGGATGCCTAAAAATAGAGACATAATAGTATAAGAATTGTATTAAAGTAAAGAGCCAGGAGTTGAACCTTGAGAATTAACGAGTCCAGGGGATTCTAGAGGAAGAAAATCTTGCGGCACCACTCCTTGAGTTTCTCAAAGCTAAGATGGCCATACTCTTGGTGATGTTGTGCATAGTCTTGGCTACCTTTCATTCACGGGCATGTGTGATCCGAGCATTTTGTTGGACTTCCTTAGGGGTCCAGCAGCAGCTGGTCCAGGGAGAATTCCAGCCTGTGTATGGTCTGCTGTGGAGCTGGGTCCTTAAAGGTTGATGCCAAGTCACTAGGCTACAGCTTGCAGAGCTTCTTCAGATTCTGGGGGGAAAGGCCAGCTGCAAGGCAACCTAGAGTGTTGATAGGGATCCAGGTAGCCAAGTTTTAGTTCTTGGTAATGCTGAGTCAGGCAGGAGGGAGAAAAATTTGAAAAGTTAGTTTGGAAGATTGTAGTCAGATATTGAAGAAAACTGAAAGAATTGAAAATGTGGTAAGGATCGACAATTTCGACAAGGCAACAGATCCAGTCCAATTTAAAGGTAGGTACCAAAACTGGTTTTTCCACGAGGGGTGGGGGAAGGAGGTCAGTGAAATCTCATCAGACAAGACAGAGTTTGCACAGTCATCAGCTACCTGCAATGTACAAAGAAGTGCAAAAAAAAAAAAAAAAAAAAACTCAAAGGCAACGAACAGGGTGAGAGCCTGATAACCTGGAAGGGTGTGCTATAATTGAAACACAAATTTTCTCTTTTTTGATACCCCTCTTTTGACAAAGATAATCTCAAAGAAAGATTTTTCTTGATCACAAAATGAGGCTGGTTTCAGGAGATTTGGCCTATTTACATAGGTACCTCCAGAATGGCGATCTTCCACATAGGCCTGCTTAAGTTTGTTTGCTGGAAGTTTTAATAAGGTATCTCAGATTGGACTGTTGAAAGCCTCTTCAGGCTAGGAAGCCAAGCCAAGAATTTGCCATCAAATTCACCTGCAGTACTCATAAATTTGAGCAAATTCCTCCCTTCTCAAGGTTGCCCAATTATCCTAAGGCTCATGGGCCTGCCAGGAAGTGACCTTCCTTACTCACCTGTAAGGCTGGGAACTTGGCAAACAAGTACCAGGCCAGTTTTCCCAAGAAGGCTTTGTAACCATTGGCTCCATAAAATCAACCTTAGGTCCTTAAAAGTGTCAGGTCATTTCTGATCAAATGAACATCATTCTCAAATACGATATTCCAGGCAAATCCTTAGGTTCATAACCAGTGCTTCCAATTATGTCCTGTTAACAAGGAAGACAGATTCTTATTGAACCTATGCAAATAAATATATTGCCATGAAATTAAGAATACTCACAAGACTTTCTGAATTTTGGAACCATCAAGGAGGGAGCATAAGATATTTACACATGGTTTGTTTCTGGTTAGCAAAGCATAGTCTCCTGAATTATTATGAGTTATAGATAGCTTTAGAGAAAAGAGAATGGAGTTCCTTATATACCTAGAAAACAGAACATTAAAACAACACCAACAATATTCCAAACAAAACCCACCATCACCCCTCATCCATTCATTCAGTCCTAGGTAACTAATTCTTGTTCCCCTGGATTTTGGTTTTGTATTCTCATGAATTCATCTGTGTCTCAGCTAGAATTCTAGAAATCCTGACTCAGCCCACTGGTATGGTCTCACAGTTGTCTAAATAAGACCATCAGAAGCCTGTACCCCAAAGTGCCTAGCACAGTCCTTTTCCACAGGACTCTGAGACAGCCCTTCTTTGTCAAAGACAAGCACTCTAGTCTCTAGCTGATTGTAAGTGCTTTCAGGGAAGCATCAGAGAAACCCAAAAAACTACCTTTAGATGACAAAATAAGATGGCTGTGGTTAACCTGTTACTGACAATTTTCAAAAGTGAAAGATCGGCTGGGAGTTCATAACAAGAATAGTACAACTGACAAGGAAATTTGGTTGTTTCTACAGCATAGAAACCAAAATATTAAAGTCAATCCAGAAAATGTTTTAGGCAAAATATCTGTTAACATAACGAGTAACTCTATTTTCAAAGAAGAGTAGATATTATATCTAATTTATAAAAATGGAGGAACATAATCTTCAGCGGAAAAAAATCTTCAGATATAACATATAGTAATCCTGACATAATATACACTAAGAATATATAAAGAATATCAAGTAAAGAGACTCTGTAAATCTGGAATTGGTCCTAAACCTCTGCATATTAATATAAGTCCATAGTAAAGGATATTAGTTTCCAGGTGAAAACTGCCACTGTAGTAGATGTTAAATTCAAATTAAAGAAGCTATGGCTGAGTTACCATTTTAAGAAATAGCTAAATTATGACTGACAACACCTACTGTGGTTGTCTACAGTTGGTCCTGTGTCCATGGGTTCTACATCTGTGGATTCCAGCAACCGAGAACAGAAAATATTCTGGAAAAAAAAAATTCCAGAAAGTTCCAAAAAAGCAAAACTTGAACTTGCAGCACACTGGCAACTACTTAAATAGCATTTACATTGTATTTGCATAACATTTACATTGTATTAGGTATTATAAGTAATCTAAGGAATACGGGAGGATGTGCGTAGGTTATATGCAAATACTTTGCAATTTTCTATAAGACTTGAGTATCCACAGATTTTGGTATCTGTGGGAGGTCCTAGAACCAAATCCTTGTGGATACTGAGGGATGACTGTACTATCAGGTACAGCAGCACCAAGAAACAACAGGGCCAATGAGAGCATTGACAACGCTCTAGGAATTTTCTCCAGAGCATATAGTTCCTGAAATCCAAATTTAATTACAATTTACCAAACTGATTTACCCTGAGACATGCTAAGCAGCATCTATTCTGATTTAACAACTCTTCCTATGCAACTCATCAATAGTAACCATCAAATAAACCCAATTATTTCCCGCCTTTTCTCTTTTTACAATGAAAGAACAAATCCTTTATGTTTTCTCCTTTGGGAAATCTTAAAGACAGTCTTGGGTGCAAAAGGTATTATTCAGGATCAGTTTGGGGTAAGACAAAATATCAAAAGTTGTCAGTATATTTGAACACCTGAATAAGGTAGGATCATGAGTTCCTGAGAAATAATACTTGGTACTTACGTAAAGTGACAAGAAAGGATTTTAAAAATAAACATAGGAGGTAACGTGATTGTAAAGAATCTTAGCTCTTTCCTAAGTAAGAAAACTTGGTTCTCTTAAATAATCAGGGACATAATAAAGTCAGCATAAACCATAAGAAGTTATTCTGGCAAAACACAGAATCTTTGTTACCTTGGCAAACTACACAGAAGGTACAGAATAACCTTTTACAGCTTCATATTCATTTCTGATTACTGCTCTAACAAATTTAGGAGCTTAAAACAACACAGATTTATTATCTTATAGTTCTAGAGACCGGAAGTCCAAAATCAGTCTCACTGGGTTAAAGTTAAGGTGTCAGCAAAGCTGGTTCCTTCTGGAAGCTTCAGGAGAGCATCCATTTCCTTGCTTTTTCCAGCATCTACAGGCCCTTTTCATTCCTGGCTCATGGCCCCTTCCCCAATCTTCAAAGCCAACAGTGAACTAGCTTTCAATCTCTTTCAGTGTCTGTTGTCATATCACCTTTTTCTTATTCTGACCCTCCTGCCTCCCTCCTATAAGGACCCTTGTGATTACATTGAGCCCACCAGATGTCCAGAATAATCTCCCCATCTCAAGGTCCTTAACTTAATCACCTCTGCAAAGTTCCTTTCACCATGTAAGGTGACATATTCACAGGTTCCAGAGACTGGGCCATGGCCATCTTTAGGGGGCCATTAGTCAATCTACCAAACCTCTCACGAAGGGCAGACCAATAATTTTCTCATTTTAATGGAGAGAAAAACAAATTCTAGTTTTGTGTCCGTATATTTGATACTAAAACTCTTTTTTAAAATCTTATAAATAAATCCATCAAACCTTAGCCAGCTTTGACAAATAAAATCCCCTTTTCTAGACCTTCTATACCTTTCTATACCCATTCAGGTTGTAACCTACACTTCCTTCTTTCTCATTCTGGAACAACCAGTCCGTTTACTTTAGGACAAAATTACTTTTTTTTTTTTTTTTTTTTTTAACAAAACACATCCTGCATACCTCAACTCCCGGAAACATTCCCCTGATTTTACTGAGCCGCCATCTTCCCGGACCTCCACCCTCTTCTGTCTTTGCTGTTACAAAGTGGGAGCCCTCTTCCTTCTCCTATGTTCCCATGAAGCCTCCTCCCTCCTTAGGGACCCCCAGGCATCTATGATTCCCTTCTCTTTCTTGTATCTTAACTTCTTTAACTGTTCCTTCCCGCAAGCACTTAAACGTGCTCAAGTCTCCGCTGTCTTCCAGACCCTTTCTTGACCAGGCCTTCCTCTCCACTCCCCTGTCTTGAAAGTGCCACCTCTACTCATATTTTCCCTCTCCATAGCTCCTGTTCACACCTTAAACCCACTGCCGTATGAGTGCCTCTTCACCCATCACTCCACTGGTACGGCTCTCTCCAAGGTCACCAAAATCCTCCTGTTGCCACATCCAACCGATAACTTCCAACCTTGTATCACTTGATCCTACTGTAGCACTAGGCTGCTGACTATTCTTTCTCTGGAAATGTGTCTGTGGGACATTATGCTCTCCTGGTTTTCCTCCTATCTTTTGACTGCTCCTAGATGGCCTCCATCTAATGAATTAGCCCTATTATCCAACCAGTTGCCTATGTCAAAAGCCAGGTTTTCATCCTATATTCTATATTCTCCCCTACCATCTATATCCTTCAAATCACCAATTACTGCCTTCTAGATATTTTTTTTTTTTTCCTAACTGATTCACTTTTTTTCCATGCTCCCTAGTTCAGGCCCCATTTCTCTTGCCAGCATGAAAATAGCCTCCCTCTGGCCTCACTACCTCTAATCTGGCCTTCTTCCCACCCACACTGCATGCAGGATCAGAGTGATGTTTATAAATCTAAAGTACAGGGGCTTCCCTGGTGGCGCAGTGGTTGAGAATCTGCCTGCCAATGCAGGGGACACGGGTTCGAGCCCTGGTCTGGGTAGATCCCACATGCCACGGAGCAACTAGGCCCGTGAGCCACAACTACTGAGCCTGCGCGTCTGGAGCCTGTGCTCCGCAACAAGAGAGGCCGCGATGGTGAGAGGCCTGTGCACCGCGATGAAGAGTGGCCCCCGCTTGCCGCAACTGGAGAAAGCCCTCGCACAGAAACGAGGACCCAACACAGCCATAAATAAATAAATAAAAATAAATAATTACTAAAAAAAAAAAAAAAGTCTGGGGAAAGGTTTGAAGCTAGACTTTAAAAATAAATAAATAAATAAATACATCTAAAGTACAGATCTGAGCTTGTCACTCCATGGCTTAAAGTTTCAATGTTCATTCCACCCAACCTATCCCCATTGCCTTCATGTTGAAATCCAGTCTCCTTAACATGGATGATATGGATCTTCAAATACTGGAACTTTGTTTATCCTTCAACCTTATCTGGTGCCAATTTCCCTCTGCAATCCTGCCATTTGCGACAACATGGATGGACCTTGAGGGTATTCAGGTATTCTGCTAAGTGAAATAAGTGAGACAGAGAAAGACAAATACTGCATGTTCTCATTTATATATGCAGAACCTAAAAAAGATGAACTCACAGAAATAGAGAGTAGAATGATGGCTGCCAGGGGCTGCAGGTGGGGGAAATGGAGAGATGTTCATACTATATCTAACGTAAATATAATATATGTAATGTACATATAATATATCACATGTGTAATGCACATAGAGATGTACATATCTAATGTACAGCGTGGTGACTATAATTAACAGAGAGTAGATCTTAAATGTTATCACCACACACATACACACAAAATCATAATTATGTGAGGGGGTGAAGATTTGAACTAACCTTATTATGGTAGTCCTTTTGCAATACGTACATGTATCTAATCACCATATTGTACACCTTTAACTTACATATGTTGTATGTCAATGATACTTCAGTAAGTCGGGAAAAAAAAATGACAAATTAAAAAAATAAAATTCGCCTCCGCAAGCTCTAAGCTGTATATACTGTATATTCACTGTGCTTTCCTGCATTGGGTGCTATTCACATGATTTTCTCTGAGTATTTACCCCCATTTTCAACCGGCTAAATCTTATTTATACTTCATGTCTCACTCTTCTGTAATTGCTGGTTTTTTGTGTGCCTTTCCTGGATGGACCACAGGCTCACTGCATGCAGGGGCCATGTATTGGCCCAATGTCTCATTCCCACGGCTTGTGCCCAGTAATTATGTGCTCTCCATATGTATTTGTTGAATAAACAAAGTTTCAATGAGATTCAGAGCAGGTTTTGTGGGTATGAGGGTGTGGGAAGGGTGAATGGGTGGGAGGAGCATTTAAACAGGAGAGTTACAGAGTTCAAGCTTCAAAGGTAGAATCTTGGTGACTGCAGAGACCAGGATGGGGCTTACCAAGTGGTTGGTGAGTGGAGTGGAAGTGAAGGTCACTGGGGCAGAGAGTACGAGGGAACCATGACCTAATATATCAGATGAGTGGCACTTACGTTGCCCTGGAGAAGTCAGGCACAGGGTGGGGTGGGGAGGGAAGCTGTGACTCAGGCTTCAAAGTTCTTTCATGAGTGGTGTGATTAAGGCAGGGAGGTGCCTTTTTTCGATGGTCCAGCTTCAGCCGAGGAGAGGAAGGGAAATGAACGTGATGGAAGAATTAACACAGGACCAACACGGACTCCAGGAGAATGATGACCCTGCCGTGTGACTCTGAGGTCTGTGGACATAGCATGGGAGAGTGAGGGGCCTCTGTAGAGAGGGCTTCAAGGTGAAGAGGTCAAGGAATTTCCAAGAAAGAGGTCATGCCTCATACACTATACATTATAGAATCTATTATATAATACATATATATTATATTAATAGAAAGTGCTTGGAGTCCAGTAGAAGGATTGAGAAGGTATCTCCCCAAGGGCAAATTCAAGTGCTCAGATGGTCAAGTGGTCAGATGCTGCTGTTCCTTTCACTTCGGCTTCAGAATTTGTTACAAACTCCTTTTTCCAGAAACTTCTGCCATCTTGCTGCTATATTTCTCAGCTGCAGTGGACTTATTCCAGTTAAGAGATTAATCTGGAATCCTGCTCTGACCCTTAAATCAAAGGAATCCAAACCTAGCATGTGGGATTATCCACCCCCATGCATTCTTTTATTCTGCGGGAAATTGGGTCCCTACTTGTTTTTGTGGAATGTCAGCACAATAAAGGCCACCTTTTGGGGGACTGCAGTTAAAAAGAACTCTCCTCTTAAAAAAAAAAAAATGCTGTGGGAGTAAACTCCTCATTGAACAAAGTTTCAAAATTCGATAAAACTTGCAGTCTGCTCACTGAAGAGGGTGAGATGCCTCCCTTCCCTGGTAACTAGAGAGAAGCAGAGGCAGCCTCAGGAAGCAGCTTGCTCAGGGCTTGTCATCAGTTGATTTCTCTCTGAGCCTAGACAGCTATAGTTTTTCTAATAGCTTCTAATATGTTTGAGATCAATTGTCCTTGGTTGGAATGAACTTCACTTGTAATGTGTTATTATTTTACTTATATTTTATACTTTTTATTTAGGTTTTTCATATATATATTTTCACTGACAAGATTAGTCTGGTTTTCTTTGTGTGTGTGTGTTGCATTTATTGAGGTTTTGGTATCAAGGCTATAACCAGAATAAGAATAATCCTCCCCCATCCCACCGCCAACTTGTTAGAAATGCCAAATCACAGGCCCCACCCTAGACCAACGGAATCAATATCTGCATTTCAGCAAGATCCCCTGGTAATGCACGTGGACCTTAGTTTGAGAAGCTGCCCCCCAGGCCTTGTCATTTACCAGAAGCTGCTTCTTCCATAGTCTCAGGGTAAGCAACCTGGCTCTCCTCCTTTCCAGCTCACTCGGCCTACGGCGCTGATCACACCATCCTTTCACCCATCATTCCTTAGATCCTGCTGCCACTTCCACAGGGTCTCTGCCCTCCCACGGCTCCCACCTCCTCCCCCATTTCCTCATTCCTTCCTATCCAGCTCGGAGGCAACAGTCGGCAATTATTATTATTACTTCCTTGTATATACTCTCCCCTTCCTTTCCCCTTTTTCTCTCCATGGAATTATCCAACAAAAATAACCCCGGCTGAATCCAAGCCCCCACCATCCTGTGCTGGCACCTTCGCAGCAAATTGTGGCCTCTGAAAAACAGACTAATCCCGCTGACTGGCCCTTCTGTACACCTTCCCCTCTCCCCTCAAACTTCCAACACCTTCACCTCGTCCACGCTCTAAGCTGATGTCCTTGCTTCTATTTCCCTGAGAAAAGAGAAGCCCTCAAAGGGAACATCCACACGTTCTGGCACCTCTTCCCCGGGGCTGCCTGTCCTCCGTTACTGTGAGGGAACGCTTGCCTTGCTGGTCTCCAAGGCCAGACCCGCCACTGTGCGCTGCGACCTTCTCTTCTTGCTCACTCAAGGATAACTCTCCAGAAAATGCCGCCACTCCCCAGCCATCATCAAATTTTCCCTCATGACTGAATCATTCCTGTCAACACGTAAGCTGGCTCTAACAGCTCCCATCCTCAAAACAAAACAAAATGAAATAAAACAAAAAATCTGTTTTGACTTCACTTTCCCTTCTGGCTACTGCCCCATCTTTCTGCTCTCCTTTAGAACAAAGCGTCATGAAAAAATTGTCTGCACCCATGGTCTCTCATTCTAGAGCCCAGTTCTCTCTACAGAGGTCTTTCTAGGTCTTATTCTTTCTAGAGAGCACTCCTGTCAGGTTTTGCCCCCCACTTCTGCTGAAACAGCTCTTCCCAAGGCCGCTAGTTACCACTGTGGCACTGACACCAACGACCAATCACCACTACTAATCTTACTTGAACTATTAGCCACATTCAGAGCCTGGATCCATCCTCCATCCCTGATCGTCCAGCATGTGAACCTCTCCTGGGTCTCCTCCTGCCACGCTGGCTGCTCTCAGCATCCTTTGCTGGTTCCTTGTCATCTCCCTGACCTCTCAATGTTGGGGCCTCGGCTCACCCTTGGCCTTGTCTTTTATTAACCCTCTCTCCCTAAAGGATCTCACTGAGTACTGTATTGAGATTTTACTTACTCTGAGGACTCCCCCAATTCTATCTCCAGCCTAGACGTCTCCCCCAAACCCCAGACTTCTACATCAAGCTCCCTCCTTGGGTGTCTCACAGGCAGCTCAACTTAATATGCCCCCAAATGTATTTCCAAGTTCCTCCCTTCATATCTGTTTCTGTTTAAGTCTTCCCCATTTCCCCAAATTGTATCTTCCAGTTGCTTGAGAAAACAAAAGACAAAAAACCCCACAAAAAAACAACTTAGAAATCAGCAAAATCAGGCTTCCCTGGTGGCGTAGTGGTTAGGAATCCGCCTGCCAATGCAGGGGACACGGGTTCGAGCCCTGGTCTGGGAAGATCCCACATGCTGTGGAGCAACTAAGCCCGTGTGCCACAACTACTGAGCCCACGTGCCACAACTACTGAAGCCCACGTGCCTAGATCCTGTGCTCCGCAGCAAAAGCCACCACAATAAGAAGCCCATGCACCACTACAAAGAGTAGCCCCCGTTCTCCACAACTAGAGAAAGCCTGCACGCAGCAACAAAGACCCAACACAGCCAAAAATAAATAAATAAAATAAATTTATTTATTTAAAAAATCAAAAAAAAAAAAAAAAAAAGAATCCGCCTGCCAATGGAGGGGACATGGGTTCGAGCCCTGGTCTGGGAAGATCCCACATGCCATGGAGCAACTAAGCCCGTGCGTCACAACTACTGAGCCTGTGCTCTAGAGCCTGCGAGCCACAACTACTGAAACCTGCATGCCGCAACTACTGAAGCCCGCGTGCCTAGAGCTCATACTCCGCAACAAGAGAAGCCACCGCAATGAGAAGCCCACACACCGCAAGGAAGAGTAGCCCCTGCTCGCCGCAACTAGAGAAAGCCCGTGTGCAGCAATGAAGACCCAACGCAGCCAAAAATAAATAAACAAAAAATTTTTAAAAATGAATAAAATCTATCTTTAAAAAAAAAAAAATTCAGCAAAATCATGTCAGCTCCCCCTTTTAAATGTGTCTAGAACACGACCACTTCTTTAGTCTTCCACTAGGCCTCGTCTGTCTTCTTGTCACTGGCCTATTTCCAAAGCCTTCCAACTGGTCTCCTGGATGAAACTCTCAGGCCCTTCAGGCTGGGCTTCACACCACAACCAGAGTAATTCTTTTGAAATGTCAGACCACATCCTTTCTCTGCTCAAAACACTCCAAATAGCTCCTGCTCTCCTTCAGAGTAAAAACCAGTCCTCACTTTGGTCTATATGGCCTCCCTCTCTTCTTATCTCTCCTCTCTCGCCTCAGGGCTCTTGCCTTGCTGGGCTCCAAGGCATTCCCACCTCAGGGGCTTGGTCCTTGCTGTTCCTTCTGCTTTTCCATACTCATAGCTCACAGCAGGCTCTTTCTTCAAGTAGCTGCCCCCTGCGGGAGCGCTATAAATAACAATACCCTGCACTCCCTCGCCTCCTTAGCCTGTGTGCTTTTTCTCCATAGCACTAAAAACCATCTGATGTCATATATATGTTGGTTTATTTGTTTATTGTTTGTCTCAGGAGCAGGTAATGTTTCATTCACTGCCCCACCACCTAGAACAGTGCCTGGCACACAGTAGATACTCAAAAATAGCTGTTCAGTTACAAATTAAAAGCAAAGCAACAGAAAGAAATGAAAATATACATGTATGGCATTTTTATGTACCAGAGTCTGTTGTCAGAGCTTTGCAATGCATTATCTCGTTCAACCGCATAAGGCTATGGTAACTGTGCTATTATACTTTTGTGTGAGTGTATGTGAAGGAACGTAGGAATAGGGACAGGAAATAGCCCATAGAGACTAAATGGTGGAGTTGAGATTTAAATCCAGGCTGTTGAATCCTATTAATATGGGTCATTCGATCACTTTCTACACTCTCTCTCAGAGGATGCTAAAATGAGAGTTATCTGTCCCTCGAAAGTAGGAAGGAATGAGTCTGCACAAGTCAGCCCTCGGCCTTTAGCAGAAATAGAGCTTTGTTAAGAGTTCAGGAAGTGGTCGTAGACAGTGGACGTAGGAGTCCTCCAGGAAGAGTGCTTAGACTGACGAGACCGGGCTGAGCACCAACATCTAAGCTGCAGGTGAAAGGAGAGGAGGAACTCTCCTCCTCTGCTTCCGCTTTTCTCTGCGCCCCCTCCCGCTGCGGCTCGGCGCGGACTCCTACGCCGCGAGTCCGCCCGGCCGCCCGGGGGCGCCCGAGGCCGAAGGGGGCGTTGCGGCACCGCCCGACGTCGCGCCCTCGGCGGCTGCGCAGACGCACGTCAAAGCCGGGCTCAGGCCGGGAGCGGGGAGCGGCGAGGCCTGGGAGAGTCTGAGCCTCCGGGAGCCGGGCGAAGGCGGCGCGCGGCCCCGCAGCAGAGCCGCAGCCGGAGCGAGCGAGCGAGAGCAGCAGTGCGGCGGCCGCCGCGGGAGCCCCTGGGCCGCCGTCCGCTCGCGCAGCCGCCGCCGCCGCCGCGGGATCCTGTCGCCGGGAGGAGGAGCGGGCGGAAGACAACGGAGGGGCCGAGCGCCCGAGCCGCGCCGCGGGGACCGAGCGAGCAGCCCGAGGCGGCGGCGGCCGAGGACGGGGACGGCGACGACGCGGAGGCGGAGAGGGAGCCGCCCGGCCCAGCCCCGTGAGTGACCCCCGGCCCGACCCTTCTCGAGGCGCGGACACCAGCCCGGCTTCCGCCTCCCTGCCCCGGCCCGTCAGCGGCCCCGGGGCTGCCTCCATTTTCTCGGGTGGCGGCGGCGGCCCCGGCCCGGGAGTCGGCGGGAGCGGCCCGGCCTGCCCTCTCCGCCCGGCCCGGGCCCCTCGCGGAGCCTTCCCCTCTCGTCCTCGCCGGCGCGGCGCCCAGGGGCCTGCGGCCGGGTCTCCGGAGGCCCCGTGCTCTCCAGCCAGCTTTCCGCGGTTCTGTGGTGGGGCTGGCGGCGTGGGGGCGTCTGCGGCCGGAGCCGGGAGGACAGGGGAGTGCGGGCCTGGCCAGCTGTCACTCCCACTGCACAAGGGCTTCGGCCACCTCGCTCCTGGTCCCTGGTAAACTTCCTGTTATCGGGAGGCGGATAGCATCTCTGCGATCTTCATTTCGGGAAAATGCCTAACCGATTTCTGGTTAGGAGTTGTGCGGCCGGAGCGTTCCCGAGTTCGGTTGAACCAACCTGCGCGCTGAGTGCGTGCAGGCGCCCTGGTCGGTCCGCGCCGGAGGGATTCAAAGGGGAACCCGGGCCCACGGTCCCCTCCCCCGAGGAGCTTACGCTCTGGTGCAGGAGATAAGGCGAGTACACAAATAACCACGATACCGGGAAGGAGATGATAAGTCCTGTGAAAGAACTACAGAATGCTAGAAAGGTACCCAGAGAAGACCGGACTGATCGATCACTTCCGCCTAGCAGAAATCTGGAAGGCTTCTTGGGCGAGGCGGTACAAAGCGGGTCTTGAAGGCCCGACGGGATTTGGGAGAGAGGAGGGTTGCAGAAGAGAACGGTATGTGGAGGAGCAGCAAAGCTAGAGGACAAAGGTAAAAAGGTATAGTCTAGAAATAGTAGATAGTGCAGTTTGTTGCGTAGGACCACGGTGGGGACTGGGGGTAGGCCAAAGAGTTGCTGGGGGGACAGATCATTGAATGCTGTAGAGGAGCCGTTTGAGTGGCAGTTTAAAGAAAACTTAGAGCTCATTTCTCAGTGACTCATGGGCCCGGAAATGTAAGCTAGGGGATATTAAGGGTGCTCTTGTGAAAGAAAGGAGAGAAAGAGGCCCAGTAAAGAGGTGACATTCTGTGCCTTGAGTATAATGCAGTTTGAGATCGATTTTGACAGCTTCCCGGATATTCAAATAAATCCACGTCCAGGCTAAGCAAAGTACCTTTTGCAAAAAGCTTCCTTAGATATCAGGCTCTTAAGAAGTAATGGAAAGGTGTGTATAAAATGAGGTGTTTCTGTTGGTGCAGTTCACTAAAATGCATCAAAACTTCTCGCACTGTGTATTAGGTGTCTACATTTTGGAACTACTGAACTGAACATAACTTAATTCTTTGAGATGGTTTTTGTGTAAGGCATTCTAAACTGATGCTTTAAAAAATCAGATTGTCACTAATAGAAAGTTGGACATAGAACCTTTTCTTAGAAAGGTAAAAAATTCTTTATTAGTTTTTAGTTATGAAAATATTTATAGGAGAGCCAGAAATGAAAGTCTGTGGCTTTATTTTGTTCCTTTTTTCCAGATTACTAGCAAATAATTAGCACCTTTATTCGAAGTCTAGAAATATGGTCTATGGAAGCAGCTTAGAACCTGTGTTGGTTTTGTAAGGACTTATTTATTGTTTGTTTATATGACAAGTGAATGCCAACTTTTTTCAGTTAAAAAAAAGACTTGTAAAATGCAGGAAGTACTGTAAAATTTTTTAAAATTATCTTCTGTAATCTTACCACTTATGTTACTGTTAACATTTTCGCATATTTCCTTTTCAGTCTTTTTATGATTATTTTTTTCTTTACATAATGAAATAAGCTATATATATAGCTTTTATTAGGCTTTTTATTTTTGTCATTGAATATCTTCATATAAAAATATTTTTACTGAAGTGTAAGGGAAGTCTTTCTTCTTAAGTGTATTTTTTCTGACAAGATTGCCTTATTTACCTCAGATAAAATGCAGTAGTCATGCTTAATAACTGTTGCTGTGGACGGAATTTTTTCTAAAGGCTTCTTGTTTGAAGACTATTTTTTAACTTCTCTGTAAGATTTGGATCCTATTGCTTGTTGAATAAAGAAAGGTTTTATTACTTGGGATGTGTGTTGTCATCAGGTATGGAAGAGATCACACATTTCTGCTATATGAGTGGATGTACTTTTTTTTAAAAGGTACTATAAAAAGATTACTTTCATAGCTGGTATAATATCTCCTATACACTGTGATGCACCTTCCCTTCCCACTCCACCCCATCTCCCCACTGCCCCTAAAAAATAGTCTTTATACTAAGACCATCCATATAGGTTAACTACTTTTTGATCATAACATCACAAAGATTCAGGCTAGATGTGTTTCATTTTTCTGTCGGTATTTCTTTAGTAAAATATAGAATTTGTTGTGAAATAATTTGCTGCTGTAACAAAAGGGACTTCTTTTTTTTCAAGGCAGGTCACTTTAGTTCATTAGCAGGTTCTTGTTTAAACCAGTTTTTTCCCTTGTGCTTTACAATCTAAACTATTAATGAGGTCTCTGTTTCTCTTTCTAATGGCATTTAAAGTGTGATGCTGAGTTAGACTGTATACATTTTCATAAAGTTACTGTAAAAGAAGAGCTGAGAAAGCCCAGTTTAAGTATGGGGCTTGGTTTTATAATCTGGTCTTATTTTTATTTATTTATTTTAATATTTTTGGCTGCGCCCTGAGCACGCAGGATCTCAGTTCCCTGACCAGGGATCGAACGAACCCACGCCCCCTACAGTAGAAGCACAGAGTCTTAACCGCTGGACTGCCAGGGAAGTCCTAATATGGTTTTATTTGAATCTTTATTTGTATATTGCAAATGTGTATACCACAAGGCATCCTTTATTACTTCTGAATATTTACTAAAGTATTTTTCTTTTGATCAACTTTTGTAGGTTATAGATTTCTGTAATTACTGCCATATTTTACGAAGCGTCTTTTTCCAAGAGGAGTTGTTCATTGATCATTCACAGTTATGCCATCTGCCATAAAATACAGACACAGACCCAAATCCCACCCCCTACCTCCGCCCACCTCACCTCAGCAGGCAAAAACAAAATCCAGTATACAGCAGGATTTCATCATTTCAGGTAGTGTCTTCTGGTTACCTTTCTGGTGATGTCTCTATTTTAAACATCAATTTCCCTCTTCCATGGCTTCTTTTATTTAGAAATTTGATTTTATGGGTGTTGTCTGGTGTTAATAGAAGCAGGAGTCTGATAGGTGGATTAGTGTGTATAATGGCAAAATTGGTAAAACTTTGTTGTGTGATGAAATTGTGGAAAAGAAGATCAAATCTTAGAACCTCTGTGTTAGGTTGCTTATGATTTGTTTTGTTATTTAATTACTGAGATATAAAGATTTTGTATTTGTGTGAATGCAGATCAAGCCAAGTAGCCTAAAAATTGCATAACAATTTAGTCATCAGTCTATAATTTGTTTTTTATTGGAGAGAAGACTAGTATTGCAGCCATCCTTAATTAAAGAAGGAATTGATCTATGGGACTTCTTACTTTGTGTGTCTCACCACTGAAATGACTATCCAGCTGGACCCTAATCACTACCCTGTCAGTCCAGAGTATGAGGGCAGAGCACAGTGAGGCAAATATTTGTACCACCAGCATTTATAGAGTAGACTTGTCTGGGAGTAAACGCTAAATGTTTGTTCTGCTTCTGTTTCTTAGGCCTTCCAAGGATTCTGAAAAGAGTTATTGCAAGACTAGGTGGCAGATGATAGACTGTGGTGATGAAATTAAGGTTAACAGCTTATTGCAGTCAGCATTTTTGGGGGGGGGGGTGTGCAGACGCATGTGTGTGCATATGTACGTGTGTGTGTTGTCCTCCAGTGTGATTTGTTTTCTACCCCACTGAGCTTCCCTGGCGCCACTGTGCTTTTAACTTTTCTCTTGAGATAGAAGGGGTGAAGGGATGGCAGATTGTGGTTTTTTAGCAACTGTGATGTTAAGTTGGCAGAGGAAGGAAGAGTGGCATGCAGAGAATTGCAAGAAGTCAGTCAGGTGTGAAGTAGCTCCAGAGGAGGGAGGTCAAGCCTGCCCTGGCCATTTATGTTGGCAGTGTCTGGCACATACCTATTTGCATAACCCTTAATACATTGTGTCTAATTTGAGATTTCCATACTCAGAATACAGTGTTTAAGTTGTAGGTGTGTATGTGCTTCTTTATATGTATATATATATATTTTCCTGTGCATGGTTACAGAGGCAGAAAATCTAGTTAGCCAATATTTAGTGACATTCTGGTTTTATATGATAATTATTCCTTAGGAGCATTATCCAGCAGATAAATTTTTATAACCAAGGAAGTATGATAATGTTAAAACATCACAACACTTTGATTATTTTAATAACACGTTTGAGAAACAAAATACACATTTTGTAGCTTGATCTTAATTAAGTTGCTGCTTTATAACTTTGTCAAATGAACTGTAGTTTGTTCTTTTACAGGGTACCATTAACATGTTAGTCACTGTTCTCTCCCTCCACAGTAGATTATGTATCAGCTGTATTTGGACACAAGGAAGAAATAGCATTAACAGTTTTCTGTTTACATGTCTATAGTTTTAAGGCCCACTCTGGGATTTATAGGATTCTGAGAGCCAGTATTACCTGTGATTAAAAGCACGGATGCAACCAGACTCTTGGATTGTTGAACCCTCAGCCCTCCTATGGGCTCTGTAACTTTAGACAAATTCCTTCACTTCTCTCTAGCTTAGATTCCTTGGATAGGAATGATACCATCTGAGAAGATTGTAGGGGGATTAAACGAGTTACTGTGTCTAGAGTGCTTAGAACAGGGCCGATTCATACTGAGTTTTGGGATGGTGCTGATGCTACACTGTTTCAAGTAGAAGAGAGCTTTAGGAACCCTGTAGTCGGAATGGTTCTTCCTGACCATAACTGGAGTGGGGTGTGGCTGACTTTGAGCTGTAACTGGTGGAGTTTTCTGCGAGGTGGAGTCACTTGCTTAGGGTTGTGCTGCTTATTAGTTGTAGGACTGATGCAGAGTCTGGTTCTTTGTTCTTTATCCAGTTTGCTTGAAAGAAAGTTAGTTTTATACTTTATGCAGTAATGTCTTCTTTGAATTTTTTCACTAGCATTTACAAAGATTGTATTCATATGTTAAATGCTTTATGGCACTTAATCGTTTTTTTAAAGGTGTTTGATATACTGATGTTTATAATCATGATGTAGCTGGCAAGTTTTTTTGGGAGAGGGGGTAGTTGTATGAATATAAAGTTGAAGTAGATGAAGAATCAAGTGGTATTATCCCCCAGCATCATTACAGATGGAAGCCAAGGGGAGGGCATGTCCAAGGTCACACAGACATTGCACAGTTGAGCTAGGATTTGAACCCAGATCTGCCTCACTTCAAAATGTGTTCTCCCGGAAACAGTATGACTCTCATATGACATAGTTTTATTTCAGTCCATAGGGTTTGGGTTTCTTGCTGACTTTTTTTGATTTAGTACTTTAGAATGAAGGTTTGTAAATATACATAAGAGGGTATTAATAGGTTTCTAGGCAGCAACCACATGTTGTAACGCAAAATGAGATGTTTTCTTCTAAATGCTCTAGTTGTATAGAGTCATAATTTGATTAGTGGTTATTAGGCCAGTAAGTAGTGTTTATTTTTCATGTTGGTCTTTTAGAGAAGGTGGGAGGCCTTGTGTTATAGTGGGCAATGCAGAAGCCTGGGAATTGGAAGATCTGGGCTGGGTCCTGACTCGTTCACTAATCATGTCACTCTGGGCAGGTCTTTCCACCTCTCTAGGCTTCAGTCGTCCCATTATTATACTAAGGGGACCAGACCGAAAAGCCCTTTCAGTCTCTTTTGCTCTTATTTTCAGTGATCCTGTGTGTAAGCTTTCTGTAGGCTTTTTCCCCCTCTACTGGACACCTCTCCTTTTGCCTGTGGTCTTGAAGTCAGTTTCTTTACGTGAGCTCTGTGGCACGTAACCATGCTTTTACATTTTTTCTTCTGGTTGGTCAGGTGCCTCGTGTTATTTCACAATGCAGTTTCTGCTTCAGGTAATGTTACATCAAAATGTATTTATTTTTCAAATTTTCTTCTTTTGTACTTATGAATAAATGGTTACAAACTAATGTTATGTGGTTGTGAAGTACAAGCTTAGTAAGTTAACAATTAACAAATCCTCAAGCCTCACATCTAGTTTCACTGTCAACTTTTAAGTATCAATACTATATGTTGTGAAGTGTTATGAGCTGTTTGTTTTGCAGAAAGGAAAAATATTAACTAAAGGCAATGTGAGTGGAAAAGAAAAGACCAAAAATGTAGAAACAGATTTGAAGATGTGAAGAACATGCTCAAGATAGTATTCTTTGGTTATAATTGGTACTAATCCTCCACCTGTGAAAGGGTGGTAGGCTGGCTTAGATCATAGGATGGTTTCTAGCCCAGGGTTCTGTCACTGATAAGAGATGAGAGTGGTATTCACCACCCCTGAGCATTGTAACTCCTCAAAAATCTATTCTGAATTAATTTGTTCCACAGGCAGTCTTTATTGCCCATTATGCTGGGTCCTGTTCTATATGTCAGTCTCAGAGGTTTCCTAGTCCAGGTAAACAACTCTTCCCCTCTTTGATGGCATGTTATCAGCCAGTTTACTTTTTCTGGATTCTCCAGCAGGGAGACAGAAACTCAGGTCATTAAAATGATCCTTGCAGATCGTTTGGCTGTCTGTTTACAATATGGTTTTATGAGAGATTAGTAGTTGGTAGGAGAGGTTCCAGAGAAATTTTAAGTTTAGAAAGCACTGGATTAAAAACAGTTAATCAGTTTTTATTTTTTGATGATGGTCGTGTTATTGTTTTTCTGCAGAGCTTTTCATAGTTTTTAATGATGTGCATTTTGACTGTCCAAGAGGGAAATGTAATGTACAGTATTTCCCAACTTTCGAGTTTATTTGGTAACAAGAACACCTCCTTTCCCCAGGAAATACCCACAAACACCTTGAAGGAGGGTTCTGTTGGAACATAATTTGGGAGAACCTCCTATTTCCATACTTAGTAGTATGGAATTCAAAGCATTTACTTTTTAATTGGAATGATTACTTACAGCAAGTTGGAATTCAATTAAGGTTGGAATAATTTATTTTCAGTTTTGTTAAGTAAAAGAATGAACACTTTATATGAGTGGCTTTTCAAGCCCACCCCCTTTTTTTAAAAACTTCAGCCCACAGTGAGAGATTCCATTTTTAATCAGTGACCCGGCACGTATATAAACACACTGTCAAAACTGAAAAAGAAGTTTCATGAAACAATACTTAGGCCTTCCTATGTACAGTGCATGCGTTCTGATACTTTTTATTTTGTTCTATTTTTAGATGTATGTTATTAGTTACTAAAATAATTCACCATGCAATTTGAGAAACACTGTGAGGTTACATGAATTTATAAACTCTTAAGATTTAGAGTTAAGATACTGTCAAGACTGTTTTGTGAGTGAGAAAACTAAAGCTCAGCCTAGAAGAGGAAGGGCTCTCGCTTTAGAATTCCTGGATTTAGATTCTGATTGTGGTTTCTTGGGCGGGGTGTTCAGTGTCCATTCTGCCTCAGCTTTCTCATCTGTAAAATAGCAAGAGTAGAACCTACGGATGAAGTAGTCTTGAGGATTCGAGGATTCAGTAAGAAGCGCTTTGCATAATGTGTCTGATATGCTTTAAGTGCCCAATACCTTTTAGCTTTTATGATAACTGAAGTTCTAAAACTCCTTCTGCACCGTACACACTTTCAAAAATATTTTAGGACTTTGAAAGTGTTAAAGTGGCCTTCAGGTGAACCTGAACTCTTTTTGATCTGTAGCTGGATATATCATTTGTTCTGATATCAGTCCTTTGGAATGGTAAGCTTTAAAATAGCCGTAAGGACCCACTTAAAGTTGATTTGCCTCCTAATTGTAAATGGACTCATAATTGCTTCATGCCATATTATTGTATTTTTTAAACTATTTTTAACAGTATCTTAAGTTTAGAATAGTTTTTCTTTATAGCATGTAATTAAGTACAAATAAGTACGTACCTACATCAGTGGTTAACTTAGTATTCTTATAGTTGTAGTTCACTAAAAGAAGAACAAGGTAAAAGTTGTTCTCTTCTGTTTTATCTCCATTTCTGCATTTTTTAAGTTCCCCCATCCTCAGTATTTTATAATGCTACTGAGGGTTTAATTTTTGTGTCCTGACCTAAGAAAAGGAACATTTAGAGGGTATTAACAGTGGTAGGGGCCAAATCCAGTTTGTAGACTGTTCTCCATTGTCCTGAACTTAGCTGGCTGCTTCAGTCATTTTTGTCACCTATTGAGGCATTTACATTGTCTATCCCTAATTAAATTTTCTCCTGTTGTTTCTTTTATTGCCCATTTGTCCTCAGTATGACCTGAAGTTTCTGAAATGAGAGGTTCTAATCAGCATCACTGAGGCAGACCAAGTCAGTATTAAAGAAGCATAAAGATTCTGTACTTGTGTAAGTAAGAGGAATGAGGTAAAAAGAATAAATAATTACTAACATGGCACATATATGTTACCTGCTGGTATAAAGTTTAAGACGGCTATATATGTTTACCTCATTTACTCCTTTAATAATCCTATTTTCATTCCCATATTTTCAGTTGAGTAAACAGAGAAAAAGAAACTAAGTAATTGGTCTGAAATCATACACCTAGAAAGGGGCTGTAAATTTGAAACCCTGGTCCCAGAGGGTGCACTTGTATCCCACCATACTCTGTTGCCTTCACCACAAGGTATTGAAATGTAGAATCATTCTGGAACATAGGAAATTTCTGTTACAGAAACAGATGAGATCAAGTTTTTTTGGTCAGGATGTGTGATATCCTAGGACACTGAGAGAACTTTCACATTACTAAGTAGCTGTCAGTGGTCTTTGAGGAGCTGTGAATAGAGAGAGCTGTGCAGGAAGAGGAGAGAAGCTAATGTACTGTTCTTCCAAAAGAGGAAAAGGTGGAATCCACAAATCATAGACAATGAACTTGATGATTGCTGGACAGATTCCAGAAAGGGGTGAGTCCTTAGCAAAGTGTCGACTTCTAGAAGCTACTGTCCATTTGTTAACTGTTTCTTTTCCTAATAGGATTCTGTTAATTGTGTTGGATAAGGATGTAGCCAAGATACGGATCCGTAAGGATTCATAGTTTCATTCATATTTGAGATTGTCTGAAAAATGTTAAATCATATAATTTAAGTTGGAATATTTTTTAGGACTTAGAAGTCATTTTGATGTCTTTACGAGATCATTTTACTTATGTTCATTGTATTAGAATATAGCTTTATAATAATACACTTTTCCTAGGCTGCATCTGGCAAATCAGCCGCAGCTACAGTGGCCTGCATCCCTGTGCCTTGCCTTCTCAAGTAGGCGAGAAGGAACTAGAACTAGTACCATCTTCCTGTATGTGCACACAGCAAACTAAATACTTCCTAGTTTTATATTGTTAAAATCATTCACCCCTGTTCTTTCAGATTGGTCATAACCCATCTGTTTACTCAAGAGCTAGTCTTGCTCTTGTTCCTGAAGACTGCCTAGTGAGTGACTGGAAGTAAGTTGATGGAAGAGGACTGGACAATAGGGGAGTGCACTCCGTCCTCACAAAAGCTAAAACCTTATGTGAGGGGGTGGTTAGCTTTTTTCTCTTTTACCTTATGAAAGCTCCCCCACTTTTAAAATTAAATGTAGTGAGGGATGAGTGTCCTTAGCCTAGGATATCATAGGTGTTTGGAAAGGGCACAGCTATCTTTTGCAGATGCTTTTGTTGTTGTTAAGAAGAGGAAGGAATAAGGAATAGGGAAGAGGAACAAGGCATAGCAGTGCATCCGGAAGGAAGTGACCAGAGAGAAAGACAGTGGCTCTAAATTTGTATGTCACGTGCAACTTTGAAAGAGCTAATGATAGAAGTGGAACTGGTTGCTTTTAGGAATTGTCTTAAGAGCTGCCGCACTTGAATAGATTGTTAATCATGGAATATATTACATGTATATTAAAGGCCGTGGCCTCCCACCCAAAAAAAGGAGGGAAGCTTCAGACCTCTATAATATAGACAGGATAAGTTCTTTTAAAAATCTTGAAAAACTTATCAATAAACTATCTCATTTATTCTAGATTCTACAAAAATACCAGGAGGTATAAAATTCATGTTTAAAAACCAGCATGAACTCTTAAAAACATAATAAAATATGAGAGAGACAACCTGCCAAGACATTACAAAAGAAGAAAAGTATGTTTCGATTTCACTTGTGGAAATAGCCATGAAAATTCTCAGTAAAACACCAGCAAATTTAATTAAATAGGAAATTCTCTTAATTAAAGAAGACAAATAACGCTTGGTATTTACTGTGTGCCAGGCACTGTTCTAATATATTATCTCAGTTAACAGTCCTCAAAACAGCCCTAAGAAAGAGGTTGTTATTATTACCCTAATTTTATGCGTGAAGAAATTTAGGCCAAGAAGTTAAATTATCTGTCCAGGGATAAATTGCCAGTAAGTCACAGAGCCTAGTTTTTGAACCCTTGGGGTCTGGTATCAGCATACATTGAACATGCGGTATCATACCAGTATGTGCCAAGATAACAATGCTAATTCAACAGTTCTTCCTGATTATGAACTCTTTAAAAGAATATCTGTTTTAAACCAACAGCAAACAACCTACTAAATGGGAAAACATTGGTGGAATTCCCCTTGAAATCAGAAAATGAAACAAGCATGCCATACACCTTTGATGTTTGATATTATCCTGGCCAATGCAAGAATGCATCAAATACAAGGTATAACTGCTTGAAAAAAATGGTGGAAAATAGCAATATTTGCAGATGTTGCAATCTTAAACCTAGGAAAACCAACAGAATCAACTGAAAAACTAAAAGTGAGAGTTCAATAAGATAGTTGCATACCACATAAAGATATTTAAATGTTGGCAGCATTTTTCTTGCTAGCAATACCCAGTTATAAAAATACTGGGAGAAAAATCTCATCATAGCAACAAAAAATAAAATTCCTAAGTTGGGGGGGTTGATACGAAATGTTTAGGATCTCTGAAGAAAACTAGTATAAACTTAACTGAGTGAAAAAAAGACAAGAATGGAGAGTTACCATGTTCTTGAATGTGAGTACTGAATGTTATGAAGCAAGAAAATTTCCCAAGTTAAATTAGTGTATTCTTGGCCAGAGAGTACAGTCAGATTTTTAAAAAGTCAACTTAGGGAGTTCAGCGAGAGGTATATATGCACCTAATACATAAGTGAAATCATCCATCAGTGGGGAAGGAGGAAGGATTGTTTCGCAAAAAATTTTTAGATAATTGGTTATTTGTTTTTTGGGAAAATCAAGTTTGACAATTAAGCCCTTTATGAAAATAAATCTGATGGGAGAATGAGAAAACAAATAAAAACATAAATTAGAACATTTATCTGAATATTTATCAGACCTTTGGATGAGAAGCAGGCTTATTTCCATTGCTGTCAAGTGATTGAAAGGGAAAAAGCACTAAGGTAAATATGTGAAAAAACTTTGCATGATGATAGACAAAAGGTTAATATTTACTTCAGTATTAGTAAAAGCTCATACAGACTGATAACTGCCATTTATTAGTAAGCTCTCCCTATGTTTTCAGTGCTACCCTGGGCATCTTATTCATGTTAAAAATTTAATAGTCATCCTATCATTTTGTAAATAATGGAGACTCAGAAGGTAAATATTTTGCCCAAGAGTTTTTGTGCACACTTCTACTAAATGGCGGGTCTTGGATTACAACTTGGGTGTGATGAGAGCTTATGTTCTCAACTCTTAAAAAGATGTTGTTTTTCAAACAGGTTGTAAGACTAAAAGCACTAGATAAATGAGTAGTCAATTCAGATAGCAGCTAAATAAAAGAAATTCAAATAAACAATGGGGCAGAGGCTATTAAATAGAGATTTTAAAAACTGATAATGCTTTATGCTACTAGGGTTGGGTTGAGACGTGAGATAAGGCAAGTTTATGTACAGCCTGGCCCTCTGTATCCACAGGCAGGGGTTGAGCGGAGTTGGTTCCAAGGACCCCCATGGATACCAAATTATGCCCTTATGTATAAAATGGCATAGTATTTGTCTATAACCTTTGTACATCCGCCAGTATATTTTAAATCATTTCTAGATTACTTATAATACCTAATACAATGTAAATGCTATGTAAATACAGAGTACAGTTAACCTTTGGGGCAAACTAGATCAATTGCATCAGCTTGTTCTGATCCCTTCAGCAATGAGAGCAGGATAGGATGAGTCAGGATATTTAAGACATAGGGGAACTGGCAAATTGTTGACTACCTGGCCTGGAGCAGAGTGGTGGGAGATTCAAGAGTTAAGTTATTCCATGACATGGGCATATTCTTCCTGGTGAATTGTAGATGTTTGCTGATTTGAAATACCAAATATTGCTAAGAAAGACTTATTTTCATCATCACTGACAAATATTTATATGCAGGTGACCCTGCTAGGCCTTGCTGTAGGTGGAGGGTGCTTTGCCTTTGCTAAATCAGAGTAAATGAAATAGAAAAGTTGTCTGGTCATAGGGGAGGCAAGATAGCCATAGTTTAGTAGGCATAACCAAACGTCTTGGTTTGCCAGGAAAAGTCCAGGTTTATGCCTCGCATAATTATTCATTGTGTCACCCTTTATTCCCTGAATTGTCCTGGTTTGGATGATAAATTATGTCATCTAACATTTAGCAATTGCAAAACTAGCTGTCCTTGGACCCCTTCCCTGCCTTATTTACTTATTTATTTTTTTTGATGCTTAAGGAGCAGGGTTGTCTCTCATATCCTCAGGTGTCTCCTCCTAAAGTAGCCTGATTTTTGAGACATTTATTCTGGAGCCATGGCAGCTATCTGATTCTTCTTTTGAACCAAAAGACTTCTCTCTGAATGAGAACTCTGATGTTCTAACTCTAAAATGTTCTGCTTTGCCTCAAGTCAGACATTTGAATGGAGAGATTCTAAGTGTAAACACCTTGTTTTTGCCCAAATTCCCTCTTTCACTCTTTCTCCACTCATACGTGTAGCTTCTCGGGAACTATTGAAGAAAGGAAGTTGCGGAGTTCTAGTTTTTAAATGGTTGATGTTGGATGCCATATAACTCTGAAAAAGACTTTTTTTAGAAAAAATTTGTTTTTGAGGTATGGTTGATTTACAATGTTGTGTTAGTTTCTGGTGTACGGCAAAGTGATTCAGTTATACATATACATATATCCATCTTTTTTCAGGTTCTTTTCCCATGTAGGTTATTACAGAATGTTGAGTAGAGTTCCCTGTGCTATACAGCAGGTCCTTGTTGATTATCTGTTTTATATGTAGTAGTGTGTGTCTGTTAATCCCAAACTCCTAATGTACCCCCCCCCACCTTTCCCCTTTGGTAACCGTAAGTTTGTTTTCTATGTCTGTGAGTCTGTTTCTGTTTTGTAAATAAGTTAATTTGTGTCATATTTTAGATTCCACATGTAAGTGATTTCATGGTATTTGTCTTTCTCTTTCTGACTTAGTATCTCTAGGTCCATCCAAGTTGCTGCAAATGGCATTATTTCATTCTTTTTTTATGGCTGAGTAGTATTCCATTGTGTGTATATACCACATCATCTTTATCCATTCATCTGTCAGTGGACATTTATGTTGCTTCCATGTCTTGGCTATTGTAAATAGTGCTGCTGTGAACATTTGGGTGCATGCATCTTTTCAAATTAGCGTTTTCTCCGGATATATGCCAAGGAGTGGGATTGGTGGATCATATGGCAACTCTATTTTTAGTTCTTTTAAGGAACCTCCATACTGTTTTCCATAATGGCTGAGCCAATTTACATTCCCACCGACAGTGTAGGAGGGTTCCCTTTTCTCTACACCCTCTCCAGCATTTGTTATTTGTAGACTTTTTTGATGATGCCCATTCTGACCGGTGTAAGGTGGTACCTCATTTTAATTTTAATTTGCATTTCTCTAATACTTAGTGATTTTGAGCATCTTTTCATGTGCCTATTGGCTATCTGTATGTCTTCTTTGGAGAAATGTCTATCTAGATCTTCTGCCCATTTTTTTTTTTTCTGCCCATTTTTTAATTGGGTTGTTTTGTTGTTGTTACTGAGTTGTATGAGCTGTTTGTGTACTTTGAAAATTAAGCCCTTGTCGGTTGCATCGTTAGCAAATATTTTCTCCCAGTCTTTTCATTTTGTTTATGGTTTCTTAAAAGGACTGTTTAAAGAGATGATATACCTGTATTCACTACACTTATATATTTATGTAATCTTTAATTCTTAAACTTTTCCATATTTCTTCCATATTTCAGAGCAACTGTTTTCAAGGGAAAGATCAAGGGTTTCACAAAATCATCTTGAGAGTTCAGTTTAAGATGTCCATGGGAAAAAAATTGCATTTAATTTGCATTCGCTTATATAATCTTGAGCTTTATTCTCAGTTTGTGACAATAAATGGACATATCTATTTACACATTTTCATTTTTTTTATATTACTTCCTGTGTCATTTAATGACACATTTCAGATCTCCAGCCCCAAAAGTAGGTATGTGGAGTACACGGAAGAGTAAAAGATGGTGCCACGCTCAGTCTTCACTACTCCAGTTTTGGCCTCTAAAAGGTTGAGAGAGCGATGTCTAAGCCCTACCCTTACTAGAGTTGCCTTTCTGAGGCACAGGCCTGGAGCAGTGATGCCTAGGAAGTAGCCCCTGTGTTACTTGGAACTCTCTTTCTTCCAACAAGGCAGGGATTTAGTGAAAGTTTATCTCAGGGAGGAGTCCAACACTCAAGGCAGAAATGCACTGGGGTCTCACCAAGAGTTCTCACCAGGAACACAAACTCTGTTGTGAGTGTCCATCTGCCACAGCGTTTCTCTGTTTACTCACTGCCGTGGCCCCCCTTCCCCCAACATCCTCTCTCTGCAGACCAGCTTTCTCCACCTGATAGAAAGCCTGGCCACCTACATTTCTGTCATGGAGCTTCAGCCTCTCAATAGACACTTTAGCCTGGGGTCTTCCTTCCCCTCTAGGTTACTTTGCTGGGGACAGCAGGGGTATGGTTCTTATAGGACTATAGCACCTCGTATTGGAGCTGTGTTAATGGTGTGGGGTGGGAGGGGCGGTTGCCAGAATGAGATGGTGCTGGGGACCTTATGACCCTATAGAGTGACCCTATGATTTTCCCAACTGTGAGGATTGTTGGGATTCTTATCCTCCTATCTGATTTGTTTAGGTGTCCAAGATACAAGTTCTAAAGGACTTTTTGGTTATTTGTCTGCCCTGAGACCACATATTTCTTGCTATTCTTTTGTCCTTTATCTTTCTTTTTAGCCTTTAAAGCAGGCTCCCTCTTAGCTCCTCTGGCCATAGATATCCTCAAGGCCCAGAGGAGTCTGTAAAGAATTGGCCCATAGTATCCTAAAGGAAGTCCACCTCTGACTGAAAAGCCACTGCATTTGTATCAACAATCCTGGAAATACAGAAGGAGCGGCTAGGTGTTCTGCTTTTAGTCTAAACCAGCAGTGTTTGTTGATTGAGTAGCATTTTGATTTATCTCATCATTCTCAGTTTGTTTCAGCTACAGTGAAATGCCCTTTGCCTCTGCCCCCCGCCCCACCACCCCAAATGCCCTGACCCCTAGTTGTATTCTTGTTGTTTTTCCTAATTTCCTAGAAGACATTGGAATAGAATAGAGGTTTGGAAGTACAACTCAGCCATTATTTTAATTTATGAATGGTATTTTTTACACTAGTTGAATACATTTTGTATAACTGGCTAAAAATATTTTCTGTGAACACAGCCATTCAGACCTTGTAACTGTAAAGCCTCAGATAATAGGGGCTTGAAAAATATGTTGAATAAACTTGGAAGTATTTTTTATTTATCCTTACTTACCAAACAACGGGGACTGAATAGGAGTCGCATGCTGGAGTCAGAGCTCTTTGAGTGATGGAGGAGCTGTAACAGCCATCTCTCATGTTAGAAAAGAGGCCGCGGCCATTGTTATTCCTAGAAATTATTTGACTCTGAAGAACAGTGATGGAAGTACTTTATTTTGCTGCACACCACACACGTTGATTGCCTCAATACACTTTCCGTGTTTGACTTAATTTAGTAATCTCTCCCCAGACGGGATGTCCCCTTAGCAGTGTTACCTATTTCCACCTGAGCGAGAAAATTGACGCACTAGATCTTGCAGTATTTAACAAGTTTATCATGGTGGTAAGGTTAAAACCACACCCTTATGTTAAGATTAGGTAGTTATTTTTTTTTTCATGTTTCTTGCCTTCCATTTTAGGGAAATGGAAAAAAATAGGGGTATGTTTCCTTCTCTTTTCCCCTTTCTGTCCCATCCTCTCCCTCACCCCAGAGAATTAGATAAGGAGCAAAGGAAAAATAAGGAAAGACAAAATGATTCCTGGGGCAGGGTTAGTACACAAATAAATGCATGTCTTTTACACAAGCTAGTTGGGGACCACCTATTTGGCTTTGAGTTTTAGAAGCCAAAACAAAGAAGAAAACAAGATCAATTGCAAGGCTGTGTTCATGAGATAAAAAGTAAACCAGCCACTTAGGAGAAGCATACTTTTTCCAGGAATTGAGACCCTGTGGATCCTTTATTAATGAAGGCTCTGGGTCCTTGGTACACTTCTCTCTGTTCTCTAAAGTGTCTGTAAAAGTACCCAGTTCAAGTATAAGACATCTTAGTACAAGACATAGGAATAATGTTAGAGTGGAGCACAGTTTAATTAAATCACTACTTTTCTGATGCTCTGTAGCTATGGAAATGACCCCCTATAATCATTCATGCCATTGAACTTTTTATGAAAATTGAGTACCAAAGAGGTCCAAGGTTATAGTTTTCTAGTAACTACTCTGCTTTAACAATTAACTGAGGGGGCCGGCAGCACTAATCATCTGCCTTTGAAAAATTGAAAAGTTTAACCAGGACTTGATTTCAAATCTAGTTGTATAAATTGACTTGGAGGCCAGGTCATTGAATTCCTCAGAAAACAGTCTGTGTCCAACATGCAGACATGTTTTTTGGTTTTTAAATTTTATTTTATTTGGCTACACCGCGCAGTATGCGGGATCTTAGTTCCCTGACTAGGGATCCAACCCATGTGTCCCCTGCATTGGGAGCATGGAGTCTTAATGAGTGGACAGCCAGGGAAGTCCCCCAGACATGTTTAGTGGATAGTGTTTTACGTCATAAGGTAGTAGTTTTTTTTTAATTTGTTAAATTTCTGACACAGAAGCCCAACATAAAAAACTGATAGAAGTGAGGTGTTTGGGCTAGAGATGAGGTGGATCCTCACCTGCTCCAGACCTTAGGGCAAGGTTTAAAAGCCACTGTGAGATTCAAGGCTAACACCATTTTAGTTTGGAAAAACTTCAAGAAAGCCTGGATCACCAGACTCCCACTTTTATGGAACAAACTCACCCTGTGTGCCCCCTACCCACAGAATACCTGCAGAAAGCCTAATTTTAACATTTAACTCATTAACTTCCTGTTTAAACCACTGTGATTCTGATAGGTTGGTGACATGGTGAGCAATAACCCAAACATTTGGTAGATCAAGTTAAAAACTAAGAAGGTGGATTTTTGAGGCCAAGTAATCATATTCACTTGAGTTGGTAGCATTCTTCTGCTGAAACAGTAAAGGAAAAACAGAATCCCATGTTCAGAATTTTTGTAGAAGGAAATAAGTTGTTTCTTTTTTTTTTTTTTTTTTTTGTCTAAATCATGCTCCTGGCTGATGTGCTTCTGTAGAGAAGTTTCCTTTCTTCAAACGTAATCACGCCCCTGAGATCAGGCAATATTCTGTTATTTTTGTCTTTCTTTTTTATTTATTTATTTTACTTAATTAATTTATTTATTTTTGGCTGTGTTGGGTCTTCGTTTCTGTGCGAGGGCTTTCTCTAGTTGCGGCGAGCGGGGGCCACTCTTCATCGCGGTGCGTGGGCCCCTCACCGTCGCGGCCTCTCCCGTTGCAGAGCACAAGCTCCAGACGCGCAGGCTCAGTAGTTGTGGCCCACGGGCCCAGTTGCTCCGTGGCATGTGGGATCTTCCCAGACCAGGGCTCGAACCCGTGTCCCCTGCATTGGCAGACGGATTCTCAACCACTGCGCCACCAGGGAAGCCCCGGAAATAAGTTTTTAATGGAAGAAAATGTATCCTTTGTAGCTTTTCCTGAATGTTTTGCGGCCTCTACCTAAAACTTAACTTTCTATACTCCCTTGGGTATAAGATGTCTCTGTTGTGCATTTTCAATACAGCTTTCATATTAAAAAGCAAGTTTTCCATTGTGACTATATTGTGATGTCAACACTCACCTAAAAAGCACCACTCCATAAAGTGGGGAATGTTCTTTGAGCAATAAAAGAAGCCATGTGTTTATTCTGTAAACAGCACTTAAGTTTACAGTGAGTTCTGTAAACTCACTGCCTTCTGCCTTCCTTTTCATTCGACACTTTTTTAACCACCAGAGCTTGATGAAATTACAAAATAATTTTTGTTTCCTTATCAGAGCTCAGATTGTTGCATAAAGCTCTCTAATCAATTGTAATACATTTTCTGACTTTTATCCAAATTTATTCTGTCTACAGAATGCAGCTCAAGAAGCGTCTGCTCTGTTGAAGTGTGAGACCTTCAGCGCACAGTGCCCTCTCTGTCCTCTGAGCTTGCCACTCGGCTCTCTTATTTGGGTTTTGTCATGCAGGGTCTGGTGGCATGTATTAGTCTTCCATAGATTTCACTCTTCCTGTGTGTGCCTTGTCTCCCTAGCTGTATTCTGAGTCCTGGAAGAATTCCTGTGTGTACCACATGAGGCATGACCACATCTTTTGGTCCATGAGCTGAGTTTTGGCTGTAGGATTGAGAACTTTTTCCCTCCAAAAACACAGGCAAGAGTTTTTATATATGATCATGCCAATCAGGTGACAAATGAATTCAGTTACTTGCTCTGAAATAAAATGTTTTCAGCCTCATTATTTCATCTAGAGTTTTTCTCTCAACTCAGGATCAAGCCTCCATATGCCAGCCAGTTAGTGTGTTGATTTGGAGGGGTGGAAAGGAATGTTGACTGGTTAGAAGAATTCTCAGAGAAATCATCTTTGGGTAAAATGTTCTACATGATCCTCTAAAGGGCCATGCAACTGTGTATTCTGTGACTCTAAATATTTCTGCTGGAAAAAGTCTGTTTACACTGAATACCACCATACGGTGGCCTTTGAGCAGTTTTAAAAGAAAACAAACCTTCAAATCTCCAACTATGGTGCTTCAGCTCAGGCTGGTTTTGTGGCATGTTTGTGCTTTTGTGGGCATTTAGCCAGAACAGAAATAGAAATGCTGAACCTTGAAGGAGAGTGATTTTCCAGGTTTACATCTGATCCTCTAGAAATAAGTTTTAAGGTTATAAATTTTAAAAAGGAGTTTTTTTTCAAAATACAGTTCTTAATTGTAATGACTGAAAGGAAAAAAATAAAAATCATTTCAATACGCTCAGGTGTAACTTTTTAGAACCACAGTATTTTCTTACTTTTTCAATCTAAATTCTTTGACAAAAAAATAATTTTCGAAAAGGCTTTTATTTTTCTTGTTTGAACTTTGTTTCAAATTTTCTCACTTTTTTACTGTTCAAGCTTTGAATTACACAATTTTTTTAAGGAATTACCATCTTTTTAAAAGAGCAGGATTGGCTATTTGCTTTCTCTTCTTTACCAAACATGGGTGAGGCTGTGATGTTTTCTCATGGTTATATGGACTGTGCTTCCACAACCTTGTGGCAAAGTGAGTAGTAAACTTAACCAGAAGAAAAATGGATTTATAATTTTTTCCTTGAAGATTAATGGTTTCACATTTAAAAATGTGGATACTGATTAACCTTTCATATTATTAAATTCAGTGCTAATTTGTCAAGGAATAGTTGAAGTTCATGTTTCTGAAACTAATTCTAAAACTATGATAATGTAACTTAATTCCTTAGAATATCTGTGAATGAATCAGTGTAGATAAAATTAAAGATGGCAGATCCATACTGATAAAAGGCCTTTAACATATTCATGGAAATCAGTTAATTAGTCATGTATTACAAGTATTTCTAAATAATGCTTTGTAATATGTAACTATGATTTCAAGTCTTAAACCAAGTGATGAAATCTTTTTGCCTTGTGATAATTTGAGAAATTCAGCATTGTGAATAAGATAGCTATCGTTAGTAAATGAACTACTCAGGTTGATTATAAATGTTTTACAAACTTCCCGTCCCATCCTGTCAGTTGGTTATGAAATCAACTTAGTGGGCTGTGACTAGCATTTTAAAAGGGAGGGAAGGGAGCAGGGGACTAGGATAGAATAAAATAGAATGGAGAATGTCAGTGTAATTTTACATAGTGAGGATAAGTGCTGTTTGGTGGTACTTTGTGTGTGTGTGTGTGTGTGTGTGATACATATTTTTTATGTACGAATATATGTGTGTCTTGAAATCAGAGAAATCTGTAAGCTATCACTGCTAGTGGTAATGAGTTAGGTGGCCTGGTGACCTTGTGGTTGTTTAAATGACTGTACACACAAAATAGATAGTTAGTGGGAAGCAGCTGCATAGCACAGGGAGATCAGCTCGGTGCTTTGTGACCACCTAGAGGGGTGGGATAGGAAGGGTGGGAGGGAGATGCAAGAGGGAGGGGATATGATGATATATGTATACATATAGTGATTCACTTTGTTATACAGCAGAAACTAACACAACATTGTAAAGCAATTATACTCCATTAAAGATGTTAAAAAAAAAAAGAAAACCGCTAAGACTGATGTCAAAAAAAATTTTTAAATCAATGACTGTACACACAATACAAACTGATGGCCGGCTTTAATTGGAAGGTTCCAGTATTTGTACTGTGCTTTTAACAGGGAATAAAGGAAGACCTGTGTGACTTGCTGAACAGATTTGTATTTGACAGGAATCTGGTAAGGAAAACTAATAATACTCTGGATAACAAACTAGAGATCCAAGAAAAATTTTGAAATGTCAAATGTATATTGAATCTAAATCAGAAGCAATTTAATAGGAATAATTGTTCAGTCCAGCAGGTTATGTCCCAAAAGGCAGTAGTAAACGATGGGTGAGGATGTGGTTCACTACAGAACATACAGGTCAATTATGTTGCTCAGTAGAGAGCTACCATGTAATGTATCAAAACTATTAATGGAGTTTAAGACTACATTTATGAAATCTATGGATAGGTAGTCTTGGATCATGTGTGGAGTACAGGGTCTGGTTTGGAACACCACACTTCTAAGAGGGATGGTGACAAGCTGGAATCCTGGAGAATAACTGAGGGGAGTCCTCTGATTGAGTCAGCTCCTTCAAGTTTTATCTTCTTTATCTGTAGCAAAAGCACAACTGGATACATTTTATAGGGATTTGGCTGCCAACAGTGCTAAATGTAACGCAGACTGAATGGGAATATTACGGCTCTTGTTCCCAAACAGCTCACAGGCTAGCATGGTGATGGTAATTTATATATTAATATGTCTGATTAGGCTGTTCAAAGTGCTTTGAGTTCTTCTTTCTACATGACATCTAAAAATATTCTCAAATCACAGATTTATATTTTTGAAAAATATATCATTTAAATGTTTATTTGGCATCATCCTTATTTAACATGTATTTTAGTATAATTACCATTTATAAAGAATACATTCTGTACCACCCCACCCCTCAATAACTTAATTAGGTGGCTATCGGAGAAAAGTCACTAATTCATGTTACTATAGTGGATTTCTTGATTGATTTTTCTCACAACTAAGCAGTGCTAGTGTGAAAGTTGCCTCACTGTCAAACTGGATATCATAGTGAGGTTTGTTAAATTAGATTCTACTAGAACTAATTTCAGAAAAGGATACCATTGTTTAACTGTAAATAATGTCTGATATCTATAATATGAAATCTTGCATCATAGTCAGTATGCAGTTACAAGCCTGATAGGAAACCCAGAATTCGTAAAGAAAAAGATTATAGATAAAGCTATAAGAAAATGAGAACTTTGTACATTGACAAAAAGTTGGAATGCAAATGGCAAACTAACATATTTGCAAAAAAAATAACAGCCAAAGGGATAATATTCATAATTATAAGTATCCTATCAATCAATGAGAAAAAGACTCCAGACCCAGTAGAATAATGGGCATTAGAGAAGTACAAACAATTTTGCTAAAGAAATACAAATGGATAATAGGCATGAAAATGCATTCACTGTCATCAGTGATCAGCAATTCAGAGAATTAAGTTGATGTGTGGGGAAGAGAAGGAGGTCAAGAGAATAGCATTTTTAATCTGACAGACTGGCAAAAATCAAAAGGGTTAGTAGGGCTGGTGTTGGTTGGCTGGTGAGGAAATAGGTGCCGTCATCCACTGTTGATGACAGTGTAAATTGGCATAAGCTTTTGGTACAAGTTAAAATCTTTGTGTTTTGACCCCCAGGCACTCAGAGTCTTCTTGGCTTCTTTTATTCTGGTATCTGGTATACAGAACATTGTGTGGTCTTTTTGGGGCCAGAACAGCTCTTTACTTAGTCATTCTTTATAGAAATTGCTTCCAAAGGTGGGCCAGTCAGGGATCATTTCTTTTTTTTTTAATAAAGATGAACTGACACATACTCAGTGACTGTCCTGAGTCAGATAGGTCTAGCTAGTAGAGAGAAAGACCAGGAGTTTCTTTACCCTCACTCATTTTATGTGACTTACAGGAAAGAGTAAAGCTGGGCAGACAGGTTGGGCACAGAAGAGGTATACAGTAACGCATTAGAAATAAAACCCAAAGCCTATGACCGGAGTAATTTTGCTGAAATAGTTACAAAACAGTCTGTCCTTTGGAGAAATGCTGCAGTGACCCCCTGCTGACTCAGAAAAGAGCTGTGTTGGTCCAACAATTTCAGCTATGAAGAGAGTATATATTTACTTCTATGATGAATTTAGAAGACATTGTTAAAGGTATATTTTGTGTGGAATTATTGATATAAAATACCAAGCTATGTTCATACAGATAATTGAAATGTAAGGACATAGACCTCAAGTTATAAAATTTGATTTTATTTATAACATTATTAAGTGGGTTTGGAACTTGATGTTCATTTAGTCACAACTAGAAAAAAAAAAAAACATTTAGAAGAGTAGTCCCATTCATGGCACTTATTTTAGTCCTGAGCAAACTACCTTTCTTTTAAACAACAAAAGATATTTGAAAACTATTATGGGGCCAATACTCAACTGGAGCAAAAAGCAGATGTATATAAGAGCAAACTTTTCTGCAGAAGCCAGGTTCAGTTAGTACGCGCGTGTGTGTGTGTATTTTTAAGGTTAAAATTTAAACTTATAAGAAAGAAGTCAGAGAGCTCTGAAACATGATACAGTCTTAACTCCTAAGAATTACTTAGCTAATTCCAGTTTGGTTAAAATACTTCCAACCATATCTTTAAGTGAATTCTAGAACTGTTTAAGTGATTGTTTATATGTGCCCTGCCCTGTTCCAGAAAGGATTTAAGGTAGCTTGAAGTATTCTGTTGTACTTAATTATCATAATTTTAGTCTTGGAAATCCATAATGACTTCATGATACACTGAGATTACCACAGTAAAACTTGACACTAGTAGTATGGTTCTCTCAAAAAGTGTTTGAGGTTTAACATGAGGTTCCTGTTTGTAAAATTAATACACATTTTTTTTTTTTTAACGAGAGCTGGTGCTTTAAAAAATCCTTGTAAAATTACTTTTGTCTAAAAATTACTTTGTCTGAAGCAAAGCTCTCTCCTATAAGCAGGTGTCTCTTGCTTTGTTGTTCAAATAAAGAATGAACTTTATCATTAGAGCATATTTCATAAACATTCATAATTTGACATTCACATGTTTAGTGTGAGTAAAAGAAACTTTCAGGGGTTAACAGAAAGCGTATTAGAAGAACACAAAAGTGAAATTATTTCTAAACATTGTATTTACTAAGCCCATTTCATTAAGTTCTCGATCTGTAATTCATACATAACAAAAGCTATTAATTTAAAATAGGAATTTTTTCTAGAAATTTAAAGTTATGGGAATACTATTAAAGATTGATTCACCTAGTGATTATTTACTACTTTTGATTACCAAAAATAATAAAAACAACAACAAAAAAAATTAATGGTCCATATGATGTATGTAATTGGTACATTTAGCTTTAGGGTCATGGAGAAAGTTCCACCAAGAATAGTCTACCCTAACCTACACTTCTAAATTCTGAAAATGTTAGAGATTTGAGGTCTCTAACAATCTCTCGTTTTAAAAAATGATCTGGAAAAAAAATATTAAGCATATGCCTAAAGGAGCTTTGTTTTAGTTAATATGACATTTTCCCAAAAGATGAGTGGCTGGAGAAGTTCGTGGTCACTCAGACCTATACATGTGTTTGGGAGATTTTAGTTGGAACTGGAAGGTAGTTCCTAGCTCTCTATGCAGTGCACTTCTGATATTTAATAGAAAAAAGGAACTTGGGTTGTCAACGATGAGCAATAAAAATCCTCTCCAAAGCATATGGAACAGAGATATGGGCCAATTTTTGTTTTTTGTATTGTGGGGGGTTTTTCTGGGGGGGGGGGGAGGGGACAGTCAAGGGTATCCTTTTCATATTTATTTAACTCATAATAATCTTAGAAATTGCCTTTTGTCTATTTGATCAGAATTTGAAGATCAATATTTTTAAAAAGACACTTAGTGAACATTTATTTCTGATTACTTTTTGATAATTAAGTCATACTTCCATGTTGTACATTTTGTGATACTTGATCTGTATGTAAGATGACAGGACAAATAAGTACAAAGAGAATTTGAAGTCAAAAGACTTGCCTTGAATTCTGATGCACACGTTCAACATGGGATCTCAGGGCTGACCTTTTATGTGAATCTAAAGATGTACAGCAAGTATTTACCATAGAAATTGGGGAAAGTGGGAATGGGTAGTTTCATGGATAGAAAGTGTTGGATTTAGAGAATACACATCACAGTGTAATGCCCAAGTGATCAGTCAATTAAGTTCATTCTAATTTAACATTAATAAAAAGTCAATGCAAAAAAGTTGTGAAGATCCAAAACAGGATGGTTCTACAAATCGTGCCACAATCTTGGGAACCCAGATCCACCCTTTCAGTATTTCATCTTGGTTAATTACATGAATCTATCACACTTTAGTCAGAATTTTGCCGTGTTCATATTCATGGCACAAACAACATACAAGTGGCAACATATAGATTGGAACAGTTAAGTGAGCAGGTGTGGGTCCAACTTTGTACATAGCAATAGCTGGATTATAGGTGCTTACCTAGATTTCCTGCTCACTTATCCTCCAACACCGTCTAGGTGGTGTCCCCGAACCCTGTTCTGGCTGGGTTTCAGATTAAAACTCTCTGGTTAACTCCTGGTTGTTTATGTATCAATTGTTTCTGTGGCCTTTTTTGTTTTGAGAACTGTTTTTCACTTCCAGTCAATACATGTGTCTGGAGTCTTATGCAAAGCAATATGCCAAATGTTACGAGCATGTAACATGTTGGCTGGTATTCAGTTTTGCCACATTCAGTTTTGGGGCTTCCTGACTCATTGAGGGTGATACATATGTAAATAATAAAAGCACACTATAATCAAGATTTTGAAAGCTCAGGAGTGTGAGGGGGAAGGTTACTGTGGGGGTCTTCATGGAGGAGCTGTTATTTATATGTGGAATTAGATACGGGCAGGATTGTGGACAAGCAGAGAAGGGGGGCATTCCCAAGGCGGGGATACTCATACTGGCATTGCTGTAGTTTTCCACGAATTTCAGGGAGGGGCACTATAAGTCAGCTGTTGAAGGCATTGCCTGTGTACCTGTTTCCTCTTTAGATATTCTTTTTCTGTGCCATCAGCAGATAAGTTTATTTATTGAATTACAGTGGACAAAATGACAACACGTATACATTGGAACAGTTAAGTAAGAGCTGTGAGACTATAGAGGAGAAAGGGTTGTTTTTATGTCAGAAACATGGTTTAAGGTGATCACTTTGCAGTTATACATAAATTTAACTTTGACCTTTTAGGCAAATAAAGGGGAAAAAAGCAAAAGCAAAGCACAATGGACATACCAATTACAAGAAACCTAACAATTCTTTAGAGTAAAAAATGTTTTCTATTACTGATTTTTAAAAATTATGAAAATGTTCAAGTATGTCAAATACTCTAGTATAATGAAGTTCTAGCTCCAACAGTTACTAATATTTTGCTCACCTTGTTTCATCTATTCCCACCACCTTACTGTTAGGGAGGGGTGGTACTGTAGTATTTTGAAGCAAATCCCAAATCACCTGTATTTCAGTATGTATGTCTAATTGATAAGGATATTTTTTACATATCTACTATATTATAATACCTAACAAAATTAACAGTAATTTCTTAATTATCCTACCCAGTATAATTTTCCTGATTTGCCCATGTATCTTTTGTATAGTTGGTTTATTTGAATCAGGCTCCAGAGAAGAGCCACACATTTGACTATGTCTAGTGAGTTTCTTTTATTACTTAACATTCTCCACTGCCTTTCCTGCCCCCCTGCTCTGCTAATGCTATTTGATTTGCTGCAGAAACCCAATATCCGTCTTGTCGAGGGGCCCTTGTTCTGGGTTTGACTTGGTGATTCCATGTGATGTTTAACTTGTTCCTTCATCCCCTGTGTTTCCTATAGACTGATAGGTCTAGGAACTTGATTAGATTCAGTTTTTTTTTAAGTGGAGGAAAAGAGATCAAATATTTTTATAGATGGACCTTTGTACTTCCTACTGCATCCTATCATGAGACACATTGATGTCTGATTTTCCTATTTTTAATGATAAATCAGTGTTCCAAGTTATCAGCTCCAACGTATCTACTATGAAGTTCTCCATCAACCTTTCACCTATGATTTTAATGGCTGTTGATAATTGTTGCCTAGATCCCTTATTTCATCAAGGATTACAAAATGATAATTTTCTACTTTTCTTTCTACATTTATTAACTTTGTGAATCTTCTATAAAGAACTTTCCCTTTCAACTATTTGGTTACCCTCAAATACAGGCTACGCAGTAAAGACAGGATAAATGTGCCATTCCCTTTCTTTTATTTACCAGTTTTGGGGGTATTGAGTTGTTCTCACAAACTCTAAGGTGACCAATGAATTTTCTTTTTTAGTATTATAATTTTCATGGTTTTTTTTTTAAATAAAATTATTAGCACCTTTAATTTTTATTTATTTACTTATTTATTTATTTGGTTGTGTTGGGTCTTCGTTTCTGTGCGAGGGCTTCCTCTAGTTGCGGCAAGCGGGGGCCACTCTTCATTGCGGTGCGCGGGCCTCTCATTATCGTGGCCTCTCTTGTTGCGGAGCACAGGCTTCAGACGCGCAAGCTCAGTAGTTGTGGCCCACGGGCCTAGCTGCTCCGCGGCATGTGGGATCCTCCCAGACCAGGGCTCGAACCCGTGTCCCCTGCATTAGCAGGCAGATTCTCAACCACTGCGCCACCAGGGAAGCCCTTCATGGGTTTTAATGTTTTATATTAACTGTATTATAGTTACTTGTATTACTATTAAATACATAATTTATATATTATATATGCAAATTTTAATTTGCATGTCAATTCATTGCAATAATTTTTCTTTTTTATGCCAAAATTGTACCGTCTTAGGCCTGTGGGAGCCTTTCAGATTGGCTCCTGTGTCTTTTTTGGCAGGACCTCATCCATCTTTGCTTTCTGAGGTAACATGCCCTAGGCTCGGCTCATCTTATATATTTTCCTGCTCCTTCATGGAGCCCTGGTTCCTTTTATTGGGAATGATCTTGTACTAATTTTTTTTAATAGCACTTTTATAATCAGGAAAAACCTGTACATGTACATTGTAAATATTTAACATTAAGAAAAATTTAATATAGAACACACATTCTCACTACCCATTATTAACCTCTGATTTTTTTTCTCTTAGTCAACATATGTGTTTGCATATGTAGAACACATGACTATTTTATATACATATATACACCCATATGTATATATGGTGCATATAAATATGTATATGCACCTTTGTATCTAAAGTGTTTTCAGTTAAAAGGAATTGTGGGCATTTTTTCACGTCAGTAGAAATCTTCAGAAGAATTGATTTTTAAATGAGTTCACAGTGTTCAGTTATATTTCCTGGGGCTTTTTCCCTTTTTTTCAACTGTCTTAAGTAATGATTCAGCTGCCATCTTGGTACATAAATCTAAGAGAAGCAGGTTTAAGAGAGAAGCATTTTTAAGTCTCCTGGTACATAGTGAACATATTCATTGTCATATGAAAGACACTGGTTCATCTGATAGATGGTGCATTAAGAGTTGGAGTCAAAACCTTGGAAGTCCTTTCTCTTCCACTTTCCTAACTAGCTTCATGGTGTTTGAACAAATTATTCAATATTTTTGTGTCTTAGTTTACTTATCTATAGAACAGAAAAAAAATAAAACTTAGTAATGAAGAATCAAAAGAGTTCTACTCTTTCCTTGAGAATCAAAAGATAGTTTGCTCATTCTACAGGTATTCTACAAGTGTGTTCTAGACACTGTTCCAGTGTCTGGGTATACAACAATGAATGAGTGAAACAAACAGAGTCCTTTTCCTGAGACATATAATGTCAGGTAATGGTAACAAGTACTGGAAGAGCAATAAAGCAGGATAAGGAGACGAGATTAGGGGAAAGGTGCTCTTTTGGAAACATTGGTCAGGGAAGGCCCTGTGAGTAAAATGAGGGAGAGAGCCATGGTGATCTGAGTGAAGAACTCTCCATGAACAGTATGGGGAATGTACTTAGGCCGGGCCCAGGAATGTCAAGCCAGACAGTGTGGCTAAAGCCTAGAGTGTAAGAGATGAGGACAGAGAGCAGTAGATCACAAGGAGCCTTGCAGGCCTTGGTCAGGAGTGTGGATTTTATTCTGAATGAAGTGAGAGGTCACTGGGGGAGGGATTAAACAGAGAAGTGACGGGGCTTTGTAAACTGTGAAGTGTAGTGCTATAGGAGAGATCTTACATTATTTAAAATACTGCTACTGTTACCACCATGGCAACCATCTGATTTACCATCTAGGCTATAAAAAAATGTCAGTCTGACTCTTGCATAGTATCCAGTGTTGCACATCATTGGCCCCTGAAAGTCTGATCAAGGTATATTAATTGCAAAGCACACTTTACAGGTCGTCTTGTGTGCTCTTAAACACTTAATTTTGGTTTTGACATAGTTGATGATGAGCTATGTATATGGTAGCTTTGGTAATTAACCAAAGGTCCAGCTGCTTCTTAAAGCTATCCGTGGTTTATTTTAATGGCGCTGAGTCATTGCATCTTGTTTGCAGCTTAGAAGGGCATGTAGCCTATCCTTCCAAAAACTGAATCAGAACTTTTAGATGCAGGTTTTAAAAGGATAAGATCACTCATTTTATATTGCTATACAGTCTGTGTGGATACCTTTTTTAAAACCCATTTTGGCTCTGGAAACAGTAGTCATGAATCAGATTTTAGAAGAAAAAAAAAACCCATGTAATTATGCTTAACTGCTGTTTATTCAGATTTTACCATATGCAGATGCTGTTCTAAACACTTGAAACACATGTAATTCTTATACCAAGTTGTTAGGTCGCTATTGTTTCTCCCATTTTAGAAATGAGGAAAGGGGGCTTAGAAAAGTCTAAGTCAGCTAAGGCATGGTGAAACCAGGATTTGGACCCGGGTTATCTTTAAAGCCCATGTAATTAACTACTGTGCCTTATATAATTGCCCTACCTTACTATATGGGTAGTCTAGCACCTAACACAAGATCTGGCATGTTGTAGATATTTAATATTTATCTGAATCAAGTAACATTAACCCTAGAAGCAGGGGATTAGGTCTCAGAGCCAGCTATCTAAAAAATGGGTTCAGATGTTTACTACATTTCACACTTTCCATGACTGCTTAATTAAGTACCTTGATAGTCCTCTACAACAGTCTTATTATTGTATGTGGGGTTTTTTGTTTGCAGTTTTTGCATTTGACCACCAAGTTTATGAGTCAGATCTAACATACATGTTAGCACAGAGTCCTATGAACTCAACTGTCTAGGAATGTGGTGTCATTCAGGAGCTTTTCTGTATTATCTTAAAACATATACACCCACATCCATATATGCCAGAATGTTGTCTTCTTGAGAGCAGACACTCTTGGTGCCTTAAGTTTGTGGCACATAGTGAGTGCACAGTTGGTACTTGAATGAATGAATGTCCTAATTAGTGGCTTATGGACCATTTGACTACTTTTCAGTATTTATCAGTATATAGGTGACTAGAGTTAGCTGCATTTAGGGGTTAGGGGTATGTTGCACGAGCCCAAAGCAGTCAGATTGCCTAAGAAGGTCAGTGCCTAACAGTCCTAACTGATGGTGTTACCCTTCTAGTTTCCCAGTGGGTGTTCTGTATGTTCTCCAGCAGTTTCTTGGTACGGAGCTTTGTACTCTGAGGAGTATTAACCTAACAGACCAGTGACTTGAAGTTTTTGTGCTTTGTAAGATGGAGGTGACCATTTCTGCTATCATCTGGTCTCCATCTGTTTTAGAGAAAAGAGTAGAGTCCCCATGCAAAAGACCACAAATATAGAGCAAGTAATAAAAAGAAAAATATATATCAAACTGTTAATACTAGCTGTCCCTATAGGCTTTGCAGGTCATTTTCACTTTCTACCTTGAGTAGTCCTTTAATGTTTGAATTTTGCATGATGAATAGTGTAACCATTTTTTAAAAGCTGGAAGTTTAACACTCAGTGATGGACATAGATGCAGGAGTAGATAGAAAAACTTCAGTTATTCTGACTCCCAGCCTAGCCCTCTCCTCCCTACCCCAAGGATATAGAAGCTAGCTAAGGACTATGCTTATGTGAACAGTGGCACAAAAAGCAACCCCACCCACCTTTTTAAAGTGGTTTCAGTGGGTCAGTAAGTGTCCCACTCATCGTGACAACCAAATTTTCAAGAACATCTCCTAGGGGTGATATTGGCCCCATTGACAACCACTGCCCTTTGTGGAGAATAGAGGGTCTACACTTGATGTCTGTAGGGATAGAGAGATTTAGAAAACAGAATTTACTGAAATTGTGAACTGATTATATGGAAGAGTTAATGAGTGGAAAGAGTCTGCTATGGTGACCAGGTTATGTGATTGGGTGAACAATGGATCCATTCACTGTGAAGGGGAATTTAGAAAAACAAGCAGGACTTGGGGATGAGGTTTGAGTTGCCTTGAGGACATCTATCAGAGCAGCGGTTAGAAATGTAGGCTGACTGGTCGGGGCTGGAGGTAGATTTCAGGTTGTTGAAAACGTGGGTAGATGGGATCACTCAGAGAATATAGGGTAAGAAGACAGCCAAGGTAGAACCTTAAAGGACATCAGCATTGGAATAAAGATGAGTCATTGAGCTAAAGGCAGAAAGAAAGGGCATTTGGAAAGACAGAAAAACAAATGCGTGACACCTAAGGGGTGTAACAGTGCTAAATGTTCATGCAAATTCCTTTCATGCAGATTTAGCATGTTATTTCATAAATATTAATTTTAGTTTAAAAGCATGCTAAATTATTCCCCACCCCTGTCCTCCCTCCTCCCAATTTTCAAGTTAAATTTCCCCTCTAACTCTTCTTCACCTTTGGGATTCAGGCATACACCACTAAGTACCCATCAGGAGCAAGCTTACCCCCAGTTTGAGAGACGGTAGGTATGGGTTTCCACAGCCCTCTGTAATGCTAACAATGGCTGGCTTTCTGCCAATGGCATTAGTAGTTTTGACTCAGCCCAGGGAATCCTACTGAGGTTTATTATGAAGCAATTTTTTTTTGAAGGGATGGGAAAAGTAGTATTTGAAAACTAAATGAATTTTTTCAATTATAGTATGTATTTTTGTCCATTTCCTTCATGAACTCTAGTTGTCTGAAACATAGTTTAGGCAAAACACAGTTTAAGAAAAAATTTGAACGTACAGAATAGTTGAGTGACAATGAAAACCCATATATCCATCTAGATTTAAAAATTAAGATTTTTACCGTATTTGCAAGTCTGTGGTACTCTGGCTTAGAGGTAGTTGGCATGTTTAGGGAACAGAAAGGACCTCAGTGTGGCTGGACCTCTGTGCGAGCCTCTGTGGGCTGTGCAAGTTGCAGGTGGGTAAAGCTATGGTAGGGAATTTGGATTTTACCATAAGGGCAATGAAAAGTTATTGAAGGGCCTTACTCAGTGAACTCTTGCTGTTATTGTTCCCTAGAATTCTCTCAAACACTTATGACAAAGGAAGAAAGTGGGAAATGAGAGTCAGGCAGGTGAAAGGTGTCTTGTAACCGTCTTGTCCCTTGTTTAACCATTGCTACTTCCAGCTTTGGCATCTCCATATTCTCGGGATTGTCAGTTCCAAAACTCAGACATGTATGTGCCTGGGTGTTTCACATCCTTCAAGGACACAGAACCCTGTGAATAGTTCTGCTCGATGGTGGACCAGGCCCCTTTCAAGGCACCGTCTCCACTCCTGGGAGAAAGCAGTGTGGGCTGGAGAGTTCACTCGCAGTGGTGCCTTTGCTATCATTTGAGCACTGTTGGAAGGTCATGAGTTGTTCTGTGAAGAGATTCACTTCTATTGCTTGTAAGGACTGAGGTAAGGAGACTGAAGCTTCATGCTCAACCCTTAAACTAAGTTTGTATGTGGTTGTTCATGTGGATTTCAGGTTCTTTATTGTCTCTGAAATTAGTTAGTGATTCATGAAATCTAGGTTAGTCATCTGTATTTTTTTTAGCTGTGTGTGTGTGTGTGTGCACATGCACATGTGTGTAACATTAAATAGCTTTCTTACTTATAGATCATGATCAAAGTTTGCTGGTTTTATTGGCTCTGACTTTGGAGATGAGTAAGATTAGTAAATTGGCAGCCTTACTTTTCTGTGTCATTCAGCCTTCCATGGAAATGTTTTATGAACAGTACTTTTTATGTATTAAGGATAGATTGTTTTATATTATTTATTGATTTCTTTCCACTTAGTTTTATGTTTATCAAATTATACATGTGAAATTGAAGGGTGCAAATAGTTACAAAAAGGGCTTGTAAGAAAAAATACCAGTCCCCCACTCTCTTCCTGCTCCCCAGAGGTACTCCCTCTTTTGATAAATTGTTTTGGGATCTTTCTCCCCATCTTTGATGAACATGCTTATATGACACATCCATGATTTCACCCTATTACTCCGAACATTTGCCTCAATAGCTGCTTTTGTTTTCTTTATTAAAGTCAGTAACACGATAAATACTTAGTAGCTCTGTGCATATTAATCTAACATGTTTATTAAAACTTTTATTTCTTAAAGCATTTCTCAGCCTTTTAGCAATGTGCTAGGCACATGTATTGGCTACCTACTTGGTCATCACTTAGCAGCCATTCATGAATTTTAAACTTTTCTATGTTTTCAATTAATTATTTAAAAAGTTGGAACACTGAGTGGCATACGTTAGCATAAGCTTAATGCAAAGCAAACTTAGACATAAGAAACAAATTCTAATGCAGAAGTTTAAAGGGGTATTATTTCCTTATTTTTGACCCCCCAAATCTTAGTTGTGTTGATTAAGAATTGGTGGATTTGAGGACGTAAATGAAAGAAATAAAAGGATTTGTTTAATTATTGCACTCAGGCTTTAAAGTAAGAACTATATGATATAGTTTTTATTTATACATTTTATAATAAAGTTATTTATATAGTTCTTATTTATTCTTTTACTTTTTAATTATACTTAGCTGTATTTTTTAAACAATAAATCAAAAGAATATTTAAAGCGCGTGTATGAGGGGCGGGGAGGGCAGAGAGAAAATAGAAGCATGTCATGAACAGCTTCAGCTTTGGGATTGGATTGGAGCCCGCTGAGGAGTGTCCACTTCTTGTTTTGGGGACTTGTTACTAACTGTATTTCCTCAAAGTATAGTTTTATTAGTTTATATGTTCTGCAGAATCTTGGCTGCCTAGTGTATTAATTAAGAGGAATGAGTGTGTCATGCTTCCCCTTTCCCTCACAAAAGCATTTTATATATGTATTCTCTTCTGCAGCTGTACTCTTTTTGCTATGACCACTATTTGGTGTGTGGTAGGACTTTTTAAAACCCCCTTTGCCCTGGAAAGTCACTTCTTCCACCATTGAGCCAGAGCTGAAAATACCTCTGTTGTATGGCACCCTAACATTTCCTGCAAAATACCATTAAACATTCCCACCCTTTACCCAGCATTGACTTGTAGCATCACTGCTATTATTTGTGGAGTACCAGAAGGGAAGATTATATTTTCATAGGACTTATCGTGAGTGTGAATCCACTCTGTTTATAGAGAAGCAGGCTGCACTGCCCCCTACCCTTCTTCAAAAAAATAAAATAAGATAATTTTAAAAAATAAATAAAAAGAAAAAAGTAATGGAAAAGAATGATCCAGAATTTGGGTCCCATCTTGCCAGGTAATCAGAGAGAAAATATAACAGCCACCTGTAGTTGATCCAAACTTCTTGTCGTAGAAAAAATATTTAGAAGTAAATTTAGAACCTGTGTTTGAGGACATTTCACTTTGGTTAATGAAGATGTGGTTTTAATGTGATCAAAAGAGGATTTATAAGCTGACAGAAGGTGAACTATATAGGTGATATTTGGGTATAGAGATTGGTCAAAACAGATCATATCAAAACATGTCAAGAAATAACATACTTGTTCATGATTTAGTTGTAAGCTTCTTGTTAGCATTCATTTGCACGTTCTTTTCCCCTAAATGTTTATTTGTAAACAGATATGCAGTTCACTGTATCTCATACTTTAGAGAAAAAACATTCCAATACTTTCTTCCAGTGAAGTCTTAGGCATAGGTCAAAGGAAGTGTTACGATGCTATTCAACAGAGATATTTTATGTTGATGGGGAAAAAAAACCAAAGTAAGGTTGAGGTATCTGAGACCCACCTCTCCCCACTTTGGCAGAGGTGGGCAGTGGGTGGCAGGGATGGTTAAATATAGGAGTTTGGAACTCACAGTTTGAAAATCACTCATCTAAGTGATCTATAAGGTTCTTCGGAAAAGTGTTGTCTTTTGGTATCTTATATGAGATTGTTTAATGCCTCTGGGTGTAACTTCTTTTAGTTTATTTAGTGAGAGAAATTGTGACTTCTGACATGTTCCCAAGTTACTTTCATTGTTTATCTTGTTAACTTTGTTTTTTCATGGTGACTTTTTGGAATAGTTGATGTCCTCTTGCATGATGTAATATTGTGGTTTATGTGGTTGAAATGTTGTTTTCTGCTACCTGCAAAATTTTAAGAACTTCCAGAAGTTCATTGTCCCCAGAATTTGTCCAGTGAGTTCCTTCATGGGATATAGTCATATCCAGGCAGAAAAAGTACACGTTGAAACCATCACTTAAAGAATTTGAGGACCTGATGGGAGATTTGTCCAAGGCTCTGTCCAAGGTTCTCTCCAGCCCTGAGACCATAGAACTGACCGAAGAGGAGGAAGGGTGTACCCACAGGATGCTTAGGAGGAAGCAGCATCAGCATGAACACTGGAAAAGGCGCATCTGGAGAGACCTAGAGAGTGGGTCTGTTGCTAGTGCTTTTTGGCTAAGCTCCTTACCTAACTTTTTACCTCAGTTTCCTCAACTGTAAAATAGAGATATCTATTAATTGGAGGTATAGTGTGGTGATTAAGGAAGGACGCTTTGGCTCAAGACAGACCTGAGCTGGTTTTACCCCTGAGTACCTTGAGGCAGTTTCTTACCTGTAAATGGGAGTAGAATAATGTCCTCGGGGAATTGTTTGAAAAGATCCCATAGGTGATGGATTCAATTGCTTAATAGGGGGCCTGGCAGTGCTAGTTGCCCTCCATCATCAGCACCGTCATGTTCCTCCTCAAATGGGTGGTTAGGAGAGCGGGGGATTAAAAAGGTTTTTGAGAAGTACAAAGTGTTCTGTAATTTTATTATCATTTCTCATATATTTGTGGGTTTCCTAGTACTGATTTTGAAAGCGATGTAAAGTAACTTTCTCACACTGTTTTTCTTCTCAGATTAGGGTTTAGAAAGTATGTCTTCTATCCACCTCACTTTTTCTCACTTGTACCCTGTGCTGTGTCCCCAGGTGAAGCAGGCAGAGCGCAGTGAGGCGCCGGTCACTGCCGCCATGCCGTTCCCATTTGGAAAATCGCACAAATCCCCTGCAGACATCGTGAAGAACCTGAAGGAGAGCATGGCCGTGCTGGAAAAGCAGGACATTTCTGACAAAAAAGCAGAAAAGGTATGTATTTGGCTTTATTTTATATTTTTAATCTTTTGATTAGGAGCAAATGTAAGACAAGTTATGAGGTGATTTCTAAAAATCAGTAAATCCCAATTTGGGTTTATTTGGGGTTTTTAAAATTTAGTCCTAAAGTGGCATTTGCTGGTGCTTAAACACCACGTGTTTTCTCCTATACTACCATCTAACAAATATATTTTTAACTTTTTTCTCAGTTTTTCATTTGAGGTTTTCAAATGGTTTATTTAAATTTCGGGGTTTTTTTTTGCATTGTTGATGTAGTTTATCTCATTTCTGAAATCAGTGTTTCCACTGGTAGTCCTCTTAGGGAGATAACCTTCCTGATTTTCTTTTTGTGTTCTCTGTATCCATGACAAGTATCTTCTTCTACACAGTCACCACAGTCCAAAACCTGACTTTCATACCAATCTGTACCCCCTCCCCCAAAAAAATCATCTTTCAATAAATACTATGAACCCCTACTTCCTAAGGGGTTTATGAATTGATCCTGACTTCCATTCCTACTTCACGAAAATTCTCATGACCTTTCTTATGGACCTTAGCAATAGCCTCTTTAGGGCTCTTTCTGAAATATCTCCCCTGCTTTAAACCTTCAGTTCAGCCTTCTCACATAGCACACAAGACCCTTTGTGACCTGGCCTGTGCTTCTCTAGGTGAATTTCAACCCCTTTCTCCCTTTTTCTGTATGCTCTAACAATCTCAGCTTGTCTCTGTTCATTGAAAGCAATTAATAGCAAACAATCAGCCATACTGTCTTTGTCTTGTTTGCACCGCTGCACCATTTTCCCCTCAGCCCCCATTCATTTTTCAGAACCACCCAATTCATTTCTTTTTCCCATATGGCTTCCCAGAGTACTCCCTCTCTTGGCCTTACCCTTACCCTCTAAAATGAATCTACCATTTGGCCACCTCCTTTGGAAATGGCAGGAGTGCTGCCATCTTCAACATGATTTTATTTGTGTCATATTTTTGTCTTCCTTACTAGACCTTGAGCTCTTTGACCCATGTGTCATTTCTGGCCCACCTGTGCCCTCCACAGTACCTGTCTCCCATGGGCTGGATGCCTGATGATTCATTGGATGAGTGTTTGATTGGAACAGGATTTTCCATCCTATCTTTTATTTTAGCAGGTTGTTTTTTGTTTTGAGTTGACACTTAAACTGCTTAATTTCTACCATCTTTTTAAGTCTAAGACTGTGGTTTACCTGTATTCTTATAAAGAAAGGAATTTCACACACATGGGATTAAGATTTGTAATTATAGGCTATTAGTTATATCTTTCTGTCATTGGAAGCAATCTACAGTTAGTGAAATTTTCTATAATTCAACTTTACTGTAGATCTTCCATGGAAATTCTAGACGGTTTCTTGCATACCTTAGTAAGAGATGTAGATAAATGTTAATAATATGATGAAACTAACTTCTTTTAAAGATGGCTGTTATGTTATTTTGGTTGAAGTATATAAAGAAAATCTGGCCTTATACAGATGCATAATTGGAAAAGAGATGAGTATTTTAATAGCCTTTCAGATAATTTTGAATATTTTTTAATACCACAGCAAAATTCAACAGTTGATAGTTTCTTGGTTGTAATAGACTCAAACTGTATAAATGAACTTTTCGTACTCTGTACTTTGAAAAGGTCCTTTATCCATGCATGACTTTGTAACATGCACTGGTCATTTAGAAAATATTGGATCACTGAGTTACATACATCTTCCAAAACATTGACACGTTATTCAATATCAAAAATTCACATTTTAAAATATCACCACTGTGATCTCATCAGAAAAGTGTAAGTTTTGGAAAGTGGTCAAACTTACTTATGTTGTATTCAAATTTCAAAATTCAAATCTGGCAACAAATACTGTTTGTTGGTTGTGTTCCTTAAGGAGACAGGTTCACTTTGTTTATTTTTGAGAAAATGTCTGCCAAATATACAAGCCTGAATAATTTGTCAGTTTTTCTTTCGAGGAAAAGTGATGTTCCATAAAGAAAATAGTTTGTTCAGCTCATAGCTCAAACATTATCATACAAGTACTTTTCTTCAAGACAAGCAGTCATATTTCAGTAAGGGGCAGAAGGTGCTTTATGTGTACTTCCTGTTTATCACACCAAGTTGTATGTATACTCAGAGGTCAAAATTTAATAAAATGAATTTTTTTCCTGCTTTCTCATGACACTCTTAAGTGAAACAGTTTTTTTAAGCTGAGTGCGTGATGATGAAAACTACGATAACTACTACAGTTTGTTGTCACTGCCTTGACTCAGGCTAGAGGTCAACACCATCAGTGCAAATGGCAACAGTGGAAAAAGGCAAATTATGTGTTTACATTGATATGAAAACAGTTGTGACCTCATGGACTCCTTGAAAGGGTCTCAGGGAACCTTTTTCGGTAACACAGAGGTTGAGAATTCCTGCTGTAAACCTAAGCAAGAATAGACCTCCTGCTAAATAAAGCAAAGAAAATTAGTTGAATTTATGAAAAATAAATTTTATTTCAAGGGAAGGGGACAGCTCTGAAGATTGAAGAGCAATCAATGCAAATTACTTATCCTGAAATAGATTAGAAATAAGGAGGAAAACCCTGAACTTTCTGATTTCACTGTCTTATCAAGATTCAGAAGGAAATAGCACTAATGCAAATGGTGAAGAGGGAATGAGACCTGAAAACAATGGAAAGATGAAAATATAACCTCTAAATTAAAAACCATGAAAAACAACTTTGTCCTCATACTTAAGACTGAAAACTTGAATGTAGCCCCATTAAAACCAGGGTGCTTGCTATGACTTGTTATCTAGAGTTGTTCTGGAAATTCTAGGCAATGCATAAAGAAACGGTTTAGAAATAAAAAACACAGCTATTTCAAATAAAGAGGGGAAATTACAATGTTGAGATATTCATATATCTTTACAAAACACAAGAGAATCAGTGTGAAAATGAGAGTTCACTAGGGCAGCTAAATACAAAATTCATAGCTTCCCTAAATACCATCAAAACGATCTAGAAATTATAATTTTTTTAAAAAAAGTATTTTATTTACAGTAGCAACAACAAAAAAATAAGGTGTCTGGGAATACTTTCATCAGGAAGTACACAGAACCTATATGAAGAGAACTATAAAACCTTATTCAGAGGTACAAAAGAATACTTCGTCCATGTTATTGGATGGAATATAGTTAAGATGCCATTTCTTATCAAATTAATTTTTTTTTTTTTTAAACATCTTTATTGAAGTATAATTGCCTTACAATAGTGTGTTAGCTTCTGCTTTATAACAAAGTGAATCAGTTATACATATACAATATGTTCCCATTTCTCTTCCCTCTTGCATCTCCCTCCCTCCCACCCTCCCCATCCCACCCCTCTAGGTGGTCACAAAGCACCGAGCTGAGCTCCCTGTGCTATGCGGCTGCTTCCCACTAGCTATCTATTTTACATTTGGTAGTGTATATATGTCCATGACACTCTCTTACCCTGTCACATCTCACCCCACCCCCTCCCCATATCCTCAAGTCCATTCTCTAGTAGGTCTGTGTCTTTATTCCCGTCTTGCCACTAGGTTCTTCATGGCCTTTTTTTTTTTTTTTTCCTTAGATTCCGTATATATGTGTTAGCATACTGTATTTGTTTTTCTCTTTCTGACTTACTTCACTCTGTATGACAGACTCTAACTCCATCCACCTCATTACAAATACCTCCATTTCATTTCTTTTTACGGCTGAGTAATATTCCATTGTATATATGTGCCACATCTTCTTTATCCATTCATCTGTCGATGGACATTTAGGTTGCTTCCATGTCCTGGCTATTGTAAATAGAGCTGCAGTGAACATTGTGGTACATGACACTTTTTGACCTATGGTTTTCTCAGGGTATATGCCCAGTAGTGGGATTGCTGGGTCGTATGGTAGTTCTATTTGTAGTTTTTTAAGGAACCTCCATACTGTTCTCCATAGTGGCTGTATCAATTTACATTCCCACCAACAGTGCAAGAGTGTTCCCTTTCCTCCACACCCTCTCCAGCATTTATTGTTTCTAGATTTTTTGATGATGGCCATTCTGACCGGTGTGAGATGATATCTCATTGTAGTTTTGATTTGCATTTCTCTAATGATTAATGATGTTGAGCATTCTTTCATGTGTCTGTAGGCCATCTGTATATCTTCTTTGGAGAAATGTCTATTTAGGTCTTCTGCCCATTTTTGGATTGGGTTGTTCGTTTTTTTGTTATTGAGCTGCATGAGCTGCTTGTAAATCTTGGAGATTAATCCTTTGTCAGTTGCTTCATTTGCAAATATTTTCTCCCATTCTAAGGGTTGTCTTTTGGTCTTGTTTATGGTTTCCTTTGCTGTGCAAAAGCTTTTAAGTTTCATTAGGTCCCATTTGTTTATTTGTGTTCTTATTTCCATTTCTCTGGGAGCTGGGTCAAAAAGAATCTTGCTGTGATGTATGTCATAGAGTGTTCTGCCTATGTTTTCCTCTTAAGAGTTTGATAGTGTCTGGCCTTTCAAATTAATTTTTAAGCTTAAAGCAGTTCCATTCAAATCACAGCAGGATCTTTTTGTACCTTGACAAAAAATGATTCTGAAGTTCTGGAAGAGTTAATAAAGTAGCTACAAAGTTATGCTGGAATTTAAGGACTCTGAATTCTACTTTGTTTTGAAGCAAAAACACACATTTCACACATCCACTCACAGTCTTTCCGATCATGGTTAATGATATGCCATCCTTCTAGCTGTTCAGACCAAAAGTCTTGAGTCATCCATGACTCCTTTCACACTTCCCAGATCCAATTCATGAGCAAATACATCCACTTTATTGCGGGGGTGGAGGGGGGTGTTAAAAAGCCAGACTCTAATGACCATTTCACCCCATTTTCTTAGTCACCACCTGGGTCTGAGCTACCATTATCTTTGCTCTGGATTACTGCAGTGTTCTTCTAACTGGTCTCCCTTGCCTTTCCACAGCCATAGTGATTCTTTCAAAACGTGAGTCAAATAATATTTCCCTTAGAGTAAAAGTCAGAATCCTTACAAAGGCTGAACTAAGTTCTACAGGTCAAATCCTGCCTAGGCCTGTTTTTGTAAGGCTCATGAGCTAAGAATGGTTTTTACATTTCTAAAAGGTTGGTTTAAAAAGCAAAGAAGATTATGCAACAGAGACTTTATGTGGCCTATAAAGCTTAAAATATTTCCTGTCTGGTGCTTTTGCCAAAAAATAAATGCCCACCCTTGCCTTGGTCAGTCAGGCCCGTGACCTCAATGGTCCCTTCTCCTAGTATTCCCCCCACATTGGCTTGCTTTTCCTCGTGTACTTCAGTCACACTCCTGCCTTATGGCTTTTGCATTGGGCTGTTCCCTTTACCTAGAATGTTCTTTCCCCAACTCTCTGCTTGGCTAACTCCCTTATTTCCTTCAAGTCTTAGCTTAAATGTCACTTTTCACCCAACCCCCTATTTAAAATGCAGCCTAGTCCCCGGCATTCCTGTTCCCCCAGTCTTGCTCTGGTTTTCTGTGTATCACGTAACATCTTTAATATACTTAATGATTTTTTTTTTTTTTTTTTACTAGTTCTTCCCTCTGTTAGAACATAAGCCTTCCAAAGACAGCTCAATAATTATTTTTTATTTATTGAAAATGGAATACTGAGTTAACATAGTTCTGTCAACTTGTAACTCTTCTAAACTCTTAATTTCTACTGAATAGGATAAAACATGTATTACTGAGAGTGTTGTAATAATTTGTATGTTGAGTTTATGACCAATAAGAGGGTATCCCAGCCAGGTATCTTCTGAATTTTATGATGGTGGCCAAGTATCACATTCCCTTGTAGTGCTACCACCCACAGAAATAGTGAGATAAATGACCCTTCTCAAGAGATCTACCCTGTTGGTCCTAGTATCTTCCATATAGTTTTGTGTTTATTAATTATCTTTCCCTGTAGTTCAGGATGCTTAGTGGACACTTTTCATGATTGGATGAATAATTATACCCAGTGGATCTGATTAGTGGATAACTCTGAGCACCTAGGCAGGGTTTTGGTGATCTGTTGCAGGATACTGTCCCCAACTTTAAACTTTTAATAACATTTATTGTCACTGATTTATCTGAGGAGAATTAAAAGGTTTAATTAGCAGAGCTTGTGACTGATAAAAATTGGAGAAGGATAGAAAACTCTATAGGTGACTAAATCAGGCACCAAAGAAGGGTCAATTAGCTGGGGGTAGTGGGGCAGGAGTTGGAGGAAGGACATGATTGTAACTGATAAAATGCAGTACAGATAAAAGTATAGCTCTGTACTAGGGTCTAAACAGATGAGATACCAAAGGAGAAGATACAACATAATCACTAAAAATATTTGATTAAACCAAAAGAAGGCAGAAAAAGAGGGGAAAATGGCATTAAGGAACAGATGGAACAAATGGAAAACAAATAGCAAGATGATAAACTCAAATGTACCATATCAATAATCACATTAAGTATAGATAGTCTGAATACCCCAATTAAAAGGCAGAGATTGTCAGGTTGGACAAAAAACTTCTATCTGGATGGACCTAGAGATTATCCTATTCAGTGAAGTAAGTCAGACAGAGAAAGACAAATATCATATGATATCACTTATGTGGAATCTAAAAAAAAAATGATATAAATGAACTTATTTACAAAACAGAAATAGACTCACAAACATACAAAACAAATTTATGGGTACCAAAGGGGGTATAGCAGGGATAAATTAGGAGTTTGGGATTAACATACACACATTACTATATATAAAACAGATAAACAACAGGGACCTACTGTATAGCACGGGGAACTGTATTCAATATCTTATAATAACCTATAATGGAAAAGAATCTGAAAAAGAATATTATATATATATATATAACTGAATCACTTTGCTCTACACCTGAAACTAACACAACATTGTAAATGAACTATATTTCGATTTTAAAAAATGGTTAAAAAAAAAGAGAAAAAATCCTAACTATATGTACCTACAAGAAATGCACTTTAAAGACAATGACACAATTAGGTTACAAGTAAAAGGATGGAGAAAGATATACCATGTTAACACTTGTCAAAAGAAAACTGGAGGGGCTCTATTAATATCAGACAAAAATAGATTTCAGAGCAAGGAATATTATCCAGGATAGTTATTTCATGATAAAATAGGGGTTAGTTAATCCAAGGTATATAACAATCTTAAATGTTTATGCACCTAATAACAGCTTTAAAATAAAGCAAAATAAAACAAAGCAAAAACTGATAAAACTAGAAGATGAAACAGTCAAATCCACAATTATAATTGGGGATTTCAGTACCCCAATCTCAATGACTGATAGAAGAAGTAGGCAGAAAATCAGCTAGTAAAAGGCTAAATGTATGTGACGTATACCTGTGATCACAACGGAATTAAATTAGACATCAATAACAGAAAGAGCCTTGGAAATATTCCAAAATATTTGGAAACTAAATATCATACTTATAAATAACTCATGGATCAAAGTTATTTGAGTGGAATAAAAACATATCAGAGCTAGTGAGATGTTGCTAAAGCATTACTCAGAAATTTTATAGCACTAAATGCATATGATAGAAAAGAAGAAAGGTCCCAGCTTCTACCTTAAGAAAGTAGAAAAAGAAGAGCAAATTACAAAGTAAGGAGAAAGGACATAAATAAAGATCAAAGCAGAAATTAGTTAAATAAAAGCCAGAGAAAACAATAAAACCAAAACTGGTTCTATCAGAAGTTGAATAAAATTGATAAAATCTAGCTAAGACTTATCAGGAGAAAAATATCTGGCATATCTAGAATAAGAGAATAAGAGAGTGGAATAAGAGAGCTGACCAATATCTGGAATAAGAGAGCTGACATCACTACAGATTCTACAGGTATTAAAAGGGTAATAAGGAAATATTATGAACAACTATTTGCCAACAAATTTGACAACTTAGATGAAATAGGCAAATTCCTTGAAAGACACAAATGGCTCAAGCTCAACTCAAGAAAAAAATAGATAACCTTAATAGCCCTGTATCTATTAAAGTAATTCAAAATTTAGTTAATAATCTTCCCACAAAGGAAAATCTAGGCACAGATGCCTTCACTAGAGATTTCTACCAAACATTTAAGGGGAAATATAACACAATTTCTACACAAACTTTTCCAGAAAATTTAAAAGGAAGGAATAGTTCTTAACTCATTCTATGAGTCCACGATTATCCTGATACCCAAATCAAAGACATTACAAGAAAACGATAGACTAATATCCCTCATGAACATAGATGCAAAAATTCTAAACCAAATTTTAGCATTCCTGATAAAAACTCTGCAAACTAAGATAGAAGAGAACTTCCTTGACCTAGTAAAGGGCATCTATAAAAACCCTATGGGTAGAGAATGGACTTGAGGACAGGGGGAGTGGGAAGGGTAAGCTGGGACGAAGTGAGAGAGTGGCATGGACATACATACACTACCAAATGTAAAATAGCTAGTGGGAAGTAGGTGCATAGCACAGGGAGTTCAGCTCTGGGCTTTGTGACCACATAGAGGGATGGGATAGGGAGGGTGGGAGGGAGATGCAAGATGGAGGTGATATGGGGATATATGTATATGTATAGCTGATTCACTTGTTATAAAGCAGAAACTAACACACCATTGTAAAGCAATTATACTCCAATAAAGATGTTTAAAAAAACCCCTACAGATAGCATTATACGTAATGGTGAAAGGCTCATTTCATTTATCTCTAAGATCATGAATAAGACAGGGATGTCCACTTTCACCTCTTCTATTCAACTTTGTACTTGGAGATTGCAGACTATGCAGTCAGGCAAGAAAAAGAAATAAAAGGCATGGAAAGAAAGAAGTAAAAACTATATTGATGACATGATCACCTACTCAGAAATGCTAAAGTAATCTACAAAGAAGGTAGTTGAGCTACTGTATGAGTTTAGCAAGGTTACAGGTTATAATATTGATATACAAAGAGCCATTGTATTTCTCTGTAGTAGCAATGACAAAAGCAAAGTTGAAATTTAAGAGTATCATTTGGAATAGCATCAAAAAATATGAAACACTTAGAGATACTCTGACGAAAGAAATGAAAGACCTGCACACTAAAAACTACAAAATATTGCTAAGAGTTGAAAGACCTAAGTAAGCGAGAGATACACCTTATTCATGGGTTGGAAGACTCAATATTGTTAAAATGTCAGTTCCCTCCCAAATGATTTATAACTTCATTGTAATCCCAGCGGACTTTTTAATAGAAATTGACAAGTTGGTTCTAAAATTTATATGGAAATGCAAAAGACCTAGAATAAAATAACTTGGAACAAAAAGTTGGAGGGTTCGCACCATCTGATTTCAAGAATTATAAAGCTGGAGTAATCAAAGCAGTGTGATATCAACATAAAGACATATTAGATAGACAAATAGATCAGTAGAACAGAATAGAGAATCCAGAAGGAAACCTACACATGTATAAAAAATTTTTGACAAAGGTGAGAACGCAATTCAGTGGAGAAAGGACAGTAGTTTCAACAATTGGTGCTGAAACAATTTGATAGCCACATGTGCAAAAAATATGTTGGACCCATGCCTCATACCATATACAAAAATTGATTCAAAATGGATCACACAACTAAATGTAAAACCTAAAATTATAAAGCTTCTAGAGAACAGGAGAAAAATCTTCATGACCTTGGGATAGGCAAAGAATTCTTAGATACGACACCAAAAGCATACTCAATAAAAGAAAAAAATAATAAAATGGAATTCACCAACACTAAAACCTTCAACTCTTCGGAAGACACTGTTGAAAGCATGAAAAGACAAGCCACAGACTGAGGAAAATTTTTACAAAGCATA